>NC_133151.1:2170137-2804126 GCF_048418815.1 Hemitrygon akajei | reverse complement strand
CTGAAAAACGTTGTCTCATTTTTACTGTGTACTGTACCAGCAGTTGTGGTCGAAATTACAATAAAAGTAACTTGACAAAGAGTGAAGTGACTTGGATGTCTGCAAAGAGCAAGAATTTCAGGTTGTATATGCGTGCGTTCTCTGGTATTAAAAGGAACATTGAAATCAGGGCAGCAAGATTGGCAGGCGGGAAGACCCCAGGTAGCGTGTCACACCGCTACAGAACACTCTCCAAAGTTGCACGCGGGCTTCCTTGTGATAACACAGTCAGGCCAGCTGAGCTAATTACAGGCAACCAGAGGAGAAATCAAACACACGGGAAGCTCCAAACCACCTCTTTTCACTGATGGAATGGGGCTTCACTTTACTGTTACCTGGGTTTCAGCACCTAAGTTACAGAGAAAGGTTGAACAAGTTAGGTCTTCATTCTTTAGAATAAAGGATATAGAATATAGTAGAGGCAGGTTGGATTTTGTAATTTAAAAACAATTGGATAGGTATATGGACAGGAAAGGAATGGAGGGTTATGGGCTGAGTGCAGGTCGGTGGGACTAGGTGAGAGTAAGCGTTCGGCACGGACTGGAAGGGCTGAGATGACCTGTTTCCGTGCTGTAATTGTTATATGGTTATATAATCAACTTTATTTACTATATGTATATGTGCTGACATGGGAGAAGGTTGAAAGGAGGCTTACGAAAATGAATACGGGATTGAAAGGCTCGTCGTATGAGGAACGTTTGATGGCTCTGGGCCTCTCCTCACTGGAATTCAGAAGAATGAGGGCAGACCTCATTGAAACCTATCAAACGTTGGAAGGCCTCAATAGAGTGGATGCGGAGAGGATGTTTCCCTATGGCAGGTAAGCCTTAGACTAGAGGACGCAGCCTCAGAATAGAGGGGCGTCCTTCCAGAACGGAGATGAGGAGGGATTCCTTGAGCCAGAGAGAGGGGAATCTGGGGAATTTGTTGCCACAGGTGGCTGTGGAGGCCAAGTCTTTGGGCATATTTAAGGCAGAGGTTGACAGGTTCTTTATAAGTCAGGGAATTAAGTGATACAGGGAGAAGGCAGGAGACTGGGACTGAGAGGGAAAATGGATCGGCCATGATGAAATGGCAGGGCAGACTCGATGGGCCAAATGGTCTATTTCTGCTCCTATATCTTATGGTCTTACATATTAGGAATTTGCTATGGTGTGTTAGTGCAACATGCAACAAAAAAAAAATTGATAATTAATAACAAACTATGCAAAACAAAGTTAGAGGTTACAGTATGGAATAGGTAAGCAGATTAGCAGCCTGGGGGAAGGAAACTTTTAATGTTTTAACAGCCTTATTGCAATCTCCAGAACAACACGCACAAAATGCTGGAGGAACCCGGCAGGTCAGGTAGCATCTACGGACAGGAGTAAAGAGCCAACGCTTCAGTCCGAGAAGGGAGCTTGTGGAAAGGCAGACTGCATAGTGCCTGCATTTATTTTTCCAGCTGCCATCTTTGTCCTGGATACACATGCACCCAGTGGCCGTCTGGCACCAACAATCAAAGTCACTTGGATCACATTTCCTCCCCATTCTGGTGTTTGCTCTGAACAACAACTGAACCTCTGGACCCTGTCTGCGTGCTTATTATCTGAACGGTGTAGAGTTAGGTAAGGGAGAAATACAAAGAGATCTAGGAGTCCTTGTTCATCAGTCACTGAAGGTGAATGAGCAAGTGCAGCAGGCCTTTAGGCCTTTAGGCCTAAAGGAATGTTGGCCTTTATTACAAAGGGAATTGAGTACAAGAGCAAGGAAATCTCTTGCATTTGTACAGAGCCCTGGTGAGACCACACCTGGAGTATTGTGTACAGTTTTGGTCTCCAGGGTTAAGGAAGGACATCCTGGCTGTAGAGGAAGTGCAGCGTAGATTCACGACGTTAATTCCTGGGATGTCCGGACTGTCTTACGCAGAGAGGTTAGAGAGACTGGGCTTGTACACGCTGGAATTAAGGAGATTGAGAGAGGATCTGATTGCAACATATAAGATTATTAAGGGATTGGACAAGTTAGAGGCAGGAAATATGTTCCAGATGCTGGGAGAGTCCAGTACTAGAGGGCATGGTTTGAGAATAAGGGGTAGGTCATTTAGGACAGAGTTAAGGAAAAACTTCTTCTCCCCGAGAGTTGTGGGGGTCTGGAATGCACTGCCTCGGAAGGTAGTGGAGGCCAATTCTCTGGAAGCTTTCAAGAAGGAGCTAGATAGGTATCTTATGGATAGGGGAATCAAGGGATATGGGGACAAGGCGGGAACCGGGTATTGATAGTAGATGATCAGCCATGATCTCAGAATGGCGGTGCAGGCTCGAAGGGCCGAATGGTCTACTTCTGCACCTGTTGTCTATTGTTTTGATGCATTGTGTTGCAGCCACATGATCGGCTGTTAAGATATTTGCATTAACAAGCAGGCGCACAGGCGTACCTAATAAAGTGTCCACTGAGTGTAAAGTAACTAACACCTGCAATTATGAGAACAGGAGGGGCCCACACTTCACCTTCAGTCTGTCCATTACCCAAAGACAGTCGTATACGTTTAGGGAGAGCCAGACCCTGAGCTTCGAAAACTCCCCATCATTGGAAAGAAATTAAACAGATGGACGTTAGTAAAAACCAGCAACGGTGATTCTTGGTTAACAGATGTATCAAAGGCAGGACCTCTGAAATGGGAGCAAAGAGAAGCATAAACGTGCTTGTGAATAGTCGTGCTTTTACATATCAGACCCCAGATCCTCATCAGAAGAGATCTATAGCAAGTGTTTCATTACTGGAAAATCTGGTATCATTCTCATTCTCGTCTGTAACCAGAGCTTTATCTAGTTATTTCATTCTTTGACCTGACAGATGATTGAACAATTCCTGTATTTAGAAATAGCAACGTATCCCAGATCTCAGCACAAAGGAACACTGGGTCTCTGAAGATGCAACTGGGCGGGAGGGAAAAAAAATCTGAAAATATCTTACAAACTTTTTATTTAAGAATCTGAGAGTTCTAACAAACATTTTGTGGAGTATTCAGGTCAGGTCATTGAATGCTGATGGCAGAGACACGGTAGGCAAGTTATCGGTCAAAACCCAACAGGACGGCGCAGTTAGCACAATGCTTTACAGTCCCGGTGACCGGGGTTCAATTCCCACCCCTGCCTGTAAGGAGTCTGTACGTTCTCCCCGTGACCGCGAGAGATTCCTCCGGGCTCCGGTTTCCTCCCACAGCCCAAAGACGGTTGGTAGACTAATTGGTTAATGTGAATTGTCCCATGATTAGGCTGGCGTCAAAATGGTGGGGCTGCTGTGGGCCAGAAGGGCCCATGCCACACTGTATTTCAATACATAAATGCGTTAATTAATTAACTGGAACAAACACAAAATGCAGAGAACTTCTCGGGCAGGGGCTCCCAAGCATCTTTATGCCATGGACCCACCAAGCAAGGGAGAGGAATAAACAACCGTGTTTCGGTCCTGTTCATCAAACGTCGACAGTTGATTCATTTCCAAAGACGCTACTCGACCTGCTGAGCTCCTCTTACGTGCATTGCTCTGGATTTCCAGCCTCATGAATTGGGCCACTTGCCCGTCCCTGCGTTGTACTTTAAATGTAATTTGCTCATATCGTCATTCGAACTGGAAAGGCGACATCATAACCACGAGATGATGTCTCCAACAGCGCAACGGTCCCCAGTAGGTTCACAGATCATTAAACTTAAGGCCGCAACTGATCATATCACAATCTGAGCTACAGTGACTCAGCAAAGCTCTTCTGGCCGTATTCCCTAACCCGAGATCTCTACCGGCACTGACAAGGGAGCGGGGGGGAGCATCACCACACAGTGCTGGAAATCCAGCGTTAACACACACAAAATGCCGGAGGAACTCAGCAGGTCAGGCAGCATGTACGGAAAGGAATATAGAGTCAGCATTTCGGGCTGAGTGAGAGCCTTCATTGAGAGTCATGAAGGGCTTCAGCCCCAAACGTTGACTCCTTATTCCTCTCCATACGTGCTGCCTGACCTGCTGAGTTCTTCCACCATTTTGTATCACCATCTGCTGGTTCCCCTTCAAATTACTTATCAAATCGGCAGAAATATTCCTTTATCAATTACTTATCACACTGGCAGAAATACTCCTTCATCAAAACCTTGGAACTTGCCACCCACAGCTCTCTGGAAGTGCCTTCGCCAGAAGGTCTGCAGTTCAATAAACCACCTTCACGATCAGAGATCACAAAGGATGTACCCGCGGAGAGCATTCTAACTGGTTGAATCACCGTCTGGCATGGGGCGGGGGGGGGGGGGGGCGGTGCACTGCACAGGATCAAAATAAGCTGCAGAGTTGTGAAATCAGTCAGCTCCATCACGGGCACCAGCCTCCGTCATATCCAGGACATCTTTGAGGAGCAGATGCTTCAAAAAGGTGGCGTCCATCATTAAGGACCCCCATCACCCAGGACATGCCCTCTTCTTGTTACCATCAAGGAGGTACAGGAGCCCGAAGACACACACTCAATGATTCAGGAACAGCTTCTTCCCCTCTGCCATCAGGGAGGGGGTACAGGAGCCTGAAGACACACACTCAATGATTCAGGAACAGCTTCTTCCCCTCTGCCATCAGGGAGGAGGTACAGGATCCCGAAGGCACACACTCAGTGATTCAGGAACAGCTTCTTCCCCTCTGCCATCAGGGAGGGGGTACAGGAGCCTGAAGACATACACTCAACGATTCAGGAACAGCTTCTTCCCCTCTGCCATCAGGGAGGGGGTACAGGAGCCTGAAGACACACACTCAACGATTCAGGAACAGCTTCTTCCCCTCTGCCATCAGGGAGGGGGTACAGGAGCCCGAAGACACACACTCAATGATTCAGGAACAGCTTCTTCCCCTCTGCCATTCGTTTCTGAATGGGCATCAAACCCATGAACACGACCTTACTACTTTTTTTTTAAATGCACAACTTACTTAGCTAATACATATACATATATAAATATATATATAGTTTACTGTAATTCGCAGTTTTTATTATATACTACTGCCACAAAGACAACAAATTTCAAGTCATATGCCGGTGATATTAAATCTAATTCTGATTAGCAGTAAATTTTGTCTCTGCCAGAGACATCTGCAAAACCTGGTAATACAGGGGGGGAAAAAACTTGGGATTTTCCTGCAGATAACTGGATAATAATGAACAGAGATCCAGCTGATATTCCTCTCCTCTCTACTCTACGAGTCCGATCACAGAATTGCTGCAGCTGCTCTACCTCTGAGCAACTAATTCACCACAGACAAATCAAATTTGTGATCTCTGGATTGCCTGCTTCATTATCGCAACTCAATCACCTGACACACAAATCAAATTAGCTGACGAGTAATTAAAAATCATGATCAAAATCTGTACTTTCGGAAAAGAAATGAAACTTCCAGTCAAAATATACATGGACTGTCAAAGCACTCTCTGAACACAGTATGACATTCAAGAGGTATTAATGGTTGAACAAAGCTCAACTGGCCATCGCAAGATATTGCGAATCCGCAGTGTTTCGGTTCCATTGACAAGACACGGTTAACGAGTTAAAATTACGGATCGATAAATTCCCATCCCGTGCTTATTTCACTCTGTGATGAAGAATTTGTTGCGAGTAGGCGTTGGTTCAATCGTTTCAAGTTAGGGCAAATTTACAAAACATTAAAGTGCAAGTTGAAGCAGCGAGTACTGATATAAGTACTGTATGATATATGATTTTCCTGAAATGTTGAAACAAATTATTGAGGAGGGAGGTTATTTGTCAGACTAAATCATGAAGTCGAGACTGGCTTATGCCTGAAAGGACCAACATTCCAAAAGAGGTAAAAAGTGTACCAGGGCATAAGGCATCGAAGGATAGGCTAACCTGTTCCGACTTAAAGACAGACCTAGGAACAGATGCATAGTTACGGTGCACAGTTCCCTGAAGGTGGAATCTCACGTGGATAGGGTGGTGAAGAAAGCTTTTGGTATGCCGGCCTTTTATAAATCAGAGCATCGAGTATAGGAGTTGGGATGTAATGTTAAAATTGTACAAGGCATTGGTGAGGCCAAATCTGGAGTATTGTGTACAGTTCTGGTCACTGAATTATAGGAAAGATGTCAACAAAATAGAGAGAGTACAGAGGAGATTTACTAGAATGTTACCTGGGGTTCAGCACCTAAGTTACAGGGAAAGGTTGAACAAGTTAGGTCTTTATTCTTTGGAGCGTAGAAGGTTGGGGGGGGGGACTTGATAGAGGTATTTAAAATTATGAGGGGGATAGATAGAGTTGACGTGGATAGGCTTTTTCCATTGAGAGTAGGTGAGATTCAAACAAGAGGACATGAGTTGAGAGTAAGGGGCAAAAGTTTAGGGGTAACAAGAGGGGGAACTTCTTTACTTAGAGAGTGGTAGCTGTGTGGAACGAGCTTCCAGTAGAAGTGGTAGAAGCAGGTTCGGTATTGTCATTGAAAGTAAAATTGGATAGGTATATGGACAGGAAAGGAATGGAGGGTTATGAGCTGAGTGCAGGTCGGTGGGACTAGGTGAGAGTAAGCGTTCGGCATGGACTAGAAGGGCTGAGATGGCCTGTTTCCGTGCTGTAATTGTTATATGGTTATAGGGATCTCGTTCTTAACCCGGGGACTGCCTGTATCCCTATGACCTTGACTTCTGGTGCTAATGCATGTCTAAGCCTCTTTGTCCTCTGCTGGATGGAAAAGGTGGAGGAGAGAGTGTTCAGAGCGGGTGGGTCTTACCCGAGTATCCTCATGGAAACCTTGGTTTATTGTGCTTATGTGTACCTCAGACCTTTTGGCTCCGTGCTGGAAGCCACTGTGTCAGAGTCACAGAAAAGTACAGCACAGAAACAGGCCCTTTGGCCCATCCAGTCCATGCCGAACCATTTAAACTGCCGACTCCCAGCAACCTGCACCAGACCATAGCACCACCCCTCATACCCCGACCATCCATGTACCTAGCTAAACTTCTCTTAAAGTATATTTAAGGCAGAAGCGGATTGTTTCCTGATCGGTCAGGGCATCAAAGGACAGGGCGAGAAGGCAGGTGTGTGGGGTTGAGTGGGATCCGGGATCAACCATGATGGACCAGCAGATCAGATTCGATGGGCAGAATGGCCTAATTCTTAAGGTCTAAACATTGAAACTGAGCTCGCACGCACCACTTGTGCTGGCAGCTCGTTCCACACTCCCACCACCCTCCGAGTGAAGAAGTTTCCCCTCATGTTCCACACAAGATTTTCCAATCTGGGAAATATATCAGCTGGATGCAGATCAGGTTAATACAATGCAAAGTTCAATTAATTCTATTTTATCGATTTTAATAGAGCGCTCAAAATGTAGAACAGAACGATCTTTTCATTCTTTTGCTTTCTGACAGGTTGCAATTGCATATTTATTGTTGTCAAAGACAACGCATACTCTGCACTCTTCCACATCTGACCCAGTTTTCCTTGCCACGTTCAATAGTGCTATCCATCTTACGACAAAGACCGTCTCGACCAAGTATGTCGCAACTCAGACATCATATCTCTGCCGCCGTTAAACCTCTGCAAGCGTGAGGTGATCAGTACTTGAGTTGCCGATCAACCTGATGTGAGTCACAATACATCACCAGCCCCAAGCTGAACAACCTATCATTTTCAGAGCTACCATTTTCTCAGCAGTCGGCCCCCAAAGAAAATTGATCAGATTATCTAAAAGATTTCTTCACAAGTTTCCTCTGGGAGTTTCCCCTCACGTGCGTGGAGGGGGGTGTTTTCCTTTGAATGGTTTCCACGGTTTTCTTTGTTTCGTGGCTGGGGAAGACGAATCTCAGGGTGGTATGCTACATCCATACTTTGATAATAGGTGTACAGGCAGTCCCCGGGTTACGTACGAGTTCCATTCCTGAGTCCGTCTTTAAGTCGGATTTGTACGCAAGTCCGAACAAGTACATCCGGTATTATTTAGCGTCAGTTAGTCAAATGTTTGTCTTAGTAGATAGTATATATTTTACCTTTCTATGCATATAAAACACTTAAGAAACATGCGTATTTCAATAATTAAACCACTGCGTTGCTTAGTAATAATTGTAGCTTTCATCGGGGCAGGGCCTTTCACATGCTCCATTATTCTCACTTTATCCTTTAAAATTGTTCCGATCGTAGCCTAACGCTTTTCCAATGACCAATGGCATTTCATCTCTTTCCAAACGCTTTATTATTTCCACTTTATTTTCAATCGCGATCGCTTCCCGTCAATGGAACAGAAACACTGCGGGCGGCAGCTCCCGAGGTCTGCCGGGTCCTAAGGACCACCGCACTGAGACAGACTAAATGGGACAAGTGGGGGCTGTGCTGGGTTTGGGTATTTGATCCCTGTGGGAATTTAAACTGGAGGTGGCAGTGCTTTTTTTTTTATGAGGTCAAGTTGCGAGCTCAACATCAACCCGGCACGGATGGTACGGGAGTCACTGGATCGACATCAACCTCCGTTCTCCAGCCCGGCGCTGATCTCACTGCACCACCAGCCAACCGGAACGGTTGGGGGGGGGGGGGGGTCAGGGTGAATTTTACTAAGAAAAATTTAAGCCAAATACAAAATTAAACACTCAACACAGGGTTAACGGCAACGACTTAAAATGGCTGACAACGTCACAATCCGACTTAAAATGGTAGACGGCGTTCTCCTTCCTCGGTTCGTAAGTACAAGTTGTCCATAAGTCGGACGTTCGTAACTCGAGGACTACCTGTACTTTGAATCTTTATTTGTCACAGGTACATCAAACCACACTGCGAAACGTGTCGTTTGTGTCAAAACTCTATCGCTCAAAAGGTTAATAACAAAATTGTGCGGAAGTATCTTCTGTCGGATGACCCGCACAGGGTCCAGCACGAAGGTGCAATCACAAAGAAGGCGTGCCAAGGACCTCTACTTTCTGAGAAGCTTAAGGAGATTCATCGTGTCACCGCATGCCCTAAAAAACCTACACAGACGCACTGTTGAAACTGCAATTCCAACGTACAGGAACAGAGGCTACGGGTGGGGGGGGGGGGGTAGCGCATAAGGGACAGATCTCTCCCTACCAGCGACAACATCTGCCGAAAGCACTGCCTCGAGGAGGAGGAGGAGGCATCTACCATCCGGGATCCCCGTCACCTGGGCCATGCCCTCACCCCTTTGGGCAGCAAGTGTGGCGAAGCCACAAGTCCCACACCAGAATCAGGTTTAATATCACCGGCATATGTTGTGAAATTTGTCGTCTCTGTGGCAGTAATACTTAATAATAGAAAGAAGTGAATTAAGTGAAGGAAGCCAGCTTTCTGAGGCATCAATAGTATCCATCGAAAATATCTTGGATACTAGAGGCTAGTGTCCGTGATGGAGCTGACTGAGTTTACAACTCTCTGCGGCCTCTTTCGATCCGGTTCAGTAGCCACCTCTCTGTACCAGACGGTGATGCAGGCAGTTAGAATGCTCTCCACAGTACATCTATAGAAGTTTGCGAGTGCCTTTGGCAACATACCAAATCTCCTCAAACTCCTCTTGAAATATAGCCGCTGTCGTGCCTTCTTTGCAGCTGCATTGATGTGTCGGGCCCAGTATAGATCCTAAGAGATACTGACACTCAGGAACCTGAAATTGCTCACTCTCTCCCCCGTCTGATCCCTCGATGGGAATGGTGTGTGTCCCCCTCATCTTACCCTTCCTGAAGTCCACAATCAGTTCTTTGATCTGACTAACGTTGAGTTCACCAGGTTCAAGACCATAAGACATAGGAGCAAAATTAGGCCATTTGGCCCGTCAAGTCTGCTCTGTCATTTCATCATGGCTGATCCATTTCCGTCTCAACTCCAATCTCCCTGTCCTCTCCCCATAACCTTTCATGCCCTGACTGATCAAGGACTTGCACCCAATGACCTGGCCTCCACAGCCATCTGTGGCAACAAATTCCACGGATTCACCACCATCTGGCAAAAGAAATTCCTCCTCGTCACCATTCTAAAGCAGCATTCCTCTATTCTGAGGTTGTGCCTTCAAGTCCTAGACTCCCACACTATGAGAAACATCTTCTCAACATCATCTCTATTAAGGCTTTTCAACGTTCAATAGGTTTCAATAAGATTCCCCTCTCATTTTTCTAAATTTTAAATGTTCAGGGGCAGATATTTCCCTACAACCATCAGGTGCTTGAACCAACCTGTACAACTCAGATCCTTTCTCAGTATGGACCACTCCTCGACTACCGTGGACTGGTCTCGGATTGTGCTTTATTTTGCAATGACTGTAGGTTTTTTCCCCCCTCTTCACTGTCTTGTACAACTATAGATCGTGTTTTGTGCGCTGTCTGAACTTAGGTGTTGTTGACAGGTTCAGTACTGTGTCTTGAGAGTCAGGATAGATTTTTCATGTGCCCGAAATATATTTATTATTGGCTATTAATTGAGTTACAGTGTAGAATAGGCCCTTCGGGCCCTTAAAGCCGCACTGCCCAACAATCCCCTGATTAAATCCTAGCCTAATCACAGGACAACTTACAATGACCAATTAACCTCCCAACCACAGTCTGCGGACTCTGGGAGGAAACTGGAGCACCCAGAGGAAACCCACACAGTTAAGAGGCATGAGGGGACTACCAGCTGAAGAGGGTTAACAGTTATTGATTTATTAATTTAACAGGGAAATACTCAACAGATTTACATTGAGTAACTTGATGCATCAGGTATGCCAGCAAAAGGTAACTTGCATTGCACAAGAAAAGCATTGACCCCAAAACACAATTTAAAGAACAACAACACACACAAAATGCTGGTGGAACACAGCAGGCCAGGCAGCATCTATAAGGAGAAGCACTGTCGACGTTTCAGGCCGAGACCCTTCGTCAGGACTAACCGAAAGGAAAGATAGTAAGAGATCTGAAAGTAGTGGGGGGAGGGGGAAATCCGAAATGATAGGAGAAGACCGGAGGGGGTGGGGTGAAGCTAAGAGCTGGAAAGGTAATTGGCGACTGTGAAATTACAGCTGGAGAAGGGAAAGGATCATGGGACGGGAGGCCTCAGGAGAAAGGTGGGGGGGAGAAGCACCAGAGGGAGATGGAGAACAGGCAAACAACTAAATATGTCAGGGATGGGGTAAGAAGGGGAGGAGGGGCATTAACAGAAGTTAGAGAAGTCAATGTTCATGCCATCAGGTTGGAGGCTACCCAGCCGGTATATAAGCTGTTGTTCCTCCAACCTGAGTTTGGATTCAGTTTTGACAGTAGAGGAGACCATGGATAGAATGTCAGAATGGGAATGGGATGTGGAGTTAAAATGTGTGGCCACTGGGAGATCCTGCTTTCTCAATCAAAGAATGTATAAATGAGACAATTTTGACATTCATCTGCCAACAGGCAGCCACGAAACAAGAAACCTGAAAGGACCCAATTTTAAAAAGACCAACACCCTATGCACAGAGAGAACAGAAAAAAGAACAAATCGTACTAACAATAAAAGCAAGCAACAGCGTTCAGAGCGAAATTGAGTCCAACCACAGACTCAGAGCAGCCTGGGCAAATCGTCACAAAGCTCACAGACACTAAGCCCGGAGCAGCTTAGGGTCTACGAGCTTACTAAACCGGGGCACGACACAGCCTCAACGCTGAGGGGAGTGGGGTAAAAGGCCACAGGGCAGAAATGGCTCTGACCCTCACCTCCTGAATTGCCCCTTTGTGCAATTCAACATACATTACACACACAGGATAATAAGAACACTGAGTCTGTTCTTCTGGCTTTTTTATTCTTGCTCCTGACCTTTGAAAATGGTTAAACTCAATTCCCTCAGGTTACAGTGTTCTTGACATTTTTTACACTCAGTGTCAACTGTTAAAGTACAGGTTTCAGTTTTAATTTGTTCTCATAAATGTTAATAGCACAGCTTTGAGTAGTTTTTCCTTAATTAATTTGTGTTTGTAGTAGAATTTGTGGCCTAATACCTGGGCATAATAAGGTCGAATCATTTTATCTGCAAGGTTCATTTTGAACTTACAGTCCTTTAACATCTTGGACTATTTTTACTGTGCCCATAGTCTGTTTTTTTTTTAATCAAATATGCTATTGTTTGCACTGTTGTAACTATATGTTGTAATTAGATGGTTTTGTGCAGGTCTTGTAGCTTTAGTTTTTGGTCTTGTTTTTGTCTGGTGGGTTTGGAGCTCCTTTCCGGGGAACGCGCTAAGACAGTAGCGCGATATTAATATGCAGCAGCCTCTCCGGACTCTGCATTGGGGATTGTCAAACGTTACGTGGATTTTCTGGTGCAGTCTGTTTCGTCGTGTGCTTTTGTGATATCGTTCTGGGGGAACGTTGTCTCATTTTTTAACTGCATTGCATTTGTGGTTTCTAAATGACGATAAACTGAATCTGAATCTGAAACCACACTCAAAAACTATGAAGCGAGGGTCGCTGGACTGTGGGAGAACCTAATTTTCCCTCCGCTGGCCTGGAAGAACTTAAGTAAAGAACAGCTTTGGCACAGGCCACTCAGGCCCATATGCCAGCCCTTCGCTGGGCAAACCAATATGTCTATCCTCTCCCCGTCCACCTTTCTAAATTATTTCCCCCTCCAATTCCTATTCAATTCCACTTTGAAAAATCCCATTGATTTAGTTTCCGCCAACCTTACACACATCACATTCCTGATGAAAGCATTCTCTGTGTAAAAGAAACAGCAAGCTGCTGGTCCCCTGCTCTCGTTTATTGCGGGAGCGACTCCCCTCTGCCTCACTAGTGAGAGATCGCCTGTCTCAGATACCGTTAGGATGGACTGGGGCTTTTTGATGGACTCCCCATCATGATCTTTTTGGGAGCTTTGCTGTTGCTTCCATGGTGGGGTTGTGGGGGGGCGGGGGGAGGAAATGAGGTCGGTGCTTTTGCTGGAGCAAGTGGAGGGAGGAGGTTTGTGTGTGTGGGATGTGGGAGGGGTAATCTCTGGGATTCTAATGTTTTACTGTCATTTATTCTTTGGGAGTTTTTCCTGTTACATGGACGCCTGTGAAGAGTTAAGAATTTTAGATTGCATACTACACACATTAAGTTGAACCACTGAAATAGTTTGCCTCGCGTTCCCCGTTCCTTTCGCCCCTCAATGAATCGATGCTCTTAGCTCCTTAACCCATCATATAATAAGTCATGGAGTCACAGAAACAGGACCTGTGGACCAACTCGTCTACGCCGAAACCATTTAAACTGCATTTATTCTCAAAACAATCATACACACCTTAATCAAATCATCCTTTAACCTTCCTTGCTGTTAGGAGAGTAACCCCAGTTCAACCTTCAACTTGAAATACTTCATTCCTGGAACCAGGTACATTTAGAGAGTTACAGCACACAAACAGGCCTTTTGGCCCTTCTTGGCTATGCCAAACCATTTTTCTGCCCAGTCCCACTGACCTGCACCTGGCCCATATCCCTCCATACACCTCTCATCCATGTACCTGTCCAAGTTTTTCTTAAATGTTAAAAGTGAGTCCGCATTTACCACTTCATCTGGCAGCTCATTCCACACTCCCACCACTCTCTATGTGAAGAAGCCCCCCCCCCAATGTTCCCTTTAAACTCTTCCCCCTTCACCCTTAACCCATGTCCTCTGGTTTTTTTCTCCCCGAGCCTCAGTGGAAAAAGCCTGCTTGCATTCTCTCTATCTATACCCATCATAATTTTATATACCTCTATCAAATCTCCCCTCATTCTCCTACGCTCCAGGGAATAAAGTCCTAACCTATTCAACCTTTCTCTGTAACTCAGTTTCTCAAGTCCCGGCAGCATCCTTGTAAACCTTCTCTGCACTCTTTCAACCTTATTAATAACCTTCTTGTAATTAGGTGACCAACAATGCACACAATACTCCAAATTCGGCCTCAGCAATGCCTTATACAACCTCACCATAACATTCCAACTCTTATACTCAATACTTTGATTTATAAAGGCCAATGTACCAAAAGCTCTCTTTACTACCCTATCTACCTGTGATGCCACTTTTGGAGAATTTTGTATCTGTATTCCCAGATCTCTCTGTTCTACTGCACTCCTCAGTGCCCTACCATTTACCTTGTATGTTCTACCATCTAATATATCTATATCATCTAATATTGGGCTGAACAGGTACATACAGTCGGCCGTCCTTATCCGCGGGTTCCTCGTGCGCGGATTCAACCAACTGCAGATCGGGAAATCCCAGAAGTTCTCTTTCCAGCACTTGTTGTTCGAGCATGTACAGACTTTTTTTTCTTGTCATTATTCCCTAAACAATGCAGTATAACAACTATTTACATAGCATTTACATTGTATTAGGTATTATAAGTAATCAAGAGATGGCTTAAAAGTATACGGGTGGATGTACATAGGTTACCGCGGATTGAGAATAAAAAAAAACAACGGAAGTTCTCTAAATCGTAACAGGTACATCCGGTATTATTTAGCGTCAGTTAGTCAAACATTTGTCTTAGTATATAGTATGTATTTTACCTTTCTATGCATATAAACACTTAAGAAACGTATGCATTTCAATAATTAAACCACTGCGTTGCTTAGTTATAATTGTAGCTTTCATCAGGGCAAGGCCGTTCACATAGATAGATAGATAGATACTTTATTCATCCCCATGGGGAAATTCAACATTTTTTTCCAATGTCCCATACACTTGTTGTAGCAAAAACTCATTACATACAATACTTAACTCAGTAATAATATGATATGCATCTAAATCACTAACTCAAAAAGCATTAATAATAGCTTTAAAAAAAGTTCTTAAGTCCTGGCAGTTGAATTGTAAAGCTCCATTATTCTCACTTTATCCTTTAAAATTGTTCTGACCGTTGACCGACTGTAGCCTAACGCTTTTCCAATGACCGATAGTGTTTCACCTCTTTCCGATCGCTTTATTATTTCCACTTTATTTTCAATCATGATCGTTTTCTATCAACGGAACAGAAACACTGGGGGTGGCAAGTGCCGAGCTCCACTGGTTCCTAAAGTCCACTGCACTGAGACAGGTTAAATAAGGTCCTGAGCTCCGCCGGGTCCTAAAGTGCACCGCACTGAGACAAGTTAAATAAGTGCCGGTGCTCCGCCGGGTCCTAAAGTCCACCACACTGAGACAGATTAAATAAGGGACCTGAGCATCCGCCTTTTTTGGTATCCGCGGGGGGGTCCCAGAACCAATCCCCCGCGGATAAGGAGGGCAGACTGTACATGAAACCATATACAACACTGAGATTCATTCTCTTGTGGGCATACTCAATAAATCGTAACAGAATCAATGTAAGGTCGCACCCGACGGGGCGGACAACTAAATTGCAACAGAAAACAAGCGGTGCAAATACAAAAGAAAAAAATACGAAATAATAATAAATATTGAGAACGGGAGATGTGTAGCAATCCTTGATAGTGAGTTCATAGGTTGTGGGAACAGTTCAGTTTCGCCCACAGAGCTGCCGCTCTCTGGATGTTTTGTTGGTTTTTTCTGCTCCATTCTCTGTAAACTCTAGAGACTGTTGAGCATGAAAATCTCAAGGGATCAGCAGTTTCTGAGATACTCAAACCACCCCATCTGGCACCAACAATTGAAGTCACTTGGATCACATTTCTTTCCCCATTCTGATGTCTGGTCTGAACCTCTTGAGCATGTCGGCGTGCTTTTACGCACTGAGTTGCCACCACGTGATTGGCTGATTAGATATTTGCATCAACGAGCAGGTGTACCTCAGAGTGTACAAGGAGTGCATACAACTCGAAACCAATCCCTTCCTTCATCGCCCAGCAGAGGTCACTGGTTAAGGACAGGGAACCCACTTCTCCCATGGATATTTAAATCAATAGTAACAGCCTAATTAACAACCGGAATGAGCTCAGCTATCGAGCACAGACAAAGAACTCAACACAGAACCATCTGTCCTTTATTACATTATGATTTGTTTACCCCGGTCTATTTCCTGTCATTAAAACATCGATAATTTTTTTTTGCCAGCTTTAGCAAGCCGATGGCACAGAGACAGAAAATAAAATGAACAACCCCATTGTTCTCTCCGGTAGTGCCAGGGGATGTTGCACCTCGTGGAAAAAAGAGCACGTCTTCTTAAAGTCTCGTTGCCCTGTTCTCTCACTGCAGAGGGCAGAGGATGCCCCCAAAGAAAAAAAGAGAGATAATAATAGGCTCTGACATTGTGGCATTAATTGGGTGCAGCTCTGAAAGCCGTACATAATCCTGGAGTTAATTGACTAAATCCCCAAAGCACTGTACTGTATAACCATCCATGGGGATTGAAGACACGGCATAAAAGAAAACAGGGAAGTGCTGGGTTATCAGAATTCGTCAATGATTTTGATGTAAACTGCAGAATAAAAAGCTGCTTACAGAGCACCTCATGATCCCCCAACAGATTTCATTCTATTCTCTTTTTATCCACACTTTAATCTCTGGATACTGTCTGCAAGGTTGGCCAATTCTTTTGTTCCTCTATTTCCACATAACATAGTGTATCACAGCTTTTTGTTTTCGTCCGGACCCCATTTTACAAAGATGGATGTCATGATGCTAATCATGGAGATTAAGAATCCTCCAACTCACTGCTGGAGAGCTCACTCCTGCTTCTGCCAGGAGAAGCCGCTGCAGCTTTCTGTCTCCTCTGTTCCACAAACAAGACGGTTTTCCAAGTGAACTGGTCATCTGCGGTGCAGCAGACTGCGTGCCGCAGGGCCACACACTCGACCGGGTGACGGCATTATCAATCGCCTGATACGGTGCCCACGTCATCAGTGGCAACAGATCATTTCTATGGCATGGTAGCAATAGTGGTCAGCACAACACTTTGCAGTGCCAGCTCCTATTCTACAGCCTGTTACCCCGCTGGCGTTCAGGGCAACAATGAAGGTCCTCCATCTCAGGGCTTCCCTCATCACGTCAGTGGCCTCCTCTCGGTCTTCACTGCTGTCAGTCACACAAGCCCCGGGCGAAACTCGGGAATACCATCGCACTCAGATGTAGAAGAATTCTTCACTGCTGTTTCCATAACAGTTTCGTTTTACCAGTCAGGCTTGTTCGTAAGCTGAGCTCCCGAAGCTAGAGGACCAGTGGCCTCCATCCTTTGAGCTGTTCAGCATGGGTGACCCTACCAAGAACCAACATAAAGCCCCAACTCCAGCCAATATAGGTCTCCAGGACACCGAGGCACAAAAGCCTCCAAACCACAACAAGGTGTGGTCCTCTTGGAGGATTACAGTACCAGCAACCTTGGTTCAATTCCCACCGCTGTCTGTAAGGTGTTTGTACATTCTCCCTGTGACCGCGTGGGTTTCCTCCCACTGTCCAAGGACATACCAGTTGGTAGGTTGGTTTAATTATCTTCCACATGGTTGGCAAGTTTACTTTTCAAAGTCCTTTAGTCCTGTGACTTAGATATCAACTTTATTTCTTCGACTTTGGTAGAAGAAATAAAAGCACAGTCTATTCTCGAAACAGAGAGAATTTTTTTTTTAAATGAGGTGCAAAGGGACATGGCAGTTCTTGTGCAAGATTCCCTAAATGTGCAGGTTGAGTCAGTGGAGAGGAAGCCAAATGCAATGTTAGTATTCATTTCAAGAGCACTAGAATATAAAAGCATGGATATAATGTTGAAACTTTATAAAGCTCTGGTGAGGCCTCACTTGGAGTATTGTGAGCAGTTTTACGCACATTATCTACGTTAAGATAGAAACATAGAAAACCTACAGCACAATACAAGTCCTTCAGCCCACAAAGTTGTGTTGAACATGTCCCTACCTTAGAAATTACTAAGCTTCCCCATGGCCCTCTATTTTTCTAAGCTCCATGTACCTATCCAAAAGTCTCTTAAAAGACCCTATCGTATCCGCCTCCACCACCTTTGCCGACAGCCCATTCCACGCACTCACCACTCTCTGTGTAAAAAACTTACCCCTGACATCTCCTCTGTACCTACTCCCCAGCACCTTAAACCCATGCCCTCTCGTGTTAGCCATTCCAGCCCTGGGAAAAAGTCTCTGGCTATCCACACGATCAATGTTTCTCATCATCTTATGCACCTCTATCAGGTCACCTCTCATCCTCCGTCACTCCAAGGGGAAAAGGCTGAGTTCACTCAACCTATTCTCATAAGGCATGCTCCCCAATCCAGGCAACATCCTTGTAAATCTCCTCTGCACCCTTTCTATGGCTTCCACATCCTTCCTGTAGTGAGGTGACCAGAACTGAGCACAGTACTCCAAGTGGGGTCTGACCAGGGTCCTATATAGCTGCAACATTACCTCTCGCCTCCTAAATTCAATCCCACGGTTGATGAAGGCCAATACACCGTACGCCTTCTTAACCACAGAGTCAACCTGCGCAGCTGCTTTGAGCATCCAATGGACTCGGACCCCAAGATCCCTCCACACTGCCAAGAGTCTTACCATTAACACTACATTCTGCCATCATATTTGACCTACCAAAATGAACCACTCCGCTTAATCTGGGACGTGCTGACACTTGAGAAGATTGAAAGGAGGTTCACGAAAATGATTCCAGGATTCAACAGTTTGTCACATGAAAGCGACTGGTGGTTCTGGGCCTGTACTCACTAGAGCTCAGGGGATCTCACTGAATGTTGACAGGCTTCGATAGAGTGGATGTGAAGAGTATGTTTCTTATGGTGGGGAAGTCTAGGACCAGCGTGCACAGCCTCAGAATAGAGGGGCATCCTTTCAAAACGGAGATGAGGAGGAATTTCTTTAGCCAGAGAGTAGTGAACCTGTGGAATTTGTTGGGCATCTGCGGAGGCCAAGTTTTTGAGTGTATTTCTTGAGTGGTCAGGGCATGAAGGGAAACGGGGAGAAGACAGGGCGATTGGGTAGGGAGAATGGTTCAGCCACGATGAAATGGTGGAGCAGACTAAATGGGCCAAATGGCCCGATTCTGCTCCTATATTCTTATGGTTTTATTTCCTTGAACAGAAGTGGCGTAGGTCAGTGTGCACAGGAACAGGTCCAAGGCGTGTGTGCGTGTTTTCTCTCTTTCTCTCTGCGCTAGGCTGAGCTTGCAAGAGACACAGTTTGAAGCCAATTGGGATTTAAACAAAAATATCACCACAAATCACAAATGGCACAGACACCAAGGTAACAAACGGATTATGAAACGTCATCGAGCCACAGGGACAAACCAAATGACCAGAAGTAACGGGTGAGTAATTCGCCTTCGATAATGCAGATAATTCAGCATTAGATGTGCCTCTCAGAGAGTGCAGAGCGCTGGAATACCCAAACGATCTCCAAACAGCAAATCCCAGGCTCCAACCGTTCGAGAATCACATCCAAGATGAGAAACAAATGTAAAAGACATCAAAGAAGTGAAATGAATGATTTCATGATCTACCTGGAAGATATCGATCGGAGGGGCATTGTACGCAAGCAATATCTTGACTGCGCCCGATTTATTTATAGAGATACCGAGTGGGGCAGGCTTTATGAGCCACACCACCCAGCAATCCCTCGATTTAACCCTAGCCTGATCACGAGACAATTTACAATGACCAATTAATCTACCCAAAAGGTACGTCTTTGGAATGTGGGAAGGAAACCCACGCAGCCACGGGGAGAACGTACAAACTCCTTACAGACAGCGGCAGGAATTGAACCCGGGTCGCTGGTACCGTGAAGCGTTGTGCTGACCGCTGCACTACCGTGCCACACGTATGCGGAGAATATCCATACAGACGTACCTAAGGCCTTTGCACAGTACTGTCGGTCTGTCCTGATTTGGTTATAGCAGACGCATCTCGAATGTTATGAGTGCATCTGCCTCCACCCTCTCGTCAGACAGCACGTCCCAGATAGCAACCAATCAGTTAAAACACTGTTCCCTCTAAACAGAAAAGTTGGCAGGGTTAACTGGCTGCTCTAAATTGTCCCCACTATTCAAGCGAGAGAAAAATTTCTGGGGGGAGTTGATGGAAATATCGGGGGGGGGGGATAAAAATCAGTCATAGAGAACTCTTGTGTACATTTTGCGCTGTTAATAGCAGAAAATAAAACTTGATACTTGACATTTTATTAAACTAATAGATTCAGAATCAGGTTTAATATGACTGATAGATATCATTAAATTTGTTGTTTTGCAGTAATACAGTGCAATAAATTTTTAAAAACTATTAATTACAGTGAGAAATATGTAGTCTAGTTGTGTGTGTATTATATATATATATATACATATATACACACACACACACACGCAAAAATAGTGAGGTAGTTTTCAAGTGTTGTTTCACTGTATATTAAGAAATGAGACCGTTAATGCCCCTCCTATCCTTCTTACCCCATCCCTAATATATTTAGTTTTTTCTCCCCTCTCCTTTTTTTTCTCTCTCTTTCTGCCCATCACTCTGCCTGCTCTCCATCTCCCTCTGGTGCTCCCCTCCCCCTTTCTTTCTCCCTAGGCCTCCCGTCCCATGATCCTTTCCCTTCTCCTTTCAAGCTCTCAGTTTCACCCCACCCCCTCCGGTCTTCTCCTATCATTTCGGATTTCCCCCTCCCCCTCCTACTTTCAAATCTCTTACCATCTTTCCTTTCAGTTAGTCCTGACGAAGGGTCTCGGCCCGATACGTCGACAGTGCTCCTCCCTATAGATGCTGCCTGGCCTGCTGCGTTCCACCAGCATTTTGTGTGTGTTGCTTGAATTTCCAGCATCTGCAGATTTCCTCGTGTTTGCAGAGGGGGAGACGCTGTTCCCTAAAACCTTGAGTTTCCTCTGCCATTTGATTTCTGGGTGGGCATTTGAACCCATGAACACTACCCTCACTGATTTTTTATTTCTATATTTCCACTACTTATTTAACTATTTAATGTACGTTCTTACTGTAATTCATTCTTTTCCCTTTACCTGCATTGTGCTTCTGCTGCTAAGAGAACAAATTTCACAACAAACAGCAGTGATATTAAACCCAATTCCGATTCTTTTAGGGTTTTCCAACGCTGTGCGTTAGGGCAGAAACCTCCGCTCTGGCACTTTACAATGGCAATTATTCAGCCTGTCACCCCAATAAATCAGGCTGATCGGGGATTGGTTCAGCCTCAATTGTCCATCCCCATGTGGAAAGGAACAGTTCAAAATCACCAAATACTGGCAGGAAGGCCGGGATCAAGAACCCGCCAGTTCATCTCTCGAAAAACCGTCCACAAAAAGAAAATAAATGCACAAGCCTAGCTCCTGACAGCATGCACAACACATCAAATTATCCAGTTCAGTTGCTCTTCTCAATACTGTTCGTTCCAGATTAAAAATATAATTAGACTCTTTGCTGCATGATCTTGCCAGCTGTTGACCCTGGTATTTTTAAAACTGTTGAGGCACAAATATATCTTTAATTATTGTAGTTCAGTAAGCCATTGGTTAAAGAAAAAAAATTACAGTTACGGAACACAGCGTTGACTGATTGTGGATCTCCAGGAAGAATCCTTGTTTCAGAGCAGATCATGTTTTTTTTAAAAACATCGTTATTCCTTTTCTTTTCGCACTATTTATTTTTTAAATTTTAGCAGTTTTATGTTTCTCCCACAAAACAACAGATTTCAGCATAAGATCCTAAAGGGGGGAGCAGAATTAGGCCATTTCCACCTTTTCATCATGGCTGATCTATTTCCCTCTCAACCCCATTCTCCTTTTTCCTCCCCGCTACCTTTCATTCCCTGACTAATCAAGAACCTATCCACCTCCGCCTTAAATATACCCAGCTACTTGGCCTCCACAGCCGACTGCGGCAACAAATTCCACCAATTCACCACCTTCTTGCTGAAGAAATTCCTCTTCATATCCGTTCTAAATGGATGTCCCCCTATTCTGAGTCTGTGTCCTCTGGCCCTGGACTCCCCCACCAAAGGAAACATCCTCTTGACATCCACTCTATCTGGGCTTTCAACATTCAATTGGTTTCAGTGACATTCCCCCCTCATTCTTAATTCCAGCAAGTAAAGGCCCAGACACATCAGCCACTCTTCACCCGATAAGCCTTTTATTCCCAGAATTATTCTCGTGAACCTCCTCTGAACCCTACCCAATGTCATCACATCTTTTCTTAAAAGAGGGGTCCAAAACTGCCCACAATACTCCCAGTGAGGCCTCACCAGTGCCTTACAAAGTCTCAGCATTACATCCTTGCGTTTATATTCTAGTCCTCTCGAAATGAATGCCAACATTACACTTACCTTCCTCACCACTGAGTCAACTCGCAAATTAACTTTCAGGGAATCCTGCAAGAGGACTCTTTGTGCCTCAGATCTTCAACTTTCTCCATTTAGAAAATAGTTTATGCTTTTATTCCTTCCACCAAAGAGCGTGACCATTCACTTCCGGACACTGCATTCCATTTGCCACTTCTTTGCCCGGGGCCAAGTTCTTCTACAGCCTGCCTGCTTCCTCAACGCTACCTGCCCCTCCACCTATCTCCATGTCGTCCACAAACCATCAATTCTGTCATCCAAACACTGACATACAATGTTAAAAGAAACGGTCCTAACACAGACCCCTGTGGAACACCGCTGGTCACCGGCAGCCAACCAGAGGAGGCTCCCTGTATTCCCCACTCTTTGCCTCCTGCCAGTCGGCCAATGCTCTACCCATGCTAGCACCTTTCCTGTAATTCCATGGGCCTTTATCTTGTGTAGGACCCTCATGTGTGGCACCTTGTCAAAGGCCTTCTGAAAACCCAAGTACAAGTACAGGCAGTCCCCGAGTTACGAACAACTTGTACTTACGAACGGAGGGAGGAGAACGCCGTCCGCCATTTTAAGTCAAATCCCAACACTGTCCGCCATTTTAAGTCGGATCACGATGCCGTCCACCATTTTAAGTCGTTGCCGTTAACACTATGTTGAGTGTGTAACTTTGTATTTGGCTTAAATATTTCTTAGCAAGATTCACCCTGACCACCCCCCACTTTCCCAGTCAGCACCACCCCCACTTGTCCCAATTTAATCTGTCTCAGTGCGGATGGACTTAAGGACCTGGGGGTGCAGTTTTCTGTTCCATTAACGGAAAACGATCATGACTGAAAATGGAAGTGGAAATAATAAAGCAATCGGAAAGAGGTGAAACGCCATTCAGTGGAAAAGCGTCAGGCTACAGTCGGTCAACAATTGGAACAATTTTAAAGAATATAGGTAAAAGATAAAGTGAGAATAACGGAGCATGTGAAAGGTCCTGCCCCGATGAAAGCTACAATTATTACTAAGCAACGCAGTGGTTTAATTATTGAAATACGTATGTTTCTTAAGTGTTTTATATGCATAGAAAGGTAAAATATATACTATATACTAAGACAAATATTTGACTAACTGACGCTAAATAATACCGAATGTACTTGTTCCGACTTATGTACAAATCGGACTTAAAGACGGACTCAGGAACGGAACTCGTTCATAACCCGGGGAGTGCCTGTACACAAAATTCACTGATTCACGTTATATAAGACAGCGATAATAAACCCGGTTCTAATACGGGAATACAAACAGAAAAAGAATGAAATGCTCAACGTCCAGCAGCATCCGTAGGAAGAGAAACAGATTCTGACTTCTCATCACGGAAGATTGATACAAAACCAAGATGCAGAGAAATGTCGGGGGGGGGGGGGGGTGGGACAGTGAGAGAGACGAAGAAAATAACCAAGGGAGGGTTTGTAAAAGGGCTGTAGGTAGGAGAGATTTAATTTAGAAAATGCGTAGCTCGGGTGGTCGACGGCTGGGTTGAGTTGCTCTCCAATTTACTTGCCAATGCTTCATCACCATGTGAGGAGACATCGGCAGTGTGCTGTGAACAAACACGTGGACCTCGCTCCTGTTTACTTATTTATTAATTGATTGCAGTTACAGCATAGAATAGGCTCATCCGACCCTTCGAGCCAGCAATTCCCGATTTAATCGCAGTGACCAATTAACCTACCAGCTGGTACATCTTTGGACTGTGGGTTGAAACCGGAGCAGCGGGAGGAAATCCACGCGCTCAGGGGGAGAACGTACAAACTCCTTACTGGCAGCGGTGGGAATTGAATCCGGATCGCCTGTACTGTAAAGCACTATGCTAACCACTACGTTACCATGCCGTCCCAATGTGAGCAGAATTCCAGACCCACAACACACAAAGTTCACCCACGCAGCCAATAAGCGACAAGACTTCCTCCCCACATCACAACCAAGTTTCCGAAACGGACGCCCATCAGCCCGATCGATCGGTATACAAAGGAAAAGCCTTCGGAGGACCTACCACAATCAACAGCCAACCGATGATGTCTCCTTGCACGGTGACGAAACATTTGCAACTAAATTGCCTAGATCAGAGAACAACTCAGTCCAACCAGAGGTCTAACAGTTAAAGGAACAAATCTAAGTGGACATGAGGCTAGGTTTAGATCAGCCATGTGATCTCCTGGACCAGTTTTCGATAGCCTGGATGGGTCGGAGAGGAATTTTCCAGATTTTTTCTCCTCAATTGGCAACTCGGTTTTTTTCCCCCGGGTGATCACATGGGTTTGGGCGGGATGAATAATAAAATAAAATGGGCGGTATGGTGCCCTGTTGGTTGGCACTGTTGCCTTGTGGGATTCAGTGAAAACTAGAGTTAAGATTGGATCGGCCATGATCTTGTTGAATGGCGGAGCAGGCTTGAGGGGCCGATTGGCCTACTCCTGCTCCTATCTCTTATGTTCTTATGTTAAATGAGGGATGTAAGGAGTAAGAAAGAAAAGAGACAGATCTAAAGGAGGTGTAAATGAGAAGAGCTGAATCATTATCCCAACTCGCTGTTAAGGCCCAATTAAAGGAAGAGATGCTGTTCCATGTGTTTCTGATGTCAAAGGACAACGACGTCAAATGCAGGCACTGTTACCAGGCCTGCACAACTGAAATCAGTGGGAATTCCACAGAGCCATTTCACTCGATCAAGACTCCTGCCACTAGGCATGATACAAAACAATGGAATAAGCTGGCCCCATTAGAACCTAGTGGAACGCATCCATAATGCTGGAGGAACTCAGAAGGTCAGGCAGCATCTATAGCAAGGGTTGTCAACCCTTCTTCTATGTCATTCAGCCTTACCATTAACCAAGGGGTCTGTGGACCCCAGGTTGGGAACACCTGATCTTTGGAAACCAGCTGGAATCCACTGTTTTCATTAAATACTTTTTATAAGATATTAGATGAATTAATGTAAGACTAAAGTTGTAGTTTAATCAGTTGTATTTTTACTTCAGCTGTATGGGACCCTGGTCAGACCCCACTTGGAGTACTGTGCTCAGTTCTGGTTGCCTCACTAACAGGAGGGATGTGGAAACCATAGAAAGGGTGCAGAGGAGATTTACAATGACGTTGCCTGGATTGGGGAGCGCGCCTTATGAGAACAGGTCGCGTGAACTTGGCCTTTTCTTGGAGTGACGGAGAATGAGAGGTGACCTGATAGAGGTGCATAAGATGATGAGAGGCACTGTTCGTGTGGACAGTCAGAGGCTTTATCCCAGGGCCGAAATGGCTAACATGAGAGGGCACAGTTTTGTGCTTGGAAGTAGGTACAGAGGAGATGTCAGAGGTAAGTATTTTTTACGCAGAGAGTGGTGAGTGCGTGGAATGGGCTGCCGGCAACGGTGGTGGAGGTGGATACGATAGGGTCTTTTAAGAGACTCCTGGATAGGTAAATGGAGCTTAGAAAAATAGAGGGCTATGGGTAAGCCTGGGTAATTTCTGAAGTAAGTACATGTTTGGTATAGTATTGTGGGCTGAAGAGCCTGTATTGTCATGTATTATGTTTCTATGTTACTAAAGTTGTAGATTAATCATTAACATGTATTTTTCACAGTATGTGGCAGTTCGTCCTCACTTAATGGCAGAAGGCAATACAGCAATTGCATATGCCTTTTCATTACAACACATTATCCGCATAATGCAATTGTGCAAGCAGTGATTGCTTTATTCCTAAAGAAATTTGCTGTTAAATTTGAGTTAAGATTTTACAGAGGCGCCATCTTTCCTCTTTTTCTTTTACCTTCGCTCTCTCTGCTTTTCACTGAATCTCTGCTATGCTTCTCAGCTCTTCACTTGGTTTGTTTAAACTAAATGATGGTTAAGAATTAACACTGCTCGGCATTCTTAACCCACCCCTAACCCCCAGAAGAACCCCAAGGATCCAACACAGTCAATGTTTCACACCGAGTCCCTATTCCTTTCCACAGATGCTGCCTGACCTGGAGGAACTCAGCACTTTACATACCCTGCCCTGGATTTCCAGCATCCCGAGAAGCACCTGCGTTTATGACCTGCTTCCCCATTATAAACCACTGGGTACAACGCCACAGCTCTCCGAAGTTACTCTGGCAGGGTGATACAGCGTTTGGGAGAATACAGCCAGGCTTTCATTGGAGTAAGCACCCCGATCATGGTTCGGGGTCTCAGAACAGGAGATGGCCATTCAGAACTGCTTCCAAGAGGACCTCAACCTTGTCGAGGTTTGGAGGCTTCTGTGCTACAACTCAGCCAACTGGAGTCAGGGCTTTGGCTCTTGGTAGGGTCACCCATGCCACATAGGTCATAGGGCAGAGGCCAGACCCAAGAGTGGTCCATCGGTCCTCCAGGCTTATGGGGGGTTCAGCTCAGGACTGGTAAAACAAACTTGCTACAGAAACAGCAAGAAAAGAATCCTTCTCCATCTGCGTGTGACAGCATTCTTGAGTCTCCACCCAGGACTTGCGTAACTGACAATAATGAAAACCGAGAGGAAGCTACTGAAGGAAGCCCTGAACACCAGCAGAAATGAAGGACCTTCACTGCTGCCCTAAACGCCAGCGGTGTCAACAGGCAAGTATCACAGAACAGGGGTAACTTCCTTTGCCCAAATGTATATCTGAAATTCTCTATGCAGAGGGCTGTCAAGTCTGTGTCACTGAACACATTCAAGACAGAAGTAAACTGATATCCTTGGAGATAAATGGAATCAGGGAAGACAGGTTACTTGCAGGAAAGTGGCACAAGGCAAAAAGTCAATCATGATTTCAACGGAATGGGAAAATAAGTACGAGGAACCAAATGACCTATCCTTACTTCGATTTATGTTTATATCTCTCTTCAGTGTGACTTTTGTCATTGAGGACAAAGATCAGCAATGTCATGGGAACACTGCAAACTCCAAGTTCTCATCCAGGTCACACGGCATTCCAATACGGACAGTTGTTACACTTCCTTCATCGCGTCCGGGTTAATGTTCTGGAATTCCCTGGATCCCAACCCTTTTCCACTGGAGAGAGTGCAGCAGCTTAAATCCCCCGCCGCCGCTTTTGCAGAACAACCAGCCGTACAGCCCGAGATGCAAACACACATCTCCGAAGCCCCCAAGCAACGCTTACATATCTAGTGTGCTTTAGGGTGTATTCGGGAATTAAATACTCATTTCAACAGCGGCCAGTCTTCAGACCTGGATTGTGAGATTGAATTTAAAATGCAGCTCTGAACAATGGTCTTCCTGGAGCCACACTTCGCGGTCGATTGCAAACAAAGAAACTCTCCATCTGACCTCGGATTCCTGCAGATGCATGAATGCAGCCCAGAGTCAGTGGGAATTAACATTCACTTTGGCTGCCTGGAGTGTGGCTATGAAAACTATATGTAATTCAAATGAAGCAGTGCATATATAGTGTAACTATAGATTGTGCTGCTATTACCTTTGATGTTCAGCATATAAAAATGTCATGTAATATTGGGTCAGGCAGGCCTCTTCTTACAAGAGCGTCTCCAATATAATGCCTGTGGCTCGTTTTGCTGACTAAAGGCTTCGATATCAACCAGCTTCAGATTTTCTCTAGTGACTTTGTTCACTGTCACAAGTACAAAACCTAATTCTGCAACATTTCATCAATGCTCCAGTAAATTAAGATCCTCACTCCTGTTACTTACAAGTGTACCCCATGCAAGGCTTATTGAGAAAGTAAGGAGGCATGGGATCCAAGGGGACATTGCTTTGTGGATCCAGAATGGGCTTGCCCACAGAAGGCGAAGAGAGTTTGTAGACGAGTCATATTCCGCATGGAGGTCAGTCAACAGTGGAGTGCCTCAGGGATCTGTTCTGGGATCCTTGCTCTTTGGTGATTTTTATAAATGACCTGGATGAGGAAGTGGAGGGATGGGTTAGTAAGTCTGCTGATGGCACAAAGGTTGGGTGTGTTGGGAATAGTGTGGACGCCTGTCAGAGGTTACAGCGGGACGTCGATAGGATGTAAAACTGGACTGAGAAGTGGCAGATGGAGTTCAACCCATAGGACGCTCAAAGCTGCTGTGCAGGTTGAAGCTGTGGTTAAGAAGGCATATGATGTATTGGCCTTCATCAATTGTGGAACTGAATTTAGAAGACAAGAGGTAACGTTGCAGCTATCTAGGACCCTGGTCAGACCCCACTTGGAGTACTGTGCTCAGTTCTGGTCGCCTCACTACAGGAAGGATGTGGAAGCCACGGAAAGGGTGCAGAGGAGATTTACAAGGATGTTGCCTGGATTGGGGAGCATGCCTTATGAGAATAGGTTGAGTGAACTCGGCCTTTTCTCCTTGGAGCGACAGAGGATGAGAGGTGACCTGATAGAGGTGTACAAGATGATGAGAGGCATTGACTGCGTGGATATTCAGAGGCTTTTTCCCAGGGCTGAAATGGTTGCCACAAGAGGACACAGGTTTAAGGTGCTGGGGAGTAGGTACAGAGGAGATGTCAGGGGTAAGTTTTTTTACTCAGAGAGTGGTGAGTGTGTGGAATGGGCTGCCAGCGACGGTGGTGGAGACGGATATGATAGGGTCTTTTAAGAGACTTTTGGATAGGTACATGGAGCTTAGAAAAATAGAGAGCGATAGGTAAGCCTAGTAATTTCTAAGGTAGGGACATGTTTGGCACAGCTTTGTGGGCCGAAAGGCCTGTATTGTGCTGTAGGTTTTCTATATTTCTGTGTCCAGCATTCAAACATCACTATGAAGGTGTGCACTGGCAAACTGCAAAGCAAGCTTATTACATTCAGTCATACACACACTTTCAGATTCAATTTAACACAGGTATAGCAAAACAAAGTGACAAACAACACAACCAGTGTTGCCACGTATTTTATCAGCAACACAGCATGTCCACGATATTCAGCAAAACAAGCCCCTGTACGCGGTTCTCCTATTCCAGGCAGGCTGCCTCAAAACTTCCTCAATCAATCTATCTCAGATTCAGAATCAGGTTTAATCTCACTGACGTATGTCATGAAATCTGGTGTCTTTGCGGCAGCAGTTTAATACATTCCTCGAGGTTGTTCTAGCTAGAGGAGGTAATGGGGACGAGCTTCCACTACCTACTAAATGGTCCCAATGGTGTGTGCCTCGAATAGCCGAAGCCCGAAGTCCATCTCCTGGTCTTCACATGTCGCTTAGCTACTATGTCTGGCAGAACCGTTTCTACTGACCGGAAAAGGGACAAAGGTACGTTACTGGCGCCTTAAAACCAGTCGCTTTGGACAGATGGGTCTTATCAGCCGTGGTTGGCAGCTTATCTAGAAGGAAAATTCTGATCTCAAACCTCCGCTGCCTTGCAGCTATGCCCACTCATGGGCAAGGCTTCGGGAGTGAAGCCCCAGGGAAAGATACCGGAGCTGGAGTCCCTCAGGCAGTTCTACGTTGAGTTCAACGCTGACTGGCAACTCCTGCGACGTCTGCAGTACCAATCTACGTCGGTCCCTACCGCTCCTTTGGGTTCATTAGATGCGTGGAGAAGGGGAGCTTGCTGCACGGGCAACAGCTCGCTCTCCAGATCGTCCCGCCTAGGATTTTGTATCTAGACAGCTAGGACGCAATATCCACGATCAACTCTGACCAGGTGCCTCAGTACAAAGCAATACATGATAATAGAGACAAAACATGAATTACAGTAAGCATACATATATTAAATAGTTAAAATTAAATAAGTAGTGCAAAAATAGAAATAATAGTGTCCATGGGTTCAATGTCCATTCAGAAATCGGATGGCAGAGGGGAAAAAGCTGTTCCTGAATCATTGAGTGTGTGCTTTCAGACTCCTGTACCTCCATCCTGATGGTAGCAATGAGAACAAGGCACGTCCTGAGTGGTGCCACTTTTTTGAGGCATCGCTCCTCAGAGTTGCCCTGGATACGACAGAGGCTCATGACCACGATGGAGCTGACTGAGTTTACAACTCTCTGCAGCTTATTTCAATCCAGTTCTGTCGCTCCACCCTCCACCATACCAGACGGTGATGCAGCCAGTTAAAATCTGATCTTTATTTTACAATACAAGTGAATTAATGGTCAAGGCTCCAAGGCTCATAGCCCCAACTCCTAATCCCAACCATTGCCATTATAGAAAGCACTGAACAGATTCCCTCCCTTCCGAAAGGAAATCGCGGCTCAATCAAAACACTGTGCCTCTAGCACAGCTCTACCTCAGTGCAGATTAAGGAACACTGGATAATTTGGTAAGTAAACTTACTGAGGACTATCTGAGACATGATGCACTTGGGGTCCAACTACTGACGGTTCCTCAGCTCATAGTTTTGCCGTTGCTGTGCAGCCAATTACCTTTGCATCACACATACGCACCAATTAAATTTCAAATCACAGCGTGGAACGCATGTGTGCTCCGAGCTGCCGGGGGGTGGGGGGGGAGAGGTGGAGGCCTTGTCACAACAAAGCACAAACACCACGGTGAAACCAATAAAATTAGCAGCCTCGGCAACCAACAACGGACTTGGATCGGCCCCAGAGGCCAGAACCAGGGAACTAAAGCACAAGAGGTTACATCTGAACAGGAGCAAAAAGAGGCTCTGGGTCACAATAACGCGAAACATTTATCCATTTTATTTATTTACGGAGATGCAGCATGTGACAGGCCACCCTCCGATCTAATTAGATCCCCCGATCTAATCCAATCAACCTAATTAACCGACCAATCTTCTTTGGACTGTGGGAGGAAACCAGAGCACCCGGAGGAAACTCACAGGGGAGAACGTACGAACTCCTCACAGGCAGCGGAGGGAATTGAACTTGGGTCTCCCATACCATAAAGCGCCATGCTAACCACTACGCTACCGTGCCACCCTGGTGTCAGGAAAGTAGAACAAATATTTAATATGTTTACTTTGCATTTACTTGACTAATGGTTTCTAAAGCAAAGAGCAAGGAACAATCACGCCCAAATGCAACTTTTCTTCAGGGAGACACCACTACCCATTCATCTGTTACCGAAACTGGAAGCAATTTAAAGCAATTTAGGAAATGCATACAACAGCCATTCACTGGCTTAAGTGCTCTCTCCCCGGAATTACGTTGGCACCACGACACAGAATAACTGGAGTGACTACGGGGCGCTAACCAGAACGGTGAGCTTTACAAAGCCGGAGAGCACTAAGGGAATATTGGGAGAACTGAGGCAGATGCTACGCATCTCACGGGATAAGCGCTTCAAAGCACTGCTGACTGCGTGCGGCAGAATGCTAGTCATCTGCTCACCCAGTAGTAGCTTCCTGTTTCCAACTTTCTTGCACTGGGTTTTGACAGGCAGGGAGGGAGGGGTGAGGCAAGTTTTTAAAAAAATATATATTATTTCCCCCTCTTTTGCGTGCCACCAAGAATCATCCCCCTGATGGGCCCTGCGCTCCTAGGCAAGACTCGCCCTGATGAGCTGCACAAGGGACCAAAGAGCCAGAATCAGGTTTAAAATCACAAGCACAGGTCGGGAAATTTTTAATGCTGTGGCAGCCATACAACACACGATCAGTCTAGAAAATTCTGAATTACAGCACGTATATTAAATAGTCAAGTTAAGTAAGTAGTGCAAAAACAGAAATTAAAAACAGGTGATTCAATGTCCATTCTGAAATCCGATGGCAGAGGGGAAGAAGCTATTCCTGAATCACTAAGTGTGTGTCTATAGGCTTTCTGAGTTGGTCTCCTGACTCGGTGTGTCTGGGTAGTCTTGTTTTGTCTGGTGGATTTGGAGCTCCTTTCCGGGGAACGTGCTAAGATGGTAGCGCGATATTAATACGCGGCAGCCTCTCCGGACTCTGGATTTGGGGATTGCCAAACGCTACGTGGATTTTCTGGTGCAGTCTGTTTTGTCGTGTGCTTTTGTGATATCATTCTGGAGGAACGTTGTTTCATTTTTTAACTGCATTGCACTTGTGGTTTCTAAATGACAATAAACCAAAATTCAATTCTCCGACCTGATGGTAACAATGAGAAGAGGGCATGTCTTGGGTGATGGGGGTCCTTAAAGATGGACGTCACCTTTTAGAGGCATCGCTCCTTAAAGATCCAGAGACTCGTGCCCGTGACGGAGCTAAATTTACAATTCGTTGCAGCTCACCGCAATCTTGTTTAGCTGCAAGCCTCCTCCACACCCCCCCTCAATACCAAAGACAAGGCAGGTTTGCTGATTCTCCTTGAAACAAAAACATCGGGAACCTCATCTGACCGGGCGGCATCCAGGAGAGGAAAAGCAGAGTGAACGTTTCAGATCAATTTGTGCTGATTCTCCTTCCTTTCTCCAAGAAAGCTTTTGACCCACTCCGGCAACAACAGTGCAGGCTTATTCCAGAACTTTGTATTTGAAAATTCATTCCGTTAATCAAAAATCTGAACCGAATCTGCCTGAACGCTCTCTTTTTTTTGGTTGCACTTTGCGCAATTTGGTTTTTTTTCCACGCGGGGAGAGGGTCGATACTTCGTCTTTGAACAGATTCTGTGGTTTTCTTTGTTTCGTGGCCATCTTTGGGGAAGGAGATTCTCAGGGTTGTATACTGTATACATACTTTGATAATAAAATGTATTTTGAATCTTTGAAATCCATTAACCATCCTCTGACATGCTATTTGGTTGCCAACAGTTAGTTAGTGGGTGGTGGGGTGGAGATACGTCTCTACCCAAGGAGACGCAAGACTCCTTCCCTTTGCTAGCCTACAGGTCACCCTTGGGCAAGGTGTAGCCCCTGCTTAACCACCTCCCCCCCCCCCCCCCAATCAGGGTCACATGACGCCAGGGGAGCAGGTGGTGGATGGTCGTACGAGCAGCCGGTGCAGATCACAAGTCCTGGTTATGTGACCACTGACGCTGAGGAGTGTTGACCCTGGGGTCACCCATCTTGTGAAGTCACTGCCCAGAAGATGGCAATGGCAAACGACGTCTGCAGAAAAATTTGCCAAGAACAATCGCCATAAGATACAAGAGCAGAAGTAGGCTACTCGGCCCATCAAGTCTGCTCCAATTCTTCCAGTCGTCCCCACTCCCCTGCCTTCTCCCCATGGATAATCAAGAACCTATCTATCTCTGCCTTAAATACACCCAATGACTTGGCCTCCACAGCCGCTCGTGGCAACAAATTCCTCAGATTTACCACCCTCTGACTAAAGTAATTTCTTCAAATGGATGTCCCTCAACTCTGAAGTCATGCCCTCTTGTCCTAGACTCCCTTACCATGGGAAATAAGTTTGCCACATCTCATCTGTTCAGGCCTTTTAACATTCGGAATGCTTCTATGAGATCCCCCCTTATTCTCCTGAACTCCAGGGAATACAGCCCAAGAGCTGCCAGACGTTCCTCGTGGAAAGACCACGTCATCCACATCACACGACGCAGCATATAACAGACAGCCAGTTAGTTATATTCTGCCTCTGAAATTCACTCCACTGAATTCATAATGAACAACTGGGGTTAACTTTCCAGACAAAACCATCTTCTTCCACTTGGCTGTTTGAAGAGCAGTGTTGAGCTTTATATCGGTGTATGGATTCATCCATGGTTATGCGAATGGATGGCACTTAGCCGTTAAAAATAAGTCACACTCAGAGTTCAAAGTAAAGTTATCGAAGTACATATATGTTACCTTATACAACTCTATGAGATTTTCCTGTGGGCATATTCAATTAATCCAATAACCATAATAGAACCAATGAAAGTCCATGCCACTTCTACTAGTGCTAATCAAAACAAGTGCATTCAATGAACATGGAACAGCTCAGGCCCTTCGGCCCACAATGCTGTGCTGACCCATCAACCTACTCCAAGGTCAATCGAATTCTTCCCTCCATTTAACTGGGGGCAGGAGGCTGCTGCTGAATATTTGCTAAGCTAGCACCAGTCATGTGCACGTCGTGTGGCTGTCAAGACACTGCACCTCGCTTAGAGCGAACAGTTTGTAAAATAGCATCTTGTAAATGCGTGTGTGTGTGTGTGTGTGCGTGTGCGTGTGCGTGTGCTCAAAAGGAGTGATTTTTGTCACTGAAAGTTGGCGAAAAATAAGCAGGAAGACAATTCCGAGGCTCTTTAGCTCGCTCTGCCTTCGCGCATTCAGACTCGGAGATGCCAGAAACAGCTGGGAGTGAAAATGAAATGATTCCACTACTTCAACCGGTTAGGAACTCCGAAGAATTAGAAGGTACCGACAATCATCTTGAATCGTCAGCTTTGGCCCCCACAAAGCTCTCAAACACGTCTCCGAGTAGCCGTCTGCACGCAACGGCGGCCAGACCCCGATACGCCACTTCGAACCAGTAGCCCTCGGGTCTCGTACTCGGGTGAGCTATCGGCAGGCCCAACCTGGCAAGCGAAGACAGCTCCGGCGGACTGGGCGGATGGGATCAACAGCGAGATCCAACGGCTAAGGCGGCGGTTCTACAACGCTGCGCGGAGAGCGAAGGACGTGACGAGGCGCAGAAGGAATCAAGGTCCACCAGTCCTCCAGGTTTGGGGGTTCAGCTCGGGGCCAACAACCGTGACCGGTAAAGCTGTTACGGAAGCAGCGACGAAGGATCTTTCTCCATCAGAGTGCAACGGTATTCCCGAGTCTCCACCCCGGGACTCGTGTGACCGACAGTCGTGAAAACCGAGAGGAAGCTACCGACACGATGAAGGAAGCCCTGAACAGCATCCAAGACAGGGTCCTTCGCTGCTGCCGTGACCGCCAGCGACGTAATGGGCAGTAAGTACCTTTTAGAGGCTGACTAATCGTGAATGCACTTCCAGCACTGTTATTCTCAATTCATTCTTTCCACAGGCTGTAAACTGTACTGAATCTTAACCAATACAAGCAGGGTAAATCTGTAGAGAATGAGACATTAATTCATTTCACAGCACGTACTGTTTGTGCAGCGAATGTATTTCATGATAGGTACGGCCTGTCCGGAATATAAATGATACATCAGCTGATGCAAATGGGCCTCGTGGTGAAAGAAATGAACTATCCAATTACCAGCTTAATGCCCAGAACCGTAAACAGTCTCATAAATCCTTGCAGGACGAACAAAGTCCAGCGTGAGTAATTTAATGTGATTCCGGCTGGAGCAGCTGCTTTAGGCTCTCCCGCTGAACGCGAGCAAATAACAGAAGTAGGCCACCAAGGCCCCTCGAGCCTCCCCCCGCCGTTCGGCGTGATCACAGCCGACCCACGCCGGCCTGAAAGTCAATGCCGAAGCAGGCATACTTCACCACAGGCCGCCTCGAGATTCATTTTCTTGCCGGCATTTACAGGAAAGTGAGGGAAATACCCACCGCTGAGCACATCTAGAAGGAGCGCGGCCACGGGAAGGCAGCGCCCATCGTCAAGGGCCCGACCATCCAGGCCACGTTCTCTTCCCGCTGCCGGGGAGGCGGCACCGGAGCCTTCTGGTCCCACGCCACCAGGTTCCTGAGCCAGTGTGGGGATAACTTCACTCTGCAATGATTCCACAACCTACAGATTTCATTTTCAAAGGACTCTAAAACTCAGTATTGTTTAACTCACTCATTTATTTATTACTATTTATTTGCACGTCGGCTGTTCGCCCGCCTTTGTGCGTAGTCTTTCGTTAAGTTCTATTGTACTTCTTTGTTCCACTATGAACGCCCACAAGAAGAGGAGTCTCAGGGTTGTACACAGTGACATATGCAATAGACAATAGGTGCAGAAGTAGACCATTCGGCCCTTCTAGCCTGCACCGCCATTTTGAGATCATGGCTGATCATCTACTATCAATACCCGGCTCCTGCCTTGTCCCCATATCCCTTGATTCCCCTATCCATAAGATACCTATCTAGCTCCTTCTTGAAATCATCCAGAGAATTGGCCTCCACTGCCTTCTGAGGCAGTGCATTCCGCACCCCCACAACTCTCTGGCAGAAGAAGTTTTTCCTTAACTCTGTCCTAAATGACCTACCCCTTATTCTCAAACCATGCCCTCTGGTACTGGACTCTCCCAGCATCTGGAACATACTTCCTGCCTCTATCTTGTCCAATCCCTTGATAATCTTATATGTTGCAAATCAGATCCCCTCTCAATCTCCTTAATTCCAGCGTGTACAAGCCCAGTCTCTCTAACCTCTCTGCGTAAGACAGTCCGGACATCCCAGGAATTAACCTCGTAAATTCCTCGTATGCACTCTGATAGTAAATTTACTTTGAACTAGATGTCTCCAGTCTGTGCCAGTGGTGCAGTGCCATCCGCACCTCGACTTCGGAGCGAGAGGTCCCGGATTCGAATCCGGCCGGCTCCTTCCACCCGTGCTGGGTCGAGCGTCGAGCCAGCAACTCAGCCTCGTAAAACAGACAAACACTAAAGAAACAGGAGGGTCGTCGCCTGAAGCTCCTAACGGTGCAGGGTCTCTCCAACCCATTCATTCCAACTCTTGGTTCTCTACGTGACAGCCAGTTTTCAATCCTTGATAACATCCTGCCTCCAATACCTCAAACTCTAAATTTACACGCCACGCCAGCCTCTAAGTTGCACCTCGTCAAATGCTTTTTGTTTTGGAAATGTGACAGGTCCCCCCCCACCCCCCCCATTCACTCTCCCTATCGCAACCTCAAAGAATTCAAGCAACTTTGTGAAAGGAGCTGGTTCTTGCTGAGATGCTGATCAAACAATACCTACAGCCCTCCATCTGAGAGGACCATACAAAATATGAATTTAATTACTGAACACAGACCTATCACTGTTGCTATTCGAAAAGCCTGATATTAAACCTGATATATTAAGCCCGATTCTGATCACAGCGAGAACGTGCAAATTCCATGCAGGGAACGCCACAGGTCGGGGTTGGACCCAAGTCGCTGAGGCCGTGAGACAGCAGCTCCACTCTAACGTCCAGCAGTGCGACTGTTTGTAGCGTGCCAGTCAGCACAACGCTTCAATTCCTGCCGCGGCCTGTGAGGAGTTCGTACGTCCTCCCCCCGTGATCGCCTGGGTCTCCTCCCGGTGCTCCAGTTTCCTCCCAAAGACGTACCGGTTGGTAGGTTGATTGGTCACTGTAAATTGTCCCATGACTAGGCTAGGATTAAATTGGGTGATCACTGGGTGATGCAGCTCAAAGGAAAGACCTACTCCGTGGGATCTAAACAAATAAAGAATAAATAAGGCACGTTTTGTGTCTATTATTATTTATTAGAGATATAGCACAGTAACAGGCCCTAGCCCAACGAGCCCAATTACAGCCATATATCCAATTAACCCATACATCTGTACAGACAGTGGCAGGAATTGAACCCACTGGCGCTGGATTAACAGTAGGCTAACCAGTATATTACTGTGCAGTCCTAATTCACACTGTCTTATTAGCCTGAGTTTCCTTCCCATCCTCTAGTTCTTTGAATGCACCCAACACCCAAACCGGCTCCATCCATTCCCTGTTTACCTCGAGGACTAACTCAGATGAAAGAAGTTTAGTCATCTCAATATAGAAGGATGAGAGGTGACCTGATTGAAACATACAAGATTCTTAAGGGATTGGACACGCTAGAGGCAGGAAACATGTTCCCGATGTTGGGGGAGTCCAGAACCAGAGGCCACAGTTTAAGAATGAGGGGCAGGCCATTTAGAACGGAGTTGAGGAAAAACTTTTTCACCCGGAGAGTTGTGGATCGGTGGAATGCTCTGCCCCAGAAGGCAGTGGAGGCCAATTCTCTGGATGCTTTCAAGAAAGAGTTAGATAGAGCTCTTGAAGATAGCGCAGTCGAGGGATATGGGGAGAAGGCAGGACCGGGGTACTGACTGTGGATGATCAGCCATGATCACAGTGAATGGCGGTGCGGGCTCGAAGGGCCGAATGGCCTACTCCTGCACCTATTGTCAAAGGTTATCAAAGTATCAAAGTATGTACACAGAAGCACGCAAAGTCGGTACATGGAGCTCAGAAGCATAGAGGGCATCAAGATGGCGGCGCGACGACGCAGGGCGCAGCGGCCACTCCAGTAAGGAATATCCGTTATCTGTAAGTAGGGGCCGTGCACAATCCTGATTTGATTGAGACGGATGTGTGAAGCACGGAGGAACATCTGGCGAAACTTCTGACATGCCTGTGCTGCTGACGCTGCTACTGAGCGATCGGAGAGATCTCCAGAGAGGAAGGCCCCGAATCCTCGGCTTTGCCTGTCGCTTGGTGGCCGGAGCCGGGGTTGAAGCACTCGGCAGAGATGGTGCTCGGTGCTCGGTGTCGGAGGGCTGGTCGGAGGCACGAAGTTGTCGGAAGTTTTCGGACGGACTCACAGTTGGCTGTGCTCGGGTGCTTCCAGAGGCTGCATCGGGAAGTTTTGCCACGTTGGAGGTTTCTTCCTTCTGCCATCTGCGTGAGATGATGGGCTATCTGGGACTTTGAGACTTTTTTTTACCGTGCCTATGGTCTGCTCTTATCAAATTATGGTATTGCTTTGCACTGTTGTAACTGTATGTTATAATTATGTGGTTTTTTTGGTCAGTTAGTCTTGGTCTGTCTTGTGTTTATGTGATATCATACTGGAGGAACATTGAATTTCCCCTTGGGGATGAATAAAGTATCTATCTATCTATCTATCTATCTATGGGTAACCCTAGGTAATTTCTAAAGTAAGTACATGTTCGGCACAGCATTGTGGGCCGAAGGGCCTGTATTGTGCTGTAGGTTTCCTATGTTTCTATGTTAGAATACACCTCTAAGATTCATCCACTTCAGATAGCCATGAAACTACAGAAAAACCAGAAAAAGAAGAAACAAAACTCACAAGCCCCTCAACACCTCCAACCTACCTATCAGCTTTCTAAGGGTAAAGTAATTCTCTTACTTTCCCTGGCAGGGACCTGCAGATTTAGCTATTTAAAAAGACATTTGTTTTATTTGTCACATGCGCATTGAAAAAAAGTCTCAGCCCAAAACGTCGACCATTTATTCATTTCCACAGCCAAGTTCTTCCAGCATTTTGTGTGTGTTACTCTGGATTTCCAGCATCTCAGATTCAGATTCAGTTTATTGTCATTTAGAAACCACAAATGCAATGCGGTTAAAAAATGAGACAACGTTCCTCCAGAATGATATCACAAAAGCACATGACAAAACAGACTACACCAGAAAATCCACGTAACGTTTGGCAATCCCCAAATCCAGAGTCCGGAGAGGCTGCGGCGTATTAATACCGCGCTGCCATCTTAGCGCGTCCCCCAGAAAGGAGCTCCAAACCCACCAGACAAAACAAGACCAAAAACTAAAGCTACAAGACCTGCACAAAACCACATAGTTACAACAGTGCAAACAATAGCATAATTGATTAAAAAACAGACCATGCGCACAGTAAAAATAGTCCAAAGATGTTAAAGGACTATAAGTTCAAAAGAAATCACCACACAGTTCCCACAAATCCCCAGGGTCCCGACAGCATCTCTTGTGTTTATTGCAATGAGAAGATAGATAGATAGATAGATAGATAGATAGATAGATAGATAGATAGATAGATAGATAGATAGATAGATAGATAGATAGATAGATAGATAGATAGATAGATAGATAGATAGATAGATAGATAGATAGATAGATAGATAGATAGATAGATAGATAGATAGATAGATAGATAGATAGATAGATAGATAGATAGATAGATAGATAGATAGATAGATAGATAGATAGATACTTTATTCATCCCCATGGGGAAATTCAACTTTTTTGATGTGACACTTGGGTCAAATCAAATCAGTGAGGATTACACTTCTGCCTCAAAAGCGTGTGCCCCCTAAGTGGCCTTAAAAGATGAGGAGGGTGGGGGGGAAAAAAACACTGAATCACTATTTTGCGCCGGATTGTCTGACGGTACAATTCACAGCAGGAGTCGAGCTTGCTGTTCGCCTGAAGTGGCTATTTGGCTGTGGAAGGAGTGAGATGGTGGGACGATCTCCCAGCAGCATTACAGTCCCATCAATGGACATTAACGGAATTCCACACCGTTGGCTGGACTCGCGGCGCAGGAATTAGATAACGCACATTTTGGCGTTCAGATCAGATACAGAATTCCCTGCTTTTCCTCAAACAATTCTGCTGGAGGAGAAAGCAGAATTCAAAACCATTTGTTCCAACTTTGCAATGAGCCAGCTGGGGTATGGGCTGGGGAAGGAAGGGGGTGGGTGGGTGAAGAGACAATGCCGAGGTTAGTGGTCAGCGAAGGAGGCTGTTTTGTTCAACTTTGCTTCAAAGTAAATTTGTTACACTGCATACTTCACCATATTACAACCCTGAGATTCATATTCTTGCGGGCATACTCAATGAATCTGTAGAATGATAACCGTTCAATCAGGGAGCAAAAGGCAACAAACTCTGCAAATTCAAAAAGAAAATTAATAATAATTAAGCAATAAACATCCAGAACCTGAGATGAGCCTTGAAACTGAGTGGGCACATTTCAGGAACGGGCCAAATGAAGCTGGGCTGTCTAAGACTTGCACGGTTATTTGCCGAAGTAGAGCGGGCAGTGCGTGTGTAAATGCGGCAGGAGCCAAAGATGCTGGAATTGACAAGGACGGAGCACTCTGAGAGGGAGATTGGACAGGTGGCAGAGAAGGAGAGCCAGCGGCGAGAGGGGGTGGCACGGGTGCAGACACACCCAATCCAGAGACACCAGGCAAATCTATTATACTGCATATGTCACCATATACAACGCTGAGATTCATTTTCTTGCCAACAGTTTTGCTTGAGAAATCAGACCAAATAATTAAAGTGGTTCCGCTCAGCGACAACTCTGTTCAAAGACGAATAGATGAAATATCTGAGAATGTGGAAGACACCTTGTGCAACGTATTTGGGAGAACGGAATTTGCTCTGCAGTTGGATGAGTCAACTTTGCCAGGCAAGAAATCTTCACTTCTTGGTTGTGTTCTCTTCATAAAAGACGGTTCAAGAGTTATTTGCAAGGGGACTAGAGGCAGATATGAAAGGGGTCAATATTACAGGCTCTAAACCATTGGTTTATTGATCATTACAAACGTCTCGCTGGTGTTTCCCGCTCCTTCCCCTCTCCCTGCCCCCTTCCCACTCTCGGTCCACAATAGAGACCCATATCAAAATCAGGTTTATCATCACTTACATACGTCATTAAATTTGTGGGGTTTTTTTGTGGCAGCAGTACAGTGCGATGCATAAAATTACTACAGTACTGTGCAAAAGTCTTAGGCACCCTAGCTATATGTGCCCAAGACTTTTGCATAGTACTGCACAAGGGATTTTTTTTTATTTAAAAAATTGATGTATATTGATGAGTGGAATGTCCTTCTCTTTGAAAAATTGCTCAACAACCTGTAATACTGACCCACCCCTTTCATGTCTGTTTCTAGTCCTCTTGCAAATAACAACTCTTGAACCATACCTTCATCTTTTATGAAGAGAGCACAACCAAGAAGTGAAGATTTGTTGCCTGGCAAAGTTGACTCATCCAACTGCAGAGCAAATTCCGTTCTCCCAAATACGTTGCACAAGGTGTCTTCCACATTCTCAGATATTTCATCTATTCGTCTTTGAACAGAGTTGTCGCTGAGCGGAACCACTTTAATTATTTGGTCTGGTAGCTCAAGCAAAACTGTACTCGGAACCTCCCTGACCGCTGGCAGAATCAGCTCTTTTCCAATTTCCGGATTTAGCAATGAGTTACGCGATGCTGTTTACAGCACACAAAGCATCGCCGCCTCGTTGCGAGGTTTCACAGTGTTTTCCCGTTTCTGAAAGCTTTTACAAAGTGACTGAAATTAAGCCAAGTTCCTATTCGCCAAATGTTCGAGGACCCTAGACAGTTTAATGGCCTCATTTGGGAAAAAAAGAACTTTATCCACACAGCAGACACACTGGCTGCTGTTGGCTGCTTGGTGCTGGTATAAATCTGTATTTCAGATACTCCACACTATACTGCCTACACTACTTCTTTGCTTGGACACTTCTGTTATGGATTAACGACTGTGGTCAATCACTTACTGCTCAAGTCCAACATCTAACGCTGAGATCAATAAAAAGGGACGTTATTATGTCATCATAGCTCAGACAAAACCAGACTCTGCCTGAAGGAATATAAAGTGGGGCAGCAATATCTTTCTTTTTAAATCTTTTTATTAATTTTAAACAAACATAAATGAAACATGAATACAGAGAGTTTGAGAGTACATAATTAATAGGTTAAGGTATAAATACAAATAGATGATAATCCATATATAATAACCTCCCAAACTCATAGTAATTACGAAAAATAGAGTAAATAAGAAAAAAAAACCCAAAAAAGAAAAAACCTAACCAACATGGGCCATTGCATTATGTCAAATATACACAGTAGCGTCAATAACTCCGTACCTCCATCCAAATAATTAAGGACATTAAAAGTAACGTTTAGGAAAAGTCAGTTTAGCTCATATGAAAATGTTGAATAAATGATCTCCAAGTTTCTTCAAATTTAACTGAAGGGTCAAAGACAACACTTCTAATTTTTTCTAAACTCAAACAAGAAATAGTTTGAGAAAACCACCAAAATATAGTTGGAGGATTAATTTCTTTCCAGTTCAATAGGATAGATCTTCTAGCCATTAATGTAACAAATGCAATCATCCGCCGGGCTGAGGGGGATAAGCAACTATTATCCACCATTGGTAAACCGAAAATTGCAGTAATAGGATGAGGTTGCAATTTGATATTCAGAACTGTTGAAATAATACCGAAAATATCTTGATTGGGACATCCACTAAAGAAAAGCAGTCAAGACCATTCGAAAAGGAAGATTCTGAACCTTTATCCCACTGAATGCCATACCCTGATTGAAAGGAATTGCAATTACACACTAACACTGCATTACAGTAGTGAATGGCAGTAATAAGCGGGCTGGGCCCAGAAATAACACAATTACTTCGGTCCAGAGTTCTTATCATATGCCAAATACAGAAGTGTCGCATTGCTTTTCAAACGACTATAAGGCGCTTTGAGCAAAGGCTAAGATAACATTCATTTAGCAAGAGATGACATGACTCAGAATCAGGTTTATTGTCATCGGCATGTGTCATCAAAGTCATTAACTTAGCAGCAGCAGTTCAATGCAATACCTAATATAGAAGAAAAAGAAAAACTAATAATAAATAAATCAATTAGAGTACGCATATATTAAATAGATTAAAAATCGTGCAAAAGCAGAAATAATACATATTTAAAAAGTGAGGTGGTGTTCAAGGGTTCAATGTCCATTTAGGAATCAGATGGCAGACGGGAAGAAGCTGTTCCTGAATTGTTGAGTGTGTGTCTTCAGGCTCCTGTACCTCCTCCCTGATGGCAGAGGGGAAGAAGCTGTTCCTGAATCGTTGAGTGTGTGTCTTCAGGCTCCTGTACCTCCTCCCTGATGGCAGAGGGGAAGAAGCTGTTCCTGAATCGTTGAGTGTGTGTCTTCAGGCTCCTGTACCTCCTCCCTGATGGCAGAGGGGAAGAAGCTGTTCCTGAATCGTTGAGTGTGTGTCTTCAGGCTCCTGTACCTCCTCCCTGATGGCAGAGGGGAAGAAGCTGTTCCTGAATCGTTGAGTGTGTGTCTTCAGGCTCCTGTACCTCCTCCCTGATGGCAGAGGGGAAGAAGCTGTTCCTGAATCGTTGAGTGTGTGTCTTCAGGCTCCTGTACCTCCTCCCTGATGGCAGAGGGGAAGAAGCTGTTCCTGAATCGTTGAGTGTGTATCTTCAGGCTCCTGTACCTCCTCCCTGATGGCGGAGGGGAAGAAGCTGTTCCTGAATTGCTGAGTGTGTGCCTTCAGGTTTCTGTACCTCCTCTCTGATGGCAGAGGGGAAGAAGCTGTTCCTGAATCGCTAAGTGTGTGTCTTCAGGTTTCTGTACCTCCTACCCGATGGTAACAGTGAGAAAAGGGCATCGCCTGGGTGCTGGAGGTCCCTAATAATGGATGCCACCTTTCTGAGACACCGTTCCCTGAAGGTGTCCAGGACACTTTATAGGCTAGTACCTAAGATGGAGCTGACTAAATTTACAACCCTCTGCAGCTTCCTCCAGTCCTGTACAGTAGCCATCCCCATACCAGACGGTGATGCAGCCTGTCAGAATGCTCTCCACGGTACATCTATAGAACTTTTTGAGTGTTATTTGTTGACATAGCAAATCTCTTCAAACTCCGAATGAAGTATAGTCGCTGTCTTGCCTTTTTTACAACTGTGTCGATATGTTGGAACCAGGTTAGGTCCTCAGAGATCTTGGACACCCAGGAACCTGAAGCTGCTCACTCTCTCCACTTCTGATCCCTCTATGAGGATTGGTATGTGTTCCTTCGTCTTACCCTTCCTGAAGACCACAATCAGCTCTTTCGTCTTACTGACGTTGAGTGCCAGGTTGTTGCTGCGGCACCACTCCACTAGTTGGCAAATCTCACTCCAGTACGCCTTCTCGTCACCAGCTGAGATTCTACCAACAATGGTTGTATCATCAGCAAATGTATCAATGGTATTTGAGCTATGCCTAGCCACACAGTCATGGGTATAGAGAGTAGAGCAGTGGGCAGTGCACACAATTCCCGAGGTGTGTCAGTATTGATCAACAGCGAGGAGGATATTTTATCACCAATCCGCACAGATTCTGGTCTTCGGGTTAGGAAGTTGAGGATCCAATTACAGAAGGAGGTACAGAGGCTCAGGTTCTATAACTTAATCACAGGTTTATGGAAACGATAGTGTTAAATGCTGAGCTATAGTCGATGAACTGCATCCTGACATAGGTGTTTATATTGTCCAGCTGGTCTAAGGCCATGCGGAGAGCCATTGAGATTGTATCTGCTGTTGACCTATTGTGGCGGTAGGCAAATTGCAATGGGTCCAGGTCCTTGCTGAGGCAGGAGCTCAGTCTAGTCATGACCAACCTCTCAAAGCATTTCATCACTGTAGTTATGAGTGCTACCAGGCCATATCGTCATTCAGGCAGATCACATTATTCTGGTTTTCTGGTACAGACCTGGATCGCCAGATTTAAATGCCACAGACCTAGCCTTCAGCAGACAACGCACCTCCTGGTTCATCCACAGCTTTTGGTTTGGGAATGTACAGTAAGTCTTTGTGGGCACACACTCATCCACACAGGTTTTAAATGAAGTCAGTAACGACTGCAGCTTCAAAGATGAATCCCTGGATACAGTCCAGTCCACCGATTCAAAGCAGTCCTGTAGGCGGTCCTGTGCTTCCCTTGTCCATATCTTCCTGGTCCTCACTACTGGTGCTGCAGTCTTCAGTCTCCGCCTATACTCAGGGAGTAGAAGTACAGCCAGGTGATCAGACTTCCCGAAGCGAGGGCGTGGAACAGCATGGTAGGCATTTTTGATGGTGGTGTAGCAATGGTCCAATGTGTTGTTTCCTCTGGATTGGCAAGTGCTCTGTTAAATGGCAATTGCTTAAGTGATTTTTTCAGACTGGCCTGGTTAAAATTCCCCCAAAATGACGGTGAAAGTGTTAGGGTGCGCTGTTCCGTCTATGTTGATCCCATTGCTCAGATCATCTAAAGCCAGATTGACATTGGCCTGAGGTGGAATGTATACCGCTACCAAACATGATCCCGGAAATTTCCTGTGGTTGGAAAAATGGACGGCACTTAACTGCAAGATATTCCATGTCTGGTGTGCAGAATTGGGACAGCACTGATATATTTGATATAGGGAGAGGCGATTCGCCCATTTTGGGAACTAATGTGTCAGATAAGATAATACTACACATAACGTGGAAGGAGAGAGTAGTGACAACTCACAAAATTAAACAGGCAAGTCACAATATTGTTTTCAAATTTGCCACCGGGAACCAGTTGGGTGCCACAGATCAGTGTCAGGGTCTCAACAATATGTAATTGGGATGAAGGTTGACATCTGAAGTCGAGTAGTTTCAAAACAATAGTTATTGGATGAATGACGAGGTAAAAAAATCGTCGAAACATAAGATTTTGAGAGGAATTGACAGGGTACTTGCTGAGAGGCTGTTTTCTCCACTGGAGGTATATAGAATTTGGACATTTTAGCGGCCAAACCAAAGCAATTGCCGTTGCCGGCGACTCGACAAATTTGTTATACTTGCATGACGTGCCCTCAGCTCCGATGATTGCTGCAGAAGTCCAGGAGGTGTATCTGATTGTTCATTAGCAATTAGCATGCATACGATCTCGAAGCAGTGGAACTCAAGCATACTCAAGTGTAAGCTAAGCCTAATAAACCATTATTGAGAGGTCAGCAAAAGGTATGACGTTCGCCTGGTCTCAATCCACAAACTGCAATGAACAAAGCACGAAGACGGAACTTATTCCCTTCGCTTCTGCCACGACCCCCTCATGTGACTAACTACTATAATAACCATAATAAACCATTATTGAGAGGTCAGCTAAAGGTATGACGTTCGCCTGGTCCCAATCTACAAACTGCAATGAACAAAGCACGAAGACGGAACTTATTCCCTTCGCTTCTGCCACGACCCCCTCATGTGACTAACTACTATAATAACCATAATAAACCATTATTGAGAGGTCAGCTAAAGGTATGACGTTCGCCTGGTCTCAATCCACAAACTGCAATGAACAAAGCACGAAGACGGAACTTATTCCCTTCGCTTCTGCCACGACCCCCTCATGTGACTAACTACTATAATAACCATAATAAACCATTATTGAGAGGTCAGCTAAAGGTATGACGTTCGCCTGGTCCCAATCTACAAACTGCAATGAACAAAGCACGAAGACGGAACTTATTCCCTTCGCTTCTGCCACGACCCCCTCATGTGACTAACTACTATAATAACCATAATAAACCATTATTGAGAGGTCAGCTAAAGGTATGACGTTCGCCTGGTCCCAATCTACAAATTGCAATGAACAAAGCACCAAGACGGAACTTATTCCCTTTGCTTCTGCCACAACCCCATTTATGACTACAATAATAACCATAATAGACCTGCGCCATGCAAAACAATGCGGATAGAGAACAGATGCATGGGATATAGTGGCAGAATGCAATTTGCCCTTCAGGTTGGAGATCAGGTGGAATTCCTTCTCTCAGAGAGTCTGGAATCTTTGCAGTTCTCTATCCCACTAGTTTGTGGAGGCGGAGTCACCAAATACATCCAGGGCAGAGAGTGACCGGCGTTTAATTCATGAAGGAACTTGAGATACAGGGAAAGGACGAGGCTTTCTTCGCTGGAACGTGGGGGAATGAGGAGACATTTTATGAGAGCTACGAATAGGGTGAATGCATGCATGATTTGTCTCCCCACTCCCCCCACTTGAGACTAGTCAGAGGTCATAGGTTTAGGCAGAAAGGAGGTAAATTTAAGGGGAATCTAAGGGGAACTTCTTCACTCAAGAGGGTGTTGCGAGGGTGGAATGAGCCGGCAGCAGAAATAGTAGATGTGGGTTCAATTGTAGCACATTAAGAGAAGCTTGGATAGGTACAGGGATGGGGGGAGGGGGGGTTTAGAGGAATAAAGTTTTAGTGTAGATAGGTGGGACTAGGTGGAAGATTATGTCAGCATGGACTAGATAGGCTGAAGGGCCTGTGTTGGTGCTACAGCGCTCTGTGACTCGAAATGGATTTAAGCCCAAAACTGGATCAGGCTTGATGGTTCTGAGGGGATGACCTGCTCTTCCGTCCCTTACGGTCTTACGCAAAACAGGACCACACGAAGGAAGCAAGAGTACAGACTTCGGCAGATCAGCCAGTTTAGGATGGTGGTGAATACCGGCAGCTCGGGTTGAGGCATTTGACGTTGCAGAGCTCGCCGAGGTTGGCAATTAGCTTGCAGACGTTTCACCACTGGTCGAGGTGACATCCTCAGCGCGGAGTTGTTGGTGTTTCTCTCTCTGGGAGTGCTCATGTTTATATAGCGGTCCCTCCCCCCCCCCCCCCCCATTCGCTTGCCTCAGTCCTGATTGGCTACCCCTTCAGTTGACCTCCGAATTCTATTGGCTCGCGTTTCTTTGGCTCTTACGGGTTCGCGGATAGGTCCATTTCGCTATATGTCTGTTTACCGGTCATCAGAAGAGAACAACATTTCAGTAAATTCTCACGCCTCCTTCATGCTTGCTTGTGCTAGAAGCTCAGCAGTGACCCAGTTTAACATCAAATCTCAATGACCATCACAGTGGCTGAAAATGAGCTACAACGTTTGGAAACAAAATTAAGTTTAAAAGAACTAATAACCATTCAATGGAAAGCAAAACGAGAAATGAAAACTGCTTCTAAAACAAAGGCATCACGAACACAAGAAAATCCACAGACACTGGAGATCCAAACACACACACAAGATGCTGGAGGAACTCAGCAGGCCAGGCAGCATCTATGCACTACTTTTTATTTATTTATATATATATTTTACACACATACACACACATACACACACACTGTAATTCACAGGTTTCTTTATTATTATGTATTGCATTCCACTGCTACCACAAAGCCAACAAATTTTACAACATTCGCCAGTGATATTAAACCCAATTCTGAATGCTGTTTGGCACGCACAAGAGCCCACCCAGACAGAACAGTTTTTAAGTCGGCCCATTTGGGTTTCTGATAGCCTTTGATCAAACAATACACAAAAACACCATCCAAAAATACTGTGCAGAACAACAACATCTCCAGACACACTTTTAGCAAAACTAATTTGATTGTAAAGCTGACACGGGATACGGATAGGGTAAATGCACGTAGAGTTTTTCCCCCCCACAGAGGCTGGATGAGACCAAAACTGGAGGCCAAAGGATTAAAAACTGAAATATTTGAGGGGAATCTGAGGGGGAGCTTTTTCACTCAGGGGTTGATGCGAGTGTAGAACGAGCTGCCACCTGGAAGTGGTGGATGCAAGTTCGACTTCAAACTTTAAGAGAAAGTTGGACAAGTTTACAGAACATAGAACACCTACAGCACAATACAGGCTCTTCAGCCAACAATGCTGTGCCATTCATTGTCCCTACCTTAGAAATTACCTAGGGTTACCCATAGCCCTCTATTTTTCTAAGCTTCATGTACCTATCCAAAAGTCTCTTAAAAGACCTTATCGTATCCGCCCTTACCACCCTCTGTGTAAAAACTTACCCCTGACATCCTGTCTGTACCTACTTCCAAGCATCTTAAAACTGTGCCCTCTCGTGTTAGCCATTTCAGCCCTGGGAAAAAGCCTCTGACTATCCACACAATCAATGCCCCTCATCATCATATACACCTCTATCAGGTCACCTCTCATTCTCCGCTGCTCACTCAACCTATTCTCATAAGGCATGCTCCCCAATCCAGGCAACATCCTTGTAAATCTCCTCTGCACCCTTTCTATGGCTTCCACATCCTTCCTGTAGTGAGGCGACCAGAACTGAGCACAGTACTCCAAGTGGGGTCTGACCAGGGTCCTATATAGCTGCAACATTACCTCTTGGCTCCTAAACTCAGTCCCACGGTTGATGAAGGCCAATGCACCGTATGCCTTCTTAACTACAGAGTCAACCTGCACTACATGTATTTATTGAGATACAGCACAGATTACGTCCTTCGAGCTGGGCCGTCCAGCAATCCCCCAATTTAACCCTAGCCTGATCACAGGACAATTTACAATGAACAATTAACTGACCAACCGGTACGTCTTTGGACTGTGGGAGGAAACCGAAGCACCCAGAGGAAACCCACGCGGTCATGGGGAAAACGTACAAAATCCTTACAGGCAATGGCGTGAATTGAATCTGTGTTGCTGGTACTGTAAAGTGTTGTGCTACCGCACCGCCCATGGATAGGGAGGTATGGCCAAAGTGCAGGTCAATGGGAGTAGGCAGAATAATAGATCAGTACAGATGAGATGGGCTGAAGGACCTGTTTTTGTGCTGTAGTGCTCCAAGACTCTGTCTTCTCGATACAGACACAATTAAAGATAATTGAAGCAACACACACAAAACGCTGGTGGAACGCAGCAGGCCAGGCAGCATCTACAGGGAGAAGCACTGTCGACGTTTCGGGCCGAGACCCTTCATCAGGACTAACTGAAAGAAGAGATAGTAAGAGATATTCTCCATCTCCCTCTGGTGCTCCCCTCCCCTTTTCTTTCTCCCTAGGCCTCCCGTCCCCTTTCCCTTCTCCAGCTCTGTAACCCTTTTGCCAATCACCTTTCCAGCTCTTAGCTTCACCCCACCCCCTCCGGTCTTCTCCTATCATTTCGGATCTCCCCCTCCCCCTCCTACTTTCAAATCTCTTACTATCTTTCCTTTCAGTGAGTCCTGACGAAGAGTCTCGGCCCAAAACGTCAACAGTGCTTCTCCCTATAGATGCTGCCTGGCCTGCTGCGTTCCACCAGCACTTTGTGTGTGTTGCTTGAATTTTCAGCATCTGCAGATTTCCTCCTGTTTCCTTTTTAAAGATAATTGAGAAATTCTTCCACAAAGGGGAATGAATATACCAAACAAGAACTTAAAACTGTCTTCTATGAAATTCAAATGCCTGCTTCTAACATGCTGGTGTAAATCATTCATTTGGACATGGATACACTTTGGAGAAACAAAATAATGATGTACTGTAACTACTGCGGGAACTGCCGGACCCTTACGGGAGTATGCCCAAATATACTCAGCCAGGTGAGGTGTGTTACTCACTGGGATGTGGAAGATTTTCAATTTCAGACATGCAGTGTCACCATCCAAAGGATTTAATTTAATATCAAAGTATGTGTGCAGTATACAACCCCGAGATCCTTCTACCCACAGACGGCCACAAAACGAAGAAAACCACAGAACCCGTTCAAAGAAAACATCTTTGTATCTTAATTCTTCCGCCATTGCTACTTCATGCTGGCTGGCGGTGCAGCAGCATCAGCACCGGACTTCGAGGCGAGCGGTCCTGGGTTCGAATCCGGCCGGCCCCTTGCGCACTTTCCATCTGTGATGGGTTAGTGTCGAGCTGGCAACGCGGCCACGTAAAAAAAAAAAACACCGACAAACGCTAGGTAAACGGCAAAAATGCCGCCTGATGTTACTTGAAAGCCCGTCACCAGAATCAGGTCTAATATCACCAACGTACATCGTGAGATTTGTTGACATACAACGTCGATTACCCTTGTGCTTCGTCTCTCAGCGGTTTCGGTTTGTTTTCCAAGTAACCGCTACAGTTAGGGTTAGCTTTTCATTCTAAGAAAATATTCCAGATTTACTTCAATGTTCTGGTGGCCACAATGTGTCTCCACGTCGTGAAGTTCGGCCTCTGGATTGCCAATCCAATAATTTAAATCATTATAGCACCCTTACAACCTAATCAAATGAATGAGAGCTTGACGAAATAAAACAGCAAATTAAGGCAGTCTATCAGCCAACACACCATCTTTTACCTCACGTTATTCTGCCACCCAACCATCTCTCCTTCTGCTTGGCTCGCCAGCTCTAATTAGATTACAGCACGAGTCCCAGTCCTCATAAGGGTGTTCACTGCATGCGTGAATTGCTCGACTCAGGTTTTAATTAAACAGCCAACTGGATCAACACCACACACACACACACACATTTCCTTCCACATGCGGTACAAATCCTTCCTGGTTAGCGGCCCATGCAGCAAGTTAGATGCAATATATGGAACACATCTGGGGAAAACAAAAATCAACATTTTGAGACCGGAGGTCCTCAGTTCTGTTATAATGTCAGAAAAGCTCAGCTCCTCTCTGAGATGTTACTTTAAGGTAAGGAAAACAGAGCTGGAAAATGCCACCCAGCTCCAGAGATACGTTTTGTCCCATTACACCAAAACATGCAAGTATCTTCAGGAGAGAGAAACCTGAGGTCCATGAACCAGACCTCAAGAGGATCAGAGGTGGAGAGGGTCAGTAACTTTAAATTCCTGGGTGTCACCATCTCAGAGGATCTGTCCTGAACCCATCACATAAGTGTAATTGCGAGGAAAGTACAACAGTGCCACTAGAGGGGGTCAGTTGTGCTGTGAGGATTACATTCCTTGACTTCTCTAGTGCCTTTAACACCATCCAGCCCAAGATCTTAAGGCACAAACTAACGGAGATGGGAGTAGACTCTCACATGGTGGATTGGATAGTGGACTACTTGACAGATAGACCTCAGTATGTGCGGTTGGGAGACTGTAGGTCTGACACGGTGGTCAGCAGCACAGGAGCGCCGCAGGGAACCGTACTCTCTCCGGTCCTGTTCACCCTGTACACATCAGACTTCCAATATAACTCGGAGTCCTGCCATGTGCAGAAGTTCGCTGATGACACGGCCATAGTGGGGTGTGTCAGGAATGGACAGGAGGAGGAGTATAGGAAACTGATACAGGACTTTGTGATATGGTGCAACTCAAACTACCTGCGTCTCAATATCACCAAGACCAAGGAGATGGTGGTGGACTTTAGGAGATCTAGGCCTCATATGGAGCCAGTGATCATTAATGGAGAATGTGTGGAGCAGGTTAAGACCTACAAGTATCTGGGAGTACAGTTAGACGAGAAGCTAGACTGGACTGCCAACACAGATGCCTTGTGCAGGAAGGCACAGAGGCGACTGTACTTCCTAAGAAGGTTGGCGTCATTCAATGTCTGTAGTGAGATGCTGAAGATGTTCTATAGGTCAGTTGTGGAGAGCGCCCTCTTCTTTGTGGTGGCGTGTTGGGGAGGAAGCATTAAGAAGAGGGACGCCTCATGTCTTAATAAGCTGGTAAGGAAGGCGGGCTCTGTCGTGGGCAAAGTACTGGAGAGTTTAACATCGGTAGCTGAGCGAAGGGCGCTGAGTAGGCTACGGTCAATTATGGATAACTCTGAACATCCTCTACATAGCACCATCCAGAGACAGAGAAGCAGTTTCAGCGACAGGTTACTATCGATGCAATGCTCCTCAGACAGGATGAAGAGGTCAATACTCCCCAATGCCATTAGGCTTTACAATTCTACCGCCAGGACTTAAGAACTTTTTAAAAGCTATTATTAATGCTTTTTGAGATAGTGATTTAGATGCATATCATATTTTTTACTGAGTTAAGTATTGTATGTAATTAGTTTTGCTACAACAAGTGTATGGGACATTGGAAAAAAGTTGAATTTCCCCATGGGGATGAATAAAGTATCTATCTATCTATCTATCTATTTCATCAAGAGTTTACGAAGGTTCGGCACATCATTAAAAACCTCGGCAAATTACCACAGACATGTGGTGGAAAGTGTGCTGACTGGCTGCACTACAGCCTGGTATGGGAACACCAGTGCCTTAGAACATAGAATAGTATGGCACATTACAGGCCCTTCGGCCCACAATGTTGTGCCGACCCTCAAACCCTGCCTCCCATATAACCCCCCACCTTAAATTCCTCCATATACTTGTCTAGTAGTTTCTTAAACTTCACTAGTGTGTCTGCCTCCACCACTGGGCTCAGGCAGTGCATTCCACGCACCAACCACTCTCTGAGTGAAAAACCTTCCTCTAATATCCCCCTTGAACTTCCCTCCCCTTACCTTAAAGCCATGTCCTCTTGTACTGAGCAGTGGTGCCCTGGGGAAGAGGCGCTGGCTGTCCACTCTGTCTATTCCTCTTAATATCTCCTACACCTCTATCATGTCTCCTCTCATCCTCCTTCTCTCCAAAGAGTAAAGCCCTAGCTCCCTTAATCTCTGATCATAATCCACACTCTCTAAACCAGGCAGCATCCTGGTAAATCTCCTCTGTGCCCTTTCCAATGCTTCCACGTCCTTCCTATAGTGAGGCGACCAGAACTGGACACAGTACTCCAAATGTGGCCTAACCAGAGTTTTATAGAGCTGCATCATTACCCCGCGGCTCTTAAACTCTATCCCTCGACTTATGAAAGCTGACACCCCGTAAGCTTTCTTAACTACCCTACCTACCTGTGAGGCAACTTTCAGGGAAAAGCGGAAGATTGAGCGGAAAATCCCACAGAAGGTAGTGGATTCGGCCCAGTCCATCACGGGTAAAGCCCTCCCAACCATTGGTCACATCTTCATGAAACGCTATCGTAGAAAAGCAGCGTCCATCATCAGAGGTCCCTATGGTCTCTTCTCGCTGCTGCCGTCAGGTAGAAGGCACAAGAGCCTCAGGACTCTCACCACCAGATTACTACTCCCCAGCCGTCAGGCTCTTGAACAAACGGGGATAACTACACTCATTCCACTCTGGTGTTCCCACAACCGATGATCTCACTTTAAGGACTCTTTATCTCGTTATTACATGTTATTTATTGCACAGTCTGTCGTCTTCTATGTCTTTGCTCTTATATTGATCCTGGTTACAGTTACTGCTCTACAGATTTGCTGAGTATGCCCCCAGGGAAATGAATCTCAGGGTTGTAGGTGATAACATACATGTAACTCTGATAACAAATTTTACTTTGAACCTTGAAGCATCTCCTGACCGAGTCAAGGACATCATTTATTAACACAAGGTGAAACAAATATATTTATATCCCCACCCCTTATCACTCCTATCACAAGGCTTCACAACACAGCTTAACGCTGCGGATGCATTCGTGGGAGGCGGGAGTGCTACGTAAATCAGCGCTATGCTGGGTTATTATAACGTTACATGAATGGACTTGTGCCCTATTTTTTTAAAAACCCGAGATATATGATCTATTCTTGTATGTACACACAGTAATTTGTGGAGTACCAAACACACAAACAGGCTTAACCTGTACGTCGGTGGAGCAGCGACACAAGGGAAGCGGGTGGCGGTTACGTCTCAGAGGAGGGACCAGGCTCCTCCGACTTTGGCTTCTTTTTCAAGTAGATGGCGAGATTTGACTGCCTATTCTTAAGTCTCCCCTCACGAAGCAGATCTCGGCAACAGGAAATCGCGTCGAGCGCGCCTCATTGCTTTCGCTGCCAGTCAGGGTCATTCTCGATGAACTGGTCCGTGTCTGAGGTGACGCTGGTGCTGAGGAATTTTGTGCTGAGGTTTCTTGCTGTGTTTCCCCTTCTCCATCCGCGTCTCCTCAGATTCACCCCGGATGCGTTGCTCTACCAACTCCCGAAGCTCTTCGTTATTAAGGCTCTCATCATGAGGATGCGGTAACTTTTTAATGGCGGCCTGATGCTCACCAGCTTCCAAACACCGTTATCACTTACAGCTTCACATCCATGCTAATGCTTTTCCTAAACATCGTACAAGTGCTTCCCTCACTGGAAGCTTCAGTCTGTTTTCCAGACATTATGAGTGGGGGAAAAAAACGGAGAAAATTGGCGAGTCAGGAAGAACGTTTCCACACACGGGGGAAGCCGAGCGTCAACTTGTACATGATTGGCTGTGAGTGGCTCAGAGGGTATGTAAAGCGCTCTCATTGGCTAAATGTTTACTGTAATGGCGGCCGCTCTTGACAAGTTTTTAAGTGCTGTTTAGCATGAATTTGTGTCATTTTAAAAAAAAATTTCAATAAAGAATGACTAACTGCATTGCAACAAATCAGTGCTATGGGGGGGTAGAGTTACATGGGGTCTGAGTGGACCGTTGTTACCACATGTAGGGCAGCACAGTAGCAGAACAGTTTGCCTAATACTTTTACAGTGCCAGCTGTAAGATCCGGGTTCAAGTCCGGGCACTGCCTGTGAGGAGTTTGTACGTTCTCCCTGTGACCGCGTGGGTTTCCTCCAGGTGCTCTGGTTTCCTCCCACAGTCCAAAGACGTGCAGGTGAGGTTTGTGGGCGTGCTGCGTTGAAGCACGATGGCGCTTGCAGGCTGACCCCCTTCTTCGCAGAACGGGGTTTCCCTTCCTCCACCACGGACGCTGCCCTCGCCCGCATCTCCGCCACTTCCCGGACATCTCTGCTCACCCAGCTTTGCTGCCGATAGAGCACCTCTCGTCTGGACCCATCACCCCATGAGCCACCACACCCAACACATCATTCTCCACAACCTTCGCTGTCTTCGACACGATCCTACCACCAAACATATCTTCACATTCTCTCCATTCCACCCCCTACTCCCTGACTCTCTGCTTCCCACAAGTATCACTCCTCCATGATTCCATTGTCCATTCATCCCTCTCCCACCAACCTCCCTCCTGGCAAACAGCAGAAGTACTACATCTACCAATTCAATTCCTCTGTCACCGAGGTTCAGTGCCCCAAACAGTCCTCCCAGGGGAGGCAACGCTGCATCTGCGAGTCTATCAGGGTCACCGACTGTATCCGGTGCTCCCGATGCAGCCCTCTCTACATCGGTGAGACCCGACGTAGATTAGGGGGGAGGACAGCTGTGCCGAGCACGTCCACTCCATCCGCAAAAAGTGGGATTTCCCGGGGGCCAACCGTTTTAATTCCCGTTCCAACAGGTAGGCGTCTTCTGCCGTCAGGTTGGAGGAGCGACATCTCATATTCTGCCGAGGTAGCCTCCAACCTGATGGCATGAACATCGGTTCCTCCAACTTCCAGTAATTTCTCCCCCACCCTTTTTCCTCAATTCCCCACCATGGCCCTCTTACCCGGTTCCCCTCCTCCTTCCCTTTCTCCTCTGGTCCACTCTCCTCTCCAGATCTTTGCTCTTTCTATCACTTCCTAACTTCTTACTCCACCCCCGCCACCCCCCCCCCCCCCGCACATCTTGGGCTGCGTTGGTCCCTGAAGCAAGCAATTCATTTCACAGTCTATTTCAATGTACATGTGACAAATAAACTTGATCTCTATCTCTTTATCATATGCACTGTCAAACAATGACAGTGATGAGAGTTCTGGGAATTAATGGAGGAGTGTCTGGCAGCTTTGGGCCTGTACTCACTGGAATTTAGAAGAGTGCGTGGGGATCTCATCGAAAGCAACTGAATGTTGAAAGGATCAGACTGGGGGGGGGGGGGGATGTGGAGAGGATGTTTCCTATGGTGGGGGGTATCCAGAACCAGAGGGCACAGCCTCAAAATTGAGGGCGACCCTTTAGAACAGGGGTAAGGAGGAATTTTTTTAGCCAGAGCAGCAAATCTGTGGAATGCTCTGCCATAGAGTGCAATGGAGGCCAAATCCGCGCGCAATATATTTAGGTGGCAGTTGATCGGTTCCTGATCGGTCAGGACATCGAAGGATATGGCGAGAAAGCAGGTGTATGGGTTTGAGCGGGATCCAGGATCAGCCATGATGGAATGGCGGAGCAGACTCGATGGGCTGAATGGCCTAATTCTGCCCCGATGTCTTACAGACAGTTAGTTAACCTCCACTTTGTTGCAGCTGAATAAGGGAAGAGCATTGTCCAGAGTTCTTTAGAATGGTGTCATGAAGTTTCAACAGCCAAATGAGCTACAGAACAGGGAAAGGAAGACTCGTCACTCTTTGGATAGCACCTCTGACAGTTCTGCACTGCCTCTGCGATCAATGAGTGAAGGTCTGTATTACCCGCTTGTATCCCTGACCTCCAAGAGGACCACAACCTTGGCATGCAAACTTCTAAACCACGACTCGATGTTGGCTGGAGTCAGGGTTTTGTGCTTTGGCTCTTGATAGGGTCGTCCATGCCGAACATGTCAAAGGGTAGAGGCCAGATTAAGAGTGGTCCACCGGTCCTCCAGGTTCACTGACTGGTAAAGCCGAACTGTCATGGAAAGAGCAATGAAGAATCCTTCTGCACCTGAGCAGCCAAGGACAGACAGAGATGGAGGACCATCACTGCTGCCCTAAATGCCAGCGACGTAACGGGCTGTAAGCAAGTTGTATCCCTGAGCAGGAAAATATTGCAGAGAGAATCAGGACTACACACATACCCACCTGAGTGTATATGTGTGACTGTATGTCTATCTAAAACAAAAACCTCCATACAGCCAAAAAGTTGAGGAGTTCTGCTAACTGTGATACAGACAGGGGTGGGAAAGAGAAAGGGAATGGAGGATAATGAAGAGGAGCAAATAAATCAATCTATATTCCTTTTTACTCACAACCTATTAGCAAAGGATGGCTTCCGTTTCACCATAAATAAGAAAAAATATAAATGAACAGGTTTAGGTATTTTTAAGCCAGACCTCTGGGCCACTAATGTAGCAATGAAACACAAGAAGGATGCAAGACCACAAGACATGGGAGCAAAGTTAGGCCATTCAGCCCATCAAGTCAATTCTGCCATTCAAGGTACATTTATTATCAGAGTATATACGCAGCATACAACCGAGATCCTGCCTTAAAGGCAGAAGAATGGAGTTGAGAAGAATGACTGATGTATTATCCCCCTCAACCCCATCCTCCTGCCTTCTCCCCATAAATGTTGATGCCCTTCATAATCAAGAAACGCCTTTTTAAATATACCCTGATACAGACTGCTAAAATTTCAGAAGCTTGAAACCTTCCCCAGCAGGTTAAAATGCCATTGAAGTTGTAATATGGTCTTACCCGGGGGTTCTCAACCCCTGGGTAATGCCATGGACCCCTCCCATTAACCGACTGGTCCATGGAGCCCAGGTTGGGAACCCCTGCTCTAATCCAAAGAATCTTACTCAACTTCATAACAATTCCACAATACACCACGAAAATATCTTTTAAAAACTCTCAAGTGAGATCAGAAAATTTTATTCATAACCAGATGGTCCAAGGATTAATATCAGGTCTGGCTGTCACTCAGATCTGTCTAGGGAATTGGAAACAGGATTCATTTCATAAATAAACCAACAAAAGATCGATAGAATCGCAGAATTTAAAGATTTCTTCACCAGTCAGCTTGCTGTGCGACTGGAAATTTCACCGTAACATCTGGATTGAAAACGTGTGGGGTATAGATAGGGTAAATGCAAGCAGGCTTTTTCCACTGAGGTTGGGAGGGACATCAGCCAGAGGTCACGGGTGAGAAGTTTAAGGGGAACGTGAGGGGAAGCTTCTTCACTCGGAGGGTGGTGAGAGTGTGGAATGAGTTGCCAGCGCAAGTGGTGACTGAGAGCTCAATTTCATCGTTTGAGAGAAGTTTGGATAGGTACGTGCAGGGCTACGGTCCTGGTGCAGGTTGTCGGGAGGAGGCGGTTTAAATGGCTCAGCAAGGACTAGGTGGGCCGAAGGGCCTGTTTCTGTGACTCTATGGCATTGGGGCACTCGCTGTAAGATTCGGGGTTAATTCAGGATTGTTTGGTGTCATTTCCAGTCCACAAGTGTAAAGCAGAACAAAAGAACTGTTAATCTGGATCAGACGCAGCACTTAAAAAAAACAAAATAAGGAAGACAATAATAAAACATAAAATAATAAATACAAATATACAAAAGATAGCATATATTCTTAGATTAATTTATATGATGGAGTGTTTGTACACAAGGAGACTCCGATCAGGGAATGATAACGGGCAGAGCCCACTCCCTATCTTGATGCCCCTCTTACCCCTTTCCCTTCTCCTCAGCTCCCTCTGGTGCCCCTCCCCCTTGTCTTTCTCCCATGGCCCACTCTCCCCTCCTATCAGATTCCCCCTTCTCCAGCCCGTTACCTTTTCCACCAACGACCTCCCAGCTTCTGACTTCACCTTCCCTCACCCACCCACCTTCCCCTTCACCCAGTCCCTGCATCACCTCTCCCCTTCCCCCCCCCCACTTTCTTATTCTGGCCTCTGCCCCCTGCCTTTCCAGACCAAAACTCCTCTCCACAGATGCCGCCTGACCTGCAGAGTTCCTCCAGTGTTCTGAACACCGACTTCCAGGAACTTGTGCACAAAGACAATTAAGTTACGTTGAAAGTCAGTACAGGTGTCTCCCCCCTCCCCTACGAAGATAGAGCGTTCCTGTGAAACCTTCCTTAAGCCGAAATGGCGTAAAGCGAAGAACCATTCATTTACATGGGAAAAATTTTCGTAGAAGTGAAAATCCTCTTTGTAACGTGAAAACATTACAACTGATGTAGGTCTTCTGTAAAAGCGAGGTGGCGTAAAGCGAACATTCGTAGAGCGGGGGGACACCTGTATTGCTCATCTGCCACGACACCCACCCCCCGTTGGTCGGGGTCGACCACGGATGCTGCATCTACATGACGCACAAGCCAGTCTGCAAAGCCAGGGTAGCACGATTGGAAGAACAAACTGTTACCGACGTAGCAGGCTCGCCCTCCCCACACAGCTGGTGAATCCTAAGGAACGGCAGAGACCCATACAGTCTGGCATCAGCGGCGTCACAAGAGTTGCCTGTCAGCATTGAAGACAGCGTAGGACTGCCATCAGGGACCCCAGCTCTGGAATATCCCCCCCCCCCCCACGGGGTTTACTCCCAAAGTCTGCCCCGCGAGCGGGTATAGCCGCAAGGCAGCAGAGGTTTGAGGTCAGGTTTCTTTCTCCTAGATGAGCTGCTGACCACGGCTGATGAGCCCCATCAACCCAAAGTGAATGGTTTTAATGTACACAACCTCCCTTTGATCTTGTGCTGTCAGCAGAAACGGTTCTGCCAGGCTTAGTAGCTAAGGCACAAGTGAAGGCCAGGAGCTGGACTTGGTTGTCAGAGGCGATTTGAGACGCACGCCACTGGAAGCGTTCAATAGGAAGTGGGAGCTTGTTCCCACTACCATGCCCGGCTATAACGACCTTAAGGAACCTAACATATTTATCATACAGCAACATAATTAGGCCATTCGGCCCATCAATACTCCTCCACCAAGCAATTATAGTTGACTTATATCAACAAACACAAGAAAATCTGCAGACGCTGGAAATCCAAAGCAACACACACAAAATGCTAGAGGAACTCAGAAGGTCAGGCAACATCTATGGGAAAGAGTTAACAGTCGATGTTTCAGGTCCTAAAGAAGGGTTTCGGCCCAAAACATCAACTATTTACTCTTTTTATAGATGCTGTCTGACCTGGTGAGTTCCTCTAGCACTGCATGGGTGATTTTTCTTAAATCAACCCCATTCAGTGGTCAAAGAACACTGAGGCTGTCTACAAGAAGGGTCAGAGGCGTCTCTATTTCCTGAGGAGGCTGAGGTCCTTTAACATCTGCCGGACGATGCTGAGGATGTTCTACAAGCCTGTGGTGGCCGGTGCTATCATGTTTGCTGTTGTGTGCTGGGGCAGCAGGCTGAGGGTAGCAGACACCAACAGAATCAACAAACTCATTTGTAAGGCCAGTGATGTTGTGGGGGTGGAACTGGACTCTCTGACGGTGGTGTCTGAAAAGAGGATGCTGTCCAAGTTGCATGCCATCTTGGACAATGACTCCCATCCACTCCATAATGTACTGGTTAGGCACAGGAGTACATTCAGCCAGAGACTCATTCCACCGAGATGTAACACTGAGCGTCATAGGAAGTCATTCCTGCCTGTGGCCATCAAACTTTACAACTCCTCCCTCGGAGTGTCAGACACCCTGAGCCAATAGGCTGGTCCTGGACTTATTTCCACTTGGCATGATTAACTTACTATTATTTAATTATTTATGGTTTTATATTGCTATATTTCTTCACTATTCTTGGTTGGTGCGGCTGTAACGAAACCCAATTTCCCTCGGGATCAATAAAGTATGTCTGTCTGTCTGTTCTCCCACCTTCTCTCTCTAACTCTTAACCCCCTCCCGCTTAGCAATCACAAAACTATCAATCACTGCCTTCGATACAGCCAATAACTTGGCCCCCACAACCTTCTGAGGCAACAAATTCCATAAATTTGCCACCCTCTGGCTGAAGAAATTCCTCCTCATCTCGGTTTTAAAATTATGCCCAGACTGTGCCCTGAGATTCTAAACACTCTTACTCCCGTCTGAGCGCCCATCTGGGAGTTTTGGGGCCTCGATGTTTCTATCATTCATTCTGAGGGGTTTCTTTACTTCGTGGATATCTGTGAAGAGGACGAGTTGCAAGCTGCGTTCTGTATACCTGCTTTGATATTAAACCTACCTTTGATGGAAACGTCCTCTCCAAGTCTACTCTATGCAGAAGTATACCACTTGGCGTTCTGTGTAAGATGGGATACAACACTCCAGACGATAGCCCACAGAGCAGCTAAAGGGGGGGGGGGGGGGGGGTGCAAACATTCCAGTCATGGATGGGATTCCGATCAAGCAGACTTCTTGTCACATCGACCTTATGAAATGTTCTTGGAGCTGCATTCTTCCAGGAAAATGAAGAATATTCCATTCCACTCCTGACAATGCACCCTGCGGTCAGCTGCTGCTGTTTCGCTATTACAGCTCAATTCCACAGCAGCTGGCTGGGCCCACTGATAGCGTGCCTGCCGAAACTTATCAGAACATAAGGTGAAGGCTAGACTGTCCCTCAAGCGTACGCTGGCACTGAATGAGATCAGGGCTGTGGCCTGTTCTTTGCATTCTAGGCCATCCTGGCTTAATTTACCTTTTTAAAAATTTATCTATTTTTTAAAATTGAGATACAGAGCGAAATAGGCCTTTTGAGCCCAGCAACACCCCCCCCCCCCCCGATTTAACCCTAACCTAGTCACAGGACAATTTACAATAACCAATTAACCTACCACCCTGTACATCTTTCGACTGTGGGAGGAAAGCCCACACAGTCACGGGGGGGGGGGGGGGGGGGTGGAGAGAGAGTGTGGGGGCGCGGGGAAGAGCGTACAAACCCCTTACGAGCAGTGGTGGGAATTGAACTGGCTTTATCACTTACAACCTTCATACACATGAGTAAGAATCTTTACGTCGCATCCCCGATCAAACGTGCAATGTGCAATTACAGTAATTTATAATAAATATTATGTACAACAGGATAGCCAATATAACACAGGAATACAACTGTGTCAGCATGAGTTAATCAGTCTGATGGCCTGGTGGAAGAAGCTGTCCCGGAGCCTGTTGGTCCTGGCTTTTATGCTGCGGTACCGTTTCCCGGACAGTAGCAGCTGGAACAGTTTTGTGGTTGGAGTGACTTGGGTCCCCAGTGATCCTTTGGGCCCTTTTTACACACCTGTCTTTGTAAATGCCCTGAATGGTGGGAAGTTCACGTCTACAGATGCGCTGGGCTGTCCGCACCACTCTCTGCAGAGTCCTGCGATTGAGGGAGGTACAATTCCCATACCAGGCAGTGATGCAGCCCGTCAAGATGCTCTCAATTGTACCCCTGTAGAAAGTTCACCTGTACTGTAAATAGTTAAGCTAATCACTCTGCCCTCATGCCACATTCCCCTTATCCACATAACCATGGACTCCCCTTTGCCCCAAATTCAGATCTCTATTCTGTATTCTTCAATCATTCATTCGTATCTCTCTGAACAAACATTCACAACCCTCTTAGAGACATCATCTGTCCTCCTTTCACACATGACTGTCGCCTTTGGTACCTGGGCAGTGTGTAGCAAGGAAACTGTGTATATAGGAATTCCCATTTTTTTAAAAAAGGGGGGAAAGCAATTGAAAATGGTGAAGTAAATTCAAGTCATAGACTCGTAGAAAAGTAGAGCACAGAAACAGGGCCTTCGTCCCATCTAGTCCGTGTCAAAACCATTTAAACTGCCGACTCCCATCGAACTGCACTGGGACCATAGCCCTCCACATCCCCTCCCATCCATGTACCTATCTAAACTTCTCTTAAACATTGAAATCGAGCTTGCATTGTCCACTTGCATGGGCAGCTCGTTCTACACTCTCACCACACTCTGAGTGAAAAAGTTTCCTCTCATGTTCCCCTTTAAACTTTTCACCTTTCACCCTTAACCCATGACCTCTGGTTGTAGTCCCACCCGAATGCAATGGAAAAAGCCCATATACCCTATCTATATTCCTCTATTTTGTATACCTCTATCAAATCTTCTCTCAATCTTCTACGTTCTAAGGACTAAAGTTCTAACCTATTAAATCTTAGCTTATAACTCAGGTCCTCCAGACTTGGCAACATCCTTGAAAATTTTCTCTGTACTCTTTCAATCTTTTTTTTTACATCTTTCCTGTAGGTAGGTGACCAAAACTGCACACAGTACTCCAAATTAGGCCTCGCCAACTTCTTGTACAACTTCAACGTAACATCCCATCTCCTGTACTCAGTCCTCTGATTTATGAAGGCCAATGAGCCAGTGTGTATAAATCATTCTAAGCAAGCGTTACCAACAAGAAATCCGTCATTAAGTCAGTAATGCTAAACGGTCTATCATGTAACAGCATAAACCACGACCTCAGGAGCAGGAAACCAGAGGCCCACGAGCCAACCCTCATCGGAGGGGCAGAGATGAAGAGGGTCAGTAACTTTAAATCCCCGGGTGTCACCATCTCAAAGAACCTGTGCTGGAATCCCAAAGAGAGCACAACAGCGCCCCTGCTCCCTTAGGAGTCTGCGGAGATTCAGCCTGACATCAAAAATTTTGACAAGCTTCTATGGATGTGTAGTGGAAAGTGGATTGGCTGGCTGCATTATGGCCTGGTATGGAAACACCAATGCCTTTGAATGGAAAATCCTACAAAAAAAAGTTAGTGGATTTGGTCCAATACATCACAGGAGAAGCTCTCCTAACCACTGAGCACATCTACACGAAATACTGTGAAAGTAGCATCCAAAGTTCCTCACCACCCAGGCCGTGCTCTCTTCTCACTGCTGCCATCAGGTAGAAGGTACAGGAGCCTCAGGACTCACACCACCAGGTTCAGGAACAGTTACTACCCCTCAACCATCAGGAAGGAGGTACAGGAGCCTCAGGACTCACACCACCAGGTTCAGGAACAGTTACCACCCCTCAACCATCAGGTAGAAGGTACAGGAGCCTCAGGACTCACACCACCAGGTTCAGGAACAGTTACCACCCCTCAACCATCAGGAAGGAGGTACAGGAGCCTCAGGGCTCACACCACCAGGTTCAGGAACAGTTATTACCCCTCAACCATCAGGTAGAAGGTACAGGAGCCTCAGGACTCGCACCACCAGGTTCAGGAACAGTTACTACCCCTCAACCATAAGGTAGAAGGTACAGGAGCCTCAGGACTCGCACCACCAGGTTCAGGAACAGTTATCACCCCTCAACCATCAGGTAGAAGGTACAGGAGCCTCAGGACTCACACACCAGGTTCAGGAACAGTTACTACCCCTCAACCATCAGGAAGGAGGTACAGGAGCCTCAAGACTCGCACCACCAGGTTCAAGAACAGTTACTACCCCTCAACCATCAGGAAGGAGGTACAGGAGCCTCAGGACTCGCACCACCAGGTTCGGGAACAGTTACCACCCCTCAACCATCAGGCTCCTGAACAAAAGGGGATAACTACACTCATCTATTGAGATGTTCCCACAGCCAATGATCTCACTTTAAGGACTCTTTCGCATTATGTATTGCTATTTATTTACGTTTGCATTTGTACAGTTTGTTGTCTTCTGCACTCTGGTTGATCTTTCACTGATCCTGTTATAGCTACTACTCTGTAGATTTGCTGAGTTTGCCCACATGAAAAAGAATCTCAGGGCTGTATGCGGTGACATATATGTACTCTGATAATAAATTTTACTTTGAACTTTGAACTGTACTCTGCACTTAACTCAACTAACCAGGGATGAAGTTCAACGCTTCAGGGGAAATTCTGTGGTTAATTACAACATGTGAGCCCTCACCCCATACAAGGAATGCAGAAGTGGCCCTTGAATAATTCCAGCTCCGTAATTCTTTAGGTGTCACATTTGACTCTGTCTAATATAATGCATATGCAGTTTTTCACAGTCAACCCATAGGTTACCAAACATCTGAATTTTCTCAGTCTTGACATACATTAACTGGAAACAGATGAGTACACATCAGTTCATTTAATATCTTCCATGCCCTTAATACTGGGTTTTTTTTGAACAGCACTCATTAAATGGGATTTGTTGATCTCTGCTTGGGTTCAGCAAAGTTCTCAGTGCCTCCGGGACAACAAAGGGTGGTAAACGAGACATGGTCCCTGCTTCTGAAGCAGCTCAGAAGTGACCCCCCCCCCAGAATGTGCACCTATGCGGACACCTTATTAAGGCAAGAACAGGCTTTGCCGATCACCCACTTGCTGTCGAGCAAGCCTGAGTAATCAGCTTGCACGGGGGAGCAGCCGCAGTCTGGGGACGGCTCTCTCCAGGAAAAGATGCCGTGGGGGAGCTGCAGAGGAAATCAGTTCTACCACTACTACATCTTCAGAATCAGGTTTAATATCACCGGCGTATGTCATGAAATTTGCTGTTATTATGAAACACATAATAAAAACTAACTTTCATAACTACTGATTAACTTATACGAATACAGGGTAATGCGATTGTTATTATGAACAGATATAATGTTATACACTTTCTTGTACTCTGTATTCTCCTATGCAGAAACTAATAAAAATATTGGAAAAAGAAAAAGTAACTTTCAGTAAAGCATTACTGTAAAAAGAAAAAGAAAGTGAGGTAGTGTTCATCGGTTCAACGTCCATTCAGAAGTCAGGTGGCAGAGCTGTTCCTGAATCACTGAGCGTGTGCCTTCAGGCTCCTGTACCTCCTCCCTGACGGCAGAGGGGAAGAAGCTGTTCCTGAATCACTGAGCGTGTGCCTTCAGGCTCCTGTACCCCCTCCCTGATGGCAGAGGGGAAGAAGCTGTTCCTGAATCACTGAGCGTGTGCCTTCAGGCTCCTATACCTCCTTCCGGATGGCAGCAATGAGCAGAGGACCTCCTGGGTGGTGAAGGTCCGTAATGTTGGATCAACACGTACAAACAAGCTGGAGGAACTCAGCAGGTCTGGCAGCATCTGTTGAAATGAGCAGTCAACGTTTCGGGCCGAGACCCTTCGTCAGGACTGAAGGAGGAGGGGGCAGGGGCCCTATAAAGAAGGTATAATGGTGGATGCTGTCTTTGTGAGGCCTGGCTCCTTGAGGATGTCCTGGATGCCCGGGGAGGTTAATGCCTCAGATTAATGATACCTCAAAGTAACTTTTCTTCCACCCACACGGACCCAGACTGCTACAAATTCAAAATGTAAACATCCGCCATTTCATGGAAAATAAACAGATCTCAGGTGCACTTTGAAGAACTGTGAAGAGTTCAGCCCCATCTCCTGTATCATTAAACACAGCCAGAAGGCTGTTCCTGGACAATGAAAGGGAGCTTTTGGATGCAGGATACATAAGCACAGGTACTGTATACCAGAGGTGCTGTGCTTTATTACACTGAGATATTCTGTCGCACAAGCAGATGCTCCAGTGATCATGACTCATCCATCCATCTTAATAACAGAAAGAAACAAGACGACTGCTTCAGTATGATCTTCGCTATAGAAGTTGCAACTTAATCAAAATTTTGCTTTTCAGTTAATCTGGTATTGTGTACAGTTTTGGTCACCTAATTACAGGAAGGATAAAAATAAGGTTGAAAGAGTGCAGAGAAGGTTTACAAGGATGTTGCCGGGACTTGAGAAACTGAGTTACAGAGAAAGGTTGAATAGGTTAGGACTTTATTCCCTGGAGCATAGAAGAATGAGGGGAGATTTGATAGAGGTATATAAAATTATGATGGGTATGGATAGAGTGAATGCAAGCAGGCTTTTTCCACTGAGGCTAGGGGAGAAAAAAAAACCAGAGGACATGGGTTAAGGGTGAAGGGGGAAAAGTTTAAAGGGAACATTGAGGGGGGGCTTCTTCACACAGAGAGTGGTGGGGAGTGTGGAATGAGCTGGTAAATGCGGGCTCACTTTTAACATTTAAGAAAAACTTGGACAGGTACGTGGATGAGAGGGGTATGGAGGGATATGGTCCGGGTGTAGATCAGTGGGGACTAGGCAGAAAAATGGTTCAGCACAGCTAAGAAGGGCCAAGAGGCCTGTTTCTGTGCTGTAATGCTCTATGGTTCTATGAATGTAGGTAGCAACTCACTACCAAGACTGTGTATGTGGGTACAGAATGGATCCTTGAGATGAGTGAGGGTTTTCAGAGGAGCAACACTGTTAAGGTACCCTCCAACCTGACAGCATGAGCATCAATTTCTCCTTTCAGTAACAGAAGTGCTAGACCTGCCCATTCCCCTCCTCCCTCGCTTCAATTCATGGCCCTTCCAGGTGAGGCAACACTTCGCCTGCCTATCTGCTGGGGGCCCTCTACTGCGTCCGGTGTTCCCAATGCAGCCTCCTCTACATCGGTGAGACCCACATAAACTGGGGGGGGGGGGGGGGGCACTTCGCCGAGCACCTCCGCTCCATCTGCCAAAAAAGGAATTTCCCAATGACCAACCATTTTAATTCCTCTCCCCATTCCTGTTCCAACATTCCTGTTCCATGGCCTCCTCTTCTGCCACAACGAGGCAACTCGAAAAGGTAAAGGAGCAACACCCCATATTTCATCCAGATAGCCTCGAATTGGATGGCATGAGCATAGATTTCTCCTTCTGGCAATTTAGTTTTCATCCTCCTATCCTCTTCTTCTATTCCCTACTCAAGCCCTCTCTTCTCTTCACCTGCCTATCACCCCCCCACCACCCCCCCCGATACCCTTCCTTCATCCTTTTCTCCTACAGTCCACGATTCTCTCAGATTCCTTCACCAGCACTATCATCTCCCATCCTGTCACTTCATTCCCCCTTCCCCACCCACCTGGCTTCACCTATCACCTTCTAACCCCAGCGGTTCCCACCTGAGGTTCACTGACCCCTCAGTAAATGGCATTAAAAAAAAAGGTTGGAAACCCCCATTCTAGTTTGTCCTCCCTCTACTCCCCCCACCTTTTTAATTCCGTAACCTTCCCCCTTCCTTCCCAGAGCTGATGAAGGGTCTCGGCCCAAAACATCAACTGTCTATTCATTTCCATGGATGCTGCCTGGCCTGCTGAGTTCCTCTGGTGTGGGGGGGTGGTGGTGTGGTGTGCGTGTGTGCGCGCGCATGCGTTTCTCCAGAGTTACTGAGGATGCTTTTCTGGAAGAAAACCTGACCGGTGGGTCTGAAGATTGTGACAATTTTAGACAGCGCAGACGAAAAGGTGCTGTTGATGTTTACGAATGGATTGAAGGAACAAGCAAGCTAGGTACAAAGTAAAGGCAAAGGATATGGGGTAGGAAAATATGAGAGGGCAAAAATACCTTTGCATACAAGGGATAGCATTTGTGACTTCAAAAGGGAATTAGAAAGGCAATGGGTAAAATATTTCCTCAGGGTACTGATTTCAGTCAGAAGAACAGGACAACAGGATTGCTCTGCAAAAAAGCTGACCTGGACTTTTTGGACCAAATAATCTTCTTCTGTACGGTGACAAACTTCTATAGATGCATAGTGGAGAGTGAACTGACTGGCTGCATTACGACCTGATATGGGAACACCAATGCCTTTGAACAGAAAATCCTACAAAAGGTAGTGGGTTCGGCCTAATCCATCACAGGTAAAGCCCTCCCAGCCACCGAGCACATCTTCGTGAAACAGTGTCGTAGGAAAGCAGCATCCATCATCAGAGATCCTCACCACCCAGGCCGTGCTCTCTTCACGCTGCTGCCATCAGGTAGAAGGTACAGGAGCCTCAGGACTCGCATCACCAGGTTCAGGAACAGTTACTACCCCTCAACCATCAGGTAGAAGGTACAGGAGCTTCAGGACTCGCACCACCAGGTTCAGGAACAGTTACCACCCCTCAACCATCAGGTAGAAGGTACAGGAGCCTCAGGACTCGCATCACCAGGTTCAGGAACAGTTACCACCCCTCAACCATCAGGTAGAAGGTACAGGAGCCTCAGGACTCGCATCACCAGGTTCAGGAACAGTTACTACCCCTCAACCATCAGGTAGAAGGTACAGGAGCCTCAGGACTAGCACCACCAGGTTCAGGAACAGTTACCACCCCTCAACCATCAGGTAGAAGGTACAGGAGCCTCAGGACTCACACCACCAGGTTCAGGAACAGTTACTACCCCTCAACCATCAGGTAGAAGGTACAGGAGCCTCAGGACTCGCACCACCAGGTTCAGGAACAGTTACTACCCCTCAACCATCAGGTAGAAGGTACAGGAGCCTCAGGACTCGCATCACTAGGTTCAGGAACAGTTACTACCCCTCAACCATCAGGTAGAAGGTACAAGAGCCTCAGGACTCGCACCACCAGGTTCAGGAACAGTTACTACCCCTCAACCATCAGGCGCTTGAACAAAAGGGAATAACTACACTCACTTGCCCATCCATTGAGATGTTCCCACAACCAATTATCTCACTTTAAGGACACTTTATCTCACGTTCTCGTTACTTAGTGCTATTTATTTATATTTGCACAGTTTGTTGTCTTCTGCACTCTTTCATTCATCCTGTTACAGTCACTATTCTATAAATTTGCTGAGTATGCCCGCAGTTAAATGAATCTCAAGGTTGTATGTGGTGACGTATATGTACTTTGATAATAAATTTTACTTTGAACTTCGACAATTCTGGACAATAGCAATCAAAAGGCTCAGGTTCAAGTTGATTAAAAAAAAGTCACAAGTTCAAAGTTGAGAGTAAATTTATTATCAAATTACATGCATGTCATTATATACCACCCTGAGATTAATTTTCTTGTGGGCACGCACACACACACGTTCCCAACCTTATTGTTTTTAAAAAATGCCGAGGACCAATACCATTAAGCAAGGGGCCTGTGGACCCCAGACTGGGAAACTTCGTATGATTAAAATGAAGAAATACAATAGACTCAATTTTTTTTAAAACTACACACAGAGATCGACAAACAATCACTATGCAAAAGATGATAAACTGTGGAAAAACAGAAATAGATAGATAGATAAATAATACTGAGAACACAAACTGTAGAGTCATTGAAAGCGAGTCCATAGATTGTGTACAGTGATCAGCTTTAGTGTTGAGGTGAGTGAAGTTACCCATGCTGGTTTAGGAGCCCGATGGTTGACGGGTAACAACAGAGAGTTCTAATAACCTGACTACTTGCACTGGAGCACAGACTGCTGAAAGGATCCAACAACAATGATTGATTTTGACGGGTGAATACATTATATATTCTGCTTGGGGAGTGGCAAGAGTTCATCACTTTAAAAGTGAAGTAACGGCCAGAAGAAATATCTTGATGTCAAACCTCCCTGGGAAGTCCTTGGGGGAAATGTCGATGCCGGGACCACACCACTGATGAACGATTTGAAGCAGAGGAAGTGCAGCGCCCGGGGTAAGATAATGGAGGCTGGAGACAGACGCGCCAGAGTGAATGGGCTCCTTTTACAATGAAAAGGCGAGTGCGACTCTCCCGTGTGCGGCTCAGATGGAAGTACGCCCCACTCTGGGGTTTAATGGCACCATTTTCAAATCCCACTGCGGAGACCTGACCACAGAACCGCCAGCAGCCATCTGGCATGGTGCTGAGGGAGCACCACACGATCAGAAATCCCATCTATTAGCCCAGATATTAAACAGAGACTCTCTTTCTCTCTCTCTCTGCTCTTGCACATGTACATAAAAGATCTCATGTCATCACCGACCAGTTATCACTAATAAAGTGGCAAGTAATAAGTGTTGCATTCGGAGCGTCACTGGTTAACCTGTTCCATACCTTTACAATATTTATTCTACGCACTTTACTTTGTTACTTATGAGTGATTCATTTGTAGGTTTTGTTCTTACCATCACAAGTTGCGCATTATGTGCATATTGTCCTGTTTACTGTGTGGTTATATGTGCATATAATAAACATTATATGGTTATACGCGTTATATAGTTAAATGACAATAAACTTGACTTGACCGCCTAACGTTATAGAGTCACGGAAAAGTACAGCAGAGAAACAGGCCCATCTAGTCCATGCTGAACCATTTAAACAGCATACTCCCGTCCACCTGCACCAGGACCACAGCCCTGCACACCGCAACCATCCACGTACCCGTCCAAACTTCTCTTAAACGTTGAAACCAAGCCCGCATGCGCCACTTGTGCTGGCAGTGTCCATTTTAATTTTTTTTTTAAACGGATCGTCTGCTTATTGCTGTGATGTTTACAAAATGACTGCAACGTGTCCTACATTACAACTGCCCTACATACTACATGTTAAAAGAGAGCCACAGGCCGAAAAGCACTTGGGGACGGTTTAAAATGGCATCAGAGAATTGCAGTTTTTGACACAAATACTAACTCAGAGAATAAAATTAGTGTCCTATTGATTTGGCCTTGGGACAACCTTGACAAGCTGTTTTATGCGGGAATTGTGCGGATCAGAAAATGCTTATCAATTTCAGGCCCGGCAGCATTTTAGCTCAAGGATTAAATAACCCCCTTTCCTTTGGTGGCTCACTAAATTGATTTTTTTTTTTAAATCAGAACGATATCCTGAGAGTGACAAACCGAACATTGGTGAAACACAGACTGTGTTCAGTGTGTTCAACATCCCAAACCAGTCAAGAGGCTTACTTCTTGAAAATGACTCTCCTTTGTCGGTGGTGACTTTGCATTTCAGAAGTGGGATAACACAGGAAGACATCACTGTGACACGCTCAGCTGGGTAAGATCTGCAAAACTTGGTATGGACCAAGAATTAAAACGAATCCCTTCTACCCTGGACTAACTTGCAGACAGGATCAAAAGGAGTCCTTACACACTATGCACAAGACTGTAAGTTTTAGGAGCAAGTATTAGGCCATTTGGCCCATCGAGTCTGCTCTGCCATTTCATCACGGCTGACCCATTTCCCCTCTCAGCCCCAATCTCCTGTCTTCATGCCCTGACCAATCAAGAATCTATCAACCCCTGCCTTAAATATAGATGAAGACTTGGCCTCCACAGAGAATTCCACAGAGTCACCATTCTCTGGCTAAAGAAATTCTTTCTCAGCTTCGTTCTAAAAGGGCACCCCTCCGTTTTGGGGCTACGTCCTCAGCTCTTGGACTTTCCCATCATTGGAAACATCCTCTCTGCTTCCACTCAATCAAGGCCTTCGCCATTCAATAGGCTTCAATTAGGTCACCAGTGAATACAGGCCCAGAGCCATCAAACACTCTTCGTATGACAAGCCACGCAATCCTCGAATCGTTTTCGTGAACTTCCAGTTTCAGTCATCACATCATCATCATGTGCCATGTTGTGTGACGTGGGCGATCACGGTCTCCGTGACCACGATTGTTCTTGGCAAAATTTTCCTCAGAAGAGGTTCGTCACGGCCTTCTTCTGGGCCAGTGCCTTTACAAGACAGGTGACCCCAGCCATCGTCAACTCTCTTCTGAGATTGCCTGCCCAGCGTCGGTAGCTGCATAACCAGGCCTTGTGATATGCACCCACTGCTCACGGGGCCATCCAACACCCAACACCTGCTCCCATGCTCAACGTGACCCTGATCCGGGGGGGGGGGGGGGGGGGCAGTTAGACTTTGATACACCTTGTCCAAGGGTGACCTGCAGGCTAGCGGAGGGAAGGAGCACCTTACGCCTCCTCTAGTAGACGCACATCTCCACCCCACCGCTCAGCAGACAAATTAAAACGAAAACCCACACTTTCCAGGACCAAGTTTCAAGAAATGGCACAATGGCTGATGAAAAGCGGTGGTGCTGCAGATTAGCACAGCCAACCTCAGATATATGAGGGTAGAATTTAAATCAGGTTTGTTGTCATACGCTTAAACACTCTTCATATGACAAGCCATGCAATCCTCGAATCATTTTCGTGATCCTCCAGTTTCAGTCATCACATCATCATGTGCCATGATGTTAATAAACGATTAAGGTTTAAGGTCAGTGCGAACTTAGGAGACCACCCCCAAACCCGCTGTCTTGCACCAGAATGTCGGGGTCAGAACAAGGTCAGCATATCTGCCCCGCCGAATATGTGCAAGAGCTTGAGCTCTCCGAGACCCAGTCTCAGCAAGTATTTTCAGAAGGCTGCCATGTTGGCAGACAGTAAATTAACTTCTCAGAGGTGAGCTTTGAGCAAGTCAACATCAAAGTGTTTCCTTTTCAGTGCAGACTCCTCCTGTCCAAAAGATAAAGACGCCCAAGCTTGGACTCTGAGCTGGAAGCCAGCAACGATAATAAATATTTTACTCACCATTCAATCAATTATTAACTCAACATACACAGCATCCCATTCATAAGTGACACCTCAAAAATGTTTCTGCAACTTCCTAATGGAAGGAGGTTGGAGCCAGCCTTAATGCCATGCTTCTGTCAGTTCAAATCAGTTCTTCGCTTGCTGTGGCGATCTCATTCAGTGAAGAGCCCAGGAAGATTGGTATGAAAACAGAAAAGTAAACCAAGGATACAAGACAGGAAGGAGGTCCTTTCTGAAGTGGGTAACGGTCTCAAGCTTTGACACAAGAGATTCTGCAGATCTTGAACAATACGCTCAACGTGTTGGAGGAATTCCACACAAGTCAGGCAGCATCTATCGAGGGGTGTAGACAGTCCTGCTTCCCCTCCTTCGATGCTGCCCATCCTGCTGGGTTCCTCCAGCACTCTGTGCACGTTGCACAATCTTTTCTGAGGGAGCTTTACACACAACATCTAACTCGAGCTGTGCCTGGGACTTCGCAATGGGATGAGGTAGGACGAACATTACTTAGTTTCAAATCCCCGCTGTACCCGTCCAGGACTGATTTAGTAGAGTGGGAGGATATTTTACTTTGTACCTTAACACATTTGGGGGAACAGGCATTTATCCCCCCTGAACTTCACTGATAGGTGTTATTCTGCTTTAAAGCATTAAAATATCAACACCGATATTGAAGATTTACACTTCAGCTCACAAAGTTCCGGAAAATCCCCAGTGAGCCAGTGGACACCACAAACTCCTTCTCCAGGAAGACCCAAGCATGGCTATTTCCTTCAAAGAGAGGCAGTCAGCTCAAGCTTCCCGAGGGGATCACTGTCTGGCAGGGGGTGGGGTTGCTACTGTACAGGATCGAAAGAAGCTACAGGAAGTTGCAAAATTGGTCAGCTCCATCATGGGCACTAGCCTCCATACTATCCAAGACACCTTCAAAGAGCGATGCCTCAGAAAGGCAGCGTCCATCATTAAGGACCCCCATCACCCAGGACGTGCCCTCTTCTCATTGCCACCATCAGGGAGGAGGTACAGGAGCCCGAAGGCACACACTCAATGATTCAGGAACAGCTTCTTCCCCCTCTGCCATCCGATTTCTGAACGGCCATTGAACCCATGAAGACTACCTCAATACTTTTTTTTAAATTATTTCTGTTTTCAAAGGTTCAATTTAATGTCAGAGAAAAGTATACAATATACATCCTGTAATGTTTTTTCCTCAGAATTTTTTTGCACTACTATTCTTTGTGTTGGCGCATGGCCAAGTGGTTAAGACGTTCATCTGGTTATCTGAAGGTCGCTAGTTCGAGCCTTGGCTGAGGCTGCGTGTGTGTCCTTGAGCAAGGCACTTAACCACACATTGCTCTGCGACGACACCGGTGCCAAGCTGTATGGTCCTAATGCCCTTCCCTTGAGCAACATCGGTGGCGTGGAGAGGGGAGACTTGCAGCTTGGGCAACTGCTGGTCTTCCATTAAAAAAAAATTTTGCCCAGGCATGCGCCCTGGAAACTTTCCAAGGTGCAAATCCATGGTCTATCGAGACTAACGGAGGCCTACACACTATTCTCAATTTAACTATTTAATATACATATATACTTACTGTAATTCATTGATTTATTTTTCTATATTGGTCATGGCATTGCTGCCGCTAAGTTAGCAAACTTCACAAGGCCTGCCGGTGATATTGTACCCGATTCTGATTTAGTTCATCTTGGCCAGGCCTTAAAACAGACCGATGAGGAAGCCTGCTGACAGGCCTGGACAAGAGAGGTGTCAGGAATGTTATCTTCATTTCTTGGAACTCTGTCTCCATTCCGCAGACAAACTATCTGCTGATGTTTACTATAAACCCACCAGCTCCCACAGCTAGCTTGACCCACTCGCCCGTAAGGACACTATTCTCCGTTTCTCTTTCTCTGCCACTTCTGTCCTCAAGGTGAGGCCTTCGGGTCCAAAACATCCGAAATGTCCTCCTTTTCCTGAAATCGTGGTTTTCCCTGCACCCTGGTTAGCGGAGTCCTCACTCACATTTCGGGAGTCTGCTCTTCCCCAACATACTCCCCCCTCCCCCTTTCCCTGGAACAACAAAGAGTTGGAGTTCCCTTGGTCCTCACTGCAGTGACAAAAGCATAAACTGATCAAAAACCAAAGCAATTGTGGCCAGCCTGCCACCTCAGATGGGGCTGTTATACCTGCGTGACTCACCCTCAGCTCCAATGGATCAAATCCTTTAATATCAGCAACCACCAAAGATACAACCTTGACACAATGGTAAATGGTATTAAGTGGTCAGCCGAGACATGACCTCTGCCAGTCTCAAGGTATAAAATGCAAGGGAATGAGATACCTCCCCACCACCCCCCCGCCAACTAATGTGACTAGTTATCATAATACAGAATATAAACGCTTAGGCTCCTACACTCATCTTTCACCATATAAGTCACTTTTTATTGTCATTTTGACCATAACTGCTGGTACAGTACATAGTAAAAACGAGACGTTTTCCAGGACCATGGTGTTACATGACACAGTACAAAAACTAGACTGAACTACGTAAAAAACAACACAGGAAAAAACTACACTAGACTACAGACCTACCCAGGACTGCATAAAGTGCACAAAATAGGGCGGGCATTACAATAAATAATAAACAGGACAATAGGGCAGTAAGGTGTCAGTCCAGGCTCTGGGTATTGAGGAGTCTGATAGCTTGGGGGAAGAAACTGTTACATAGTCTGATACCAATCGCGCACAAGAGAAAACCTGCAGATGCCGGAAATTCAAGCAACACGCACGTACAAAATGCCGGATACCGACACCATTGCATCCAGCACACCATTCACACCAGCCGCAGCAGGACCCCATCGCCAGTCACATCTTCCCCTCTCACCTCTTCCCGCTTTCCACTGGAACCACCTCCCCTTCCCCGGTTCGCCCATCACCACCATCTCCTGGCAACGCCCCCCCCCCCCACCCCCCGCAACCGTGGGAGGTTCAGCACCTACCCCTGCACGTCTTCCCTCGCCACCATCAAGGGATCCAAAGAGCATAGCCACGTCAGGCAAACATTCGCGTGCACTTTCGCCGAGCTCAGTGGCTGCATTCCGTCCTGTCAGTATGCCCCCCCCCCCCCACCCTGTCTACATCTGTGCAGCACTAGGCAACCATATTGTACAAAATTTATTATCTGCAATGGACATTCTGATCTTCCAGTTGCTGAACATAAAGCGGGTCTCCCAGTGGCCACCCATTTCAATTCTACTCCCCATTCCAACATGTCAGTCCGTAGCCTCCTCTGTCACACAAGCCCACACTCAGGTTGGAGGAGCAACACCGTGCATTCCGTCCGGGGAGCCTCCAACCCAATGGCACGAGCATAGATTTCTCAAACTGCCAGAGACTGCTCCCCCACCGATCCCCATTCCCCTCTCTCACCTGATCTCCTTACTTGCCCATCACCTCTGTCAGACTCCCCCCTCCTCCTGCCCTTTAACTTCTTTCACAAATCTCCTTCCCAGCTCTTTACTCCCCCTGTTTCACCCATCACTTACTACCTTGTACTTCTCCCTCCCCTCCCCACCTTCCTACCCTGACTCCTCCCCTCCCTTTCCAGTCCCGACGAAGGGTCTCGGCCCGGAACGTCGACCTCCTCCGACCAGTCAGCCTCATACCCTGGTGAGCTAGAGACTTGCCTGTCCTAGCATGCAAAGTCAGTTCCGGCAGACTGGGCGGATGAGGTCTACAGTGAGATCCAACGGCCAAGGAGACAGCACTGCTACACTCGCTGGAGAGCGACGGGCGTGACAAGGCACAGAAGACGTCACGGTCGTCCCCTGCAACCAGAGAAGATCCCAGTCTGTGACGCTTGTTCGTACCACTGGACCCGGGCTTCTGAGGTCAAAAGAGTAGGACTGCCCCAGTGCAATGGCTTTTCCACTTTAAAAACTCTCCCGCACAGGGGACACAGCGGACAACTGCCACCATAAGACGCAAAAGCTGAATTATGCCATTTGGACCATCAAGACTGCTCTACTCCTCGATCATGGCTGATTTATTATCTCTCTCAAACCCATTCTCCTGCCGTCTCCCTATAACCTTTGACACACCCTTACTAATCAAGAACTTATTAACTTACTTCTGAATTCCAGCGAGTACAGGCCGAGAGCCATCCTGGTACGTTAACCCTTTCCTTCCTGGGATCATTCTAATTCACATTATATCCTCAAAGGACAGTACTGCATGCTTTGACCACTTCTCCCATGAATCAAATCAAATTCATGTCCAAGTCTCTCACCATATTTTTTTCTCGTTAAAAATCCTTAATCACTCATATCCATCTGTAGTTTTTCTTCAAAGTCTCAAGCACCAACCCTAGCAAAGGAAATCTCTTACCCACAGTCCTTACAACTGGAGGCTCAGTCCATCACAGGTAAACCACCCCCCCCCCCCACAACCACTGAGCACATCTACACAAAATACTGTCGTAGGAAAGCAGCATCCCTCATCAAAGATCCTCACCACCCAGGCCGTGCTCTCTTCTCGCTGCTGCAATCAGGTAGAAGGTACAGGCGCCTCAGGACCCACACCACCAGGTTCAGGAACAGTTATCACCCCTCAACCATCAGGAAGGAGGTACAAGAGCCTCAGGACTCGCACCACCAGGTTCAGGAACAGTTACAACCCCTCAACCATCAGGTAGAAGGTACAGGAGCCTCAGGACTCGCACCACCAGGTTCAGGAACAGTTACTACCCCTCAACCATCAGGCAGAAGGTACAGGAGCCTCAGGACTCACACCACCAGGTTCAGGAACAGTTACTACTCCTCAACCATCAGGTACAAGGTACAGGAGCCTCAGGACTCGCACCACCAGGTTCAGGAACAGTTACCACCCCTCAACCATCAGGTAGAAGGTACAGGAGCCTCAGGACTCGCACCACCAGGTTCAGGAACAGTTACTACCCCTCAACCATCAGGTAGAAGGTACAGGAGCCTCAGGACTCGCACCATCAGGTTCAGGAACAGTTACCACCCCTCAACCATCAGGTAGAAGGTACAGGAGCCTCAGGACTCACACCACCAGGTTCAGGAACAGTTACTACCCCTCAACCATCAGGAAGGAGGTACAGGAGCCTCAGGACTCACACCACCAGGTTCAGGAACAGTTACTACCCCTCAACCATCAGGTAGAAGGTACAGGAGCCTCAGGACTCGCACCACCAGGTTCAGGAACAGTTACAACCCCTCAACCATCAGGCTCTTGAACAAAAGGGGATAACCACACTCACTTGCCCCATCAATGAGATGGTCCTACAACCAATGATCTCACTTTAAGGACTCTTTACCTCATGTTCTCGTTATTTACTGCTATCTATTTATATTTGCATTTGCACAGTTTGTTGTCTTCTGCACTCTGGTTGATCTTTCACTGATCCTGTTACAGTTACTATTCTATAGATTTGCTGAGTAGGCTGGCCAGTGGTGTAGTGGCATCAGCACCGGACTTCGCGGCGAGTGGTCCCGGGTTCGAATCCGGCCGGCTCCTTGCGCGCTTTCTATCCCTGCTGGGTTGCGCATCAAGCTAGCGACTCAGCCTCGTAAAAACCAGACAAAATGCTGCAGAAACGGCACAAATGCAGCCCAATGCGGCCTGAGGCACGGAAAGGAACAAGACGACTTGCTGAGTACGCCCACAGGAAAATGAATCTCAGGGTTGTATGTGGTGACATGTGTACTCTGATAATAAAACTTACTTTCAACCTTTGAGGAGAAGTGATCACAGATTAGTCAGTGATTCAAACACATTTCATTATCCCCATCAAATTTTCACAACCGCATCCAAATTCCCATCAACATGCATTATTGGACTGCTGTAATTTCTCCTTGTGAATCTCACCTGAACAAAAATATTGAGAGCAATTATATCCTTAACAGCCAAACGCATTATCCTCAATGTTATAATGATGTGAATCAGACTTACCGTGTCATCTGAATTTCACTGTAATCGCCTCTTAGCTGCGATGGTTCCTTTGATTTAATAGTTATGAAGTTCTCACTTAGTTTATAATAAACAGCTTCTGGCCTCTGAGAAAAATACATCTCTAACAGTATGACAGTCTCTGAATATTAATTTGCTTTCTAACCTAGACACTTCTCAAGGCAACCGAATTCTGCGATTCAGAAACTCGATTCATTCAGGCTAATCTTGTTGGGAGAAATGGGTAAAGTAATTCAGGCTGCCAAATTAATACAACTAAGTGATTGATGTACAAAACTATGGGGAGAGAACGGCAATGAAGCTCTTTGTTCTCCACATTAATGGACATTTACGAAGTTTCTACCTCCACAATGGAAGTCTACTTGCACGTAATCTTTGCTTGTACCACCTACACAGTGTGCTGGTAATTTGATTTCAATGCAAGCCCATTAGGTAGGCACCCCACCCTGCCAGATCACTGCTCATACGATAAAGATCTCTTCACTGTTTCACAAATATTGCCGCAAGGATATGAATGCTCAAGAGCCAAGAATCGGAGAAAGTCACGTAGCTGATCCAGGCCGAACTTGTCCCGTTTGTACGTTTGTGACCGTGACCACATGGGTGTCCTCCCACAGTCCGAAGAAGTACTGGTTGGTAGGTTAATTGGCCATTGTAATTACTTTAGGATTGAAATCTAAGGGCCTGTTCTGCACTGTATCTCAATAAATAATAAAGTTCCAACTCCCTAGGGTAGAAATTCATCTTTAATATGAACAGTGAGCAAGACAACTGCCACAATCTTATCCCGAAACACTTTATGATTCGACTTCTTCATAGTGGATTAGTGCGAGCCTAATTGTCACTCAACCACCCAGGCCGTGCTCTCTTCTCGCTGCTGCCATCAGGTTGAAGGTACAAGAGCCTCAGGACTCCCATCACCAGGTTCAGGAACAGTTACTGCCCCTCAACCATCAGGTAGAAGGTACAGGAGCCTCAGGACTCCCATCACCAGGTTCAGGAACAGTTACTGCCCCTCAACCATCAGGCTCCTGAACAAAAGGGGATAACTACACTCACTTGTCCATCCATTGAGATGTTCCCCCAACCAATGATCCCACTTTCAAGGACTCTATCTCACGCTCTCATTATTTATTGCTATTTATTTCTATTTGTATTTGCACAGTTTGTTGTCTTCTGCACTCTGGTTGATCTTTCACTGATCCTGCTTACAGTTACGACTCTATAGATTTGCTGAGTCTGCCCGCAGGGAAATGAATCTCGGGGTTGTATGTGGTGACACATTAATTTGTTAATAAAATTAAGGCGGGGGGTTATACGGGAGGCAGGATTTGAAGGTCGGCACAACATTGTGGGCCGAAGGGCCTGTGATGTGCTGCACTATTCTATGTTCTATGTTACCAATCGAATGTTCAATTGCCTAGATAGCTTGGACGTGGAGAGGTTGTTTTCCTGCAGTGTGGCAGGTCAGCTTATTTTAAAAAAAACTGTGCTTCAAAACTCTGGAATTCAATACTTAAAAATTAAGGGATGCAGTCTCGGTTGACCCTTTCCGACGCCAGCTCAAACCCCATTTATTTCACCTTGCTTTTAACCAACATCTTTTCGTCTTTTATTTTCACGCTTGCACTCTTATCGCATTGTGAAGCATTTTCAACTACGTCATCTGTATGAAATGCGCTCTATAAATAAAGTTATTATTATATTGGGGAACTCTAGGGTCAGAGGGCACAGCCTCACGATAGAAGGACGTCCCTTTAGAACAGAGATGAGGAGGAATTTCTTCAGTCAGAGGGGGTGAATCTGTGGAATTCACTGCCACAGATGTCTGTGGAGGTGAAGTCATTTGAAGTGGAGACTGATTAGTAAAGGGTGTCAAAGGTTATGGGGAGAAGGCAGGAGAATGGCCTGGGGGGGGGGGGGGGATAATAAATCAGCCATGATGGAATGTGGAGCAGATTCGATGGGCTGGATGGCCTAATTCTGCTCCTATCTTGACGAAGGGAGAAGGGTCAGGATCACTGCTCCTAATCACTCCATCTAGAAACAGACTTAACAATAGGCCAGGAAGATCAAAGTCAGTCCAGCGCCCATGCAGTTGATGTGCTGGCAAAGGTCACCTCACAATAACCGTCACTCAGGTTGAATACTCTATTGAGAATCAATAGCTTTGGGAACAGGAGGGGGAAACTCTAGATAGATAGATAGATAGATACTTTATTCATCCCCATGGGGAAATTCAACTTTTTTCCAATGTCCCATACACTTGTTGTAGCAAAACTAATTACATACTTAATGAGAAATACTTAACTCAGTAAAAAAATATGATATGCATCTAAATCACTATCTCAAAAAGCATTAATAATAGCTTTTAAAAAGTTCTTAAGTCCTGGCGGTTGAATTGTAAAGCCTAATGGCATTGGGGAGTATTGACCTCTTCATCCTGTCTGAGGAGCATTGCATCGATAGACAAAATAAGTAAGTTCTAAACTGACCGGTCTACAAAAAGTCAATGGCTTTAGACAAAATTTGAAGCAGGACTTTTCCCTCAGTATTTCTCACAATCAGCTATTTGCAGAAGATTTGTAAAAAAAAAAGACCAGGTATACAATGCAATTCCACTAATGCACGCGCCCAAACAGAATCTCCAAATATGGCCGGTTTCAGAGATAATTTGCCCAAATACCACCGCTACCATCAGGCAGGCAGGTACAGGAGCCTTAGGTCCCAAACAGCTGTTACCCCTCAGCCATCTGGCTCCTGAGCCGGCGGGGTAACCTCAACTCTGAACTCATTCTGCAACCTACAGACTCAATTTCAAGGACTCTGCAACTCACGTTCCCAGTATTGCTTATGACTATTATCTGCCCAGATTGTCTTCTTTTGCACATTGGCCACTGTCCGTGTGTAGTTTTTTTTCCGCTGACTATTTTACTTCTTTGTATATATGCCTGCAAGGAAATGAATCTCAGGGTAATGTATAGCGACATATACGTACTTTGATAATGCATTTACTAATATGCCAGTGCTCTGTCCATGGTCACATGAAGACAAGGAATGAAAATATCCTTCGACCACCGACACACTAGTGAGTCAAGTACCACACAGCAGCTCTAGGTGCTATTTAATGCAGGTCACAACATAGCCACGACTCCTGCAGGGATAGTCACGGGCAGGACGACTCATCCAGAGACAGGAGTCCAAATCCCACAACAGCAGCTGGGAAATATAAATTCTAAGTAATTAGATAAATGGGGATTAAAGAGTTAGTGGGGGGGGGGGGGGAGAGAGCATAAATCTATCTGATTTACTCATTTCCCAGATGTGACTCCAGGCTCACCAACATTTCAGAGACCCTCATTTTAGATGGTAAACCACAGCTTGAAAGCAACGAGGAATGTAAAGACACACACACACACACACACACACACACACACACACACACACACACACACACACACACACACACACACACACACACACACACACACACACACACACACACACACACACACACACACACACAGTGCTGGAGGAACTCAGAATCTATGGAAAAGAGTAAACACGTTTCGGGCCGAGACCCTTCATCAGGTGTGTAAAGGCAAGCAAGCGATGCCTACGCCCAAAAGTTCAGCGAATAAATATGTATTTGGCAGATAAATCTGCTCTATCAAATGAGTAGAAATGGAATCCTATCTGAACCGAGATCATTTTGAAATAAGATTTATTAAAACCGCATAAGATGCAAGGAAGCAGCTTGGAAGCAGCCTATTCATTTACTAATCACAAACAATCCCGCAGGAGATCTTTTCACGCATTAGAAGAAATGCTTCAACACAAACAAATCCATTGGTAAAATTGTTAGAAAGATGGCCAATTCCTCAAATGGATACTTATGAACACAAGAGATTCTGCAGATGCTGGAAATCCAAAGCAACATACACACACACACACACACACACACACACACACACACACACACACACACACACACACACACACACACACACACACACACACACACACACACACACACACACACACACACACACACACACACACACACACAACCCCACACAAAATGCTGGAGGAACTCAGCAAGTCAGGCAGAATCTGTGGAAAAGAATAAATGGTTGACATTTCGGGCCAAGATCCTTCTTCAGGACTCAAACTTGTTTCATTTCCCTCCGTCGTCGTCGTGGCTATCCTTCCAGGTCAAAGATGATGGTCTTCATTCTGTTGATCTATTTATGGGTTCTCAAGTGGCTGATGAATCCAATCATGGCTTTGGAAGTTCTTCCGCATCCAGGACAGGTAGTTCCAGATGGCAGATCGGGCTTTGGTTGTTGCTGCCTCTCTTTCCGTTTTCTTCTCTTTCCTTCTAATTCTGCACATCTGTTGGCTTCGAAAGTCGCTGTTCCTTCTCGGATGACGGCTTGCCGGAGTTTCCTGTCCTTGGCGTTGGTTTCCCAATTGTTGACGTCGATGTTACATTTCTTCACGTTGGCTTTTAAGACGTCTTTTAAAGCTTAAAAATTTCTCTCCACTGGCATCAGTGAAGAAATTAAAGATTAGCTTTATTTGTCAGATGCACGTGGAAATATCGAAAACATGCACCGTCTTGCGTAAAAATCAAAGCAATGAACATTGTGCTTGAAACAGCCCGCAAGTGTCGCCACACTTCCAACGCCAACAAGGCACGCCCACAACTTGCCATCCCTAACCCCGCGCACCTGGACTGTGGGAGGGAACCGGAGCACCCAGAGGAAACCCCAGCGATCACGGGGAAGAACACACAGACTCCTCAACAGGCAGCGGCAAGAATCAAATACCAATCGGCGTCCACCAGCACTAACCACTATGCTACCCCACCACCAGGAACATCATTAACAGCAAAATAAAGTGACATCTGCCTGGAGACACAAGCCACTGCTTACGCTGGAACCTGGAACAAAAGCCCATCTTGTCAATTCCTGCTCTATCCCTCTGGTTTAAGATGGCACCAGTGAAACTAAGCCACTAAACTTGCCAGCAGCAAGCAAAACAAAGAAAACTACCAACTACTTCATTAATCGCACTTTTTTTTTCCTGGTGAATGATCACTGCAGTCAATAACCTGTAACTTGCCTTTCAGAACGGAGCTTTTCATCCAGCTGGGTGACCTGGCATTATTGCTGCGTGAACAGAGGACTCGAAGGTGCGGGACTGCTGCGGTGAGGCGTGTTCAGGATGAACTGAACGCAAGAGTGGCGGGGATTGAGCCAACGTTTACCTTTGCTGGAAGAGACTCGGAGGCGATTCCACGCGACAGAACGGAGGCGAGTCGGGAACAGGCCGAGTCGAGGCGGCGGGGCTCACGTAGAAGCGACAGGGACTGGGTCTAAGAACCAGGGACGGCCCGGGGCTTGGCTGACTTAAGCGCCGAACCAGATCGAAAAGGCCAGGGTGTCACGCACAGAGGCGAGGGACGGGCCGGTTCAGCTCGCTGCTCGGTGAGGTTTACTCGTCTCTGCGCTGAAGTGAGGCTGCGGCCTGCAATAAATGGGCTCCCGAGTTCGGCTGCTGCAGTCTCACTTTCACGAACTTCGGCTCTGAATGCTATTTGCTTTACTTTTATTGTTTGCACGGTGTGTTTTTTTCTTTCCTCTCTGCACATTGGGCGTTTGATAGTCTTTTTACGAGGTCAAGTTGCAAGCTCGACATCAACCTGGCACGGATGGTACGGGAGTCACTGGAATGACATCAACCCGCCGGCACGGGAGCGGTCTGTCACTGGATCGAACTCGGGAACCTCCATTCTCAAGCCCGGCGCTAATCTCACTGCGCCACCAGCCGACCGGGCAGGGTCAGGGTGAATCTTGCTAAGAGAAATTTAAGCCAAATACAAAGTTACACGCTCAACACAGTGTCAACAGCAAAGACTTAAAAATGGCAGATGGCGTTCTCCTTCCTCGGTTCGTAAGTACGAGTTGTCTGTAAGTCAGATGCTCATAACTCGGGGACTACCAGTATATATAAACGGGTTCAATTGGGTGCCTATAAGGTGACAAATCTCATGGTTGTATATAGCATAAATACTTTGATAATACATGTACATTGAACTTTCCCTCATCTTTTTACGCTGGTTACCTCCCCTTTACTCTCTCGGTCAAGATAAAAGGCTTCAGCAAGAAACATCAACCACCCATTTCCTGATTCACTGAGTTCCTCCAGCAGCATGCTGTTGATTTTTGGCAACATAAGCCACTTCCTTGACTTGATCAATTCCCAAGATTAAATTATGAATCTCACTTTTTTCAACCTGACATCACTGCATGGTACCTCACCACATTAAACAGGATAAATGCAGAAGTTAAGTACTCTGAACCGATAGGTTTTTAAAGTTTGCATATTGTTATTAGCTATTCAATGTTCAAAATTCAAGGTAAATTTATCAGCAAGGTACATATATGTCACCATATACAACCCCGAGATTAATTTTCCTGTGGGCAAACTCAGCAAATCTATTGAAAGGTAATTTCCACAGAACCAATGAACGGCCGCCCAATTGGGGCTTTCAACTCACGTGCAGAAGACTACAAACTGTGCAAAAGCAAATAAAAATAAATAGCAATAAATATTGAGAGCATGAGATGAAGAGCCCTTGAAAGGGAGTCCATTTGATTGTGGGAACATCTCAATGGATGGGCAAGTGAGTGTGGTTATCCCCTTTTGTTCAAGGGCCTGATGGTTGAGGGGTAGTAACTGTTCCGGAACCTGGTGGTGCGAGTCCTGAGGCTCCTGCACCTGCTACCTGATGGTTGAGGGGTAGTAACTGTTCCTGAACCTGGTGGTGTGAGTCCTGAGGCTCCTGTACCTTCTACCTGATGGTTGAGGGGTAGTAACTGTTCCGGAACCTGGTGGTGTGAGTCCTGAGGCTCCTGTACCTTCTACCTGATGGTTATGGGGTAGTAACTGTTCCGGAACCTGGTGGTGTGAGTCCTGAGGCTCCTGTACCTTCTACCTGATGGTTGAGGGGTAGTAACTGTTCCTGAACCTGGTGGTGTGAGTCCTGAGGCTCCTGTACCTTCTACCTGATGGTTGAGGGGTAGTAACTGTTCCTGAACCTGGTGGTGTGAGTCCTGAGGCTCCTGTACCTTCTACCTGATGGTTGAGGGGGTAGTAACTGTTCCTGAACCTGGTGGTGCGAGTCCTGAGGCTCCTGCACCTGCTACATAATGGCAGCAGCGAGAAGAGAGCACGGCCTGGGTGGTGGGGATCCCGGATGATGAATGCTGCTTTCCTACGACAGCGTTTCACATGGATGTGCTCACTGGGCCAAATCCACAACCTTTTGTAGGATTTTCCATTCAAGGGTATTGGTGATTCCATACCAGGCCGTGATGCAGCCAGTCTCCACTACACATCTGTAGATTGTCAAAGTTTTAGATGTCATGTCCTCAAAGTCCTGCGCAAAGTCCTAAGGAAGTAGAGGTGATTTTCAATGGGGGGGGGGGGGGAGGTTACCGTGCAATAACCCTGTAAGCTTTACAAATAACTCACTGCAATGTGCTTGATAAATTACTCTATTTTTAATGGGATATGTTGCTGTGATCTCAGGTCCTGTTCATTTTATCACCATTTACAGTGAGCCCAAATGTATCTGCTCCACATCCACTTCACTGGCTGATGCCTTTTATCAAAAGAAATTAGATGCCTTCAGACCCAGATATAGTGGCCATTAGAATATTCAAAGCCACATCAATCACACAGATCCATGCACTCAATCCACTAACACCCTATTAAGAAGACACTGTCTACAATTAAGCCCTAACCTCCAGTGCCTTAGTCAAGTCGTCACTCTTCAGGTATTGATGGCCATGCGCAATGACAAAATGCTGCCCGATCTGATCCTCACCCAATATTAACACAACATTGTTCAGCTCATCACAAATGGGAAGAAATCGGGACTAAACATTGCTCCCTCCCTCACCCACCACGACCTGCACCAGCTAACTCATCATGGCTTGGGACTTTTCGGATGGACCCAGCTCTAAGTCAAGAGGTGAAGATGACAACAATGAATGTTGCAGGAGACTACTGCAAAAAAAAGAAGCCATTAATAGTTGGAAGAGATTAAAATCAAACTTCAGAAAGGGAGATGAAGGTCCAGAGAGAATTGCACAGGAGAGGAGACAGTGAGTGGGGGGGGGGGGGGGGGGGGGGCGGGAAGGGGGGAGAGAAGAGAAACAAATAGGAGAAAGGAATGTTTCAGAGAGAGGCACTGAAAACACATCCCTTTTTTTTTTAAAAGAGTCAAGTTAGCACGTGCAACAAACTGCCAGCTCAGTTATCCAGCATCTGAGTACTACTTTAATAAACATTCTTTTCCGTTTGTGTGAATTTTGGAATGACCACACGCTTTTTACTATTGCTATCTCGTAATAACCATAATCATTGTGTCTGACCCAGAGGACCTTGCTGGAAGCAGAACTGTAGATGAAGTAAGCTCACTACATCCCGCTGATAGTATCTTAATGGAGTTACGCTGAGTTCCTGGTGTAAATAACTGGGCCAATAGTCTCGAACACTTTCCACTTTCTTTGCCCAGCTATCTTGTCAAGAGTTCCTCAAGCCAAAAAACTTTTTGTTCCTTTGAGCTCAGAAAGATTTCGAGCAACTTAAGAGATTTGAACATCTGTCATAATGTTTGCACATTTAGTTACTGTCTGTTAACGCCACTGGCAATTAGGGCAGAAATGAAGGTCCTCTCTCTGTGTCCGTCTTTGGCCATCTTCTCTATTGTGCCCCTGGTGTGGTTTGGGGGCCCTCATTTCTGCCTCTATGGCACGGCGCCGAGTTGTCTTTCCTCTCCCGCGTTTCCTCCACCCTTCGTATTTGCGTACACATAATTCAACAACAACTTGCTTTTTTTTTACACTCGGTGGCCACTTTATTAAAGTACAGGAGTGGATTCCGGTGTTGTCTTCTGCTCCTGTAGCCCTTCCACCTCAAGGCTCGATGTGTTGTGTGTTCAGAGGTGCTCTTCTGCACACCACAGTTGTAACCCACTGTTATTTGGGTTACTGTCGCCTTCCTGTCAGCTTGAACCCATCCTGCCATTTTCCTCTGACCCCTCTCATTAACAAGGCACTTTCGCCCAACGAACCGCCACTCACTGGACAATTTTTCTTTGTTTCTTGCTTGCCATTCTTTGCAAACTCTAGAGACTGTTGCGTGTGAAAATCCCAGGAGATCAGCAGTCTCTGAGATACTCAAACCACCCCATCTGGCACCATGGTCAAAGTCGCTTGGTCAAACATCCTGATGTTTGGTCTGAAACAACCATGCTTTTATACTGAGAGTTGCTGCCACATGGCTGATTATATACTTGCATTAATGAGCAGATGGACAGGTGGACCTGCATTATTATCTGACCTGACCTTTATAAATCAGAGCACTGAGTATAGGAGTTGGGATGCAATGTTAAAATTGTACAAGGCATTGGTGAGGCCAAATTTGGAGTATTGTGTACAGTTCTGCTCATCAAACTATAGGAAAGATGTCAACAAAATAGAGAGAGTACAGAGGAGATTTACTAAAATGTTACCTGGGTTTCAGCACCTAAGTTACAGAGAAAGGTTGAACAAGTTAGGTCTTTATTCTTTGAATCGTAGAAGGTTGAGAGGGGACTTGATAGAGGTATTTAAAATTATGAGGGGGCTAGATAGAGTTGACATGGATAGGCTTTTTCCATTGAGAGTAGGGGAGATTCAAACAAGAGGACATGAGTTGAGAGTTAAGGGGCAAAAGTTTAGGGGTAACACGAGGGGGAACTTCTTTACTCAGAGAGTGGTAGCTGTGTGGAACGAGCTTCCAGTAGAAATGGTAGAGGCAGGTTCGATATTGTCATTTAAAGTAAAATTGGATAGGTATTTGGACAGGAAAGGAATGCAGGGTTATGGGCTGAGTGCAGGTCAGTGGGACTAGGTGAGAGTAAGCGTTCGGCACGGACTAGAAGGGCCGAGATGGCCTGTTCCCATGCTGTAGTTGTTATATGGTTAATAAAATGGACACAGTGTGTAGCATTATAACAACACAGGAAAACATTCCAAGGACAGGGCAACGTAGTAGCACGGTGGTTAACACAACGATTTACAGTACAGGAGACCCGGGTTCAATTCCCGCCACTGCCTGCAGGGGGTTCGTAACGTTCTCCCCCGATCAGATGAGTTTCCTCCATGTGCTCCAGTTTCCTCCCAAAGATGTACCGGTTGGTAGGTTAATTACCCATTATAATTTCCCAAGCTGGGATTAAATTGGGGGGGCTGGATGGCCTTTTCCCTCAAAGAGCTGGAGGGGCCTATTACGGATGGTCAGTCAATCAAGAACGGAGAGTTGTCAAACTGGCTCATTGAAGAGATAATGAGGACAGCTGGCTCAGACAAGATCAGCCTGAAGCGTCTTAAAGGAGAAAGGCAGAGAAATTTAAGGAGGTAACCTCGAGCCCAAGCAAATCAGCCATTTGATGGTTCCATCGCAGGAGGTGGATTAGCTCAGTGTCTGCATTCTGCATCAAAGCAATCCACTTAGTCCTACATTCAGCCCAGAGCTCTGTAAACTAAACTAGGAAGACCAGAAGATCGACTTTACTTCCAAACGAAGGCAAAACTACGCAGAGACAGATGGGTGAATGCCAGTTCAATGGTTCAGAGAATGTATACAGTACACAACCTGAAATTCTTACTTCCCACAGACATCCACGAATTGGAAGAAAAACCCCAAATGAATGAATGACAGGAAAACATTACCACCTCAAGCCCCCCTTTCCAGCCCCCCCATACACACAAGCAGCATCCACATGTAATACTGCCAGTTTCTAACCATCATATAGACTGGAGGAACTCAGCAGTAAACACAAAGTACACTGTAGATGCTGTAGTCAAAGCAACACGCACAAACAAGTGCTACACCTGTCCCTACACCTCCTCTTTTACCACCATTCAGGGTCCCAAACAGTCCTTCCAGGTGAGGCAACACTTCACTTGTGAGTCTGTTGGGGTAATCTGTTGCATCCGGTGCTCCTGGTGCAGCCTCCTCTACATCGGCGAGACCCGACGCAGATTGGGGGACCGCTTCGTCGAGCACCTCCGCTCCGTCCGCCACAACAGACAGGATCTCCTGGTTGCCACTCACTTCAACTCTGCTTCACATTCCCATCTAGATATGTCCATACATGGCCTCCTCTACTGCATGATGAGGCCGAACTCCGGTTGGAGGAGCAACACCTCATATACCGTCTGGGTAGTCTCCAGCCCCTTGGTATGAACATCAAATTCTCCAACTTCTGGTAATTCCCTCCCTCTCCCTTCCCCCATCCCAGTTTCACTCTGCCTCCTCTTCCAGCTGCCTATCACCTCTCTCATGATTCTGCCTTCTTCTACTACCCATAGTGCTTTCCCCTTACATTCCTTCTTCACCTTTCCTGCCTATCCCCTCCCTGCTTCCTCTCCCTCACCCCTTGATCTTTCCTCTGATTGGTTTTTCACCTGGCACCTTCCACTCTCCCCCCACCTTCTTTATAGGGCCTCTGCCCCCTCCCCTCTTCAGTCCTGACGAAGGGTCTCGGCCCGGAACATTGACTGCTCGTTTCCACGGATGCTGCCCGACCTGCTGAGTTCCTCCAGCGTGCTTGTGTGTGTTGCTGAGGATCGCAACAGGTCGGGCAGCAACCACGGAAACGAAGAGTCAACGTTTTGGGCAGAGCCCCTTCCTCAGGACCAGAAGAGTCCTCGGCCCGAAACGTTGACTACTCGTTTCCACGGATGCTGCCCGATCTGCTGAGTTCCTCCAGCATTGTTGTGCGTGTTGCTTTGACCCCAGCACCTGCAGAGTATTTTGTGTATACAGACTGGAGAATTGCTCATAAAGTCTTGGAACATAACAGCACAGAAACAGACTCTCTGGCCAATCCAGTCCATGTCAAACTCTTTAGTTGCCTCGTCTCAATGAGCAGTGCCAGGACCAGAGACACCTTTCCCCAAATACTCCTCCCATTCATGTACTAATCCAAATTTCTCTTAAATCTTGCAATCGAAGCATTTCCACTGGGAGCTCGTTCCACACTCGGCACCCTCTGAATGAGTTTCCTCCTCAGGTTCCCTTGAATATTTCACTTTTCATCCTTAACCTGTGACCTCTAGTCCAGCCTCATCCAATCTCTGTAGAGAAAGCTCATTACGTCTCAGAATTTTTGTATACCTTTTATCAAATATCCCATTGTTCTCCTGTGCTCTAGGAATTAAATACGTAGCCTATTCGATCTTTCCTTATAACTCAGGTCCAAGTCCGGGCAAACATTCCTGTGAATTTTCTCTGAACTCGCTCAATCTTATTGAGAGGCGGAGCTACAATGGCGCAAGACAACAACTTCTTCCAGCTCATCCGCGGAAACAGTTTAATTTCTACCTTTAACATCTCCTTTTTCTCCCCCTTTTCAAGGCGGCTGGGGTTCTGTCAGTGGCCTTGACCTGCAGCTGCATTCAAATTATGGGTCTTCCCGGGCCCCCACCACCTTAATTCGGCCCGTACTCCACGCACCACACCTGTCCTGCGCCTTCGAGATTTCGGATCACACTGCAAAACCGCCAGGGTCATACCGAGTTTGACTGCAGTGACCGTTTGAGGGAAAAAGTGCCATTAATAAAGTATTTAACAGTTATTTTTGCTGTGCTGTGCTACTCCAGCGCCATTTCAGACTACAGGTTTCCCCCACTATCCAAAGGTAGAGCGTTCCTATGAAACCGTTCGTAAGCCGAAATGTCATAAAGCCAAGAAGCAATTTCCATTAATTTATATGGGAAAAATTGTTTGAGCGTTCCCAGACCCAAAAAATACCCTACCAAATTATACCAGATAAAACATAAAACCTAAAATAACACGAACATATAGTAAAAGCAGGAATGATATGATAAATACACAGCCTATATAAAGTAGAAATATTGTATGTACGGTGTAGTTTCACTTATCAAAATCGGGAAGACAGCGAGTTGAAACCGATTTAGAGGGAAAAAAAATCAGTACGTACACGCATGCGCACACAACTGCCCGCACAAGGCTTCACGGTCATGGTGGTCTTTCTCGGGGTAAACACACGTATAAAGCGGGGTGTCTTTTTTTTTGTAAAAGCGAAAATCCTCTTTGGTTAGCGAAATCAGGTGCTAATGTAGGTCTTTCGTAACAGCGAACTGTCGTAAAGCGAACATTCGAAAAACGGGGGGTTGGGGGGGGGGACCTGTATTTGAAATGTTGAACTCTTAATTTCAAAGTAAATTTATTACCAAAATAGATACATCACCACATACAACCCCGAGACTGATTTCCAAAGTAAATACAGGGAAACAGAACAGAATCAATGAAAAACTGCACACAAGATCCATTTGCAAAGGACGATGGGAGTTTTGGCGAACTACTAATTCCTACTCTTTAGGGTGCACCAATGGTTAAACAGTCCTTCTCTAAAGTGACCGACATGGAAATGCTTCCACAATCCATCAGCCGCACATCCACACCACGACACTCGATTCTTACTGGTCTGCCATAGAATCTAGGGCACAGTATTACAATCATCTGACATTATCTGGACAGAGTCAATTAATTGACTCTGGTGTAAATTTAGATTAAAAAGCCTCCTTGCGTGCAGAACATCTGCTCTACTCTGGGGAGTGCATTGTCACGGTCTCAGCTGCAACTTTTTTGGCCATTTGTTAATTCATGGGAAACCCAACATTTCAAAAGGTTGACAGGTTCATTTATGATCCAAGTGTGAATGCAGAATACAACTCTGAGATTCTTCTTCTCCAGATAAGCCACAAAACGGAGGAAACCACTGAGGTAGAAAAATATCAAATCAACCCCTCCCACACAAAAAAAACTGTGCAAATGGCAGCATCAACCCCACACAGAAAATCAAACTGTGCAAGCCGCAGGAATATCAAACCCTAACACCCCCCACACAAAAAAAATTGCACCAAGTGGCAACAAGAGAACTGCAACGCCATCAAATCCCCCCATACACGCGGGGGGAAAAACCCGCATAAACGGCAACAATACCATCAACTCCCACTTCCCCCCACCATGCAGGAAAACAAACTGTGCAAACGGCAAGAACATCGAAACTAAAACCACCCCCCCCCCCCCCACCGCACATGGTAGAGTGGTGATTAGCACAATGCTTTACAGTACCAGCCTCCTGGGTACAATTTCCATCACCGCCTGTAATGAGTTTGCACGTTTTCCCCACGACCACGTGGTTTCCTTCAGATGCTCCAGTTTCCTCCCACAGTCCGAAGACACGCCGGTTGGCAGGTTAATTGGCCATTATAAACGGGTGCAACACTTTGTCCAAGGGTGACCTGCAGGCTAGCGGAGGGAAGGAGCGCCTGACTTTGGTAAAAACGTAGCTCCATCCCACCGCTCTATGTACTAGTCTAAGAAATTAACCATTAAAGTTCAAAAAAGTTCGAAGTAAAATTTATTATCAGAGTACATACACATCAGCACATACAATCCTGAGATTGTTTTTTCCTGTGGGCACAGTCAGCAAATCTATAGAACGGTAACTGTAAACAGGATCAGTGACAGAGCAAGAGCATAGAAGACAACAAATGGTGCAAATGCAAATATAAATAAATGCTGAGAGCATGAAATAACAAGATAAAGAGTCCTTAAAGTGAGATCATTCACTGTGGGAATATCTCAATAGATGAGTGTTGTCCCAGAGCCTGATGGTTGGGGGTAGTAACTGTTCCTGAACCTGGTGGTGCGAGCCCATTATGCTCCTGTACCTTATATCTCAGCGTTACATTGGTGAGACCCGACGCAAACTGGGAGACCGTTTCGCTGAACACCTACGCTCTGTCCGCCAGAGAACGCAGGATCTCCCAGTGGCCACACATTTTAATTCCACGTCCCATTCCCATTCTGATATGTCTATCCATGGCCTCCTCTACTGTCAAGATGAATCCACACTCAGTTTGGAGGAACAACACCTTGCATACCAGCTGGGTAGCCTCCAACCTGATGGCATGAACATTGACTTCTCTAACTTCCGTTAATGCCCCTCCTCCCCTTCTTACCCTGTCCCTGATTTATTTTGCCCCCTCCCCCTTTTTTTTCTCTCTCTGCCCATCACTCTGCCTGCTCTCCATCTCCCTCTGGTGCTCCCCTCCCCCTTTCTTTCTCCCTAGGCCTCCCGTCCCATGATCCTTTCCCTTCTCCAGCTCTGTATCACTTTCGCCAATCACCTTTCCAGCTCTCAGCTTCACCCCACCCCCTCCGGTCTACTCCTATCATTTCACATTTCCCCCTCCCTCCCCTACTTTCAAATCTCTTACTATCTTTCCTTTCAGTTAGTCCTGACGAAGGGTCTTGGCCCGAAACGTCGACAGTGCTTCTCCTTATAGATGCTGCCTGGCCTGCTGCGTTCCACCAGCATTTTGTGACAATAAACACATCAAACGACCTCAGTAACGTGAACGTTACCAGTTACATTTTAACCATTAAATTGTTCATTCTCTCTGAAAATATTGGTCCCTCCACTGCACATTCCTCAACCCGTACATATACCTTTCTAATGTATCCTCCTGCCAGAACATGCCCTCAGTAACAGCCCTTAGTCTGTTATTTAAGTGAGATTCATCTGCAGATTTTATCCTCACTTTCCTAAGCTACTGTGTGTTATTCACACTGCTGAGCTTGACACCATGTTTTGGAGAAATGTCGTTTCTAATCATATTATACATATATACATGTAATTAAAGTAGTTAAATTACAACAAACTTGACTTGAGGTAGAAATCTTTGAAAGCACTGGAAAAAACACAACGTGTTAAATCTCTAAGACTACATAAATTGGAGTATTGTGTACAGTTCTGGTCACCGAATTATAGGAAAGATGTCAACAAAATAGAGAGAGTACAGAGGAGGTTTACTCGAATGTTACCTGGGTTTCAACACCTAAGTTACAGAGAAAGGTTGAACAAGTTAAGTCTTTATTCTTTGGAGCATAGATGGTTGAGGGGGGACTTGATAGAGGTATTTAAAATTATGAGGAGGATAGATAAGAGTTGACATGGATAGGCTTTTTCCATTGAGAGTAGGGGAGATTCAAACAAGAGGACATGAGTTGAGAGTTAAGGGGCAAAAGTTTAGGGGTAACACGAGGGGGAACTTCTTTACTCAGAGAGTGGTAGCTGTGTGGAACAAGCTTCCAGTAGAAGTGGTAAGATTTTGTCAGTTAAAAAAAAAAATTGGATAGGTATATGGACAAGAAAGGAATGGAGGGTTATGGGCTGAGTGCAGGTCGCTGGGACTGGGTGAGAGTAAGCGTTCGGCGCGGACTAGAAGGGCCGAGTTGGCCTGTTTCCGTGCTGTAATTGTTATATGTTATATGTTTAAATGGGAAGAAAAGTGGGATAAGTCCAAATGATTTATTCGTATTTAATCGCAGGACATGGATCTCTAATGAATTGCCTTCATTTACTGTCTACCTCTAAGTGAACATTCTTTGACCAAGGCTAATAAAATGGCCTAAATAGTCTCCTACTGTGGTGAACTAGATATACCTGTCTGACTGCTCCTGTGGCTCCTCCCACAGACCCCTGTATAAAGGCGACTGTGGGCTGCTGCTCTCCCTCATTTTCCCCAGGATGTAGTGTTGTTTATTCTTCCAGTCAATAAAAGCCGATATCTCGCTTCCTAAGTCTCAGCGTGAGTTATTGATGGTGCATCAATTTTATTGACTGGAAGTTCAAACATGGAAACCGTTTTACGCCCAGAACGCTCAGATTTGGACCCCCAAGACCCTGAAGCAGCTCTTGCCTTTGAACACTGGCTTGTATGCTTCCACTCATACTTGGAGGAGGTTCGTGCCACCGACTCAGCTGTTAGGCTCAGACTTCTCCTCTCGAGGGTCGCCCCAAAAAGTTTATTCATTCATCAGGGACCTCTCGACCTACGAGGGGGCGCTTGACGCCCTCAAAAGACAGCAGCCCACAGTCGCCAGTCCCCAGTATGCCTACTTTATTGTTATGCCTGAGTTATTGATGGTGCATCACCTACGCATCATACTTTTACAAGATTCTGCAATCCGAAACCTCCGAGGATCTCACCTGGGCCCAACATATCGATGTTACGCTCCAAAGAAGGCACAACAGCGGCTTTGGAGATTTGGTATGTCACCGAAAACACTCTCTGTGGAGAGCTTTCTAACTGGCTGGATCACCGTCTGGTATGGCGGGGGGAGGGGGTGGGGCTGGAGGCGCACGGGATCGAAATACAGTAAGCCGCAGAGTTGTAACCTCAGGCAGCTCCATCATGGGCACGAGCCTCTGTGGTATCCAGGACATCTTCACGGAGCGGTGCTTTAGAAAGGCAGCGTCCATCATTATGGACCCCCACCACCCAGGACATGCCTCATTGCTACCTTCAAGGAAAATGCATAAGAGCTTGAAGGAACACACTTAACGATTCAGGAACAGCTTCTTCACCCCCTGCCATCTGATTTCTGAACGGACATTGTATTGTGTACAGTTCTGGTCACCGAATTATAGGAAAGATATCAATAAATTAGAGAGAGTGCAGAGACGATTTACTAGGATGTTACCAGGATTTCAGCACTGAAGTTACAGAGAAAGGTTGAACAAGTTAGGTCTCTATTCATTGGAGCGTAGAAGGTTGAGGGGGGATTTGATCAAGGTATTTAAAATTTTGAGAGGGATAGATAGAGTTGACGTGAATAGGCTGTTTCCATTGAGAGTAGGGGAGATTCAAACGAGAGGGACATGATTTGAGAGTTAGCGGGCAAAAGTTTAAGGGAAACACGAGGGGGTATTTCTTTACTCAGAGAGTGATAGCTGTGTGGAATGAGCTCCCTGTAGAAGTAGTAGAGGCCAGTTCAGTTGTGTCATTTAAGGTAAAATTGGATAGGTATATGGACAGGAAAGGAGTGGAGGGTTATGGGCTGAGTGCGGGTAGGTGGGACTAGGTGAGATTAAGAGTTCGGCATGGACTAGGAGGGCCGGAATGGCCTGTTTCCGTGCTGTGATTGTTATATGGTTATATGACATTGAACCCGTGAACACTACCCCACTACTTTATTTTTGTATTACTTAATTTAACTATTTAATATATTACAGTAAATTATTTAATATATATTACAATATATACTTACTGTAACTCATCTTTTCTTTTTTTTATTGTACTGTTGCCATAAAGACAACAAATTTCACAGCATATGCCGGAGATTCAGATTCTATGTAAATTGAACCAGTTTGCCTTAATTAAGGGAATATAGATTGGATACTCTAGCTTGGGGGACACACGACCATAACAACGGATGAAGGTAAATAGAATGGCTTTCACCCAATCTCTACATCCTCTAATACACTTTTCCATTTAAAAACGCAGCAATCTCAGCTTTAACTAAACAAGCATTTGAGGTAAAGGATATTCAAGCTCGCAATGCTCTGAATCAGGAACTTTTTCAGCTTCTGGATGGCCAAGGCTTTGTCCTTGAGACTGTAAACCCCTAGTTCTGTGCTCTCTAGCCAGAGGCGACAGGCTCCTGGTATCTAGCTGCTAATCACTCCCAGAATTTAATTCGTTCCAGGGAACGTGGGCTAATTTTCACTCATTGATTCCTCATCCCAGGAATCAGTCCAGTGAATCTGCACTGCAGATTTGAAAAAGAAAAAACAACACCACAGCCTACCTTACGGACAGAAATCAGGTTGACACAAGTTTTCATCCAAACTCTGTACAGTGCAGATAAATACCCTCACTCTTGGACAGCAACACTGCCGCAAGAAACTGCTTGGTGGACGTGCATGTTAATCTGTCTCATGAACTTGTAAACCTTTATGTCAGCTTTACTTTCTTCCTATCATTCAAAACAAAAGGCTTTCTTCTTCCTCCACGGCTTATATACTCTGTTTATCTTAACTCTGTGGACCTCGCTCCTCATAAATTAAATTACCGTAGAGTGATTCCTCATGGATGCGATAACAATGTTCATGGGAGAAACAAACCGCTTTGCAAATATTTCACGTTTTGTGAGAATAGAGACTGGCATATCAATACTTGGCTTTATACTTTAGTTCCCTCTCATATTTAGAGAAACGGCAAACCCCTCGTATCTGATGATCAGCCAGGAAAAACAATGATCATAGACTCTGCGAGTGCTTTCAAAAGTCAAACATGATGCTGGGCTTGAGCAGCAGAAATATAAAAGAGCTGCTTGTTTTAACGGACAACCGAATGAATGCAGTGGGAACTCAAGAAGAGATGCCAAGGCTGACATAGCCCTTACTGGCATACTAACATTTCAAGCTGTGAAAGATATGCTTGGGACAAATTCTCGGGTCTATACTGCCAAATGGAAACCAACTTAAGAGGTTTTCCGTGGGAAAAGAAACCAGCTAATGGCGAGGAAGTGATGGGGACAAATTCCACTTAAGTTATCTCCTGGGCCAGATCAGTTAAAGAAAAATGAAAATCTAATACTAAGGAGTTTGAGGAGATTTGGTTTGTCACCAAAACCACTCTCAAAGATTTCTACTGATGTACCATGGAGAGCATTCTAACCAGCTGCATCACCGTCTAGTCTGGGGAGAGGGGGGCGGGGACGCACAGGATCAAAATAGGCTGCAGAGAGTTGTGCACTTAGCCAGCTCCACCATGGGCACTAGCATCCAGGACATCTTCAAAAGTAGCGGAGCCTCGGGATGGTGGTGTCCCGTCACCCACAACGTGCACTCTTCCCACTGCTACCGTCAGGAAGGAGGTACAGGAGCCTGAAGGCACACGCTCAATGATTCAGTAAAAGATTCTTCCCTCCTCCCATCCGATTACTGAATGGAGCATGAACACTCCCTCACTTTTTTTTTTAAAAATTTCCTTTTTCTTGAATTACTTAACTATTTAATACACATATACCTTTTTCTCTATTATTGTATTGCTGCCACACAGACAACAAATCTCACAGCATATGCCGGTGATATTCGACCTGATTGGAATTCTATGTAAATTGAACCAGACTAGTTAAGGGAATACAGATGGGACTCTCCAGCTTAGGGTCACAGTAAAATAACATGATGCATGAAGGTAAAGAGAATGGCTTTCACTCAGTCTCTACAGCCTCTTCTCATCCTAGATGCAGCAATCTCGACTTTAACCAAACCAAGCGTCCGCAGCCCTTTAAGGTAAAGGATACCCAGGCTCGCGATGCTCTGTATCAGGAAGATTTTTTTTTCAGCTTCTGACCGGCCACGGCTTTGTCTGGAGACAGTTTTGTGCTGTCTGGCCAGAGGAAACAGGCTCCCGGTGTCTAACCTGCTGATCACTCCCAGAATTTAATACATTCCAGCGAAGGTGGGCTAATCTCCGAGGCAAAGGGTGTTCACAATAGATACTTCATTGATTCCAAAGGAAGTTACAGTGTCACGCTGGCAGACAAATATTGAAGAGCGATAAGAATAAAAATATAAGCTACCTCAGTCTAACAGGAGGGGAGGGGGTTCTGAATCAGGAAATATTTCAGCTTCTGGCTGCCCAAGACTTTGCCCTGAGACTGTAATCCCTAGTTTCGTGCTCTCCAGCCAGAGGAAACAGGTTGGCGGTATCTAACCTTCTAATCACTCCCAGAATTTAAGATGCTGCGGTCATTGGGGGCTAATTTTACTCTATCTCTGAGGTAAAGGATGTCAAAAAGACACACACACACACACACACACACACACACACACACACACACACACACTTAATTCAGTTTCTTTTCCTCACTATTATGTACTGCTGGTGCAAAGTTATATGGAGGAATTTAAGGTGGGGGGTTACATGGGAGGCAGGGTTTAAGGGTCGGCACAACACTGCGGGCCGAAGGGCCTGTACTGTGCTGTACTATTCTATGGTCTAAAGTTAAAAGATTTCACGACATATATAAAACTGATTCCATTATTGATAAACTGTTTCCCCTCACAAATGAGCCAAGAGTCAACGGGCACAAATTTAAAGCGATTGGGGTGGGTGGGAGGGAGCAGTATCCTCTCGGTGACATCTGGGAAAGCTGATTTATCCCCCGAGCGCCTGTGATTCAAGACACAGATGAGTGATGAGAGAGGGAGAGAAAAAAATTCTAAGTATTTGAAGTTAAGAGAGAGAAAAAAAAATCACAGTTAAGGAGATTGATTGACGGAATGGGGTTAATGGAATTGCTCTCCAAAGGAATGAGATGGACTGGATGATCGAATTACCCCCTTTCGGTGCAGCGATTTTTATTTAAATCGCGACTTGATAGGAGAGCGTTCCGTATTAATTTTCCAACCCATCCTGCCCGACTGGTGGCACGCCAATCGGGTTCGAGGGCTTTTGGGGATTAAAATAAAAAAGCTACCGAGGAGGAAAAGCTTCACGCTCAGGGGGGGAAAAAGGGGGGCAGAGATTGTCCAGAATCAGGGAAGCGATCCAACGGGGTGGGGGGGGTGTCTCTATCTCGACAGGGAGAAGTCGCTAGCTCCCTCAGGTTTGTGTAAAATGGGCAAGTGCATTTTTCTCTCTCTCTCTCTCTAAAGCTGTGGCGACTCGACTCCGGGAGTACTGAGAAGTAACCGACGCAATTTCGCAGCAATTCACCTCCCGGTAAAATGCAATCACTCCAGTTGACATTAATGAGCAATTTTGCAATTCGGTATTCGCTATGAAACTACACCCCCCCCCCCCCCCACCACCCCCGTATATTATGCAGTGAAACTGAAAGGAAATCGTTCGTTTAAAAAAAAAATGGTTATATTCCGCACAGATTCATTAGCCAACATTTGGGTTGCTGGTCAGAACGGCTTCGTAGCGGGGGCTTTGCAAAAAAAAAATAATAATAATTAAAAATAACATCATCCGAACCTCGGAAAACTGGTAATGCACGTCCCAATATCTATTTATATTCCAGGGCGACTGCAAATCTGAGCAATCCTTGCATCCGATCCATCATCACACGTACGGGGGGGAAAAAAAACACAACACACACACATTTGCAACACGTTGAATGGAGACTATTTTAACAGTATCAAATGCACCTTTTAATGCATACCTTTATCCTCCGAAAGGAGTCTTCCCACAGAGCCCGGAGCGATTTGGGTTTTTAAATCCACATAGCTGTGTCAGGGATGCCGCGAGTTGTACAGGAGGTCCCCACTTTTTTTTCCCCCCTCCCGAGCCTGGCAAAGGAAATAATCCAGCGTTAGATGGTCTCCGAACGGATGACAAAAGCTCGTGTGGTTGGAGTGGGCAAAGCCGCGATCCTTCCCAGGCTCAGATGGATGTTATTGGATTGCCTGGGATGCGGAGGAATACAGGCGGCGCTGAGCAGGAACCAGACAGTCAGACACAAGCTCACACAATGCAGTGAACTGGAGCGGAGCGGAGCGGCAGCAGCACATGGCTGGCCAGGGGCTCCCGCAAACGCACTGCGTTCTGCAAAATAGGCCAGAAACATCACGTCAATTTTAATACCTCCGCAAAAAAAATCGCTCAAGTTAACATAAAAATATTTTTTTTTATTTAAAAAAAAATCAACCCGACCGACAGCAAAATAAAAATTGCAACATTTCGGAGGGAAAAAAATGTGCATTTTCCTGTCGGTCAATTTTCCAAGTAATTGGGTGAACTCAGCAACCCCCCCCCCGCCAATCCCACAGAATTGTTAGCCTCATCCAACAATAAAAGATCGGTTTTGCAATCCTGAAGTTCACCTTCGGTTTGCCAGAGGAAATGGGGTAGCAGGAATCAGTCAGGCCACTCCATCAGTGGATCTAATCCTTTGACCCCGACCCCACTCTCGTGGGCAGTCCATGATCCTTGGGTCCCCCGAAAGGCCAGAAATCTATCTCCTCGTAAGTGGGGGGTTGGAGGGATTTGTGTATTTTTTTCCAGTTTGCAATTTAATTTGATATTTATAGTTTTGAAAACTGCCATTTCCCCCCTGACTCGTGCAAGTATTAATACCTATAACAGGTGGGTGCCTTGGGCTCTTGCCACAATCGCCAGTGACTGGAGTCCAGCTCCTGCCGCTGACCGTGAGGAGTCGGTACGTTTGTCCCATGACCGCATAGGTTTCTTCCTGGTGCTCTGGTTTCCTCCCGCATGCCAAACACGTACGGGATTTAAGTTCCAAGTAAACTTATCATCTGAGTACAAACATGTCACCATATACAACCCCGAGATTTCCTTTCTTGCAGGCATACTCAATAGATCCATGGGATCATAACCACAACAGAATCAATAAAAGAGCGCACCAACTTGGGCGTTCAACCAGTGTGCAGAAGACAACAAACTGTACAAACAAATAAATAAACAAGGCAATAAATATCAAGAACACAAGATGAAGAGTCCTTTAAAGTGAGTCCATAGGTTGTGGGAACATCAGTGATGAGGGGCAAGTGAAGTTAGCCCCCTTGGTTCAAGAGCCTGATGGTCGAGGGGTAATAACTGTTCCTGAACCTGGTGGTGTGTGGCCTGCGGCTCCTGTACCTTTCTCCTCTTAGCAGAGAAAAGAGAGCATGCCCTGGGTGGCGAGGGTCCCCGATGACGGGTGCTGCTTTCCTGTTCCGTGTAGATGTGCTCAGTGGTGGGGAGGGCTTTAACCGCGATGCGACTGGGCCGTATCCGCCGCTTTTCGTAAAGATTCTGCAGTAAGGGTTAGTAAGCGGGCACTGGAAGCCTCGCAGGACATCTCGGACTGTGTTGGTCGTTCGTGCATACGGCACATTGCAATGTGCACGTGGACAAATAAAACAAATCTTTAATCGGGGTAGGCACAGTAACACAGCAGCTGGCGTAATGCTTTAAAGCACCAGCGATCCGGTCTGTAAGGAACTTGTGTGTTCTCCCTGTGACCTTGGGATCTCCCACAGTCCAAAGACGTACGGGTTAGTAGGTTAATTGTCACTTGGGTGTAGTTGGGCGGCGCAGGCTCACTTTTTTGGCGAGTACAGGCAGTAAATGCCCATGGGCTATTCATCTACAGAGGGAATCTCAAGATCAATTATCTCTTGCGTCCAACAGAAGCAAGACTGTCTCTGCACTGCGTATACAGTCAGAAGTGTTTCAGGTTTAACAAAGCCACGGAAAGCATTAGCCCTGCTAATTGTTCTGATGCAGACCAGGTATTCAACCTGCAGTCGGTCTACTGTCCTAAAGAAGAAAACCAAAACCACAGAGAGATCTGGGGGCTTTGCACAATAAGTACGAAAATTAACATGCAGGTACAATGAGCAATTTGGAAGGCAAATGATTTTTTTTTTTGCGAGGGTATGGTGTACAAAGGGTGGCAGGGTAGAGATATGTCTCTACCAGAGGAGTTGTGAGGCACTCCTTCCCTCCGCTAGCCTGCAGGTCACCCTCGGGCAAGGTGCAGCACCTGCTTAGCCCCCTGATCAGGGTCACGTGAAGCCGTGGGAGCAGGTGGTGGATGGTCATATGAGCAGCCGGTGCAGATCACAAGTCCTGGTTATGTGACCACTGACAGCAGGCAGTCTCTGAAGATTATTGATAATGGCTGGGCTCACCCATCTTGTACAGCCACTGCCCAGAAGGCAATGGCAAACCACTCCTGTAGAAAAATTTGCCAAGAACAATTATAGTCAAAGACCATGATGGCCTATATCATATGTCACAGCACATAATGATCATGATGTGTACAAGTATTAACAAACAGGGCCTTTATGGAGTACAATTTACAATTATGGCATCTTTATTCAACAAAAGAAATTCGAGCATTAGATGCAATGCTGCAGAGGTTTACTGCAATGATTTCTCAACTGAAAGGATAGCTCTCTGAGGAAAATCTTTGATAGAGGACATTAAAGCGTCAACAGCCTACATAGAGTATTCAATGAGAAACTGTTCCTTTTGACAGAAGTTGGTTTAGAAAATAATCAAAAGAGACTAGAGGAAAGGATCTTTTTTATGCAACAAACACTTTGAGTAAAGAATGCACTGCTATTGAAAGCAGTAGAGGCAGATTCAACAGGGGAGATCAAAAGGGAGATATGGATAGATACTTGAGAGGATATCAGAATCAGGTTTAATATCTCTGGCATATGTCATGAAATCTGTCGTTATGCTGCAGCAGTACATAATAATAAAAAACTGTAAATTGTGGTATTACAAAAAGTAGTGAGGTGGTGTTCATGGGTTCATTGTCCATTCCGAAACCTGATGGCAGGGGGAAGAAGTCGTTCCTGAATCGCTGAGTGTGCGCCTTCAGGCTTCTGACCCTATGCACGATGGTAGCAATGAGAAGAGGGCACGTATCTCATGGTGGGGGGTGACAGGGGTCCACGGCAAGAAGCAGGGTTAGCTAGATTTTTCCTGTCTTGCCAGTATACTAGTGAAGGGCCAACTGGCCTCCTTCCACATTGTAATTTCGAGTGATTCTAAAAGTGACCAGAAAAGGCCTTTCTGGGGCTTAAGAGAATGAGAAATTATGCCAATGAGACAGAGGGAGCATGGCAAGGTGCTTGTCCAGGTAACGCGTAGGAGTCTAAAACCGGGGAGCTGTCTCAGGATAAAGCTTCACCCATTTAAGAATATCTTGTAGAGCAGGAGTTGCCTTTTTTTTTAATGCCATGGACCAATACTATTAAGCAAAGAGTCTGTTGACTCCAGGTTGGGAATCCTTGCTGTAGAGGAATATCTTCACTCAGAGACCTGTAGAGACAGTCATTAAGTACATTCACAGCAGGGACACAGTTTGGACTGCAGGACATTAAGGGGTGTTAAAGTCCTTTAAGATGTTAAGGTCCTTTAACATCTGCCGGATGATGCTGAGGATGTTCTATGAGTCTGTGGTGGCCAGTGCTATCATGTTTGCTGTTGTGTGCTGGGGCAGCAGGCTGAGGGTAGCAGACACCAACAGAATCAACAAACTCATTCGTAAGGCCAGTGATGTTGTGGGGGTGGAACTGGACTCTCTGACGGTGGTATCTGAAAAGAGGATGCTGTCCAAGTTGCATGCCACTCCATAATGTACTGGTTAGGCACAGCAGTACGTTCAGCTAGAGACTCATTCCACCGAGATGCAACACTGAGCGCCATAGGTAGTCATTCCCGCCTGTGGCCATCAAACTTCACAACTCCTCCCTTGGAGTGTCAGACACCATGAGCCAATAGGCTGGTCCTGGACTTATTCCCACTTGGAATAATTTACTTATTATTTAATTATTTATGGTTTTATATTGCTATATCTCTACACTATTCTTGGTTGGTGCGACTGTAACGAAACCCAATTTCCCTCGGGATCAATAAAGTCTGGGGGATCAGGCAGTTAAGTGGAGCTGAAGCTCAAGATCAAATCAATCTATGATCTCATTGAAAGCTAAACAGCTTCAGCAGTGGTTTCCAACCAGACTGAGTGAAAGCTCTGCTTTATCAATCAATAAAAGCTGTCCCACCCTCCACCCATGACATCAGGGGTTGCTGCTTTTAAAGAGCTGACGCCATCTTGGATAACCAAGCATCTTGCGCCAGGATGAGGCCACCTTCAGGGCGGAGGAGCAAATCCTTATATTCTATCTGGGTATCCCCCAACTTGATGATATGAACATTGATCTCTCCTCTGGTGAAGGAAGCTCCCCTCCCCCTCTATTCCCCACTCTGACCTTTCACTTCTCACCTGCCTATTACTTCCCCCAGGTCCCCTCCCCCTTCCCTTTCTCCTATTGTCCACTCTCCTATCAGATTCTTTCTTCCCCAGCCCCACGACCTTTCCCACCCACCTGGCTTCACCTATCACCTTCCAGCTAGCCTCTTTCCCTTCACCCCACTTTTTAAATTCAGACATCTACCCTCTCCTCCCCCCCCCCCCCACCAGTCCCGAAGAAGGGTCTCGGTCTGAAAAGTCAACCGTTTCTCTTTTCCATTGATGCTGCCTGACCTGCTGAGTTCCTCTGGCATTTCATGTGTTGTTTTTTTTAAAAAAAAGATTTCTTTTATATTTATAGGAAGAAGTCCAGTTGACGTTTCGGGCCGAGACCCTTTGTCAGGAGTTAGCCCTGACAAAGGGTCGCAGCCCAAAACGTCGACTGTACTTCTTCCTGTAGATGCTGCCTGGCCTGCTGCGTTCCACCAGCATTTTGTGTGTGTTGTTTGAATTTCCAGCATCTGCAGATTTCCTCGTGTTTGCGTTTCATTTATATTTTATTGTTTACTTGCATTGTTATTGTTTTACCTTGTTCTACCTCAACGTGTTGTGTAATGACCCAATCTGGATGAACAAATAATGATTTGGTGATGCATATTGAGCATCACACGGAAGCAAAAACAGAATGCTGATGAGAGATGGCGCTGGAGCGCGGCCCCTCTTTGCAAGCTACTCTCTGTAGATCTGCTCACAACTTCTATTATGATTGTTCCCTTCCCTTCAATGCACGATCTAATGATCTGATCTCTACGAACAGCATGCAAGACAAGCTTTTCACCGTGCCTTGCTACAATAATAGACCAATCGTTCATTTGTTGCATGCCGTGTAGTATGATGTGGGCGATCATGGCCTCATCCATGACCATGATTGTCCTTGGCAAATTCTTCTACAGAAGTGGTTTGCCATTGTCTTCATCTGGGCAGTGATTTTACAAGACGGGTGACCCCAGACGTTGTCAATACTCTTCAGAGACTGTCTGCCTGATGTCAGTGGTCGCATAATCAAGATTTGTGATATGAACTGGCTAACCATATCTTCATGTGACCCTGATCGGGGGGCGGGGGATGGGTTTGCTAATCAAGAGCTACACATTGCCCAAGGGTGACCTGTAGACTAAGGAGAGCCTTTCATCTCCTTTGGTAGAGGCATCTCCACCCTGCCATCCAATAAACCAATACCTTTCTGAATTACCTCAGTTATTAAAGCCTCAGACTCCGCCATGGAACTCTTCGGGGAGTTGGGGTGGTCCCACACCCAGGTCAGATGCCACTTGTGCTTGTGGGATTACAAGACCATAAAAGCAGAGTTAGACCATCGAGTCTGCTCCACTAATTCATCATGGCTGATCTAATTTCCCTCTCAACTCCAATCTCCTACCGTCTCCCTGTATCCCTTCATGCCCTGACTAATCAAGAATCTATCAATCGCTCCCTCCGTTAAATATACCTGGTGACTTGGCCCCCACAGCTGCCTGTGGCAACGAATTCTACAGATTAATCTCTCTGGCTAAAGAAATTTCTCCTCATCTGTTCTAAAAAGGCCATGTTCTCTGGTCATAGACTCTCCCACCATAGAAAACATCCACTTCACATCCACTCTATTGAGGCCTTTCAACAGTTGATAGATTTCAATGAGGTCACCCCTCATTCTTCTGAATTCTATGGCATATGCCTGCTCCTATTACTCATGTTAACTGCTTCGTTGGCGAGACCAACAGCGATGGAGCTGTTGTGCAGACTGCTCCTGTGCACACTGCTTGGATTTCCAGCATCTGCAGATTTTATTTTGTTGTTGATTAAGGGACGTGGGCAGGTTTGTGACTGGAAGCAGGGTCTGGAATGTGGGCCAGAGCCAGGGACGGGATCATTTACATGATGAAACATCCGTACGAGTTTTCATACAGCATTCAACCCCTCACAGATAACGTCAATGCAACCATAATCACATCGCTATTGGTATCCATGTTTTCTTTTGCTGTCCGTAGGAAGTCCAGGACCTCCCCCTACATATATTGATAGGAAGTTGTGAGTAGAGTGTAAATGGAACACTATCCATTCATTCATTGGTCTGTAAAACCTTGATCATTCTTTTTGATGCAATTAGCTGCTGAATTTCACAAGGAGTTGGAGGAGATCTGTCACCAAATACAAATTTCTACAGATGTACTGCTGGTTCCTTAAGATTGTTACAGCCGGGGGTGGTAATGGGGACAAGCTCCCACTACCTATTAAATGGTCCCAGTGGCATACACCACAAATAGCCTCTGACAACCAAGCCCAGCTCCTGACCTTGAAGCCCAGTGGAACAGTTTCTACTGACAGGAGGAGGGGCAAAGACGGGTTACTGGCATCTCAAATCCAGTCGCTTTGGGCAGATGGAGTTCATCAGCCGTGCTTGGCAGCTCATCTAGAAAGAAAATTCTGATCTCAAACCTCCGCTGCCTTGCAGATATACCCACATAAGGAAGACTTTGGGAGTAAACTACCCCCACCATGGAAAATCCAGATCTCGAGTCCCTAAGGCAATCCTACGTTGAGTTCAACGCTGACCAACAACTTCTGCAACCTAACTAGTGCCAAACCACATCTCTCATTCCTTGTGATTCACCGGATGCATGGAGAGGGGGAGTTTGCTACATGGGCAACATATAATACTGCCCAGGCTTGCATGTCTAGAGAGCTAGCACACAACATCTATGGTCAAACCCAACTGATGTCCATGACATTATCCCTCAGGTATATTGACGGTTTAGTCCATTGCTAAAATTAAACAACAACCAACATTATTGTCCTGTGACTGCTGTTTTCAAATTCCATTCAGCAGGCTCTTTTCAGAACGGAGCAACTCTGTTTTTAAAATTCACCAAGGAGAACTGTTTTGACTTTCTATCATGGCCCCTGGGGATTTTTTTTTAAACTGAAGAAAAACCAGATGGACCTTCACCATTTTACATCTTGCAACTTGCTTATTCAGGGCAAACTGAGACTGCAGAGAAGGGTACGATAATTAACCCCATACTGAATATCTGAACAATGGACAGAGCCTTTGCACAAGGTGAAAAGGATATATTCAAGTAACATGAAAAGATAGATGAAGAGAAACTGTTCCAAGTCGCAAATGGTTTAAGAGCTGGAAGGTATATTTAAAATTTTCAGCCGAAGTTATGAGGGAGACATGAGAATTTTTTTTTAAATTAACTTGGAGACTGGCTACAACCCTGAACTCAATGCCTGTAGGGCTGGTGGAATCAGAATTAATCAGGGCTTTAGGAAGGAAATTCGTAGACACCAGAGAAAGAGATATGCAGGGTTATGGAGGAAGAATGATTGGCAAACTCACAGCCAGCAAAGACTGGATGGGATGAGTGGCCTCCTGTGGCACAACTTTACTGTGAGCCTACGAAAGAAAACAAAGCCAGAAACACCGATCCTGTTCCCACCACTCCTAAAGGCAAGAAAGTCCAGACCATAGTTATTTCCTGTGTAACAAAGCATTCTCTCCCACATCTTTGGTCCGGAGTCTCTTTTTATTTATTGATTGAGATACAGCACAGAATAAGCCCTTTTTATCCTTCAAGCCGCACCACCCAGCAACCCCCAATTTAACCCTAGTCTAATCAACTAACCTACCAACCTTTGGACTGTGGGAGGAAATCCACATGGTCACGGGGAGATCGTGACCAACTCCTTACCGGCGGGAATTGAACCTAGGTCGCTAGTACTGTAAAGCGCTACCATCCTGCCCCTTAAATCTGTACCCCAAAAGAGGAGCAATGAAAATTCACAAGAGATTTAAAAAAAAACAGGGTGTCAGATGAACTCAGTGGGCCATACAACATGCACAACATAAGAGCAGAATCAGGCCATTCAGCCCATCACATCTTCACCATTCAATCATGGCTGCTTTATTATCCCTCTCAACTCCATCTGTGGAGGCAAAAGGTACAAGTCAGGGGTTCCAACCTTTTTTTTATACCATGGACCAATACTATTAAGCAAGGTGCCTGTGGACCCCAGGTTGGGAAGCCCTGCTGTAGAGGAATTTCTTCACCTGTGGAGGCAGAGTCATTAAGTACATTCACAGCAGGGACACAATTTGGACTTCAAGATATTAAGGGCTTTAGGGATTTAGGCAGTTAAGTGGAGCTGAAGCCCAAGATCAAATCAATCTATGATCTCATTCAAAGCTGAACAGCTTCAGCAGTGGTTTCCAAGCAGATTAAGTGAAAGCCCTGCTTTATCAATCAATAAATTCTGCCTGACCCTCCACAAGTGTTTGGGGAATTTGAAGATCGTGTTGCCATTCTTGGTTTTTTTTTGTGCAGATGATGGGTTTGCTGCTTCTCTTTGAATTGACTTCCATGGCTTTCTTTGTTTCGTGGCTATCTGGAGAAGACGAATCTCAGAGTTGTCTACCACATACATACTTTGATAAAAAATGAACCTTTTGAACCTTGGAATTTTTCTATATTTGTAGCTAGCCTACCAGGGGTCCCCAACCTGGGGTCCACAGACCCCTTGCTTAACGGTATTGGTCCATGGCATTAAAGTTTGGGAGCCATAAGACACAGGAGCTGAGTTAGGCCACTCAGCCCATCGAGTCTGCTCCGCCATGCCATCATGGCTGATCCCGGATCCCACTCAACCCCACACACCTGCCTTCTCACCATATCCTTTGATGCCCCACCAATCAGGAAATTATCAATTTCCGCTTTAAATATACCCACATACTTAGCCTCCACCGCAGTTTGTGGTAAAACATTCCACAGACTTGCTACTCTCTGGCTAAAAAATTCCTCCTGACCTCTGTCCTAAAAGGTTGTCCTCTTATTCTGGACAGCCCCACCAGAGGAAACATCCTCTCCACATCCACCCTATCTAGTCCTTTCAACATGCAGTAGGTTTCAGTGAGAACCCCCTGCATTCTTCTAAATTCCAGTGAGTACAGGCCCAAAGCTGCCAAACATTCCTCATATGTTAACCCCTTCATTCCCAGAATCATCTTCATGAATCTCCTCTGGACTCTTTCCAATGACAACACATCCTTTCTGAGATATGGGACCCAAAGTGCAGCCTGACCAGAGTCTTATTAAACCTCAGCATTGTCTTCTTGCTTTTATATTCTATTCCCTTTGAAATGAATGCCAACAGTGCATTTGTCTTCCTTACCACAGACTCAACCTGTAGATTAACCTTCTGGGAGTTCTGTACAAGTACTCCCAGGTCCCTTTGCATCTCCGATGTTTGAACTTTCTCTCCATTTAGATAATCGTCCACACTATTGTACTTTTTAAACCAGAATGTATTATCATACATTTCCCAACACTGTATTCCATCTGCCACTTTTTTGCCCATTCTTCCAATTTGTCCAAGTCCTGCTGCAATCGCATTGCTTCCTCAGCACTACCTACCCCCCACCTATCTTCGTATCATCCGCAAACTTTGCCACAAAGCCATCAATTCCATTATCTAAATTGTTGACAAACAGCATGAAAAGTAACAGTCCCAATACTGACCCCCAAGGAACACCACTAGTCACTGGTAGCCAACCAGAAAAGGCCCTCTTTACTTCCACTCGCTGCCCCTGTCTGTCAGCCATTCCACTATCTATGCCAGTACCTTTCCTGTAACACCATAAGATTTGTCAGGCAAGATTTCCCTTTACAGAAACCATGCTGACTTTGATTTACTTTTATCATTAATTTTCCATGTACCTCAAAACCTCAGCCTTAATAATAGACTCCAACACGTTCCTAACCACTGAGGTTAGGCTAACTGGCCTATAATTAATTTCCTTTCTTTTGCCTTCCTCCCTTCTTAAAGGGTGGAGTGGCATTTGCAATCTTCCAGCCCTTGGGCCCATGCCAGAATCAAGTGATTCTTGAAAGATCATGACCAATGCATCTGTTACCTCTGCAGCAACCTCTCTCAGGACTCTGGGATGTAGTCCATCTGGTCCAGATGACTTATCCACCTTAAGACCTTTGAGTGTGCCTAGCACTTTTTCCTTTGTAATAGCAATGGCGCTCACTCCTGTCCTCTGACACTCACGGACCTCTGGCACGCTGCTAGCGTCTTCCACAGCGAAGACAGGTGCTAAGTACCCATTAAGTTCATCTGCCATTTCTTTGTTCCCCATTCCTACCTCATCAGCATCAGTTTCCAGTGGTCAAACATCAACTCTCACCTCCCTTTTACTCTTTGTGTAACTGAAGAAAAACATTTGGTATCCTGCTTTATATTATTGGCTAGTCTAACCTCATTTAATCTTTTTCCTTCTTCCTTTTTCCTGTTGCTTTTTGTTGGATTTTAAAAACTTCCCAATCATCCAACTTCCCGCTCACTTTTGCTACCTTATATGCCCTTTCCTTGGCTTTTACGCAGTCCTTAACTTCCTTTGTCAGCCATGGTTGCCTACCCCTGCCATTTGAGAACTTCTTCCTCTGTGGGACATATCTATCCTGCACCTTGTGGGGTATTCCCAGAAACTGCAGCCATCTCTGCTCTGCCATCAGCCCTGCAAGTATCCTCCTCCAATCCACCGGGGCAAGCTCCTCTCTCACACCTCTGTAATTCCCTTTATTCCACTGCGATACTGATACATGTGACTTATGCTTCTCCCTCTCAAATTGCAGTACAAATTCAATCATAGTATGATCAGAGGGTTCCTTTACGTTAAGCTCCCTAATAAGACCCCAGTTATTACACAACACCCAATCTAAGACAGCCTTTCCCTGAATAGGCTCAAGCACAAGCTGCTCTAAAAAGCCATCTTGTAGGCAATCAACAAATTCCCTTTCTTGCGATCTGACACCCAAATGATTTTCCCAATCCCCTTGCATATAGAAGTCCTCCATTACAATTGTGACATTACCCTTATTACACACCCTTTCCAGCTCCCTTTGCAATCTCAACCCAACATCTTGACTACTATTTGGAGGTCTACATATGATTCCAACCAACCACGTACTCAAAGAAACAACACATTGCTTGTATAAGGTTATTTCCACATTACCTGAGAAAGACCCGCATTGAATCCACTATTTTCACAGAAGATAACGTGCTTTTTAAACAAAATAAAATTGATAAAGTTACTTTTTCCTTTACTGCTAGCTGCTAAAGTCAGTGATAAAAGCCAAAAGCTAGGGTGACAGGGACATTAATAAGCAGAAGTAATATTCAGCATTGAAATCAAAATACATTTACTTGCATCATACACCAGGGTGCTCCCTTTCCCTGATGAGGTAACCATAGCCTTTGGCCAGGAACAGATGTGGTCATGTGGTGCCCAATCTTCATAGAGTGTTTCAACCCTGACCACTACACTCTCCAGTTGGTGGGTCAGCTACGGTGGCCAAGTCACTGCCCATCTGCTCCTGGCAGTATTGTCAACACAAGAAATTCTACAGAGGCTGGAAATCAACACCACCACTTTACTTACACTATTTAAAATTGTCACAATCTGTCAGACCTACTTCAGTCAACTTCTCTTCAAGAAAAGCATCCTCAGTAACTCTGGATTAATACACAAAAAACACTGGAGGAACTAAGCAGGTCAGGCAGCATCGGTGGAAATTAACAGTCGACGTTTGGGGCTAGGACCCTTCTTCAAGACTGAGAAGGAAGGTGGGGGGAAGAGATGCCTGAATAGAAAGGTGGAGGGGTAGGGGAAAGACAATAGCTGGAAGGTGAGAGATGAAGCCAGGTGAGTAGGAAAGGAAAAGGACTAGTGGGGAAAGAATCTGATAGGAGAGGAGAAAAGGAATGAGGCAGGGACCCAGGGAGAGTTGACAGACAGGTGAGAAGAGGTAAGATCCCAGAGTGGACAATAGGAAAAGAGGGGAGGGGGAGGGAATTTATTTATTTTTTTTAAATGGGAAGGAGAAATTGATAGTCATGCCATCAGGTTGGAGGCTACCTAGATAGAATACAAGTTGTTGCTCTTTGACCCGGAGGGTGGCCTCATTGTGGCACAAGAGGAGGCCATGGACTGACACGTTGGAACGGGAATGGGAATTAAAACGTTTGGCCGTTGGGAAGTTCCACTTTTGGCAGATGGAGCAGAGGAGCTCCCGCGATTTATGATGGGTCTCACCAAATGTAGAGGTGGCCCCACTGGGAGCACCGGACACAGTAGATGGCCCCAGCAGATTCACAGGTGAAGTGTTACCTCACCTGGAAGGACTGTTCGGGTTCCTGAAGTGAGGTGAAGGAGGGGGTGAATGGGCAGGTGTAGTACTTACATACAGCAATAAGTGCTGAGAAGGAGATTATTTGGTGGGGGAAGAAGAAGAGGAGGGACAAATGGATGAGGGTTTGTACACAATATTGAATGCCTTGAGAGGGTGGGGCACACTCAATAAATCCATTCTTCAAACAGATTCCACAGACAAATCATGACTCAATTTTGTTTTGTACTTTCTCCTGAAAAATGCTGCGTAACCAGTCCTTGTTATCCTGCTGTCATTGTGTACTTTATCTGTGAACGTGCTGATGATCAAATGTTGTTTGTTTTATACCCCGATCAAAAAAATCTTCACAGCCAAATAAATCTGCTCTCTCTCTCTCTCTCTCTCTCTCACACACACACACACACAACGCATTCTGGGAGTCAGTGAGTAGTCATCAAGAACACGAACTTCACCAACACATTCCTCCCCCACTCCCATGAGGTTCCACTTCTAAGATGGCTTCTTTTATACAGAGATCCTCCTCCACGAGGACCACAACCTGGCCGTAGGGTTTGGAGGCTTGCCTGCCTCAATGACTCAGTTATGTTGGCTGGAGTTGGGGCCTTGTGCTTTGGCTCTTGACAGGGTCACCCATGCCAAACAGGTCAAAGGGTAGAGGCGAGACCGAGAGTGGCCCACCGGTCCTCTCGACTCAGGGCTAACAACCCCGACTGTTCAAACAAAATTGTTACAGAAACAGCAACGGAGATTCCTTCTACACTTGAGTGCGACGGCATTCCCGAGTCCCCAGCTGGGAGTTGCGCGATTGAGAGTAAAACCTAGAGGAAGCTACTGACATGATGAAGGAAGGAACACTGCCAGAGATGGAGGACCTTCACTGCTGCCCTAAACGCCAGGGGCGCAATAGCAGTCATTTTTTTTTTCGTGATGATCTGAAAGGAGTTTAAAAAATATATTTCATTTTTAGAATCTTTTTATTGGTACATAATCTTCTACAGCTACAAAATGATAAAAAAAACTTCAACAAATTAATATATATATAATTAATAAAGCTGAGGAAAATAAAAGCTGATTGTAATATATAAAAATGAAAAAAAATAAGGAAAAGAAGGAAAAAAAGAACCCCATCTAACTAAGAAAAAACCCTGAAGAAATACCATCATCTATATATATATATAAAAAGAATCATCAACTGCCAATTCATATTTATATAGAATAAGATTGGAAGGAAACCATATAAAATCATTCAAATTAAATGATAATATTTGGCAAAAGAGCCCCATCTTCTCTCAAAAATCGAATCAGGGATCAGAAGTTCTACTTCTAATTTTTTTCCAAACTGAGACATAACATTACTTGAGAAAACCATTCAATTAATGAAGGGACAGAGGTATCTTTCCATTTTAATAAAATAGCCCTTCTTGCCAATAGTGTAACAAATGCAACTACATGTTGATCTGAAGATCAAATACCCTGAATATGATGCAGAACTATTCCAAATAGAACAGTCAATCTATTAGGTTGGAAATTAATTTTCAGAGCTTTAGAAATCGCAGAAAATAAAGATTTCCAAAACGATTTTAATGAAGAACATGACCAGAACATATGTGACAAAGTAGCTACTTCAGTTTTACACCTATCGCAGTAGTTGTCTATACTAGGAAATATTTTAGGCAGTCTCTCCTTTGTAAAATAATAATAAAAATAAATAAATAAATCAGCCCCTTCTCCCATCCAAGTCCCTAACCGTTGGGAATAACTACCTCAGTGCAAAGAACAATTCCACAGAGGCAGCCGAACGTCCAAAGGTAAAAATACTTGCACACAAGTTTACTGCGATCTGCGCATCTCCTTCCATCACAGCACAGCCTTGACAAATAAATACATGACATCAATTTTAATACAGATTGCAGGGTTACCGAAACCATCCTGAACTGGGACGGCACAGTACGGTACTGTAGCAGTTAGCACAGCAAGCCAGGGAGGGGTTCAATCCCCGCACTGTCTGTATGGAGTTCATACATCCTGCCCATGACTGTGCTCTGGTTTCATCCCACATTCCAAAGATGCATGGGTGAGGGCTGGTGAGTTGTGGCCTTGGAGGAAGTACCTTTTAGGTTGATATGCCTTATCACAGAAACAGGCCGAGGGCAAACCGTTAATTTATCTTAGACAATGTGCATGTCATTCTGCTATTTAAGACAGACAGGGGAAAAAAAAACAGGCAATTATAGACCTGCTAGCAACTCTTGTCAGGAAATTACTAGAGTTAGTAATGAATGAGACACTGACAGATTATATTGAGAACTCCCTGCGACTGTGCGGGTTTCCTCCTAAATTCCAAAGATTGTTAGATTGAGTGGCCACTGTTAATTGTCCCTGACGTAGCTGAGGGGTAGGAGAATCGGGTGTAGAGTTGATGGGTATGTGAGACAGAACAGGTTCAATTTAATAGGAGATAATCTAAAACAGTGTACAACTTGAAATTCTTGCTCTTCGCGGACATCCACGGAACAGAAGAATGAATGACAGAAACGTCAGAACCCCAAAGCACACCCCTCCCAGGTACAAGCATTGACCCTTCCACAACCACTCTAGCAAAAGCACCGACCCCACCACCTCCCCCCCCCCCCACAACCCTACCATGCAAGCATAGTAAAGCCCACCAAAGAGACTGATCTAGAGCCATCAATAACAGTCACAGAGAGATGTGAGGTAATGGGACAGGCGGCCGTGCTCAGAGACCCAGGCTAGATCTGAGGGGTTGAATGGCCTCACTCTGTATTATTAAGGAAACACAACAACTCCCTTTTGAAAGGATCTGAATGCATCGCCATCCCAGATCAGAACTCTGGGGGTGGGGAACTGCTGAGTCCATTTGTGAAACGAAGAAAAAGCACTTTAAGTAATAAACAAAAGTTTTTAAAGGGATTTTCAACGCACAAAAAGGAGAAGTTCTAAAGGGTAGGTCAGGTCTGGAGAACATCTTTGATTTGTTTTAGGTTTGTTAATAGTTTGGAAAATGTCCCTATATTGTGTTTATATAAACTTGTTTGATGAAGTCTCTCACAAGAGGTGTCAACTAGAGTTGAAGCTCTCAGCACAGAAGGTGAATTACCGAGCTCTCGGAGAAAAAAAAGGCTACGAAGCAAGAGAAAGGGTGGGGATAATTGACAGGGACTCAAATTGACAAGGAGTGATTAATGACATCCCACAAGGATATTGTGAGGAGAGCAACTATTCGCCTTATTTAATAACAGCTTAGCGGAGGGGCACAGCTGTAAAGGCAGGTAACACTCCGAGCAGCGTAGGTCAAAGCATTAAATCAGAAAAAAAAAAGACGTTGAAAGAGTCTGTGAATGTGTAAACCTCTGACAAATGGATTTCAGTGTAATCAAATGCTAGTCAGGTCAATCACGCTGGACCCAAAAAGATAAAGCTGAGTATATTATAAATGGTACAAAGTTAAAAGGGGGTGAACGACTAAGACGACTTGGTCCATGGACATTGATATCTGGAGTGTCACAAAGAGATACAAAAATATGTTGGTTCATGCAAGTATGGCCTTTAGATCCACACTACTAAAATTCAAGGTGGTGCAGGTTGCACTTAATTGTACAAAGCCCAAATTAGGACACACTCACACCTTCGTGTGATATAGAGGCCACATTTCCAATAACCTACGAAGCGTTTTATCTCTCCATGACATTTCAGTGCTCTATTCTCTGGGACGAAGCTGTCTTGCTTCTAACTTTGTACCATTTAGTACGTCCTCTGTCTTATCTGTTTAAGTGCAGTGTGGTTGACGTGACAAGTACTTGACTGCACTGAAATCCATTTGCCACATTCACATATTCTATTAATAATTTCTTCAAGCTGCACAAAGCACAAGTTCAGACGCACATGGAGCAGCTGGAACAGCTCTGGAGAGAATACTGTGTACACTTACCAAGTGTTAAGCTATGAGAGATTGCACAAATTCTGGTTACATTCTCTGGATTTAGAAATCTGTTAGAGCAACTTATCAGATTCCGTAATATTTACAGGAACAGACAGGGCAACAAGGAAAGAAACGGTTTCTGCTATCGGAGAGACTGGGAGCAGAGTCTGAAAATTGGAGCCAGGTTTTCAGGGGTGAAGTTGAAAAGGGAGCAGAAGCCAGCCATTCAGCAGCGCCCCCCCCCCCCCCCAGTCAGCTCCACCATTCAGTTTAGTTTTAGTTTAGTTTAGTTTCAGTTTATTGTCATTTAGAAACCACAAATGCAATGCAGTTAAAAAATGAGACAACGTTCCTCCAGAATTATATCACAAAAGCACAGGACAAAACGGACTACACCAGAAAATCCACATAACGTTTGGCAATCCCCAAATCCAGAGTCCGGAGAGGCTGCTGCGTATTAATATCGCGCTACCGTCTTAGCGCGTTCCCTGGAAAGGAACTCCAAACCCACCAGACAAAACAAGATTACCCAGACACACCAAGTCAGGAGACCAACTCTACCACCCAACAAACCAAAAACTAAAGCTACAAGACCTGCACAAAACCACATAGTTACAACATATAGTTACAACAGTGCAAACAATAGCATAATCGATAAAAAAAAACAGACCATGGGCACAGTAAAAATAGTCCAAAGATGTTAAAAGACTATAAGTTCGAAAAGAAACCACCACACAGTTTCAAGTCCTCAGGGTCCCGATAGACTCGTCATCCCACGCAGGTGGCAGAAGGGAATACCCCCGCTAATGGCTCATCCTCCACCTCAGTATATTTCTGCTAGGGGAATCCGTCTCCCTCCTGAATATATTCGGAAATAAAGCCTACACGGTCTTCTGCAACAGAGAATTCCACAGGACCACCCCTCCAACATTAGCATTATTTTAAGAGGACTAGAATATGATGTAACACTGAGGCTTTATACGGCATTGGTCAGTCCGCATTTGGAGTATTGTGAGCGGTTTTAGACCCCTTATCTGAGGAAGGATGTGCTGGCATTGAAGATGGTCAAGAGATTGTTCACGAGAATGATTCTGGGAATGAAAGTGTCAATGTACAATGAGCATTTGATTGCTCTGGGCCTCAACCTGATGTAGTTTAGAAGAATGAGGGGGATCCCACTTAACCTATCAAATATTGAAAGGCCGAGGTAGAGTGGATGTAGAGGGTGCTTCCCAATTTGGGGGGGTGGGGAAGTCTAGGACCAGAAGGCATGGCCTCAGAATGCTGAGATATCCCTTTTAAAACAGAGGGGAGGAGGAATTTCTTTAGCTAGAAGGTGGTGAATCTGTGGAATTCATTGCCACAGACGGCTGTACAGGCCAAGTCACTGGGCGTATTCAAAGCAGAAGTTGATAGTAAGGGTGTCAAAGGTTACGGGGGTGAAGACAGGAGAATGGGGTTGAGAAGGATAATAAATCAGCCATGATGGATTGGCAGAGCAAATTCAATGGGCTGAATAGCCTGATTCTGCTCCAATGCCCTATGACTTAATCCATTCCCACACCCCATGCCCCGACCAGTGATATTTCTCCTCCTGACCCCAGTCCTATATTTCTCCCTCTTTATCTTGAGAACGTGAAATCTCATTCTATACCAGGGATTCCTAACTTGGGGTCCACAGACCCCTTGCTTAATGGTATCAGCCCATGGCAAAAGAAAGTTTGGGACCCCCTGCCCTAGACCCATCCAGAAGGGGATTCACCCTCCCAGTCTGACTTGCTCTGTTAGAAATCCATTTTTGATTAGATCTGCTTTGAAACTCTAATGAATACTGGTCCAGTCAACCCAATCTCTCCCCATGAACCTCTGAATCAGTCTGACGAAACTTCACTACATTTCCTCCAATAGCAGGCGCATCCTTGCTGAGGTAAGAAAAAAACCACAAAATGGACACAATGCTCTAGGCACAGTCTCAACAGGCCCCTTGTAACTGCAGCAAAACATCTCAGTCCTTGCATTCAAACCCTCTTGCAACGAAGGTCAACATTTACCACAGCTGCAGTTTTGCCTGAGGCACAAGGACAACCAGGTCCCTGTGAAAATTAATATTTCCCTATCTACCAATGTCACTGATGGGATATTCTTCCTCTGTTCAGTTTCTATTGCAGTCCATTTCTCACTTTACCCTCCATCTGCCATGCACCCCTCCACTCACTCAGAATCAGAATATCACCGTCACGTTCTAAAATTTGTTGCCCTTGTGGCAGCAGTACAATGCAAGACATAATGATAGAGAAAAAATGTGAATTACAGTATATACACACATACATACACACAATGAATTACAGTAAGTATTTATATATTAAATAGTTAAATTAAATTAGTACAAAAATAGAAATTAAATAAGTGAGGTGATGCTCAAGGGCTATTCGTTAATAGTTAACTATTATTGAAAACTTAAACTTGGGGATAGAATTACTAAACATCAATTTTCAGAACTCAACTTTAATCATTGTGGTTTTTCCTTTTCCTTCTGAATTATTTTCTAAAAAGGGTTGAAGGCCTCCGCCGGTCAGAGTAGACTGTGGATATTGCATCCTAGCTGTCTTGATACACAAGCCAGGGCAGTACAATATGGACAGCAAGCTGTCCTTCTCCATGCAACTGATGAACCCAGAGGAACGGCAGAGACCGATACGGTTTGGTACCAGCAGTGTTGAGAGGAGTTACCAGTCTGTTTTGAACTCAATGTACGCCTGCCACAGGGACTCCAGCTCCGGGTTTTTTTTTTGCCCGAAGAGTTTACTCTCAAAACCATGAGTGGGTATAGCCACAAGGCAGCGGAGGTTTGAGATCAAAGTTTTCCTTCTCCGAGATGGGCTGCCAACCACAGCTGATGAACCCCGTCTGCCCGAAGCCAGTGGTATTAAGGCGACAGTAAGTCACCTTTGCCCCTTCTTCTGTCAGTAGAAACTGTTCCGCTGGGCTTGGTAGCTAAGCTACACGTGAAGGCCAGGAGCCGGACATAGCTTCTGACAACCATTTGAGACGCACACCATTGGGAGCATTTGGTAGCTAAATGGGAGATGGTTCCCATGACCACCTTCCCTCAGCTACAACAACCTTGAGGAAAAGGAGATAATAACTTTGCTTTCAGATTTACAGAGCTTAATTTAAAATTTAATTTAATTTGTGAAAACAATAGTCCAATCCACAGGTTCCTTCAGAGTGAAATCAGAATCAGATTTGATATCACCTGCATATGTCATAAAATTTGTTAACTTTTAAGTACAATGCAATACATGATAAATAAACAGAGAGAAAGTTATATTTTATCGGTCTATTAAATAGACAAGTTAAAATAAGTAGTGCAAAAAAGAGCAAAAATAAAAAAGCAGTGAGATGGTGTTTATGGGTTTAATGTCTGTTCAGATATCGGATGACAGAGGAGAATGGCCTGGTTCCTATAGGATGTGGTTCCTATAGGTTGTGGTTCCTATAGGATGATAGTTCTGAATTTTAGAGTGTGTGTCTTCAGGTGCTGAAATTCCATGAACAAATGTCTTCCAGACTCAGAATCCACAGCACAAAAGGCACCCTTTTTCCCATTGAGTAGAATTATGTCAGTCCTACTCGCCCGCCTTCCCCCAATAGCACTGAAACCTCTTTTTAAAACTTTGCAGGTACTTAAGCGATTTCCTTTTCAACACCTTAAATAAATAACACGTTCTGACAGTACACTTAGGAATCTAGATATTCACATTGTAAAAGCTTTTGCCTCACTACAGCGTTGTCTCTTTTATCAGCTATGATCGCGTGGCAGAAGAGTATCGACGGGCCGAATGGCCTGGTTGTGGTTCCTATGGGATTATTATGTTAGGTTCCTTCAGGTTGTCATATCCAGGGGGTGGTAATGGGGACAACCTCCCACTTAAAGGCTCCCAATGGTGTGTATCTCAAATAGCCTCTGGCAACCCAGCCTTATTGTGCGGCTTAGCTACTGAGCCCAGCTGAACCGTTTCTACCGACAGGAGAAGGGGCAAAGGTGGGTTACTGGCACCTTAAAACCAGTCGCTTCAGGCAGATGGGGCTCACCTGCCACGGTTGGCAGCTCATCCACGAGAAGGAAAACTCTGACTTCAAATCTCCGCTGCCTTGTGGCTCTATCCCCTCATGGGGAAGACTTCGGAAGTAAATCCCGAGGGAACAAATCCGGAACTGGACTCCCTCAGGCAGTTCTACATGGAGCTGACTGGCAACTCCTGACACCAAACTGCATCAGTCGCTGATTCATCAGCTGCGTGGAGAGGGGTAGCCTGCTGTGTGGGCAACAGCTTGCTCTCCATATTGTACTGGCCAGGCTCACATATCACGTGGGCAGCTAGGACACAACATCCGTGGTCAACCCCGACCAACGCAGGAGCTTCATCAGTCGGAATCATAGACTTTAAAAAAAATCATAAACCCAAGAGACCCGGCAGATGCTGGAAAGCCAGAGCAACACTCACAAAACGCTGGAGGAACTCAACAGGTCAGGGAGCATCGCTAAAAAAAAATAAATCATACATTTTTGGTCTTTTGTTTTCAAAGCACATCTGTTTCCGAGTGCAAATGGTACAATTACATTTTAAGTACATACTTATTTGTTGGGTTTAGTCATTCTCCAATCTTGGCAATCAAATTACATAAGGATGCCGTTCACTCGCAGTGTCCCCCCACCCCCCCCCCCCCCGACCCTCGACATTACAAGTCGGTTTCTGTAATCACGACCAATCAACTGATTGATAAGTATCAAAAATCCAAGCATTCAGAGGACACACCACAAGTGAACAGCTCAGCGACGATGTCTCCTCATAACGATGACGAAACTCTTGCAAACGGATTGCCAAGGTCGTAGAACAATCCCAATCATCACCCACCCCAGTTACACATCTTCTGAATTACTTCCAAAATGCTTATTTATAAGCTCATTTCAATTGTATTTTTATTAAATAAAAACATGAGAGAACAGGAGCAGGAGGAGACCACTTGGTTCCTCAGGCCCATTCTACCATTCAACATGATCATGGCTCATCTCCTCTACAGCCCTCAATTTCCCATTCCTTCAAATACATCTAACACAGTGGCTCTGTTACTGGACGAGTATCCAGAGGTTTTGGCTAATGATATGAGACACGAATTAGGATAGCAGTTTAAAACAACGCTTGGCTTAGAAGGATGGGGTGGCGGAGGATCTCACTGAAAATTTTTGAATATTGAAAGGCCCAGATAGAGTGGACATGGACATTGTCCATGAGTGGACATTGTTCTACCAGCATTTTGTGTGTGTTGTTGTTTGAATTTCCAAAATGCTGCAGATTTACTCGTATGTGGACATGGAGAGGATGTTTTCTAAAGTGGGGGAGTCTGGGACCAGAGGCCACAGCCTCAGAATACTGCAGACGTCTCCAACCTTCGCTTTTATGCCAACTGACCCACTGTTAACCAAGATCCATGGACCCCAGGCTGGAGTGGAGGGGCATCCATTTTAAAAACAGATGAGAAGGAATTTCTTTAGCCAGAGGGCGATGAACCTGAGGAATTCATCGCCACAGGCAGCTAAAGAGGCCAAGTCACTGGGTAAATTGGAAGTGGAGGTTGATCGGTTATTAGTAAGAGCGACAAAGGTTATGGGGAGAAGGCAGGTTGACTTGGATAATAAATCAGCCATGATGGAAAGGGGATCATCTTTTGAGATTCTCCACCACCCAGGCCGTGCTCTCTTCTCGCTGCTGCCATCAGGTAGAAGGTACAAGAGCCTCAGGACTCACACCACCAGGTTCAGGAACAGTTACTACCTCTCAACCATCAGGCTCTTGAACAAAAGGGGATAACCACACTTACTTGTCCATCCATTGAGATGATCTCACTTTAAGGACTCCTTATCTCACGTTCTCAATATTTATTGCATTTATTTGCATTTCCACTGTTTGTCTTCTGTACTCTGGTTGATCTTTCATTGATCCTATTTACAGTTACTATTCTATAGATTTGCCGAGAATGCCCGCAGTAAAATGAATCTCAGGGTTGTATATGGTGACACACGTGTACCTTGCTAATAAGATTTACCTTGAATTTTGAGAGTGGGAAGGGGACACAGTTGAGGGAAAAGGGGAAGGGAGAGGGGTAGGGAGCGAGAAGCACCAGAGAGACATTCTGTACTGATCAATAAATCAATCGTTTGGCATCAAATAACTCTGCCAAGTGTCTCAGGGCCGGGCGTGTCTGCGACCACTCCTCCCCTACCACTCTCCTATACCCATCCAGAGGCATTCCACCCTCCCCATCCCCAATATTATTTGCTCTCCCCACCCCCCACCGCCAGATTTACAAACTCACTCTCCACGCCACGTTGACAAATACGGTTCAGCGCGGAAGCCTCAGGCGCCCTCGAGATCGGCAGACTTTCGCACAGAGAAGGTAGGGGAACTTCCTCACCTCAGGAATTAGCAGGCCGCTATCCACTCACCCAACGTAGGGCACCCAGGCAAGCACACACGGCACTGCGCGCGTGCCCTCAACAACGGTGAAACCTAATTTAGAACAGTACTTCCTTATTGCAAAAAAAAAAATCCAACAAAGGTCAAACATGCCAGTTACCTTCCCAACCGCCTGCTCCACCTGCATGCTGACATGTTTTAAAAAGGAAACAGTTCAGGCACAGGAACGCCTACACCTCTCTGTAGTTCACTTACCTACAATCTTCCTCCATTTAGATCATAGGCTGCCTCTTACCAAAATTGAAGACTTTATTCTTCCCCCACATTAAGACCCCATTTGCCAATATCCTCCTGCCGTCCAAAGCCCTCACCCTCAACCTAGTTAGGAGATCTCCAACAAATTTGGCTATCTTGCACTCTGCATCCCTCATTGGGTTGAAACTATTAGCCCCAAATAATTGAGGGACTGGAATTGAGCCCTCAGCGGGGCAAACACCAGTTTATTCCAGCTCAATAGTGTAATAAAACTTTTAAGTGCTTTCTAGGCACACTTCTATTTCCAAGATACTTCTAAATGCACGTTTTAATTGCATTTTTTTTCCCAATAAAAAAATGCCTCAGTGCATTTATTTGTGAAGTGCCTTTCGGGTGCAATTTTATGCAGTGAGAGAGAGAGAGAAGCTCACATTTACAATTTCTAAGCATGCTTTCCGGTGTTTAGTTCCCCCGGCAAGTCTTCGCGTATATTTTATTGGAAGCAATTTTGAAGAGAACTCTTAATGCGCGAGTAAAAAGGAAGAGTCACTCTCGGGGGGGAGGAAGAGTTATTTGCACCAGGGAGCTTGCGGAGGAACAATTCGCGCCTGAATGAAGCAAATAAAATTAAAGCGGATCCGCAAAAAAATAAACCAGCAACTCACTAGTTCTTCCTTCAATCCGTCATCGACGGTTTTCTTAAAAAAAAATAATGTTTGCTGCCGGCTTGAGGCGTTTAAACCAATTTACCTGGGGATCTGATTTAAGGCCAGGGTTTCCCCCCCCCCCCCCCCGACACGGATTGGTCACTTCGTGTTTTCTAATTAACTTTTCCCTCACCTCAATTTTGTGAGGAGATTTTTTTTCCCCTTGAGGGAAAATTAACCCCTTCGCCGCCGCCCGGGCGGGAAAAGGCGCCGACTCCGGCACCAACCACCAGCGGGGTAAAGGAGGGGGGGGGGAATCCGCTCTCCACCACCCTTTCCAAAATCTCCGGCTGTAACCTATTTCCCCCGCCTGATCCTATTCCCATTCTATAATCCCTTCGGATGCCTGCCTGCAGACATTTTCTGCCCCCCCCAACCACCCCAAAGGGAGATTTACCCCGAGGTGATTTCCACGCCACCCCTATCCCTACAGTAGTTGGGTCCCCCCCGGTAGGCGGGGCCACTGAAGGAGGGGGCGTGGCCTAAGGCGGACGAGGCCACGCCCCCTCCCTTCCCCCCGCAGATACCCTCCGCCAGCCCTCATGTTCACCCACAACGGGCAGAGGGTCTAAGCCGGCAACTCAAAACGCTGGGGAAACTCAGCAGGTCGGCCAGCATCTGCGCAGAGGAATAAAGAAAATGCTTCTTTATGCACAGAACAGTGCAGGCCCTTCGGCCCACAATGTTGTGTCGACCCTTAAACCCTCTCGCTGACCCTGAGTGTTGAGGTTGTTGTTGTGATACCACTCCTGTTCCTAAAATATTTAGCATGGGTGCGTGTAACCCCCCCCCCCCCCATCAACTTTGGACTTTAAAAAGATTAGGGTGCCTGGGCCAGTATTTGTCACTCAGTTGCCATCATTACCCCAGTAAATGGCGATTGCCCTAAGGGGGAGTGGGGGGCGGCATGGTAGCATAGTGGTTAAGACAACGCTTTATAGGTCCAGGGACCCGGGTTCAATTCCCACCACTGCCTGCAGGGAGTTTGTACGTTCTCCTCATGACTGCATAGGTTTCCTCCGGGTGTTCTGGTTTCCTCCCACGGTCCTGTTGGTAGTGCAGGGTTCTCAGGTTATTAACTGTTAACTGCATATATAAAATGGTTTCTCTGTAGAGTTATAATGAAGTGGCTTCTTTGTGGGTAACTGATGAGGTCGTGCTCTGTTTAGTTGGAATGTCTGGGTTATAATTATTGATAACGGAGGAACGAACCAATGGTAGCCATGTTGTTCTGTCTGTACGTGTGGGAACCTGGAGTGAATGCGTGGGATTTTCGGGAGGAGAACCGAGAGGGAAGGACGTGCTGGACGCGCTCTGGTCGACCACCGAGGTTGGTCCCAGGCGCCGGGTCGAGGAGGTCGGAGAAGATCGAATGGTGGACCGAAGGCTTCGATAATTGAGCTCCAATGGGTGTGCACAAACTGATTGAACTCTGATAAGTTTTGGCGCCCTTTTCTTTCTTTTTATATTGTATCGCTATTAATTACCTAGTTCCAGTAAGATTTATAATCTGTAAAACGTACGTTGTGTGCCATCTGATATTGAGGGTGTGAGTTTGTGCCAGACTGCATTACACAGCTTCCACGCAAACGGGAGACACGGTTTGGCGGGTGGACGGATTTTCCCCTAGACAAACACAAGCCGATAGCCCTAAGCGTTACGGTAGGTTAATTGGTCATTGTAAATTGTCCTATGATTAGGCCGGGGTTAAATTGAGAGATTACTGGGCAGTGTGGCTCAATGGGCCAGAAGGGCCCATTCAAAATTCAAAGTGAAATTTATTATCAGAGTATATACACGTCACCACATACAACTCTGAGGTTCTTTTTCCTGTGAGCACACTCAGCAAATCTATAGAACAGTAACTGTAAACAGGATCAATGAACAAGAAATGGTGCAAATGCAAATATAAATAAGTAACAATAAATAACAAGCATGAACTAACAAGGTAAAGAATCCTTAAAGTGAGACCTTCGGTTGTGGGAACACCAGAAATAGAATGAGTGTAGTTAGCAAACACGAGGAAATCTGCAGATGCTGGAAATTCAAACAACAACACACACAAAATGCTGGTGGAACACAGCAGGCTAGGCAGCATCTATAGGGAGAAGCGATGTTGATGTTGAGTGTAGTTATCCCCTTTTATTCAAGAGCCTGATGGTTGAGGGGTGGTAACTGTTCCTGAACCTGGTGGTGTGAGTCCTGAGGCTCTTGTACCTTCTACCTGATGGTTGAGGGGTAGTAACTGTTCCTGAACCCGGTGGTGTGAGTCCTGAGGATCCTGTACCTTCTACCTGATGGTTGAGGGGTAGTAACTGTTCCTGAACACGGTGGTGCGAGTCCTGAGGCTCCTGTACCTTCTACCTGATGGTTGAGGGGTGGTAACTGTTCCTGAACCTGGTGGTGTGGGTCCTGAGGCTCCTGTACCTTCTACCTGATGGCAGCAGTGAGAAGAGAGCACGGCCTGGGGGGGTGGGGATCTCTGATGATGGATGCTGCTTTCCTACGACAGTGTTTCATGTAGATGTGCTCAGTGGTGGGGAGGGCTTTACCCGTGATGGACTGGGCTAAATCCACTCAAAGGCATTGGTGTTTACATACCAGGCCGTGATGCAGCCTGTCAGTACACTTTCCACCACATATCTATAGAAGTTTGCCAAGGTTTTCGGTGACATGCTGAGTCTCCGCCGACTCCTGAGGAAGTAGAGGCGCTGTCGTGCTTTCTTACATTTATAAGATGGGTCCAGGACAGGTCCTGTGAGACAGCGACACCCAGGAATTTAAGGTTGCTGACCCCCTCCACCTCTGAACCTCCGATGAGGACTGGCTCACGGACCTCTGGTTTCCCTCTCCTGAAATCTATCAGTTCCTTGGCCTTGTTGACGTTCAGTGAGAGGTTGTCGTTATGACAATCTCCCTCCTGTATGCTGATTCATCACACCCTTTGATACGGCCCACAACAGTGGTGTCATCGGCAAACTCGGGTACGATGTTGGAGCTCGACTCATCGGTGTAAGGTGAGTAGAGCAGGGAGCTAAGCTGATGCTGGTGGAGATCGTGAAGGAGGTGCCCTTGCCAATCCGGACTCACTGGCGTCTGCCAGTGAGGAAATCCAGGATCCAACTGCACAGAAATCCAATTGCGTTCCGCACTGTATCTGAATAAGTAAATAAATACATCGGTGGGATCTGGAACTACACAAGCCAGCAGCTACAGTGCATTGTTACAACAGGTGCCAACCCTTTAAAAGTACTTTACCAGCTGTTGGGGACCTTAAAACTTACACCAGACTGTGGCAGGCTTACGGAATGCAAGTCTTTGCAAACACAGTGCGATTACATATTTCTGGCGCTGTATGTACGTAGCAGAGTAGATTGAGAGACAGATTATGCGAAGGGCTCTTGCTGCCAAGTTTAAAACAGTTTGAAGCATACAACACCACCGGCTGCTACTTTCGCAGATCAAATGCTCTAAGGCTGCGCCTGGCGGTCGACAGTCCGGACTGAATTCCCACCACTGTCGGCAAAGAGCTTGCGCCCTCTCCCCCTGAAACCAGGCGGGTTTCCTCGGGGCCGCTGCGGTTTCCTCCCGCATTCCCAAGGACGCGCGGTTAAGGCAAGCAAGTCGTGGGCGTGCCACGTTAGCGCCGGAAGCGGGGCGACCCTCGGGCCGTGTTGCTCGTCGACGCTGACAATGTATTGCACTGTACGCTTCGACGTTTCAAAGTTCAAAGAATCGGAATCGGGTTTATTCTCACCAGCATGTGACGTGAAATTTGTTAGCTTGGCAGCAGTTCAATGCAATACATAATCTAGCAGAGAGAGAAGAAAAATAATAATGATAATAAATAAAATAAAACATAATAAACAAGTAAATCAATTATGAATATTGAATAGATCATTAAAATGTGCAAAAACAGAAATACTGTATATTTTAAGAAAGTTTTCTTGGATTCAATGTCCATTTAGGAGTCGGATGGCAGAGGGGAAGAAGCTGTTCCTGAATCGTTGAGTGTGTGTCTTCAGGCTCCTGTACCTCCTCCCTGATGGCAGAGGGGAAGAAGCTGTTCCTGAATCGTTGAGTGTGTGTCTTCAGGCTCCTGTACCTCCTCCCTGATGGCAGAGGGGAAGAAGCTGTTCCTGAATCGTTGAGTGTGTGCCTTCAGGCTCCTGTACCTCCTCCCTGATGGCAGAGGGGAAGAAGCTGTTCCTGAATCGCTGAGTGTGTGTCTTCAGGCTCCTGTACCCCCTCCCTGATGGCAGAGGGGAAGAAGCTGTTCCTGAATCGTTGAGTGTGTGTCTTCAGGCTCCTGTACCTCCTCCCTGTTGGCAGAGGGGAAGAAGCTGTTCCTGAATCGCTGAGTGTGTGCCTTCAGGCTCCTGTACCTCCTCCCTGATGGTAACAGTGAGGAAAGGGGAGGCCCTGGGTGCTTGTGGGTCCTTAATAATGGAATCTGCCTTTCTGAGACACCGCTCCCTGAAGATGCCCTGGGAACTTTGTAGCTAGTACCCAAGATGGAGCTGACCAGATTTACAACCCTCTGCAGCTTCTTTCAGTCCTGTGCAGTAGCCCCTCCATACCAGACAGTGATGCAGCCTGTCAGAATGCTCTCCACGGTACACCTATAGAAGTTTTTGTGTGTATTTGTTGACATGCCAAATCGCCTCAAACTCCTAATGAAGTATAGCCGCTGTCTTGCCTTCTTTATGACTACATCGATATGCTGGGACCAGGTAGATCCTCAGAGATCTTGACTCCCAGTCTGTTTTATTACCAAGGTCTGCTTTATATACTTTATACAGCCTTGAGATTTGTCTCCTAGCAGGCAGCCACGAAACAAGGAACCCCAATAGAACCCATTAAAAACGGTAGGAGCCCGTCAGACACCCAGTGTGTAGAGAGAGAGAAAGGGAAAATAAACAAATCGTGCAGACAACAAAAGCAAGCAAACAGCATTCAGAACCGACATTCACAGCGCCGGGCGTCACTGCAGCCGATCCAGAAGTCCACTGGTTACGGGCCGCGGCCTCCGTCGGGCACAGAGACAAGCGAACTCCGTACAACAGCGAGCCGAGCCAGCCCGTCTCTCACCTCCCACCCCGGCCACTTCAATCCGGCCCGGCGCTTAAATCGTCCAAACCTCGGGCGGTTCCCCGCCCCCAGCAAGATGTGACAGATAACGCTAATCGTTATCGTGAAGGAACGTGGAACTGAGGCCAATGAAATCAGGAGCCTGGAGTCCAGGTCATTGGTGGCCTATTCCTACATAACAGGTGACCAGGGTAAGGAGAGCTAGCGCAGGTCAGCACCGGCGCAGGTGAAGGAATTTCTCGATTATTGGTCTCTCAATCCGAGATGACACTTTAGAATTATTAAGTGTGGACATTGGCTCTTCAGCCAGCCACCAACCACAACTTTATATCAATCCCACAGAGAGTCCGCAGAGCACTACAGCACAGAAATAGGCCCTTCAGCCCATCTACTTCATGCTGAACAGTTATTCTGCCTAGTCGCATCCACCCGCACCTGGACCACCTACCAGTTTGTACTTCTTCCTTATTCTGGCTCCCGCCCGCTTCTAAATTAAAAGCGTTGCTTTTTCTAAATTTAGAGAAACGGCACGGAATAGCCTGCCGGCCCAACAAGCCCCACCACCCAGCAACCCACCGATTTAATCCCAGCTTAATCGCAAGACAAGTTACCTGGGTTTCAGCACCTAAGTTACAGAGAAAGGTTGAACAAGTTAGGTCTTTTTTCTTTGGAGCATAGAAGGTTGAGGGGGGACTTGATAGAGGTATTTAAAATTATGAGGGGGATAGATAGAGTTGACGTGGATAGGCTTTTTCCATTGAGAGTAGGGGAGATTCAAACAAGAGGACATGAGTTGAGAGTTAGGGGGCAAAAGTTTAAGGGTAACACGGGGGGGGGGGAGCTTCTTTACTCAGAGAGTGGTAGCTATGTGGAACAAGCTTCCAGTAGAAGTGGTAGAGGCAGGTTCGATATTGTCATTTAAAGTAAAATTGGATAGGTATATGGACTGGAAAGGAATGGAGGGTTATGGGCTGAGTGCAGGTCGGTGGGACTAGGTGAGAGTAAGCGTTCGGCACGGACTAGAAGGGCCGAGTTGGCCTGTTTCCGTGCTGTAATTGTTATATGGTTATAAGTTCATCACGACCAATTATCCCACCAACCCGGCACGTCTTTGGGCGGTGGGAGGAAGCCCACGTGGTCGTGGGGAGAACGTACAAACCCCTCACAGATGGCGCCGAAACCAAGCTCTGAACTCCATCGCCCCGTGCTAACGCGATGCCCCACGTCCAGTCCCAGTCCAATTACTCTGAGAGAAACAACAACAGCTTCTGGGCAGTTTAAGGATGGCGCACAATCAGTGGAGCGAGAGTTGTTGGGATCCCCAGCCCCCACAGTCCCCTTCCTTTCTGGTCCTGACGTAGGGTCTCGTCCCGAAACGTCAGCCCTTTATTCCTCTTCATCCTGACTTGCTGAGTTCCTCCGGCAATCTTGCCCGTGCTCACCGAGGGGAGCAAAATTCGCCCGAAACGGAAGTAGTTACAAAGCTGAAACATCAAAGATGAACTCCAAACGGCAAAGAAAGGCTGCCAAGATTGGGTGGGTGTCAGGGATCTAAATTAATCCTGCCCCACCGCAATTCCTGTTACTAGTTTACATTCCCTTCCCAGGGGGGTGTATTCCTCAAAGAATTCCTCTCTAATGGCCTGTTTCCTGTTTTCCAAAAAAAAGTTTAGATATGTTGAACTCAAAAGCAGCCAATGAGAAGAAATCATAGGACGAATTTTAAAAGGAACAGATGTCCTTAGCTGTTATTCTGGATATCACTCCTTTCATCTCACTGTTGGCACTTGCGTTTACGCATTCCACAGAGGCCTGTAGGCTATTAGAACTCGGACAGTCGGTGTCGCTCGGTCTAAATTCTGACACACAGTCCTGCAATGATGTCATTTAAGGAGTTAAGATTTACTTTTGTTGGGTTTAACCAGTGAAATAGGATCAGAGTCAGGTTTAGTATCACTGGCAAATGTTATGATATTTGCTGCTTTTGCAACAACAGAACAATGCAACACATAATGATCTTAAAAAAGCTATAATGTACAATTCAGTACAGTACTGTGCAAAAGTCTGAGGTATATTGTATATATACCAGACTATATAATAGTTTCTTCCCGCAAGCTATCAGACTCCTAAATACCCGAAGCCTGGACTGACACCTTGCCCTATTGTCCTGTTTATTATTTATTGTAATGCCTGCACTGTTTTTGTGCACTTTATGCAGTCCAGTGTAGGTCTGTAGTCTAGTATAGCCTTCTCTGTGTTTTTTTTAATTACGTAGTTCAATCTAGTTTTTTGTACTGTGTCATGTAACACCATGGTCCTGAAAAACGTTGTCTCATTTTTACTATGCACTGTACCAGCAGTTATGGTCGAAATGACAATAAAAGTTAACTTGACTTGACTTGATATAGCAAGGGTGCCTAAGACTTTTGCACGGTCCTGTGGTAATTTTATGTATTGCACTGTACTGCCACTGCAGAATAAGGAACAAATTTCAAGACGCATGTGAGTGATGATAAACCTGATTCTGATAGTGGTCTCCATTGTGTGACGCTGTCGTAGGAAAGCAGCATCCATCATCTGAGATCCCCACCACCCAGGCCGTGCTCTCTTCTCGCTGCTGCCATCAGGTAGAAGGTACAGGAGCCTCAGGACTCGCACTACCAGGTTCAGGAACAGTTACTACCCCTCAACCATCAGGAAGGAGGTACAGGAGCCTCAGGACTCGCACCACCAGGTTCAGGAACAGTTACTACCCCTCAACCATCAGGAAGGAGGTACAGGAGCCTCAGGACTCGCACCACCAGGTTCAGGAACAGTTACAACCCCTCAACCATCAGGCTCCTGAACAAAAGGGGATAACTCCACTCACTTGCCCATCCATTGAGAAGTTCCCACAACCAATGATCTCACTTTAAGGACTCTTTATCTCGTGTTCTCGTTACTTATTGCTATTTATTTATATTTGCATTTACACAGTTTGTTGTCTTCTGCACTCTGGTTGATCTTTCACTGATCCTGTTTACAGTTACTATTCTATAGATTTGCTGAGGATGCCCGCAGGGAAATGAATCTCAGGGTTGTATGTGGTGACGTGTATGTACTTTGATGTTAAGACTTACCTTGAACTTTGAGAGTCGGAAGGGGGCAGGGAGAGGGGAATCATGGTTGGGAAAAGGGGGGCAGGGAGAGGGGAGGGAAGGGGAAGCACCAGAGGGACATTCTGTAATGATCAATCAACCAATTTTTTTTGGAACAAACGACCTTGCCTGGTGTCTCAGGGCTGGGTGCGTCTGCACCCACATCACTGCCCAGTCCTGCCACCTATCCCGTACCCCTCCTGCTGCCCTCCAACCCTGCCATTCCCAATGGTCCTTTGCACCCGCCAGGTTTACGAACTCGCTCTCCGCTCCACATTGACAAATACCTCACTGTGCAAAAGTCTCAGATATCATAGCTACAGAGATGAGGAAATCCAGTGCAACACACACAAAATGCCGGAGGAACTCAGCAGGTCAGGCAGCATCTGTGGGAAAGAGTAAACAGTCGACATTTAGGGCCAAGACCCTTCATCAGGACCCTAGCTATAAGATCGTCAGACACAGGAGCAGAGGATGGTGCTGGAGTCCAGGGCCTTGGGCAGGGTTTAATTAACATGGTGTGTGGATTGGACTCTGCACACCATGTTACGATGCGTTTCTAGGTCACTCCTTTTCCGTTATTATTTTGGGTGGTTTTGGTCGGGCGGACTGGCTCCGTGGCCTTTAGTCAACGCCTGACACAGTGCTAGGTTGAACTGAACTGAGCTGAAAATAAACATTCCTGGAGCGTTCACCTGGCGGAGAATCTCACCTGGTCCCTCGACACCAGCTCCATAGCCAAGAAAGCCCAGCAGCGTCACTACTTTCTGCGAAGGATGACGAAAGTCCATCTCCCACCCGCCCCCCCCCATCCTCATCACATTCTACAGGGGTTGTATCGAGAGCATCCTGAGCAGCTGTATCACTGCCCGGTTCGGAAATTGCACCGCCTCGGATCGCAAGACCCTGCAGCGGATAGTGAGGTCAGCTGAGAAGATCATCGGGGTCTCTCTTCCCGCCATCATGGACATTTACACTACACGCTGCATCCGTAAAGCAAACAGCATTATGAAGGACCCCATGCACCCCTCACACAAACTCTTCTCCCTCCTGCCGTCTGGGAAAAGGCTCTGAAGCATTCGGGCTCTCATGACCAGACTGTGCAACAGTTTCTTCCCCCCAAGCCATCAGACTCCTCAATACCCGAAGCCTGGACTCTTACTCTCTCTCTCTCTCTCTCTCTCTCACACACACACACACACACACACACACACACACACACACACACACACACACACACTCACACACACACACACACACACACACACACACACACACACACACACACACACACACACACACACACACACACACACACACACACATCTGAACACTACTCCACTCCCTTTGCAATTTTTGCTCATTTCTTTCTCAATTCCTGCTAAAATATTGTTTACATTTACATCATTTATTGTTATATTGTAATTTGCCCTTTACTGTGCCTATTGTCTTGTTTATTAATTATTGTACTGTCTTTCACTGTTTTGTGCAATTTATGTAGTCCCGTGTAGGTCTGAAGTCTAGTGTAGCTTTGTGTCGTTTCAGGTAGTCTAGTGTAGTTTTGTGTCGTTTTGCGTAGTCTAGTGTAGTTTTGTGTCGATTCAGGTAGTCTAGTGTAGTTTTGTGTCGTTTCACATAGTCTAGTGTAGTTTTGTGTTGTTTCACGTAGTCTAGTGTTGTTTTGTGTCGTTTCACGTAGTCTAGTGTAGTTTTGTGTCGTTTCAGGTAGTCTAGTGTAGTTTTGTGTCGTTTCAGGTAGTTTAGTGTAGTTTTGTGTTGTTTCACGTAGTCTAGTGTAGTTTTGTGTTGTTTCAGGTAGTCTAGTGTAGTTTTGTGTTGTTTCACGTAGTCTAGTGTAGTTTTGTGTTGTTTCATGTAGCACCAGGGTCCCGGAGGAACGTTGTTTCATTTTAACTGTGTACTGTACCAGCAGTTTATGGTTGAAATGACAATAAAAGCAACTTGAACTTGACTTGACTTTGTATTTTGTTGTTTCATATCCTGTATTTTTCCAATCTATCTTTTTCTTTTGTCTGTTTGCGCAATTTGGTTTTTTTTTGGCATGTTTTTCTTCAAACGGGCTCCGTGGTGCTTCTTTGACTCGTGGCTGTCTGTGGGGAAGACGAATGTCAGGGTCAGATGCTGGCACGCACACTTTAATAATAAATGGACTTCGAATGAGGCCGGGTCCACAGTTTGTCACCGGATCTCTTCGGCGCCGAAGGAAACAACCACGACAAGCAATCCGCTGGGAGACCTCGATGGGTCGAGTAGTGTCTGTGTGAGGAAAGGAATCGTTGATTCATCCTGCATCAGGACACCGATACGGGGGGGGGGGGGGGGGTTTGTCCTGAAAGGTCAATGATTCCATTTTCCCCACCGAGGCTGCTCACCCCGCTGAGATCTTCCAGCAGGTTGTCCGGTACTCCAGCTGCCAGCACCTGCGGTCTCCTGCGCCACCGGAAATCTGCTGGTCACGGCCTTGAGCACCTTCAGCAAGTCGCTGGCAAGCCCGCACTTGGAGTACCGTCCGCAGTTTTGGTCACTCTGTTGTTAAACCGGAAAGAATGCAGAAAAGATCCATGAGGGGTGCTGCCAGTCCTGGAGTTGGAGGCAGAGATTGCCCGGGCTAAGCCTTTATTTCTTGGAACGATGGAGAATGGAGTCTGAGAAAAGTACAGCATAGAAACAGGCCCTTCAGCCCACCCGGTCCGTGCCGAAACACTTAAACGGCCTGCTCCCATTGACATGCACCTCCATACCCCCAACCGTCCATGTACCTACCCAAACTTCTCTCAAACACTGAAATCGAGCTCTCACTCACCACTTGCACTGGCAGCTCGTTCCACACTCTCACTACCCTCCGAGTGAAGAAGTTTCCGCTCATGTTACCCTTAAACTTTTCACCTTTCACCCTTAACCCACGACCTCTGGTCGTAGGCCCACCCAACGTCAGTGGGGAAAGCCTGCTTGCATTTATTCTATCTGTACCCCTCATAATTTTGTATACCCCTATCAAATCTCCCCTCAATCGTCTACGCTCCGAGGAATAAAGTCCTAACTGTAAGTGCTAACAAGCAACGTACAATCTGCTGGAAGAACTCAGTGGGCCTAGCGATTTCAGAGTGAGGAAAGGAATTATCGACATTCCGGGGCCAAAACTTGGCATGAGGACTGAGAGGGGAACCATCTTGCCTCTCCACTCTCGGCCCTGACATGGGATTTAGACCCAAAGTATCAACAACTTCTTTCCTTCCAGTGAAGCTGATTGGTTTCCTGTGTTCCTTAAATAGATTGTGACTCGTTCGACGTGTACTGCGTATGTTAATCGAAATGGCTTCTTTGCTTGTTAAAAGTAAAACTGCTTCATTGTTATGCTAACTGGCGAGGGGGTGTTGTCTGGCAGAGCATTCTCGAAGCTCCTCGCAGCCCGTTTACGTTTAGGATCGCCGATAACGGGGATTGTATTCATTTGTTAACCAATGGGGTCGGATGTTATTTTTTTTTCTGGTGGGTCTGGGAGCTGGGATTTCGTGGTCTTTTCGGGAGTCGGGGAAGAAGACGCCAAAGAAGGTGGACACGTGCCTCACTGCTTGGTCGACCACTTCGGGTGGTCCCCGGTGCGAGGTCGTGGAGGGCGGAGGAGAGCGAAGAGGGGTCGAACGGTTCGATGGTTGAGCTCCAACGATGTGCACTAAATTGACTGAACCCTGATAAATTTTGGCGCCTTTTTCTTTATTTTCTTTTCCTTCATATATACTGTATCGTTGGTAATCACTTAGTTCTAGTAAAATCCATTTCCCTTCAGCCTATCACTTCCCAGCTCTCTACTTCATCCCTCTCCCCACTTCTTATCCCCCCTCGACCATCCAATGTTATTCATTCCTCATAGATAGATAGATAGATAGATAGATAGATAGATAGATAGATAGATAGATAGATAGATAGATAGATAGATACTTTATTCATCCCCATGGGGAAATTCAACTTTTTTTTCCAATGTCCCATACACTTGAAGGGTTTCGGCCCGAAACGTCGTCACTACCTCCTCCCGTAGATGCTGTCTGGCCTGCTGAGTTCTGCCAGCATTTTGTGTTTTTATTTATTTCCAGCATCTGCAGATTCACTGGTGTTGCTTCTGTAACTGTATCTGGTGTGAGCTTGATATTGTGTGAGTGACGCCGCGTTAACTTGTTTTCCACAGCATCTGCGCATACGGGAGGCGGGGTTGGCGTGTGGCTGGAACCTCCCCCCTAGACATATACCAGCCTGTCACGTAAGCATTACAGACGTCTCTGCAGTCTCCTTTATTTTAATCATTTTCCTTATTATATATTTTTTTTCTCCTTCTTGGAATCAAAATCAACGCAGAAAAAGAACATAGAAGAGTACAGCACAGGAACAGGCCATTCAGCCCACAACCTTGTGCTGTACCAGCTTAAAAGCAAATCAGACCCCCACCCAAACACTGACCCCTCCTCCCTGCACCATGTCCACATCCCTCCATCTCCCTCACATCCATGTGCCTTCCGAACTTCTCTTAAAAGCCTCTAAATGTATTTGCCTCTACCACCATACCAGACATCCACCACTCTCTGAGTAAAAAACACCCCCCTCACCTACCCCCTCTCACCTTCAATGCATGCCCCCCGGTATTAGACATTTCAACCCTGGGAAACAGATACTCCAGTATGCCTCTCGTAATCTCACAATAGCCACAGATCTTCACACCGTCCCTACGCATCTGGAGAAGAGGGATGCTTCTGTGAGAATGCTGTTCTTGGACAACAGTTCAGCATTCAACACCATAATTCCCTCCAGGCTCGACAAGAAGCTCAGAGACCTCGGCCTTCACCCTGCCTTGTGCAGCTGGATCCTGGACTTCCTGTCAGTTTGCCAGCAGGTGGTGAGAGTGGGCTCCCTCACCTCCAACCCTCAATACAGGAGCCCCCCAGGGCTGTGTCAGGAGCCCCCTCCTTTACTCCCTGTACACCCATGACTGTGTCACCACCCACAGCTCCAATCTACTAATTAAATTTGCTGATGACATTAAACTGATTGGCCGTATCTCAAATAATAACTCATCACCCTGACACAATGGTGTCAAAGAAACAACCTCTCCCTCAATGTCGCAGAAACAAAGGAGCTGGTTGTGGGTTACAGGAGGAATGGAGATGGGCTAACCCTTATTGACATCAATGGATCAGGGATTGAGAGGGTGAACAGCTTTAAGTTCCTCAGCATCCACATCACCAAGGATCTCACGTGGTCTGTACACATCAGCTTTGTGATGAAAAAGGCACAACAGCGTCTCTTTCACTTCAGACGGTTGAAGAAGTTTGGTATGGGCCCCCAAATCCTAAGAACTTTCTGTAAGGGCATAATTGAGAGCATTCTGACTGGCTGCATCACTGCCTGGTATGGGAACCATACCTCCCTCAACCGCAGGACTCTGCAGAGAGTGGTGCGGACAGCCCAGCGCATCTGTAGATGTGAACTTCCCACCATTCAGGACATTTACAAAGACAGGTGTGTAAAGAGGGCCCGAAGGATCATTGGGGACCTGAGTCTCCCCAACCACAAACTGTTCCAGCTGCTACCATCCGGGAAACGGTACCACAGCATAAAAGCCAGGACCAACAGGCTCCGGGACAGCCTCTCCCACCGGGCCATCAGACTGATTAATTCATGCTGACACAACTGTATTTCTATGTTATATTGACTGTCCTGTTGCACATAATATTTATTATAAATTACTATGATTGCACATCCAGATGGAGATGTAACATAAAGGTTTTTACTCCTCATGTATATGAAGGATGTAAGTAAGAAAGTCAATTCAATTCGAACCTCTATCAGATCTCCCCTCAGCCTCCAGCACTCCAGAGAAAACAGCCCAAGTTTATCCAGCCTCTCGTGATAGCACGTGTCCTCTAAACCAGAGCTTTATAAAGTTATAACATCTTGACTTCTGAATTCAAAGCCTTGACTAATAAAAGATTCGAAGTCCATTTATTATCAAAATGCTATAAATAGCGCAACCTTGAGATATACCTGCTCACAGCCAGCCACAAAGCAAGAAACCCGAAAGAACTCAATTTAAAAAAAAGACCAACCCCCAATGCTTGGAGAAAAAGAGAAAAAAGACACCAGTTATGCAAACAACGGAAGGGAGCACCATGGCCACATCGCTGGCCTTCGAGTGCGGAGAGGAGGCCTGGACTCCGAGTGCGGAAAGGAGGCCTGGACTCCGAGTGCGGAGAGGAGGCCTGGACTCCGAGTGCGGAGAGGAGGCCTGGACTCCGAGTGTTCTTCGTCACGTTCATGTCGCTGGCCTTTAAGCAATGAGTGGAGGCCTAGGCTCCAAATGTTCTTTGTCATATGTCCACGTTGCTGGCCTTCAGGCGAGGAGCCGAGGCCTAGACTCATCCTGACCTTTAACTGCTCCACGTCCCTGTCCTTCAACCCCAATCTGACCTCTAACCCCACCCGCACATCCCACTCTCTAAACGCTAACCTGACCTCTCTGTTCAACCATCCCTACGAGCTTAAAAAAAAGTTTACAGTGAACTTGCAGAAGGGAAATGACAAACTTGGACGAAAGAACCTCTTAGTTACCTCACTCAGCACCGCGGAGGAAGTCGCTAATGACTAGGATTCTGCGTTGAGAGTAACAGCGAGGCTCCGGCAGTAAATTCAACAGTGTTCTGCGGAGTACAGAGCGAATGTAGGGATGTTGTGACTACGTCCTCCCCCACAGGATGTACCATGGCCCAATCGTGCTGACAGCACTGAAAACCAACGTGTTTACGGAGCCACCAAGAGTATCAGAAAGAGTCAGGGCCGATCAGTTTTGGTCCCCTAATCTGAGGAAAGACATTCTTGCCATAGAGGGAGTACAAAGAAGGTTCACCAGATTGATTCCTGGGATGGCAGGACTTTCATATGAAGAAAGACTGGATCGACTAGGCTTATACTCACTGGAATTTAGAAGATTGAGAGGGGATCTTATTGAAACGTATAAATTTCTAAAGGGATTGGACAGGCTAGATGCAGGAAGATTGTTTCCGATGTTGGGGAAGTCCAGAACGAGGGGTCACAGCTTAAGGATAAAGGGGAAGCCTTTTAGAACCGAGATGAGGAAAAACTTCTTCACACAGAGAGTGGTGAATCTGTGGAATTCTCTGCCACAGGAAACAGTTGAGGCCGGATCATTGGCTATATTTAAGAGGAAGTTAGATATGGCCCTTGTGGCTAAAGGGATCAGGGGGTATGGAGAGAAAGCAGGTACAGGGTTCTGAGTTGGATGATCAGCCATGATCATACTGAATGGCGGTGCAGGCTTGAAGGGCCGAATGGCCTACTCCTGCACCTATGTTTCTATGTTTCTATGATCCATTCAGATATTGGTGGATTGTTAATCTGTTGGTGGCGGTTGTCCGTCATGTCTGATGATGATAGGGAACCTGTGCGGGAGAGTTCTTTTAAAGTGGAAAAGCCGTCGCACTGGGGCAGTTCCACTCGCTCGACGTCAAAAGTCCAGATCCAGTGGTACAGACGAGAGTCACAAATTGAGATCTTCCCTGGCTGCAGGGGACGACCGTGATGTCTTCTGTGCCTTGTCACGCCCATCGCTCTCCACGCAGCGTTACATTCTCAGCCGCTGGATCTCGCTGTAGATCTCACCTGCCCAGTCCGCCGGAGCAGGCATGTTCCTCTCTCACCGGCTTCCCTCACCCGGTTTACCCGCCTGTCGAAGCGGCGTAACGGAGGTGCAGGCGCTGTCGTGGGCAAACGGCTGCTTGGAGCCGCAGGTGAGAGCTGAGCCAAAGGTTTCCCCAGAGTTGTCATGTAAGCCCCCCTCACCAGAGGTGCCACCCCTCCCTGGACACCCCATACACACCGATCTAACATAAGCCATTATTATTCTCAAATAAATTACCTGCCAGTTTAACTTCCAGTGTTCAGGATTCCATTTTCATTTAATTCTTCCTCTTCCTTACCTTTGATCGCACTGAAATATAACCTACACTTCCCAGTTTCCTCCAAGAGGGCCACAACCTTGTCGTCGGGTTTGGAGGCTGGCGTGCCTCAACGAACCGCTTGAGCTATGTTGGCCGGAGTCAGGGCTTTATGTTTTTGGCTCTTGGTGGGGTCACCCATGCCAAGGAGGGTCAAAGGGTGGTTGACCGCTCTTAATCTGACCTCTACCCTTTGACCTGTTCGGCACGGGTGACCCCCATCAAGAGCCAAAGCGCAGAGCCCAGACTCCAGCCATCATAGCTCTCCAAATCATCAAGCACACGAGCCTCCAAACTCAACGACAACTTTGTGGTCCTATTACTATAAGTTAAAAATAACTTATAGTAATTTTTAAAATGTATGACACTGTACTACTGCCACAAAGCAACACAATTCCCAACAATAATAAACCTGATTCTGATTGGATTCTGAACCACCCAATCAGACTGTAGTTCTTCACCGGCAAACACGAATTACTGCTCTTCATTGGTTGTTCAGTATTCTCAATGATTGTTCAATATTTTCTAGAAACGTTTTTAACAATTTATAATCACAAACTTGTTTTTGAAGCCTCAGCACTTATCTAATGAGTCTCGTTACGCGGTTCCCGGGGTGAGGCGGCGAAGCTGTTACGTTCCAATAGTTTCTGAGGTCGCCCGTGAGTTCAAAGTTCAAAGTGCGTTTATTATCAAAGTCTGTATACCCCTTAAGGTCCGTCTGCTTACAGGCAGCCACAAAAGCAAGAAATCCGGAAGAGCCCAATTTAAAAAAGGAAGACCATCACCCAATACGCAGAGAGAGGAAAAATATCACGCAAACAATGAAAGCAAGCAACAGCTTTCAGAAGGAACGTGAGTCCGTAGACTTGGAGCCTGGCGCAGGCCCAGAGCCTCAGCCTCAGTTCATGACACAGCGGGGGAAATCGTCGCGGTATCCATTTCAAAAATAAAACAGAAATTATGATTGAGGTATTAAAAAGGAGGACAGGAAATCTTGAATAAGGGTCGTGGCCCGAAACGTCGACGCCTTATTCCTTTCCACGGATGCTGCCTGACCTGCTGAGTTCCTCCGGCATTTTGTGTGTGCTACGCTGGATTTCCAGTGTCTGCAGAATCTCTTGCGTTTGTTTGAGGGTAGAAGACAGGAGAGATTGTTCAAAGTTCAAAGTGCATTTATCATCGAAGTGATTCGTCTCCTTACAAGCAGCCACGAAACGAAGAGACCCCCCCCCCCCCAAAAAAAAACCACACACACATATACAAAAAAGAAGACAGTCGAACAGCCAACGTGCAGAGGGGGAAAAAAAAACACATCATCCCCAGAAGCAAGAACCCATTAAAAAATAAAAGGACCCTTACGAAAAGAGACCATTGAACACCCAACGTGCAGAGTTTGAAAAAAAAACACAAGCAAATAGCGTTCTGAAGTGAAGTCCGCAAGACAGTCCCATAGTTCAGCGCAGAGCCCGGTAAGTGTCGTGGAGCAGCGATCCGAACTGGCCCACCCCTCGCCTCGTGCCCTGACGCCCCGACCTTTTCGATCCGGTCCGGCGCTAGAACTGTCCAAATATTGGGGTCAATCCCCTCAATACACCCTGGGGCCTGGACTCTGCCGCGATCTGGCCTGTAACTGACCCTTCCGATCGGGCACGGTGCTTGTTGTGTAGGTAAAAACATCTATGAGGGTTTTAAGTGTAGATTAACTGTATAAAATCAACAAAGACTTGAGGAAGGAATGGTGGTACTCCGAGATAAAAGATTGGGAGCAGAGTTAGGCTCGGAGGAGGCTTCCGAGCAGAAGAGCTTCTTCAGTGAAGACTAGATACTGGAATTAACTTCCAGAGGGAAACAGGTTAAGCCAAAGAGAAGGATTTAGATGAAGAACAAAAAGGATTTTACACATTTGACTGGCTCTATATTATCCGTGACTGGGTCAAAAAGACAGCCAAGCGAGTGAACGGTCTCCAGTGATGGTAGGAGGGGTGACTCATAACACTTTACGGCGCCAACTGGGGTTCAATTCCCGCCGCTGCCTGTGAGGAGTTTGCATGTTCTCCCCGTGACCGCTTGGGTTTCCTCCCAGTGCTCTGGTTTCCTCCCACAGTCCAAAGACGTACCGGTTAGGTTTACCAAGTTGTGGGCGTGCGATGTCGGAGCCGGGAGCAGGGCGACACCTGCGGGCTGCCCTCAGCGCGTCCTCTGACTGCATTGGTCGTTGGCGCAAACAGTACACATTGCTGAACGCTACGATGTATGCAGGACAAATAAATCCTTCAATGCACGCCCTCTGACATTAAGCTTTTCAACCCTGGGAAACAGACATTCCCTGTCCACTCTGTCTGTGCCTCCCATATAACGAGGAACGTTTGATGGCCCTGGGCCTGTACTCGCTGGAATTCAGAAGGATGAGGGGTGGATCTCATTGAAACCTTTCGAATGTTGAAAGGCCTAGACAGAATGGATGTGGAAAGGATGTTTCCCATGGTGGGGGAGTCTAGGACAACAGGGCACAGCCACAGGATAGAGGGGCACCCTTTCAAAACAGAGATGCGGAGAAATTTCTTTAGCCAGAGGGCGGTGAATTTGTGGAATTTGTTACCACAGTCAGCTGCGGAGGCCGGGTCGTTGGGTGTATTTCAGGTGGAGATTGATAAGTTCTTGATTGGACACGGCATCGAAGGTTACGGGGAGAAGGCCGGGGAGTGGAGTTGAGGAAGGGAAGAAAAGGATCAGCCATGATTGAATGGCGGAGCAGACTCGATGGGCCAAATGGCCTAAGTCTGCTCCTGTCTCCTATGGCCTATAAACCTCTATCAGATCTCCCCTAAGTCTGCAGGGCTCCAGAGAAAACAACCAAGTTTATCCAGCCTCTGGTGATAGTGCAGGCCCTCTAAACCAGGCACCATCCTGGCAAAACTCTTCTGCACCCTCTCCGAAGCCTCGGCCTCCTCCCTGTAGTGGGGCGACCAGAACTGGACGTAGTAATCCAGACACAGACCAGAATCTGACTCAAATGTATGACCACTGATTACACCGTGGAAGTTGTGGCTTTGTGGTAGCAAGGCTTCAAAATAACTCCAAGTTACATGATAAAAATAGATGGGCCATGTAAACGTTGGAGATCTGCTGAGAAGGAATTCCTGAGTTGAGTTTGGCAGCTTGATCGGCCATGCTGGAGGCTAACAGCGGACAGGAGGCCTGCGTTTTAAGAGTCTCAGACCGTGGAAGGTTGGACCACCGGAAGAGATTTCAGAGAGAGGAACGGCCGGCGAGCAACATTTAAACAGGGAGGCTTGCTTCCTCGAGCTCCTTCGCTCCGTCCGCCTCAAGAGGCGGGATCTCCCAGTGGCCGACCATTTCGATTCCGCTTCCGATATGTCCATCCGCGGCCTCCTCTACCGCCGTGATGAAGCCACGCTCACCTTGGAGGAGCAACACCTTATATTCCGTCTGGGCAGCCTCCAACCCGATGGCGTGAATGTCAGTTTCTCCGACTTTTCCCGGGCTTCCATCCTCTCCCATCAGATCCCCCCTCCTCCAGCTCTTCATCCCTTTCACCAATCGATTTCCCAGCTCTTTAATTCACCCCCTCCCCCTTCTCCCGGTTTCACCTGTCACCCACCACCTTGTACATCTTCCAACACCCCCCCAACTCAATTTCTTATTCTGAACTCTCCCCCCACCCCTTCCTTCCCAGTCCCGATGAACGGTCGCGGCCCGAAACATCGCTGTCGATGCTCCCCTGCTTCCTGAACTCCTCAGGCGCATTGTGTGTAATGCAAGCGGGATGCCTGGGTCAAACCAGGTCCATTTTTAAAAGATCACACACACACACACACACACACACACACACACACACACACACACACACACACACACACACACACACACACACACACACACACACACACACACTCACACACACACACACACACTCACACTCACACACACACACACACACACACACTCACACTCACACTCACACACACACACACACACACACTCACACACACACACTCACACACACACACTCTCACACACACACACACACACACACACACACACACACACACACACACACACACACACTCACACACACACACACACACTCACACTCACACACACACACACACACACACTCACACTCACACTCACACACACACACACACACACACACACACACACACACACACACACACACACACACACACACACACACACACTCACACTCACACTCACACACACACACACACACACTCACACTCACACACACACTCACACACACACACACACTCACACTCACACTCACACACACACACACACACACACTCACACTCACACACACACACACTCACACTCACACTCACACACACACACACACTCACACACACACACACACTCACACTCACACTCACACACACACACACACTCACACACACACACACACACACACACACACACACTCACACTCACACACACACACACACACACTCACACTCACACACACACACACACACACACACACACACACAGTGAAATGTGCCATTTCGGCGTGCTGGGGGCGGACCGCACGTTCCGACGTCCACAGTGCTCATCGGAGCATCGCAGGCACCGACAACCGGGCTGCGACATCAATGAACGACCGCTAAGCAGGCCCCCCCCCCTCTTTCTCCCCCCCGGCCGCCCACCTACCCGCTCACAGATGGTCCACCAGCCCCAGGGCCTCCAGAGTGCCCGTGGACTGGCGGACATCAGGCCTCCGACGGGGCAAGTGGTCTCGCAGACCCAGAGCCTCAGGGAGAATGTAAGTAATGCTGTGACACACACAAAATGGTGGTGGAACGCAGCAGGCCAGGCAGCATCTATAGGAAGCACAGTCGACGTTTCGGGCCGAGACCCTTCATCAGGACTAACTGAAAGGAAAGATAGTAAGAGATTTGAAAGTAGGAGGGGGAGGGGGAAATGCGAAATGATAGGAGAAGACCGGAGGGGGTGGGGTGAAGCTGAGAGCTGGAAAGGTGATTGGCGAAAGGGATACAGAGCTGGAGAAGGGAAAGGATCATGGGACGGGAGGCCTAGGGAGAAAGAAAGGGGGAGGAGAGCACCAGAGGGAGATGGAGAACAGGCAGGGTGATGGGAAGAGAGAGAGAAAAAAAGGGGGGGAAATAAATAAATCAGGGATGGGGTAAGAAGGGGAGGAGGGGCATTAACGGAAGTTAGAGAAGTCAATGTTCGTGCCATCAGGTTGAAGGCTACCCAGCCGGTATATAAGGTGTTGTTCCTCCAACCTGAGTGTGGGTTCATCTTGACAGTAGAGGAGGCCATGGATAGACATATCAGAATGGGAATGGGACGTGGAATTAAAATGTGTGGCCACTGGGAGATCCTGCTTTCTCTAGCGGACAGAGTGTAGGTGTTCAGCGAAACGGTCTCCCAGTCTGCGTCGGGTCTCACCAATATATAAAAGGCCACACCGGGAGCACCGGACACAGTATACCACACCAGCCGACTCACAGGTGAAGTGTCGCCTCACCTGGAAGGACTGTCTGGGGCCCTGAATGGTGGTGAGGGAGGAAGTGTAAGGGCAGGTGTAGCACTTGTTCCGTTTACAAGGATAAGGTGCCAGGAGGGAGATCGGTGGGAAGGGATGGGGGGCGGGGACAAATAGAGAAGGGAGTCACGTAGGGAGCGATCCCTGCAGAAAGCAGAAGGGGGGGGAGGGAAACGTGTTGTAATGTTGGACCACTTTCATGTATTCTGGGAAGCTGATCATGCAGGGATATTCAAGGGGAGTCAGAGAAGAGATGTAAAAGTCTGTAACATTGGAACATCTGCTGGCCTCCTGGTTGGATAACCTCTCTCTCCCTCGATGGGGTGAGAGAGAGCCCGTCTGAAATACTGAGTTCTGGAGAGTGTTATACGGCCGGCTACATCATAGTCAACGCTCAGCTAGAGGGCCGAAGAAGAGCTATAAGGATCGGATGAAGAATGCTTTAAGGAAGTGCGAGATCAGGCCCGAGGACCTGGAGGACGTTGCTGCCGACTGTAACACTTGGCAACGGCTGTGTCGGGATGGGGTTCGTATTCTGGAGGTGGAAAGAACAACCAGAGGACAGCAGAAGAGAGCCAGGAGAAACACAGCCATGGTTGTCATCACTACCACCACCACCGCATATACGTGTCCCACCTGCAATAGAGCTTGTGGGTCCAGGATAGGACTGTGTAGTCATCAAAGATCTCACCGTTAAGGGAGTGGACGTCGTCATCGGATTCCGATGAACAACCAAAGAAGAAGAAGAAGAAGAAGTTTTTCATGGACTCTAGATCAAGATCTCTTCGAGGGGCTTTTGCTAATGCTTGCCTGCTGGGGGGGGGAGGGGGATTCTGGAGTTTCTGTCACTCACTCTTTGGGTCTTTACTGTCTCACGGACGTCCGTGAAGAGTAAGAATTTCAGGTCGCGTACCGTACGCACACTCTGATAATTAAATTCAACCACTTAAAATGATCTTGAGAACTGGTTTTGTCACTTCCCTTACCCGGGGTGGGTGGGTGGGTGGGGGTGGGGTGGGGTAATGCACTGTGCAAAAATAAGAAGACGCCATGTGAAACAAAACTACGCGCTACGCGGGGTGACACTCTACGATCATCGGCCAGGGCTCAGTTCCCGCCGCTGCCTGCGTGATGTGGGTTCCCTCCGGGCGCTCCGGTTTCCTTCCGCAGTCCAAAGACCTACGGGTGGGGGTTAGTAAGTCGTGGGCGTGCTACGTTGGTGCTGGGAGCACGGTGACCCTTGCGGGCTGCCCCCACACCCCCCTTCATGATTTGGTTTGACGCAAACGGTGCATTTCGCTCTACATTCCGAAGCACGCGTGACAAATAAAATTAATCCTTCTCTCCTGGAGACTGCAAGTGGGTTCCGCAGGGAATGGAAATGCTTTTAGACGAAGCGGAGGTGAGGAGAGCGTTGTGGAAGTATTAATGAAATGTCCTTGCTCATCTCTTAATAAATCTATATTTATTAAGGCAACAAAAAGCACAGTACTGTATTTCACTCAAAAATATTGTGGAATGCCCTGGTTCATGTTTTTTTTAACTGTTACGCTGCTCTGTATTTCATTTTTGTGTTGTTCTATGCAAACCGCTTGTTTGGGTTACTGTTGAAGACAAGAGATAGGAGATTTGCGTGCCGTCCAATTAGGATGGACGGATTAACTGCATAACAATTACAGGACGGAAACAGGCCATCTCGGCCCTTCTAGTCCGTGCTGAACTCTTACTCTCACCTCGTCCCACCGGCCCGCACTCAGCCCGTAACCCTCCATTCCTTTCCCGTCCGTATACCTATCCAGTTACGGGGAGGTTTCTCTGGTGAGGGACCCTAAGGTTGGGCTTGGGGCTTTTGTTCAAGAGGAGATGAAGAGAGAGACGCTGGAGAAAAGAGGTCGTGGGGTTCGGCCCAGAGCGGGGCCGTGATCCGACGAAGCCCGGGGAGATCGAAGGAGGATCGACGAAGGGGTAACGGTGAGCTCCAACTTGTGCACGCCAGACTGTTTCGTTAAAATGGGCCCTTTGCTTTTCTTTTAGTCCTTTTCTTTACTAACCCTTTCGTCAAATTAAGAATTATAAAGCCAAGTCTTTTAATTGTATGCGGTGTGCTGTCTGTTATTTTGTGGTACTGGTTTATAGCAGGGTAACAGATCTCGCAGCATCCGCACAAACAGGGGCTTCCGGGGTGGGCTCATTCCTCAATCTCACACGTTTGGCGGGGCCGGAGATTGTCTCCCCAAGCCAATGGAACCAGAGCGTTTCAGTCTCTGAAACCCTTCAGGTTAATAGGCCAGAAAGGAATTGTCAGGATCTCAGGGGATATAGGTTTAAATCAACGAAGTGTTTTGGAGGTTTAAAAAAAAGATCAGTTATAAACTTATTGACTGGGAAGCAGGCTTGATGGGCTGAATGGCCTACTCTTGCTTTTATTTCTAACGAGCTTAAATCATTGATGGGTAAGGGCCATCAGAGCAAATCCCTCAGTAGACGGAGCATTTTGAGCTCCTCTCAGTTCTGAGCGGGTGTAACCCCGAATATCCAATAATCTGTCCAAGAATTCGAAGACTGAGAAGATTCAAAGCACACTTTTTGATCCAAGTAAATTGTACAACCTCGAGATTCATCTGCTTGCAGGCAGCCACAAAGCAGGAAACCCGAAAAGAACCCGGTCGACGGAAAGGACCAACCGCCAACATGCAGAGAGAGAGAGAGAGAGAGAGAGAGAGGAAAAAAACACACCAAATCACGCAAACGGAAACGAGTCCCCAGTTCATCGCGCAGCGGTGAAAATCGCCGCGAAGCTCGCAGGCACAAAGCCAGAGCGGTCTCACGGCCTCAGTCTCGGTATCGAGGAGACAAGAGTAAACACCACGGAGCAGCGAGCAGAACTGGACCTCCCCTCCCCTCCGGTCCCGAAACCCTGCCTTTGCAGTCCAGGTCGTCCCCCCGGGTTCCCGCCGCAGCACTGTCCATCACCGCCTGGAATATATTCAGTGACCAAATCTCCACAGACCTCCTGGGTGGAGAATTCCGAAGATTCACCACCCTCTCAATGAAGAGGAGCAGGAACAATGAAGACACGTCATTATCAAAAGACAAGAACTCTCAGGGACATGAATGAGCCACGTAAGCCCTACAGGCCGAACCTGGCTTGCTCATTCCAAAACATTTTTGAGTGAACTACATCCTGCTTGAATAAAATGCTGTCACTTTTCGCCTTTGTCATCTCGTCTAGTTGCCCTGACTCTGCTTGGTATAAGATTCTGAAACATGGGGGATCCCAGCCTGGTTATCGAGCACCTTCTAATACCAGAGGGCGGCACGGTGGGGTAGTGGTTAGCACGACGTTTTCCAACACTGGCGACCCGGGTTCAATTCCCGCCGCTGCCTGAGACGAGTTTGCACGCTCTCCCCGTAAACATATAGAGATATAGACAGATAGATGGATAAATGACTAGACAGACAGATAGATAAATAGACTAGATAGAGAGATAGATAGACAGACAGATACATATTGAATTGAATTGATTGAATGATCTTTATTGTCATTATACATAGATACACTGAAACTCTGTTTGGCTTCCTCTCAGGCAATCAAACAAAGCGGTAGATAAAAACAAGACAGTAATAGAAAAACAGTATTAAATAGATAAGTAGCAGAAAATAAGTTGCAGAATATCACAGTAATGCACAAAGTGCTGTCAGTGCGAGTATTTGAGTCCTTGTGTGTGCTCACAGTTTCAGTCATTGTTCTGTGGGAGTGGTGTGATGGAGGCCACAGCTCTGGGGTGTAAGCTGCTCCTCAGTCTATTTGTTCTGGCTTTTCGTGTCCTGAACCTTTTGCTGGACGGCAGCGGGTCAGACAGGGAGTGGCCGGGGTGTGTGGTGTCTCTGGTTATGCTGATCGCTTTCCTCCCGAGTCTGCTGGAGTAGACGGTGTCCAGTCCTGGGAGCTCCATCCTGACAATTCGCTGGGCCGCCGTCACCACGCGATGCAGGACTGGTCGCTCAGTGGCTGATAGATAGAGAGACCAGATAGACAGATAGATAGCTAGACAGATAGATAGATATAGATAGGTAGATAGATAAATAGATAGATAGATGGATCGATAAATAAATAAATAGATAAGAAAATAAGTGAGTAAATACATTAACAGCTGAAAGAATGAAGGACCACCCTGGCCTTGCCCTCTTCTCAATCTGGGAGGAGCTACAGCAGCCCGACGCCATTTCGGGAACCTCTGTGACCAGCTTTTTCTGAGCGGCCCATGAACCCCACCTCAGCTTTTGTCTTTTACACGGTTTATTTATTTATTTTTGTAACCTGATCGTAAACTTTACGTTCCCCCCCCCTCCCCCCCGTGCTGTCGATAATAGACCCTGTTCTGATTTTGGCCCCTTTGTTCCCTGGCCTCCACCCTGTTTCCTCAGCTGGGGAGGGGTACCGCAGAATCTTATTTGTAAATAATCCATGAATTAGCGATACCGGGGAACTTGTTTCTGGAGGAGTCAGATACAATCAGTGCATTTGAGAATCACTTTGACAGGCACTTTAATAGACAAGGCATGAAAGATCAATAAATAGATAGATAGATAGATTATTGATCCCACGACAAATTACAGTGTCGTGGTAGCATTACGAGTGCACAGGTACACAAATACTAGAAGTAAGAAAGAATAAAAAATAAGTTTCTTTAAACAGTCTAACAGAAGGAGGACCATCGCTCCCCCAACTGTAGGTTGACTCATTGGCCGAGGGTGAGGATTACCTCGTATATCGCTCTTTGGAGCAGCACAGTTGTCTCAGTCTGTTACTGAAAGTTCTCTTTTCAGCCAAGGTGACGCGCAGAGGGAATAGCAACCTAATATGGTTGGATGGGCAAAAATGGTCGGTTTGGCCCCTGTTGGCTTCGAAGGACCTGTCCCTGTTCTATATTATTCTCTGGATTTATGATCATTAATGACTGATTTATCTTGATATAACGTGCTTTCTCAAGGTGGTTATAGCCGGGGGGGGGGGGGGGGGGGTGGAGGAGAAGGGACAAAGCTGGGTTACTGGCACCTTAAAACGAGACACTTCGGGCAGGTGGGGCTCACCAGCTCGTCCAGGAGAAGGGAAAGCTCCGATCTCAAACCCTCCGCTGCCCTGCGGCCGTACCCGCTCACGGGCAAGGGTCCGGGAGTGAACCCCGAGGGAAAAGTCCGGAGCTGGGGCCCCTGAGGCGGTCCGACGTCAAGTTCTGACTGGCAGCTCTCTCCTCTCTGCGCCAAAGCCGCAGTTCTCACGTTCATCTCACTACTCACATCGAAACCGGAGTGGAACCGGGGTAGGAGCAGGTCAGTCAGAATCAGGCTTAATATCACCAGCATATGTCATGCAATTTGTTGTTTTTTCTGGCAGCAGTGCGACGCAGTACTTATAATATATAATATAAAAATGCTTGAATTACTGTAAATATATATGTAGCATCCGTGCCCCCAATTTACCCCCGTTCGCCAAGGGTGAACCGCTGTCGCCCCACCAATAGTGCGATACTCCAGTGTAAATACGGTGTAATGCCCCCCCCAGTACACGCTCGCAACACAAATACCAGACAATACCCAAAAGCGAGTAAATAATTGCTACTTTATAGTTATTTCTCAGTGATGGGTTAGTAGAAACAGATAACCTAAAGGCGCCAAATCAGTAAGTTTATCAGTCTGTGCACATAATATGTCAATACGTTGGAGCTCACGCCTCCGGTTCCATCCACAACGACCTTCCGAGCCTTCGGCCACCGTCCGAACCGCCGACGTCCAGTATCCGGCGCCCTGGAACCGCTGTCCGCTCCTCACACGTCCGTCCTCCTCGCTCGCCTCCCGAAAGAGACCGCGAACTCCCGCTCAGCTCACCCATACAAGATAGCACAACAACTCTCCATTGGTTAGTTCCCCCCTTATCTGCAGTTATAACCCAAACATTCCAGACACAGAAACCCATTACAGCATTAAACAACATTACAGAGAAGCCATTTCATTATAACAATACAGAGAAGCCATTTTGTTAGCCTGAACAGTTAACACCACATTTAATGGTACTGAGAGCCCTACATACATATTAAATATTTCAAATTAAATAAGTAGTGCAAAAATAGAAATTAAAAAAGTAGTGAGGTAGTGTTCATGGGTTCAATGTCCGTTCAGAGATCAGACAGCAGAGGGGAAGAAGCTGTTCCTGAATCGTTGAGTGTGTGCCTTCAGGCTCCTGTACCTCCTCCCTGATGGCAGAGGGGAAGAAGCTGTTCCTGAATCGCTGAGTGTGTGCCTTCAGGCTCCTGTACCTCCTCCCTGATGGCAGAGGGGAAGAAGCTGTTCCTGAATCGTTGAGTGTGTGCCTTCAGGCTCCTGTACCCCCTCCCTGATGGCAGAGGGGAAGAAGCTGTTCCTGAATCGCTGAGTGTGTGCCTTCAGGCTCCTGTACCTCCTCCCTGATGGCAGAGGGGAAGAAGCTGTTCCTGAATCGCTGAGTGTGTGCCTTCAGGCTCCTGTACCTCCTTCCTGAAGGGCCTATTCCAAGCTGTTTCTCTAAATAATAAATAAATCAAGTTATACCAAGATACACGTAATGCATTTTAACTCAGCGTTTTCAATTAACAAAACTTCCCCTAACAAAATGCTTTCCGGGAACACATCCCTTTTGTTAATTAAGGTATGTCTGAACAGTTTTTGTAATGGGATTTTGTTAGTCAACACGCCAAATAAATGGCCAACCAGGCTTGGAGGACTGACAGAATCGTTGCCAATTAGTGAATTGAATTGACTTTATTACTTACATCCTTCACATACATGAGGAGTAAAAATCTTTACGTTGCATCTCCGTCTAAATGTGCAAAGCGCAATTTATAGTAATTAATAATAAATAGTATGTACAACAGGATATTCAATATAACATAGAGATACAGCTGTGTCAGCATGAGTTAATCAGTCTGATGGCCTGGTGGAAGAAGCTGTCCCAGAGCCTGTTGGTCCTGGCTTTTATGCTGCGGTACCGTTTCCCAGATGGTGACGGACACAGTTAACATCCTGTCTCAGCCCCTCAGCGTTCAGCAGTTCCTAATCTGAATCCTTCCTCTGTTTTAATGTTTAACAGCCCGATGTGTAATCTAGGAGATTATCCCTATCCTGTGAAAACTTTTAGCCTCTGCCGGCGAGAATTACGGTGGGGGGGGGGAGGGGGGTGCGGGGTTGCGCACTCTCGGGAAACAAATGTCGGGTGTATTATCTGTAACGTACAGTATATCGGGAAATTTGCTGTTTTGTGGTAATAGTACAGCGCAATACATTAAATATGCTCTAATTGCGATAACAAAATATCTTTTAAAGTAAATTAAATGAATAGCGCAGAAAAAGAGCAGAATTAGTGAGGTGGCGTCCGTGAGTCCATTTAGGAATCGGATGGCAGAGGGGAAGAAGCTGTTCCTGAATCGTTGAGTGTGTGTCTTCAGGCTCCTGTACCTCCTCCCTGATGGCAGAGGGGAAGAAGCTGTTCCTGAATCGTTGAGTGTGTGTCTTCAGGCTCCTGTACCCCCTCCCTGATGGCAGAGGGGAAGAAGCTGTTCCTGAATCGTTGAGTGTGTGTCTTCAGGCTCCTGTACCTCCTCCCTGATGGCAGAGGGGAAGAAGCTGTTCCTGAATCGTTGAGTGTGTGTCTTCAGGCTCCTGTACCTCCTCCCTGATGGCAGAGGGGAAGAAGCTGTTCCTGAATCGTTGAGTGTGTGTCTTCAGGCTCCTGTACCTCCTCCCTGATGGCAGAGGGGAAGAAGCTGTTCCTGAATCGTTGAGTGTGTGCCTTAAGGCTCCTGTACCTCCTCCCTGATGGCAGAGGGGAAGAAGCTGTTCCTGAATCGTTGAGTGTGTGTCTTCAGGCTCCTGTACCTCCTCCCTGATGGCAGAGGGGAAGAAGCTGTTCCTGAATCGTTGAGTGTGTGTCTTCAGGCTCCTGTACCTCCTCCCTGATGGCAGAGGGGAAGAAGCTGTTCCTGAATCGTTGAGTGTGTGTCTTCAGGCTCCTGTACCTCCTCCCTGATGGCAGAGGGGAAGAAGCTGTTCCTGAATTGCTGAGTGTGTGTCTTCAGGCTCCTGTACCTCCTCCCTGATGGCAGAGGGGAAGAAGCTGTTCCTGAATCGTTGAGTGTGTGTCTTCAGGCTCCTGTACCTCCTCCCTGATGGCAGAGGGGAAGAAGCTGTTCCTGAATCGTTGAGTGTGTGCCTTCAGGCTCCTGTACCTCCTCCCTGATGGCAGAGGGGAAGAAGCTGTTCCTGAATCGCTGAGTGTGCGCCTTCAGGCTCCTGTACCTCCTTCCTGATGGCAGAGGGGAAGAAGCTGTTCCTGAATCGTTGAGTGTGCGCCTTCAGGCTCCTGTACCTCCTCCCTGATGGCAGAGGGGAAGAAGTTGTTCCTGAATCGTTGAGTGTGTGTCTTCAGGCTCCTGTACCCCCTCCCTGATGGCAGAGGGGAAGAAGCTGTTCCTGAATCGCTGAGTGTGTGCCTTCAGGCTCCTGTACCTCCTCCCTGATGGCAGAGGGGAAGAAGCTGTTCCTGAATCGCTGAGTGTGTGCCTTCAGGCTCCTGTACCTCCTCCCTGATGGCAGAGGGGAAGAAGCTGTTCCTGAATCGTTGAGTGTGTGTCTTCAGGCTCCTGTACCCCCTCCCTGATGGCAGAGGGGAAGAAGCTGTTCCTGAATCGTTGAGTGTGTGCCTTCAGGCTCCTGTACCTCCTCCCTGATGGCAGAGGGGAAGAAGTTGTTCCTGAATCGTTGAGTGTGTGTCTTCAGGCTCCTGTACCCCCTCCCTGATGGCAGAGGGGAAGAAGCTGTTCCTGAATCGCTGAGTGTGTGCCTTCAGGCTCCTGTACCTCCTCCCTGATGGCAGAGGGGAAGAAGCTGTTCCTGAATCGCTGAGTGTGTGCCTTCAGGCTCCTGTACCTCCTCCCTGATGGCAGAGGGGAAGAAGCTGTTCCTGAATCGTTGAGTGTGTGCCTTCAGGCTCCTGTACCTCCTCCCTGATGGCAGAGGGGAAGAAGCTGTTCCTGAATCGTTGAGTGTGTGCCTTCAGGCTCCTGTACCTCCTCCCTGATGGCAGAGGGGAAGAAGCTGTTCCTGAATCGTTGAGTGTGTGCCTTCAGGCTCCTGTACCTCCTCCCTGATGGCAGAGGGGAAGAAGCTGTTCCTGAATCGTTGAGTGTGTGTCTTCAGGCTCCTGTACCTCCTCCCTGATGGCAGAGGGGAAGAAGCTGTTCCTGAATCGTTGAGTGTGTGTCTTCAGGCTCCTGTACCCCCTCCCTGATGGCAGAGGGGAAGAAGCTGTTGCTGAATTGCTGAGTGTGTGCCTTCAGGCTCCTGTACCTCCTCCCTGATGGTAGCAGTGAGAAGAGGGCATGACCTGGGTGATGGGGGGGGGGGGGGGTCCTTAATGATGGACGCTGCCTTTTCTTTGAGGCATCGCCTTCTGAAGGTGTCCCCGATACTGGGGAGGCTAGAGCCCGTTATGCAGTTTGCAACCCTCTGCGGATACACTGGTGAAATTTAAGAGACCACCAGACAGGTATTTGGAGGAATTTAAGGTGGGGGGGGGGTTATGTGGGAGGCAGGGTTTAAGGGTCAGCACAACGTTGTGGGCCGAATGGTCTGTACCGTGCTGTATTGCTCTTTCCGATACTGTGCAGTGGCTGCTCCTGACCGGACGGTGATACAAGTATTCAGAATGCTCTCCACCACACAGCTATAGAAATCTGTCAGAGTCTTTGACAGTGTCCCCTCTAATTGGCTTTTTTTCCCCCCACAGCTACGTGGACCAACCTTTGCTCTGAGTAGGAAATTTTTACACGGTCTGAAAAGACAGACAGACTTTATTGATCCCGAGGGAAACTGGGTTTCGTTACAGCCGCACCAACCAAGAATAGTGAAGAAATATAGCAATATAAAACCATAAATAATTAAATAATAATAATAAGTTAATCATGCCAAGTGGAAATAAGTCCAGGACCAGCCTGTTGGCTCAGGGTGTCTGACACTCCGAGGGAGGAGTTGTAAAGTTTGATGGCCACAGGCAGGAATGACTTCCTATGACGCTCAGTGTTACATCTCGGTGGAATGAGTCTCTGGCTGAATGTACTCCTGTGCCTAACCAGTACATTATGGAGTGGATGGGGGTCATTGTCCAAGATGGCATGCAACTTGGACAGCATCCTCTTTTCAGACACCACCGTCAGAGAGTCCAGTTCCACCCCCACAACATCACTGGCCTTACGAATGAGTTTGTTGATTCTGTTGGTGTCTGCTACCCTCAGCCTGCTGCCCCAGCACACAACAGCAAACATGATAGCACTGGCCACCACAGCCTCGTAGAACATCCTCAGCATCGTCCGGCAGATGTTAAAGGACCTCAGTCTCCTCAGGAAATAGAGACGGCTCTGACCCTTCTTGTAGACAGCCTCAGTGTTCTTTGACCAGTCCAGTTTATTGTCAATTTGTATCCCCAGGTATTTGTAATCCTCCACCATGTCCACACTGACCCCTTGGATGGAAACAGGGGTCACCGGTGCCTCGGCCCTCCTCAGGTCCACCACCAGCTCCTTAGTCTTTTTCACATTAAGATGGCATGCAACTTGGACAGCATCCTCTTTTCAGACACCACCGTCAGAGAGTCCAGTTCCACTCCCACAACATCACTGGCCTTACGAATGAGTTTGTTGATTCTGTTGGTGTCTGCCCCACCACACAACAGCAAACATGATAGCACCACCGTAGATGATTCTGCTCGCACCACGTGACAAAGTTTCCCACCGTCGCCCTGTGTGGCACTTCAAGTTTTTTTTTTGTAATACACATACTTTGAATATTGAGAATAAAAATTTGAAAAATCACATACTTTTGATTTTATTTATGAATTGAAGGGTAGAATGAAATACAATACCACACATAAAATCTTTCATAAGCTTTTCCTCATCTGCCCTTGTTACAAGTCCATTGTCGATAAATGCTCTCCAGATTAATTTCACATCCGGATGAAAGGCACGTCTTCTTATCAACCCAGTGTAACTAAAAGGCCATCTTTCGCGCATTAACAGCCCAGTAATAAATTCTTAACTTAGGCAAAGCAAGACCTCCATCCTTTTATCAATTTTTGTAAGTGACATTTCCTAATTCTTGGTCTTCTATCATTCCAAATAAAAGATGAGATAATGGAATCAATTCGATCAAAAAACTTCTCAGTCAAAAAAAACAGGGATGTTCTGAAATAAATATAAAAATTTTGGTAAAATCATCATTTTGACGATATGGATGCGACCGGCAAGTGAAAACGTAAGTGGGTTCCTTCTGCTAAATAAATACTTCATAGAATCTACCAAGGGAACAAAATTAGCTTTCTAAAGATCCTGTTGAAGTGGAAGGACACGTCGGCTCCCACTCTGTCACAGCGGTTCTCTCAAGTGATGCTATGTCTTAGTTTGGGTGAAAATTAGAAGTTGAATCTTCGAACCTATGTTTGATTTTGAGAAAAGATGGGGTTCATTTGCTCGTTGCTACCATTTGAGTGAATTGATAGATTTCCTCCGCCATCTAATTGTAAATTTTTGTAAAAATTTTTTTGTTTGGTGGTTTGATGTTCGTCTTTAGAAGCTTTTTTGTCTGACGCACGGCTCCGGGGTTGAACACCTAATGTAGTGGTCGCCAACCCGTGGATCGCGATCGACTGGTCGATCTTTGAGACTTTCCCAGTCGATCCCGGAAAAAGATTCGAAAAATTAAACACAAGTACTGTTGAGAGGTTGTTTCCGGGTTGCGGGGTTTTGGTTCCGATCTTTCTGCCCAGTGCGCATGCGTGTAGCGCCCCCGCCGTGTGACTACACAGTGTAATTCAGTGGTCCCCAACCACCAGGCTGCGAGGAAACTATGAGTCAGCTGCACCTTTCCTCTTTCCCTGTCATGCCCACTGTTGAACTTGAACCCACACGAGATTATCAGTCGCCTAAACGCAGTGACGTCCTCGCGCCAGGGATCACCGGTTGGCCTCGGGCGGCCGGCGGGAAGCACCGTTGCTACCGGCCCGGAGCGCGGACAGACGGGCGCTGCCTCTAAACCTGTTTAACACACCGAATGTTTGTGGGGAACCCGGTGCTAAAATATTCGCAGACGACCTAATTCGGGCTCAGGGTTTCGTAAGTAGCAGAGCAGCTACCTCGCTGCGATTTACTGAAACAAACTTTTGTCGGCCGATAGATCCTACGGGTGGGCGCCCTGTCGCACTCCTCGCTCGGTTAGTTCTTTGCTCTCTCTGGACTGCGACCGCCGCACCTGGCCAAAGGGGCGGGCGGGCGGGAGGCTGGAGCTCGGGCCTGGAGGCTGTCTAATGAGGCAATGAAGCCCTCAAAACTGCTCCGGTACCCTGAGTCCAAGCACCCCGCACTTAGAGACAAATCCACTGAGTTTTTCCAGCGGAAAAATACGTCAGCAAGTGGGACAGCAGGTAAGTGCCGAGAGCCGAATTGCGGAATAGACGGGACATAAGGACATAAGGAACTTGCTTCGAGTATCGCTGTATTCCCGTCATGTTTAACAACACCTCCCCCCCCACCCCGTCGGGCGGTCCGCAAGAATATTGTCAATATTAAACCGATCCGCGGTGCAAAAAAAAGGGCAGGTACCCCTAGAGTTCATACATTATTTCTACTTCCGGGTCACAGGGTTTCACTTCCGGTCTTTTCTGCCCCGGTAATGAATCGATTTGGAGTCGATCTTGCCTTTTACTGAGGTCGAGGTAGGGGATCTTGGGCTTATAAAGATCGGTGACCACTAACCTAATGGGTTTTTTTTTCTCACTTTGCTTTCGTAGGGTGTTTTTCCTTTTCTTTTTTTTTTGTTACCATATTTTTCAATCTCTGAAACATTTCTTTTTCCCTTGAGACATTGTAAGTGTTACCTACTTCGATGTACACTTGCTATTTTGGACAACAGTAATAAAAAGATTTGAAAAGGAAGCGAAAGACATGTCTTAATCCTCATTACATCACCCAGATGCTCCACTGTTCCTGGATTTACATTTGACTGAATTCGTAAGACTGAATCTGTGTTCACAGTCAGCGGGCCGATGATTTACTGACGATAAGATACCCACCGACTTCCCTTCTGGGTGTATTGTTGCAATTTATAACAGCGTTGTCACTTGAAACACCAACAATGCAAGTACGTTGAAGCTCTAAAATGCTCCAACGTAAAGGTTGTGGTATGCTCACTACTTGGAAAATTTATGGATTATATTCATTAACATAATTAAATGCAGAGCATTTCGCAATTATATTGACATCGACTTCGAAGCTATGTTAACGTGGTTTCAAATTTATAGAAAAGAAAATCCCGCAACGAAGGCTATTTGCGCGGTAGCATTTCAGTTACTGCACAGCCACGCATCCGCAGGGGTGTCTGGAGACATTCCAAGCCTCCTCAAGCTCCTATAGCCGCCGGCCAACTCAGCCCCAATCCTCCCCCTCTTTCACTGCGCCCCCCGCCCTGAAAATCGCTCACTCCCAACCTCCTTCCGGACGTTCTCTCTGAACCTGCTCCTTCCGGGCTCTGGGTCAAGAGGAACTACGAGGTAACTTCGAGGGGGAGTAGCCTGCGTGGGGTGGGGGTGGGGGAATGGGACTGATTGGAGAGCGATGGGTGGGCTGAAATGATTCGAATGATGTTTTCCTCGCCGCCAACCTCGGAACCCCTCCGCCACTTCTTGCCAACTACCCTGCCGGCGGGCTTACGGGCTCCCGGCGTTGCTGTGCGCCCGCTGACGGTGCAGAACCCCGCGCGGAAGCCGATAGCTCTGCAATCAGCGCGCCCGGGGTTTCTCATCTGGGGCCCCGAGCCCTGCCGTACTCAGTGTGAATGGGAAATGTCAGAAGCTGTTCGTCACGAGCACGGGCCAGTGATCACACACAGTAACAGCTCTCTCTTCCGCTGCCGGTCAACTGCGTTTATTATTGTTATAGGATTAAGCTGATTACAGCCTGGGGGGGGTGGGGGGTGCGCCCACCAGACCTCTGATCGACCTGGGCTGAATTTCTCCTGAAATAAAACCGTTTACCCAGTAATGAGGGGGCTTGCTTATTCTTAAACTTAACGTCTCCCGTTGTGCCATGGCTACGAGCTGCTTGTCGGGGATCGCACCGGCGGAGGCCGGGATGAAAGTGACACCGTGTAATTCCGCTTGGAAACGTCCATGCGTAAGCCAGGGCCACATACACCTCCCAGCAGGAACAACTGGTGAGACCAACACAACCCAGCTTGTCTCGCTGTCCCCCTCCCGACCAATCCCACTCCCGCAGACTTGAGACCAAAAACAGACTCATTTTGTGCTGCGCCCTTCACGGCCCCTGAAGACCCCCGCCGGATATTTAACGGCACTTCCAACTGAAAATAAAATGTTTATTTAGAGGCAGAGCACGGTGACATCCGTTCTGGCCCAACGAGCCTGTCCATGTGAACTATTAACATAGAAACATAGAAAATAGGTGCAGGAGTAGGCCATTCGGCCCTTCGAGCCTGCACCGCCATTCAGTATGATCATGGCTGATCATCCAACTCAGAACCCTGTACCTGCTTTCTCTCCATACCCCCGATCCCTTAAGCCACAAGGGCCATATCTAACTTCCTCTTAAATATAGCCAATGAACCGGCCTCGACTGTTTCCTGTGGCAGAGAATTCTACAGATTCACCACTCTCTGTGTGAAGAAGTATTTCTTCATCTCGGTTCTAAAATGCTTCCCCTTTATCCTTAAACTGTGACCCCTCGTTCTGGACTTCCCCAACATCGGAAACAATTTTCCTGTATCTAGCCTGTCCAATCCCTTTAGAATTTTATACATTTCAATAAGGTCCCCCCTCAATCTTCTAAATTCCAGCGAGTATAAGCCTAGTCGATCCAGTCTTTCTTCATATGAAAGTCCAGCCATCCCAGGAATCAATCTGGTGAACATTCTCTGTACTCCCTCTATGGCAAGAATGTCTTTCCTCAGATTAGGGGACCAAAACTGCACACAGTACTCTAGGTGCGGTCTCACCATTAACCGTATGTGGGAGGAAATCGGAGCCCTCGGAACCCCACGCAGCCAGCCTCCTTACAGACTGTGGCGGGAATTGAACCAGTGTCGCTGGTGTTATACTGGCATTACACTAACCGCTACGCCGTTGGGCCGCCCTAACGCGGCTCTTGGGACGTGGACAACAATGGCGATGCCAACATCTACTGCTTCCGAAGCACGGTTCGCTGGGCCTGTTAGCAGTGGGAGGGCGCACAGAAGCGAGGTATATCAGCTGGTGGAGTGGTGTCGTAGCAACAGCCTCGCCCCTCGACGTCGGTAAGACCAAAGAGCTGATTGTGGACTTCGGGAAGGGTAAGATGAGGGAACACACACCAGAGAGATCGGAAGTGGAGAGAGAGTGAGCAGTTTCAAGCCCCTGGGTGTCAGTATCTCTGAGGATCTAACCTGGGCCCAACACTTCGATGTAGCTACAAAGCAAGCACGACATGTCGCGTTCTATATTTCATTAGGAGTTTGAGGAGATTTACTATGTCAGCAAAAGACACTTGCGAATTTCCACAGGCGTACCGTGGAGAGCATTCTGACTGGCTGCATCACCGTCTGGCATGAGGGGTAGGGGGGAGATACAGGAGCCTCAGGACTCACAGCACCAGGTTCAGGAACAGTTAACCCTATAACATATAACAATTACAGCACAGAAACAGGCCATCTCGGCCCTTCTAGTCCGTGCCGAACGCTTACTCTCACCTAGTCCCACCGGCCCGCACTCAGCCCATAACCCTCCATTCCTTTCCTGTCCATATACCTATCCAATTTTACTTTAAATGACAATACCGAACCTGCCTCTACCACTTCTACTGGAAGCTCGTTCCACACGGCTACCACTCTCTGAGTAAAGAAGTTCCCCCTCGTCTTACCCCTAAACTTTTGCCCCTTAACTCTCAACTCATGTCCTCTTGTTTGAATCTCCCCTACTCTCAATGGAAAAAGCCTATCTACGTCAACTCTATCTATCCCCCTCATAATTTGAAATACCTCTAACAAGTCCCCCCTCAACCTTCTACAGTCCAAAGAATAAAGATCTAACTTGTTCAACCTTTCCCTGTAACTTAGGTGCTGAAACCCAGGTAACATTCTAGTAAATCTCCTCTGTACTCTCTCTATTTCGTTGACATCTTTCCTATAATTCAGTGACCAGAACTGTCCACAATAATCCAGATTTGGCCTCACCAACGCCTTGTACAATTTTAACATTACATCCCAACTCCTATACTCAATGCTCTGATTTATAAAGGCCAGCATACCAAAAGCTTTCTTCACCACCCTATCCACATGAGATTCCACCTTCAGGAAACTATGCACCATTATTCCTAGATAACTCTGTTCTACTGCATTCCTCAATGCCCTACCATTTACCATGTATGTCCTATTTGGGTTATTCCTACCCCTCAGCTATAACCCCAGTTATCACCCCTCAACCATCATCTCCTGAACCAGAGGGGATGACTTCACTCACCCCATCATTGAAATGTTCCCACAACCCTCGGACTCACTTTCAAGTGCTCTTTATACTAATACCCTTGATATTTATTCCTTATTTATGTGTAATTTTTTCTCTCTGTTTCTGTATTTGCAGAGTTTGTTGTCTTTTGCACTCCGGTTGGTCGTCCTGTCGGGCGCGGTCTCCCATTGATGCTGTTGTGTTTCTTTATATTTACTGTGAATGCTGGCAGGAGAATGAGTTTCGGGGTCTATGGTGACGTGTATGTACTTCAAGAATAGATTTACTTTGGATTTCCTTGACCTCTCAGTCAACCTCGTCGCGGCCTTTGAACCTTACGGCCTGCCTGCTCCGCCCCTCCTCTGTGACTGCGCCGCTCTATTCGGCATTCCGCTATCGCCCTGCCCCGAACTGCCGCGACGGAGTGACCTGCGTGCGGAACAGAGTCTCCGACAGCACACGCGACTGCAACCAGCCACAGAGCGGCGGTCAGCGCAACGCTTTGCGGTACGGGTTTCGATTCCCCGCCGCTGCCTGTGAGGAGTTTGTGCGTCCTTCCCCCCCGTGACCGCCTGGGTTCCCTCCCACGTTCCAAAGATGCACGGGTTATTTGGTCAATTAGGGTTTTGTTGGGCAGCATGGGTTTGATGGGCCGAAGGGACTGTTACCCTCCTGTGCCTCTAAATTAAACCAGTCACCAGAGAGGCTGCCTGATCTGTGACCGTTCTCCCTGGCTCTGTATTCCTTTCTCCCTCAAGTTCACTGGGCGGTTTACCAGGGGTGATTGATAAGTTCGTGGCCTGGGGTAGAAGGAGTCAATTTTAGAAAACCTAGTACATTTATTTTCCCTACATTTACACGCTTAGTCCAGCGGTCGTGGAGCATACGGATCCTTTCTTTGTAGAAATCTTTGTAGAAGTGGTCCACAGCATGAGGTGATTGATACGTTTGTGATCAATGAAGGAATGAACAGTAGAACCACAGAACATTACAGCACAGAAACAGGCCCTTCGGCCCTTCTTGGCTGTGCCGAACCATTTTTCTGCCTAGTCCCACTGACCTGCCCCTGGCCCATATCCCTCCATACCCCTCTCATCCACGTACCTGTCCAAGTTTTCCTTAAATGTCAAAAGTGAGCCCACATTCACCACTTCATCCGGCAGCTCATCCCACACTCCCACCACTCTCTGTGTATAGAACCGTTTTAGAACACTGCAGCTGTTTAATGCTGCCTCTGCTAAGCTATCTCAGAATTTTGTGTGTGTTACCTCTGACACTCCCCCCACAAACTTTCCGCCAGACACCTCAAAGTTACGCTCCTTCGTACTTGCCACTTCCACCCCGGGGAGAAAGAGCCTCCATCAGACCATAGGATTCAGGAGCAGGATTAGGCCATTCGGCCCATCGAGTCTGCTCCCCCATTTCATCATGGCTGATCCACTTTCCCTCTCAGCCCCCAATCTCCTACTTTCTCACCGTATCCCTTCATGCCCTGACCAATCTAGAATCTATCAACCTCTGCCTTAAATATACCCAGTGACTTGGCCTCCACAGCCGCCTGTGGCAACGAATTCCACAGATTCACCACCTGAAAGGATTCCTCTTCATCTCCGTTCCAAAAGGACAGTCCCTCTATTCTGAGGCAGTGTCCCCTGGTTCTAGACTCACCCACCATAGAAAACATCCTCTCCACACCCACTTTTTACCAATCAGGTCACCCCTCATTCTCCTGAATTCCAGTGAGTACAGGCCCAGAGCCATCTAAAGCTCTTCATATGACAAGCCGTTTAGTCCTGGAATCATTTTTGTGAACCTCCTTTGAACCCTCTCCAGTTTCTCAGATTAAGGGGCCCAAAACTGCTCACAATACTCCAAGTGAGGCCTCACCGGTGATTTACAAAGCCTCAACATTACACCCTCTTGAAATTAACGCTAACATCACATTTGCCTTCCTCACCACCGACTCAACCTGCAAAGTAACCTTTCGGGAGCCCGGCACAAGGACTCCCAAGTCCCTTTGCACCTCAGATTTTTCTCTCCATTTAGAAAATGGTCTACCTTCTGTCAAAATGCGTGACCGTACACTTCCCGACACTGCATTCCACCTGCTACTTCTTTGCCCGTTCTCCTAATTGGTCCAAGTCTTTCTGTAGCCTCTTGATCTGGCCCTCTTATCATCTTGTATGCCTCTATCAAGTCTCCTCTCATCCTCTTTCACTCCAAAGAAAAAGACCTTTCCTCACAAGACACATTCTCTAATCCAGGCAGCGTCCTGGTGGATCTCTGGACCTTCTCGAAAGCTTCCACCCCCAACATCTGGCGAGGCTCTTCAAATTGCCTCGTCTTGTTCGGGTCCGTGGTGCTTAATGGGAAATGGCGGCGGGCGTCACACGGTAGCGAAGGCCAGACGGCCCGTCCCGTCGAGACAGACAGCATCCACGGTCAGCCGAGCTGCGGGTTGGCAGCTGCTCCCTGGGACTCGGCAGCCAGGGACGAGCCCCGCTGCTCACTCTGCGAAACAGCCTGAGCCTGTGGCCGGCCGAACTTTTCCAACCCTCCGTGTCGCAGCGTCAGAGAGAGAGAGAGTGAAGGACGAGCCTCTCTGGTCAAAGTGTCGCAGAGTTCGGTTCACGTGGAGCACCGCTGCTTTCCGTGGTGTGGGGCGGTTCAGAATCAAAATCAGGCTTTTCTTTATCACCAAAGTTTTTAAAGTTTTGTGTACGTTTCCTTTGAGGCTAACACAACCAGCGAGAATACTACACATCAATTTCACCAACGTGTGGTTATTCCTCTGCCCTCCCCCTTCTCTCGTTTCCATTCGCATTCTATCTCCCCTCTAATGCCTTCTCTTCCTATCTATACCTACCTATCACCCCCTCCTCTCTGGTGCCCCTCCTCCTTCCCTTTCTCCCACAGACAACTCTCCTCCCCTATCGGATTCCTTCTTCCTCAGCCCTTCTACCTTTTCCACCAATCACCTCCCAGCTTCTTACATCACCCACCCGCCTTCCCCCTCACCTGGTCTCACCTATCACCTCCCAGCCTGTTCTCCTTCCCCTCCCCTCGCCTGCTTCGTCCGGCTGCTGCTCCCTTCCTCTCCAGTCCTGCTGAAGGGTCTCGGCCCGAAACGTCGACTCTTTATTCCCCTCCGTAGACGCTGCCCGGCCTGCTGAGTTCCTCCAGTGTGTGTTGCTCTGGATTTCCAGCATCCGTAGTGTTTATACTATAGGAGAACTTGGCTATTCCCCACCCTCGAACGTGCTGACTATGATTTTAGTTATCACAGAGTCCTCCGATCGTAGCCTTCCCCAATCCAACAGATTTAATTTCAATTTTATTTATTTTTACATGCAGTAACCCTCCAAGAGGACCGCAGCTTTGTCGCTGGGTTTGGAGGCTTGTGTGCCTCAACGACTGGGAGAGCTACGTTGGCTGGGCTCAGGGCCTTGGTAGGGTCACCCACGCCAAACAGGTCAAAGGGTAGAGGTCACACTAAGAGTGGTCCGCCGGTCCTCCAGGCTCGGGGGTTCGGCTCAGGGCTAACAACTCTGACTGGTCAAACAAAACTGTTGTGGAAACAGCAATGAAGAAATCTTCTACATCTGAGTGTGACGGTATTCCTGAGTCTCCGCCCGGGACTCGCGTGACTGACAGTAGTGAAAACCGAGAGGAAGCTACTGATAGGATGAAGGAAGCCCTGAACACCGTCAGAGATGGTTAGGATCTTCATTGCTGCCCGAAACGCCAGTGGCAGTAACAGACCCTCCCGGTCCAACAAGCCCGTGATGTCCAATTACACCCATGAACCCCTGCGTCTTTGGACCGTGGGAGGAAACCGGAGCACCCGGAGGAAACCTACACAGTCACAGGAGGAACGTGCAAACTCCTCAGACAGCAGCAGGAATATAAGTTAATATTGGGGCGCACGCTTTATGAGAATAGGTTGAGTGAACTCGGCCTTTTCTTAGAGCGACGGAGGATGAGAGGTGACCTGATAGAGGTGTACAAGATGATGAGAGGCATTGATCGTGTGGATAGTCAGAGGCTTTTCCCCAGGGCTGGAATGGCTAACACGAGAGGGCACAGTTTTAAGGTGCTTGGAAGTAGGTACAGAGGAGATGTCAGGGGTAAGTTTTTTACTCAGAGAGTGGTGAGTGCGTGGAATGGTCTGCCAGTGACGGTGGTGGAGGCGGATACGATAGGGTCTTTTAAGAGACTCCTGGATAGAACACATGGAGCTTAGAAAAATAGAGGGCTGTGGGTAACCCTGGGTAATTTATAAAATAAGTACATGTTCAGCACAGTATTGTGGGCCAAAGGGCCTGTATTGTGCTGTAGGTTTTCTATGTTTCTAATATTTTGTTCCATCCATAATCTAAATCTATTTAGCTTTCAGACTAAATGCAGTCTGAAATAAGAATAAGCCATTCACCATGTGCAGGCCCCTTGTAAACACATTAATTAGATCTCTGCTTGTCCATCTCTGTTCCAATTAAATGCAGAAAATAAATAGCCAAATCAGTTGTAATGAGCATTTAAGTATCTCCAGGCCGATGGGCAAATTTTATAAAAGCCCTCCATTGCTGTCGTTCAAGAAGAAGCCGAGGAATTTAGCGCGAAGACAAGAGGCTGGAAATCCAGAGCAACACACGCACGCACGCACACACACAGACACACACACACACACACACACACACACACACACACACACACGCACGCACACACGCACGCACACACGCACACACACACACACACACACACACACACACACACACACACACACACAGTGCCGGAGGAACTCAGCAGGCCAGTCAGCATCTGTGGAGAAGAGTAAACAGTCGACGTTTCGGGCCGAGACCCTTTGGCAGCACCGGAAAAATAGATGAGAAGTCAGTGTAGGAAGGGAAGGGAGGAAGAAGTACAAGATGGCAGGAGAAAGTTGGAACTGGGAGGGGCGGGTGTGAAGGAAAGAGTTGGGAGGTTGATTGGTGAAAGAGATGAAGGGCTGGAGAAGGGGGGAGTCTGATAGGAGAGGAGAGCGGACCGTGGAAGAAAGGGAAGGGGGATGGGCACCAGCGGCGGGGCTGATAGGCAGTTGAGGAGAACAGAAGGGGTAAGAGGTGAGCCAAAACTGTTACTGAAACATCAATGAAGAATCCTTCTGCATCTGAGTGCGACGGTATTCCCGTGTCCACACCCGGGACTTGTGTGACTGACGGTGGTGGAAACCGAGCTACTGACACGATGAGGGAAGCCCTGAACACCGCCAGAGATGCAGGTGTTTCCGTGAACGCCAGCGGCGTACCAGGTAGATGGCGGGTAAGTGGTCAGCAAAAAAGTAGAGATCATTCCTCCCCCGGCAACAACAACAACATGAAGGAACTCCAAGGCGGCACCCACGGACGGGACTAAACAGTCGGCGTTTCGGACCGAGACCCTTCGTCAGGACTGGACAGGAAGGGAGAGGAGGTCAGAGTAAGAAAGCGTGGGGCCGGGAGGAAGGTGGCCGGTGATGGGTGGAACCGGGAGAGGAGGAGGGGTTGGAGTAAAGAGCTGGGAAGTTGATTGGTGAAAGTGATGAAGGGTTGGAGAAGGGGGAATCTGACAGGAGAGGGCAGAAGGCTGTGGAAGGGGGAGGAGCACCAGAGGGAGGTATTACGTTACTTCTGTTTAAACGTACCGTGGGTTAACAATGAAGAGTCACGTTCTGGAAGAATTAGCGAACTTTTATTTACACAAACGTGTCTTAACCCAGCCACGGGCTGGAACATTCCAGCAATCCTGCGCACGCTCAGTGCTCTGCCCAGTCACGTACTGGCACATCATTGCACGTGATATCACCACGGGAGGCGACGGGCAGCTCGGGAGATGAGGTGAGAGAGAGAAATGGGGACGGGGAACGGTGAAGCCGGGGGGGTGGCAATTACGGGAAGTTGGAGAAATCGCTGTTCACGCCGTCAGGTTGGAGGCTGCCCAGACGGAATGTAAGGTGTTGTTCCTCCAACCTGAGTGTGGCCTCATCCCGGCAGTAGAGGAGACTATGGACTGACATGTGGGAATGGGAATGGGAATTAGAAGTGAAATGAATGGCCACTGGGAAATCCCATATTTTGTGGGATTTCTCAATGGCCAACGATTTCAATTCTACTTCCCATTCCCACATGTCAGCCTGTGCCCAGCCCCTTACTTGAATAACCTCCTTTTCCCGGTTTCACCTATCACCTGCCACCTTGTACTTCTTCCTCCCCCCCTCCCTCCACCTCCTTACACTGACTTCTTCCCCCTTCCTTTCCAGTAAACTGTTGACATTTTGGTCCAAGTCCCATCATCAGGACTCGGACTGATGTCCCATCATCAGGACTCGGACCAAAATGTCGACTGTTCACTCGTTTCCATAGTTGCTGCCTGGCCTGCTGAGTTCCTCCAGCATTTTGTGTGAGTTGCAACTCTTTGAGTGATTGTGCAGAAAGTTTGAAGTTAATAACTCATCAAGGGTGATTGATAAGTTCGTGGCCCGGGGTAGAAGGAGATGAGTTATTAACTTCAAACTTTCTGCATAATCACTCAAAGAGTTGAACTGCGCGTGCATGTAACGAGAGCTGTATAACTCACCTCCTTCTACCTTAGGCCATAAATTTATCAATCACCCATCTGTGGACACTTCCTGGAGGTCCAAGATCCGTATGCTCCACGACCGCTGGACTGAGTGTGTAAATGTAGGAGGGGACTATGTTGAAAAATAAATGTGCTAGGTTTTCTAAAATTGACTCCTCCTATCTCAGGCCACGAACTTATCAATCACCCCTCATAAGTACAATGCAAATACCTCATCAGCCAATCACGTGGCAGCAACTCAGTGCATAAAAGCACGCCGACACGGTCAAGAGGTTCAGTTGTTGTTCAGAGCGAACATCAGAATGGGGAAGGAATGTGATCTAAGTGACTTTGACCGTGGAATGATTGTTGGTGCCAGACGGGGTGGTTTGAGTATCTCAGTAACTAATCTCCTGGGATTTTCACGCACAGAGCTTGCAGGGAAAAACAAGAAAAAACACCCAGTGAGCGGCAGTTCTGTGGGTGAAAACGCCTGGTTAATGAGAGAGGTCGGAGGAGAACGGCCGGACTGGTTCAAGCTGACAGGAAGGTGACAGTAACTTGAATAACCACCCGTTACAACAGTGGTGTGAGCAGAAGAGCATCTCTGAAGTGGATGGACTACAGCAGCGAAAGACCACAAACATTTGCTCGGTAACCACTTTAGGTACAGGAGGGACCTAATTAATTGGCCATTGAGTGCCTGGCCCTGTAGCTCAAGAATGGGTGTGAATTGAGAAGGGAGACAATAAAAACTTTGTAAGAGTGCAGAGTAGACCGTGAGGATGGGTGAGATTAGAAAAGTTTGTGAGGGGGTGAAATCACGGGAGAGACTGGTTAACTGGTCGCTGGTTAAAGTCACAACGGGTGTGAGTGGCCGGGACTCAGGATGGGCCAGGACACGGAGCAGCAGATTCTGGCTTCTTCTCCCTTCCTTTCCCGTCTGGGGGGAGGGAAACATTGCCTCTTTACTCCCCTGAGCTGCTGAGTTCCTCCACCATTTTGTGTGTGTGTGTGTGTGTGTGTGTGTGTGTGAGTGCGTGCGTGCGTGCGTGCGAGTGCGTGTGTGTGTGTGTGTGTGTGTGTGTGTGTGTGTGTGTGTGTGTGTGTGTGTGCGTGCGTGCGTGTGTGTGTGCGTGCGTGCATGCCTGCGTGTGTGTGAGTGAGAATCAGGATTTCCAGTGTCTGCAGAACCTCTGGTGTTTACAACGGTTGTGAGGTTTGAGCTTCACTTTGGGCTCGTATCCAACAGCAAAGGTGGCATGGAGCTGAAATTTCTGGCACCACATTAAACAAAACATCGTCTTCACATCCATCAGCTCAAAAAATAGGTGGGGTGGGGGGGGGGGGTGTGAGAGGAGCTAAAGATGGCGCCAGAGGTGTTGGACCTGGGCGACTTCTTCCAGCTTGTCTGTGGGACGGTTTAATCTCTTTTCCTTTTTTTCTCTTCAAGGTGGCTGGGGTCCCGTCGGAGTCAGTGATCGGCAGCCGTGTTCGAACTGCGACTCTTCACGGTGGTGGGCTCCAGCTCTCAGAGCTCGCCGACTGGCCTGGCGCTTTCGATACCTCCAGGAGCGGCCTGCAAGGACGTGTGGCCCCGATTCCTCGCCGGCAAGGACGACTGAAGCTTTGCGGGAGATTGAAACGCTAGTGAGTGAGAGACAGAGAGAGAGAGAGCCTGTCTGAGATGTTGAGGGGTTGGGATGGACAGTAGGCTTTGATGGACTCGGGGGGGGCGGGGTTTGCTGTTGCTCGCAAGGTGGGTGGGTGGGGGGGCTGATACTTTTGCTGCAGCAAGAGCCGAGAGGTAATGTTGCAGCTATATAGGACCCTGGTCAGACCCCACTTGGAGTACTGTGCTCAGTTCTGGTCGCCTCACTACAGGAAGGATGTGGAAGCCATAGAAAGGGTGCAGAGGAGATTTACAAGGATGTTGCCCGGATTGGGGAGCATGCCTTATGAGAATAGGTTGAGTGAACTCGGCCTTTTCTCCTTGGAGCGACGGAGGATGAGAGGTGACCTGATAGAGCTGTACAAGATGATGAGGGTCATTGATCGTGTGGTTAGTCAGAGGCTTTTCCCCAGGGCTGAAATAGCTGACATGAAAGGACACAGGTTTAAGGCGCTGGGGAGTCGGTACAGAGGAGATGTCAGGGGTAAGTTTTTTACGCAGAGAGTGGTGAGTTCGTGGAATGGGCTGCCGGCGACGGTGGTGGAGGCGGAAACGATAGGGTCTTCTAAGAGACTCCTGGATGGCTACATGGAGCTTAGAAAACTAGAGAGCTATGGGTAACCCGAGGTAACTTCTAAAGTAAGTAAGTGTCCGGCACAGCATTGTGGGCCGAATGGCCTGTATTGTGCTGTAGGCTTTCTATGTCCCTCGGTGGGTGGAGCGGGAGGGGGAGGGTTTATGCTTTTGCTGCTGCCCGTGGGTGGGTTGGGTAGGGGGATTTGTGTCCTAACGTTCTCTGTCATTCATTCTTTGGGAGGAGTAAGGATCCCAGGCTGTACACCGTGTGTGCTCTCTGTTATCAAATTGAATGAAGAAGGGAGGCTATATTTGGAGACGTGGGCCGAGAGAACAGGCAGCCCGCTTTCCTTCAGCAGTGAGCCGCAGAAAAGGTACCGAGCAGCACTTTAAAGTTTGCCACACAAGTAGTTCAAGGGGGCACAGGTTAAATCTGGTCAGAAGTAAATTGCGGAGTACCGCCCCATTGGATCTCTTCTGCACGAGGAGGAATGAAAACATGGACTGGATTTCCAGATCAGGGAAGTAAAGGATCAGGTCTGGGTTTAATACGTTGTGAAATTTGTTAACTTTGCAGCAGCAGTATATGTTAAATATAGAAAAAAATGAATTACAGTAATTATATATATGTATATTAAATAGTTAAGTTAAAATAAGTAGTGAAAAAACAGAAATTAAAAAGTAGTCAGGTAGTGTTTATGGGTTCAATGTTCATTCAGAAATTGGATGGCAGAGGGGAAGAAGCTGTTCCTGAATCACTGAGTGTGTGTCTTCAGACTCCTGTACCTCCTCCCTGATGGCAGAGGGGAAGAAGCTGTTCCTGAATCGCTGAGTGTGTGTCTTCAGGCTCCTGTACCCCCTCCCTGATGGCGGAGGGGAAGAAGCTGTTCCTGAATCGTTGAGTGTGTGTCTTCAGACTCCTGTACCTCCTCCCTGATGGCAGAGGGGAAGAAGCTGTTCCTGAATCGCTGAGTGTGTGCCTTCAGGCTCCTGTACCTCCTCCCTGATGGCAGAGGGGAAGAAGCTGTTCCTGAATCGTTGAGTGTGTGCCTTCAGGCTCCTGTACCTCCTCCCTGATGGCAGAGGGGAAGAAGCTGTTCCTGAATCGTTGAGTGTGTGTCTTCAGGCTCCTGTACCTCCTCCCTTATGGCAGAGGGGAAGAAGCTGTTCCTGAATCATTGAGTGTGTGTCTTCAGGCTCCTGTACCTCCTCCCTGATGGCAGAGGGGAAGAAGCTGTTCCTGAATCGTTGAGTGTGTGCCTTCAGGCTCCTGTACCTCCTCCCTGATGGCAGAGGGGAAGAAGCTGTTCCTGAATCGCTGAGTGTGTGTCTTCAGGCTCCTGTACCTCCTCCCTGATGGCAGAGGGGAAGAAGCTGTTCCTGAATCGCTGAGTGTGTGTCTTCAGGCTCCTGTACCTCCTCCCTGATGGCAGAGGGGAAGAAGCTGTTCCTGAATCGCTGAGTGTGTGTCTTCAGGCTCCTGTACCTCCTCCCTGATGGCAGAGGGGAAGAAGCTGTTCCTGAATCGTTGAGTGTGTGTCTTCAGGCTCCTGTACCTCCTCCCTGATGGCAGAGGGGAAGAAGCTGTTCCTGAATCGCTGAGTGTGTGCCTTCAGGCTCCTGTACCTCCTCCCTGATGGTAACAATGAGAAGAGGGCATGTCCTGGGTGATGGGGGTCCTTAATGATGGATGCTGCCTTTTTGGGGCATGGCTCCTTGAAGGTGTCTTGGATAATACAGAGACTGGTGCCCATGATGGAGCTGACTAATTTTACAACTCTCTGAAGCTCAGTAAAACCCTGTGCAGTAGCCCCCCCCCCCCACCCATACCAGACGGTGATGCAGTTAGAATGCTCTCCACGATATGGCTGTAGAAATTTTCAGGTGTTTTTGGCGACACACCGGCTCTCCTCAAACTCCTGATGAAGTATAGCTGCAGTCATGCCTTCTTTGTAGTTGGGTCCGGGGTAGATCCCCAGAGAGATTGACACCCGGGAACGTGAAGTTGCTCACTGCTTGCCCTGGAGCCACGTTACTGCAAGAACGAGCACGCAGCAGTTCCTCATCTCGCTCTGGGTCGGCTGCAGACAAGAGCAACCCAACTCGTCTTCCAGGGAGCGAACGCGGGAGAGCAGGATCGAAGCGAGGGTCGGCCTGCACGGGCCAGCCTCCAACGCAGCACGGAGTCCGGCGCGCACCACCCTGCCGCCATTGCTTAGCTCATTATAATGTTCTCCCAAAGTTAGACTAGTGTGGTCCTTACGGCCCAGATGGTGTGAAAAACAACAAACTGTGGCGCTGGAACGGCTACACTAGAAGACAAGCAACACACACACAAAATGCTGGTGGAACGCAGCAGGCCAGGCAGCGTCTGTAGGGAGAAGCGCTGTCGACGTTTCGGGCCAAGACCCTTCGTCAGGACTAACTGAAAGGAAAGATAGTAAGAGATTTTGAAAGTACGACGGGGAGGGGGGAAATGCGAAATGATAGGAGAAGACCGGAGGGGGTGGGGGTGAAGCTGAGAGCTGGAAAGGTGATTGGCCAAAGGGATACAGAGCTGGAGAAGGGAAAGGATCATGGGACGGGAGGCCTAGGGAGAAAGAAAGGGGGAGGGGGGAACACCAGAGGGAGATGGAGAACAGGCAGAGTGATGGGCAGAGAGAGAGGGAAAAAAAAGGGGAGGGGGTTAAAACTGAATATATCAGGGATGGGGTAAGAAGGGGAGGAGGGGCATTAACAGAAGTTAGAGAAGTCGATGTTCATGCCATCAGGTTGGAAGACCCTGGGTTTAATTCACCTTACAGTAGTGTAGTGGCTCAGTTATTAGTAACCGAGCCGTTGGCCATGGTGAATTTAAATATGGAGGAAGATGTCGAGCTTGAATGGGTCATGGGCAGTGGGAAGCAGACAAACCAATTTTCTTTGTTCTTGCCACCTGCTTGAACGAGTTGGAGACAGCCATTTTGTGAGCCCCTCCTTGCCTGCATTTCCTCCCACCCCCCCCCCCCCTCATTTTGTGGACTCTGAACTGGTTCTTGCTTTGGGATAATCTAATCAGACCAAGTGAATGTGGACGCAAGGAGCTTCGGGCAATGACCTGCTAAACCTGAGACGACTCTCGAGTGGCTGTTTACTATGCAGAATGGCAGATCTGTTGGAGGAGCAATCTTTAATATTGTGCAACTCAGTGCCTGGGTCACCTGCTTAGACTGGTTTGTCCCAGTCAGAGTTGAAAGGAACAGAGGCACGAGGCTGTGGTTGGGGGTGCAGGGGCAGAAACCGTAGAATGACGTTGGTCCTGTCCCTGGACCAGAGCCAATATAAAGGTGGTAAGGAAAATCAGGTCCAATGACACTGCAACGCTGGTTTGGAATTGATAAGGAACGAATATAAAGGCGGGCATTTCGAGTGCGCCATCGCTACCGGCTACGGGTGGCGTAGTGGCGTCAGCACTGGACTCCAAGGCAGAAGGTCCTGAGTTCAAACCCAGCCGGGTCCCAACCTGGGCAGCGGCCGTATCTGCGCGGAAGAAAGGCTCGAAAACCCTATGGGTGGGACTCGACTTAACGACCGAACAGCATCCCAAAGTCAAGCCCCCCCCCCCACCCCGTCCCAGGCGCTGAGAGAAAGGATCGACCGCCTGGCCAACAGGGATCCTGTTACAAATTGGGAAAATTTACATTGTAAGGTGGCGTTAAACAGCGACTCCTTTGCTTGCATCTTCTGAAACAGCTCTATTTCCATCTTTGGCACCAACCCTTTTTATTTCCTTTTTCAGGTTCTCAGAGTTACATTCTGACTGTGGTTCTTTGCAGGAATGGGACGAAACAGACTTTTAACATCATAAGCCAACGAGATGTTGTTATGTCTCCCCTCTCGCTGTGAAACAGGGACACCTCTTTTTCCCTTATTAGGGAGAGAGAGAGCCTGTGTATGTTGAATTACCTGGTGAACGAGTAGTCTTTGGGGTACTGCAAGTCTGTGTCTTTACTGATGCTTTGCTGCACACTCGAGTTCCCGGGTGGGGGGGGGGGGGGTACCGATGCTTTTTTTTTTGCTGCTGGGGAAGGGAGGGGCCCGCTTTGAGATTCTAACATTTAACAGTCATTATTTTCTGGGGCACTCCTCCGTTTTCGTGGATGTTTGCGAAGAGAAAGAATTTCAGGATGTATATTGTATACATTTCTCCGACATTAAATGTGCCTATTGAATCTAATGAAAATGGTCTAAGTGAGTATAGGTACAGACAGAACAGTTGAACTCATGTTCGAAGTTGTTGGTCCGTGGTCAACATAGTCGCATTGTTGTTTGTGCTGGGACAATAAAGTGCAAGCCTTGATTCACTCAGGGTATCGTCGTGAGTTTCCCAACCTAGTCCCACTGACGAATGGTCAACAGAGCCTCTAAGCTGTGACATTCTATGGACCGTGCTCTCTTCTCGCTGCTGCCATCAGGCAGAAGGTATGGGAGCCTCAGGACTCGCACCACCAGGTTCAGGAACAGTTACAAAAGGGGATAACTACACTCACTTGGTCCATCATTGAAATATTCCTACAATCAATTTTCTCGCTTTAAGGACTCTTTATCTCATGTTCTCGTTATTTATTGCTATTTATTTATATTTGCATTTGCACAGTTTGTTGTCTTCTGCACTCTGGCTGATCTTTCACTGATCCTGTTTACAGTTACTATTCTATAGATTTGCTGAGGACGCCCACAGGAAAATGAATCTCAGGGTTGTTACAGTGCACTTTGATAATAAATTTAGTTTGAACTTTGAACAACTATTTATTTTTGTATGCTGCTTGCTTAACTGAAGGGGTATTTGTGGTTGCTAGTTAACCTACCAGCACGAGGGTGCCTGGGCCCTCAGCTGTACAGCTGATTCTCAACCACCTTGTGGTCCAGTCAGTCACTCAGCTCAGGAAGCAACTAATCTTATGAAAGAATTCAGATGGGTGCATTCTTTGTGTGTCCACAAACAACAGGTGCATATATCTTATTTTTCCAGCTGTGGTGCTCCACCTCAATCAATGCTCAGATAGTTTGGACAATGGCTCCACTACTTACTAAAATTTTCTTTCTTTCCCCCCCCACCCCCGGGAGGTTGTGCCACAGCTCCCATCTCCTCCACCCTTTCAGCAGACTGAACTTGACACAAGTCTCATGATTAGCGTTACCGTTCCAGTTTAATGCAGTCGAAGCAAATGCACTTTGAGCAAAGCAACTCGAGGAGAGAGCTCTTTCGTTAACGTGCTGTGCTACTCCAACACAGATATCTTGCATTAACGATGTTGACCAAACCCAAGACACGCCTATCCAATAGCACAATCCAACGCGGGACAAACTGGCTTGTTCTATTGGCCACTTGAGGTCATTTATCGAAAGGACAGTGGTGCAACGTGTAGACGCAAAAAGCAAATATGGTTGTTTGGCTACCCAAGTGAAGTATGATGTTCTAAGAGGTTGCCTGTGGGGTTTCAAGTGGAATTTGGTTGTGCAGTCACTCAAGTCACTTCCAAGAGGACCACAGCCTTGTCGTAGGGTTCGGAGGCTTGCGTGCCTCAGTGACCCGGGAGAGCTGTGTTGGTTGGAAACAGGGCTTTATGATTTGGCTTTTGGTAGGGTCACCCATGCCACACAGGTCAAAGGGCAGAGGTTAGACTAAGAGTGGACCTCCAGTTCTCGAGGTTCACGAGGGTTCAGCTCAGGGCTAGCAACCCTGACCGGTCAAAAAAAAATAATTGTTATGGAAACAGCGATGAAGAATCCTTCTTCATCTGAGTGTGATGGTGTGGACAGATAGAGTTGGAGGACCTTTGTGGCTGCCTTAAACGTCAGCAGTGTAGTGAGTAGTGAATAAGTAAGTTTCTTAAGTCGAGTATGAATTTCTTCCTAAGAGGTTCCTATTGGTGGGTCTTCAGATGGAATGCAGTTGTGTGGTTTCTCAAGCCTAGTGTGTAGGCCTCAGTTAATCCCATGAGACCATGGATTTGCGCCTTGGAAAGTTTCCAGGGCGCAAGCCTGGGCAGGGTTGTATAGATGACCGGCAGTTGCCCAAGCTGCAAGTCTCCCCTCTCCACGCCACTGATGTTGTCCAAGGGAAGGGCATTAGGACCATACAGCTTGGCACTGGTGTCATCGCAGAGCAATGTGTGGTTGAGTGCCTTGCTCAAGGACACAACACGCAGCCTCAGCCAAGGCTCGAACTAGCGACCTTCAGATCACTAGACGAACGCCTTAACCACTTGGCCACGCGCCAACACTCAAGTCTAGTACGACGTTCTCATAAGAGGTTGCCTTTTGGTGGGTCTTCAGATGGAATACGGTTGTGTGCTTACTCAAGTCGAGTTTGATACTCGTTTAAAGGGTCGTCTTCAGGTGGCTGGGAGCCACATATCCTGAGGCAGTGCGGGCAAGAGTAAATGGTGACTGTGATTCGTGGTTGGGTCTTTTCATTTTTTAGTCTATCCTTTCACTGCTATATGATAAGGCAGTTTAAATCACATGCCCCAGAATGAAGATTACTTTGAGCTACAGTGCAATAAAAAAAAAATCTTTGGGAAGTAGCGCATGAACAGAGGAAAATGTTGCCATATTTTCCTGGAGATAAGGGACAGATCACCACTCATCCGCTTTCCTCGCAATATCTGGGGAGCCATCCTAAAGATCAATAGTACCGCGGAACAGAAACCTAGCAGGGAAGCATGAGGTCATCGATATATGGCACAGAGTTTACTGTCAACATCTGAAAGCAGGGAGGTTTGGAGTCGACGTGAAAATCAGGCTTTAACACAACGGAAAGAAACCATTCCCCTCCAGTCCGGGATCACTCCTATTCATATCCCTCCTCCCAGCTAAATAACACGAGCAGTGGCGTTTGCAATCCGGGCACTTCTGCGGCTATTGCAGCACCAGGTTTAGTACTTTGTCGAGAAATTATTAAAATCCAGTTTGGAGATATCCCTCTCATTGGAGAAATGGGCTTTGTCGATTCGAGACATTGGGCTTCCCACGGACTTGAGCCAATTCATCCTGCAACGGGAAGCAGAGAAGAAAGTTACTGGAAAACAAAACTGGTAGCGATTTGTAGGTAACTACGCAAACGTTTGTGACATGAATGATATATCTCCCTCCGAGCCCTTACTCCTGCAAACACATGCCCATTCACCTCCTCCCTCACCTCCGTTCAGGGCCCCTAGCGGTCCTCCCAGGTGAGGCAACACTTCACCTGAGAATCTGCTGGGATTGTCCTCTGTGTCCGGTGCTCCTGATGCGGCCTCCTCTATATTGGGGAGACCCGTCGTGAATTGGGGGGGGGGGGCGCTCCATCAAACACCTCCGCTCCATCCGCCAAAACTGCGACTTACCATTAGCCGGACATTTCGATTCCGATTCCCTTTCTGCACCATCCGCCACAAGTCCGTTCTGCCTTTAGCGTGTTTTGGGTTTGAGCTTAAGATAAGGGGCGGTGTTGTTCAACTTAGGCATGTGGTGTCAGCCAGTCAGGATGGTGGAGATGGTTGGCTCTCCTCCATTATGTCCTGTTCAAGTTTGGAGAAAATTAGAAGCCGGATGTTTGACACATCTTTTAATTTTGAGCGAGCCTGGCTGCCTTTTATTCAATATTTTCATCTGATTTAATTTTTTTTTGTTTTGTTCCACTTTATCTGCAAGGGTTCAGATCTGACCAGAAGGATGTTTTCTCTTTTCTAATTTTATCCTCAAATGGACCACCCAGTCTCTCCTTTTTTTGTTTTAGGTTAGTTTAGTGGGTTTTTTTTCTCTTTATTATAAAAATTTCCAGTCTTTTTTTTAATGATTTGCCAAGAGGAGTTGTGGTTTCTTGTTTATATGCAACAGCTTAATATTATATCTATATGACTCTGACGGTATATATCCTTTTTGTTGGCTGTACGTTTTTTGCGTTATGTGTTTGCTATAACTTCTCCTCTGATTTGCATCTCTCTCTTTTTTTGTTTAAAGACCCTGGACGTACGGAGTTTGAGAAAGCTGGCTTTCTCACGCTCAGCAGCTGTTAGCAAGCTAATCTCTAGAGCCTTGTCTCTAGAGGCACCCGGTAAAGAGGGGTTTCATGTAAATAAAGAACGAGGACGAGATAAAGAGTCCTTAAAGTGAGATCATTTGCCGTGGGTTCAATTCTACAATCACGGAGAGCATCATCTCGTCAGCCATTACCGTCTGGTTTGGTGCAGCATTCTCTCATTGCGTAGGAAAGCCACAGTGAACTTTCAGGGGAAAAAGTCATCGACTACACCCCACCATCACCTCAGGAGAAAGAAATGAGCGGGAGGTGTCAATAAGGACACTACCCGCCCTGCCGGGAAGTTCTATAGGGCTATTAAAACATAAACTTCATGCCATCTTAAAAGTTCCTTCCTCCAGGCAGTTCATCTGATCAATCATTCTAGTTAGACCCCTCCCCACTCCCCTCTATTACCTCAGTCACCGCACTGTAGACACTTCAAACCACCTTTTTATAATGCTATCTATATTGTACATCCTCCAAGGGGACCACAACCTTTGTCCGAGGGTTTGGAGGCTTGCGTGCCTCAGTAACCCGACTTCTATACTGGCTGCAGTCAAACAAAATTGTGACGGAAACAGCGATGAAGAATCCTTCTACATCTGAGTGCGACGGTATTCCTGAATCTCCACCCGGGACTCGCGTGACTGACGGTAGTGGAAACCGAGAAGAAGCTACTGACACGATGAAGGAAGCCCTGAACACTGCCAGAGATGGAGGACCTTCATCGCTGCCCGAAACTACAGTGGTGTAACGGACAGTAAGTAAGTTACGTTGTAAGTACATGCTGGTGTCATGTAGTTGTGCACATTTTATTCCATATCAGTGCTTTATTGAACCCTTCGAGGCACGCCGCCCAGCAATCCCCCGATTTAATCCTAGCCTAATCACAATGACCAATTAACCTACCGACTGGTAGGTCACTGGACTGTGGGAGGGAAAAGGAGCACCCGGAGGAAACAGGCATGGTCACAGGGAGAACGTACAGGCAACGGCGGGAATCGAACCTGGGTCGCCTGAGCTGTAAACCGTTGTGCTAATCACCATGCTACCATGCTGAGTAAATAACATTGCCTTCCCGCGAACTGTTTGAAAACCTCTTCAGAGGCCAAAATAGCCAATTACTGATCCTTGATGTACATGTGACCCTCCAGTGGCTTAAGGGTTTTTACAAATAACCTAAAATGGACTCACAACCCAACCCCCCTCTTCCTCTATTCCCCACTCTGAGCTTGCACTTCTTCCCACTTACTTATTAGCTCCTCCCCCACCCCGGGTCCCCTCCTCCTATTCTCCAGCCTCCTCTCCCATCAGATTTTCTTCTCCAATCTTTGACCTTTCCCGTCCACCTGGCTTCACCCATCACTTTCCAGCTCAACTCCTCCCCCTCCCCCCACACTTTTTATTCTGGCATCTTCCCCCTTCCAGTCCTGAAGAAGGGTCTCGGCCTGAGGCTCGTCTGTTTATTCATTTCTGCAGATGGTGCTTCGACCTGCCGAGTGTGTGTGTGTGTTGCTAAGGAACACAACGTGGGAGGAATTGAACCAGAGTTGCCCGAACTGTAAAGGTAGGGGTGTGTGTGTGTGTGTGTGTGCGTGTGTGTGTGTGTGTGTGTGTGTGTGTGTGTGTGTGTGTGTGTGTGTGTGTGTGTGTGTGTGTGTGTGTGTGTGTGTGTGTGTGTGAGTGTGTGTGTGTGTGTGTGAGTGTGTGTGTGTGTGTGTGTGAGTGTGTGTGTGTGTGTTAGTGTGTGTGTGTGTGTGTGTGTGTGTGTGAGTGTGTGTGAGTGTGTGTGTGTGTGTGTGTGAGTGTGTGTGTGTGTGTGTGTGTGTGTGTGTGAGTGTGTGTGTGTGTGAGTGTGTGTGTGTGTGTGTGAGTGTGTGTGAGTGTGTGTGTGTGAGTGTGTGTGTGAGTGTGTGTGTGTGTGAGTGTGTGTGTGTGTGTGTGTGAGTGTGTGTGTGTGTGTGTGAGTGTGTGTGAGTGTGTGTGTGTGTGAGTGTGTGTGAGTGTGTGTGTGTGTTAGTGTGTGTGTGTGAGTGTGTGTGAGTGTGTGTGTGTGTGTGTGTGTGTGTGTGTGTGAGTGTGTGTGAGTGTGTGTGAGTGTGTGTGTGTGTTAGTGTGTGTGTGTGTGTGTGTGTGTGTGAGTGTGTGTGTGTGTGTGTGTGTGAGTGTGTGTGAGTGTGTGTGTGTGTGAGTGTGTGTGTGAGTGTGTGTGTGTGTGTGTGTGTGAGTGTGTGTGAGTGTGTGTGTGTGTGTGTGAGTGTGTGTGAGTGTGTGTGTGTGTGTGTGTGTGTGAGTGTGTGTGAGTGTGTGTGTGTGTGAGTGTGTGTGTGAGTGTGTGTGTGTGTGAGTGTGTGTGAGTGTGTGTGTGTGTTAGTGTGTGTGTGTGAGTGTGTGTGAGTGTGTGTGTGTGAGTGTGTGTGAGTGTGTGAGAGTGAGAGAGTGTGAAAGTGAGAGTGAGTGTGAGAGTGAAAGTGAGAGTGAGAGTGTGAGTGTGTGTGTGAGCGTGTGTGTGTGTCTGTCTGTCTATGTGAGAGACACATTTCACTGTGTGTTTCGATGCCCAAGTGACAAACAAAGCTAATCTCTTTAAAAGTGCCACTTTCGATATTAAAGCTAAAAGATATGACGAGGTAGTGTTCACATCAAGGAGTTAAGCGCTGACTGCAGGAGTAATGTAGTTCTGAGTGAAATCACATCTAATATCCTGAGGCGCAAATGGATTTGGGAGTCCTTTTGCAAGATTCCCTGAAGATTAATTTGCAGGTTGAGTTGGTGGTGAGGAAGGCAAATGCGATATTAACTTTCATTTCAAGAGGACTGCAATACAAAAGCCAATATGTAATGTTGAGGTTTTATAAAGCACTGTGAAGGATGTGCTGAAACCGGAGAGGGTTCAAAGGAGGTTCACGAAAATGATTCCGGGATTGAATGGCTCGTCGTATGAAGAGCGTTTGACGGCTCTGAGCTCTGCACTCACTGGAATTCAGAAGACTGAGGGGTGACCTCATTGAGACCTATCGAATGGTGAAAGGCCTCGATAGAGTGGATGTGGAGAGGAGGTTTCCTGTGGTGGGAGAGTCAAAAACCAGAGGACACAGCCTCAGAATAGAGGGGCATCCTTTTAGAATGGAGATGAGGAGGAATTTCTTCAGCTGGAGAGTGGTGAATCTGAGCAATTCGTTGCCACGGGCAGCTTGGAGGCCAAGTCTTTATGAATATTTTAGGCAGAGGTTGATAGATTCTTGATTGGTTGAGGCATGCAGGGATGTGGGGAGACGGCAGGGGAATTGGGCTGAGAGGGAAAATGGATCAGCCAAATGCCCTAATTCTACTCATATATCTTTTGGTCTTACGTAATGAATGGAACCAAGGCATGATGCAGCACGGATGTGAGTTGGTTGTCCAGTCAGATCTCTTACCTGCTTCTTGGTAGAGAAAACCACAAGCAAAGCATTCCCCATAATTGGCACATCTACAGGAAGCACTGCCTGAAGAAAGCATCATCCATCGTCACCCACCATCCAGCCCGTACTCTCTTCCTGACGCTGCCATCGGGTAGGAGGTACAGGAGCCTTAAGTCCCACACCGCCAGGTTCATGAACCAGTGTGGGCAACGTCCTCACCTCAACTCTGAACTGATTCCACAACCTCACTTTCAAGGATTTTACTATCTGAATGGTGTCAAGTTAGGAAAAGGGGAAGCACAACGAGATCTAGTTGTCCTTGTTCATCAGTCACTGAAAGTAAGCATGCAGGTACAGCAGGCAGTGAAGAAGCTAATGGCACGTTGGCCTTCATAACGAGGGGAGTTGAGTATAGGAGCAAAGAGGTCCTTCTGCAGTTGTACAGGGCCCTGGTGAGATCCCACCTGGAGTATTGTGTGCAGTTTTAGTCTCCAAGTTTGAGGAAGGACATTCTTGCTACTGAGGGAGTGCAGCGTAGGTTCACGAGGTTAATTCCCGGGATGGCGGGACTGTCATATGTTGAAAGATTGGAGCGACTGGGCTTGTATACACTGGAATTTAGAAGGATGAGAGGGGATCTGATTGAAACATATAAGATTATTAAGGGATTGGACACGCTAGAGGCAGGAAACATGTTCCCGATGTTGGGGGAGCCCAGAACCAGAGGCCACAGTTTAAGAATAAGGGGTGGGCCATTTAGAACGGAGTTGAGGAAAAACTTTTTCTCCAAGAAAGTTGTGGATCTGTGGAATGCTCTGCCTCAGAAGGCAGTGGAGGCCAATTCTCTGGATGCTTTCAAGGAAGAGTTAGATAGAGCTCTTAAAGATAGGGATATGGGGAGAAGGCAGGAACGGGGTACTGATTGTGGATGATCAGCCATGATCGCAGTGAATGGTGGTGCTGGCTCAAAGGGCCGAATGGCCTACTCCTGCACCTATTGTCTATTGTCTCCTGTTCTCATTTTTTGCTGTTCCTCTTCGCACCTGGTGGTGCATCGGGAGCAACCTTCGACGTTTCCTTCGCACTTTTCCTTTTTTTTAAAAAATGAGACCGAGCGGCAACCTTGACGTGCAACCGAGCACGGATGGAGAGCGCGCACGGAGCCGGCAGGATTCGAGCCCGAAGTCCGTTGCGGATGCCGCCACCCCAGCTTTCAGTGTTACTTATTTACTATTCACCATTATTATTTTTATTTGTGTTTGCACAGTCGGTTTTCCCTTGCACGTTGGTTGTGTGTCAATCATCGCGTGTGGTTTTTCATTGGTTCTACAGTGCGACTGTGAATACCCTCAAGAAAATGAATCTCGGGGCACGGTATGTGGTGACATATTACGTACTTCGAAAATGCATTTTCTTTGAACTTTGAACAATACTTTTACTGACTAACGGAGCAACTATAAGGCAGCACAGAATCTACTCTTGTTGCCATTCTAACCGAATTTCAAGAGTTAGCCGAAGGATTTGTGCAAACAATGTGACTGGAAACAATCATCACAACAATTCCAAAGTACCTGATCTCTCACACTTAAAATATAGGTCCAGTGCGTTTTTTTTAAGCAAAGGAATATATCTCTTTTATTTCCTGGGAGCAGGCAAGCTTGACAGAGAGAATCTAGGTTGCCTCGGTCCGTCACACGAATTGTGTCTCACAGTCGGGGAAGATGACGTTGCCAGAAAAAAAAAACGAACTGGCTGCGATGATACAGAGGCAACTGTGTCATTCGGCCTTTTGCAATGTTCCGGTTGTTAATCATGCTTCCATGTTAAAACTTCGTTCTTTTTTAAAAAAATCAAATCTTTCCAAGGTCTTGGTGCCTGTAACGTTCTCGCTCGGGTGTGAAGTAACGCCGAGGTAAACGTCGAGATAAACCAGAATCAATGCAAACGAGACCGCAGTAAGATTAACCATTTACTGTTCACTCTTCACATTAACGCATGGTGAAAACTGTTGAAAAACAATACAAGATTGGTACAGTGTTTGTTCCCTTCTAAATATCACATTTACATTGTGAATACTTGCAAAGGTAAAACTACAATAACTACATTACATTAAAGTGCAGCATACAGTCAGAATCTAGCTGCTCCATTGGCTGCTTTAGACACACTTCAATACAAACTATCCCGACTCTTTAACTGACGAAAAGGTAAACCTTACCGACCGTCGTTACTTTTAACAGAATCGGCGTTAACATTTTAACTCAAAATACCGATTATCTAATGACTTACAGCGTTGCTTTCACTGTGTCTTTGGTGCATAGAGAGACCCTAGTCAGCGTTATGGTCGCACATGTGAGTGACCCCCGCCCTTGCGTGAATCTCAAACCGGTAATTCCCCACAAGACGCGGCGAACCCGGATGTGACGTCATCGCAGCCGCGATGTATTACAGACAAATCAATTGATTTAAACAATCCTAACTTTAACTAAAAAATGCTAACAAATTACTACGCGAAAATATTATAAACTAAATAACTGCCATAAAGGCAGCACACTCCCCGCTTGGCCTTCGTAAGGTCACAATGAACGTAATACAAACTTCAGTCTCTAAATCAGTCGTTAGGTAGAAGTAAAATGACTTCTGTAACAGGCCTTTGGTAAATTTTCCCATCGCCTTGGTCGGTAGTTTTCAACTCGACTTCCCTGACATGTCCATCCCTACTAGGGAATGTGGCAGTGATTCTGGCCATTGGCCAGCAGTTGCCGGCGATTGGCTTGTCCTTGAGCAGGACTAAATCTCCAACTTGAAGGTCCCTTCTCCATTGCTTTGTGTACAGGTCCTTATCGGAGAAGTCCCCTGGTGGAGGGGCAGCTCCTGCCTTCGGCGTAAGGAGCATTGATGGCGACAGTATGAAGGGGTTTTCCGGGTCAGGAGACACGGGTAGGAGTGGTCGTGCATTCATAATGGCTGTGACCTCTGCCATTGGTGTGCCCAGTACCTCGTGGGTCGATCGGATGCTTTGCTGCATCTCAGGTCTCCTTTTCGTGGTTTTTTGCAAGGGCGTGAACCGCTTGACTGCCTGCTCTTTGTTGTTTGGCAAGCACTGGCGTGGTTCTCTGAAAGGTAGTGGGACGACCCCACTATTTGCTTTGTCTCTGAAGACCTTGGTGTCCTCCGTTTTTAAGATGGTGGCGTCTTGAGCCGATGGAGCGAGTTTATTATCATGCTCCTTTTGAGCAAAGACAGACTGACCGAGCGTCTCGTCAGTTACTTTGCGCTTGTTAAAGCCTTGTGGTGCTTCCTGGACGCACATGGAACTTGTGCGGGGTTGAAGAATCATATGGCGGCTACTCTCTAGCACATTGGTCTTGAGTGTGTTAGCCGTTGATTTGTGTTCGTTGCCAGGGCACACCTCTCCTATCACCACCCAGCCCAGATCCAGGCGTTGGGCGAAGGGGGCGTCGTGTGGTCCATTGACCTGCTGCCTAACCTTATGTACCCGGAGAACATCTCTTCCTAATAGCAGGAGTATTTCTGCTTCTGGATCCAGCTCTGGGATGTGTTTGGCGATGTGGTGGAGATGTGGTTGGTGTAGCACCGCACTTGGCGTCGGGATCTCAGTGCGGTTATTCAAGATTTTCTCGCACTCTACGAGTGGGGGGAGACAGATGAGGACTTTACCATCCAGGGACTCGATCTGGAAGCCTTCGGCCCTCCTTCCGTAAGTTTTCATGTTGCCTGAGCAAGTTCTAAGGTAGTATGGGAACTGCTCACTCTCAATGTTGAACAAGTTAAAGAACTTTGGACTGACTAGCGAGCGGTTGCTCTGATCGTCCAGAATTACGTAGGCTTTGATGGCCTTGTCTTTGGCTCCCTTAGGGTACACCTTAGTGAGACAGATCTTTGAACAAGAACGGCTTGCCTGCGCTTGACCGCAAACTTCCGTACAGCTCGAGCTGACAACAGTTGTCCTGGAGTGAGCTTCTCCCTCCCCGCCGTCCTGTTGTGGGGGTGAAGGAGCGTTGTCGGTTTGCGGTGACGGGCCAGGATGCATGGCCCAGTCGTGATTAGTGCTATCACATTCCAGGCACTTCACGGCGATCGTACACTCTCTTGCACAGTGAGAGGTCGAGGAACAGCATCTAAAGCATATTCCTTTCTCCTCGAGGAGGGCCTTCTTCTCTTCGAGGGGTTTTTCCCTAAACGTTCTGCATCTTTTGAGGGGGTGGGGTTTGTTATGCAATGGACAATTCTTGCTAGAGTCGTTGTTAGTTGTAAGGACTTCAGTCTTAAGCGCTGAGACTGGTTTAGTGATGTTGGAATTATTCGAAGTGGATTTATCTGGCTTGGTGTAAATTGTACTGCTTCCTGGACCTATGAGGCTAGGATCGTTTCGCTTCTTCGCCTCCTTGCACACGAACCTGGTGAAATACTCGAAGGGAGGGAATTGACCTTCGTGTTCTTCCTTGTAATCTGAGGCAACGGACAACCACCTGTCCTGCAGCCCAAATGGAAGTTTGTCCACGAGTTGTCTAATCCCGGTTGGAGTGTCTAGGTATACTAGACCAGCTGAGTGGCCATCTTCTTTGGCGCCTTGAATCTCCATGAGTAAATCTCCAAATTCTCTTAGCTTGGTGTGGTCCTTGGCTGACACCTTAGGAAAATTTCCCAAACGTTGGCATAGCGCCGCCTCAATAATTTCGGGGGCTCCGTAGCCCTCCTGAAGTCTCTCCCATGCTTTCTTCAATGCTAGCTCGGGTTTGTTGATGTACACTGAACGCATGCGTCTCACCTGTTCGCATGATTCTTTTCCCAGCCATTTTGCCATAAGATCCAACTCCTGGGTTGCTCTGAGCTGGAATCCGTCGATAGCGTTGGTGAAAGTGGAGTACCATGCACGGTAATTTTCGGGTTTATCGTCAAACCGGTATAGTCCTGAAGTGACGAGATCCCGTCGTGCGAAATACCGTGCTGCGGATTCATCTGCAGGTGGCGTGCGGGCTGAGGGAACATGTCCACAGGTACATGACTGTACCTGTACATCTGTTATGGGATTTGCTGGTCTGGACTCAGTCTTTGCCTCTCTTCTCCCCAAATCCGGTAAGTTCGGTGTCGAGAAGTACTTGTCGTGAGCCCTTGCATTCCTGGGTTCATCGCGGAGTTGCGAGGGTAAATTATCTTCCTCGGATGGACGTGATGCCGTCGGGCCTCTCCAAGACTCCTCGTGAAGTGGGATGTTATCGAATAAGTAAGGAGAGGAAGAAAGAGTCTTCCATTCCATTTGAGATTGGACATAGTCCCTTGTACGTTCCAATCCGATCTTTTCTGAGGTAGATTTTCCGTCCTTCGGATCATGCATTTCTTCGGCGTCTTCTATTAACTCTGCTTCCACCTCGGCAGCTGCTGCTTCTCGTTCTAGCTTCAGCGCTTCTAACCGTGCCTCTACCCTTTTCCTTTCCAATTCGTTTTCGGCTTCTCTGGCAGCCGCTTCCTTCTGGTTTTCGGCTTCTCTGGCAGCCGCTTCCTTCTGGTTTTCGGCTTCTCTGGCAGCCGCTTCCTTCTGGTTTTCGGCTTCTCTGGCAGCCGCTTTCTTCTGGTTTTCGGCTTCTCTGGCAGCCGCTTTCATCTTTACTTCTAATTCTTCTTTGGCAAAGCGCGCTCGCACCTTGGCGGCTTCTGCTTTCGCTCTTGCTTGGGTGGCCTTACTTGATGCCCTACTGCCCCCATCGCAGGATGACTTTGACAACGACTTGATGCTGGATCGGGTTGACATGGCTGCACCTTAAACACCTGATAATGCCGCTTTTTCACTGTAACGTTCTCGCTCGGGTGTGAAGTAACGCCGAGGTAAACGTCGAGATAAACCAGAATCAATGCAAACGAGACCGCAGTAAGATTAACCATTTACTGTTCACTCTTCACATTAACGCATGGTGAAAACTGTTGAAAAACAATACAAGATTGGTACAGTGTTTGTTCCCTTCTAAATATCACATTTACATTGTGAATACTTGCAAAGGTAAAACTACAATAACTACATTACATTAAAGTGCAGCATACAGTCAGAATCTAGCTGCTCCATTGGCTGCTTTAGACACACTTCAATACAAACTATCCCGACTCTTTAACTGACGAAAAGGTAAACCTTACCGACCGTCGTTACTTTTAACAGAATCGGCGTTAACATTTTAACTCAAAATACCGATTATCTAATGACTTACAGCGTTGCTTTCACTGTGTCTTTGGTGCATAGAGAGACCCTAGTCAGCGTTATGGTCGCACATGTGAGTGACCCCCGCCCTTGCGTGAATCTCAAACCGGTAATTCCCCACAAGACGCGGCGAACCCGGATGTGACGTCATCGCAGCCGCGATGTATTACAGACAAATCAATTGATTTAAACAATCCTAACTTTAACTAAAAAATGCTAACAAATTACTACGCGAAAATATTATAAACTAAATAACTGCCATAAAGGCAGCACAGTGCCTGTGATCTAATTTCTCCAGGACGGCTGTCGTGCCTTCATTGGCCTGCGTCTCCATCTCCGGCACCTCCTTCAGCCTCCCCGCCTCTCTCTTCAGCTATCCGCAGAGCAGCTAGGGCGGGGCTGTTTGGCAGAAGATGCTCTTCTTTCACAACTCATTGTTCATTCTGGCTTCTTTCCCCATGACCGATGAAATATTCATAGCTCAGGTACCATCTGTAGATCTGCTGATGACACAGCCAGTCTTGGTAGAATCTCAGATGGAGACGAGGGGGCCTATAGATGCAGTGAGATATGCCAACCACAGGTAGGCGCCGCTTAACGTCCACGATACATTCTGCGAAATCGGACGTTACGTGATTTGGACGTTGTGCGAACACCATATTATATACCTAGCAAACCTATATGGAGTACTGTAGTGCACCTGTATTGACTAAATGGCCAAGAACTTACACTAAAACTGTATAATGCATACATATGTAAGGGGTTTCTTCTTTTATGTTACTGCTAAGGCTAATAAAATGGCTTCTTTGTTATGGTAACTGGTGAGAGAGTGCTTTCTCTCACAGCTTGTTTGGGTTATAATTACAGATAACGAGATGTGTATTCATTTGTTAACCAATTGGGACAGCTGTTATTCTTTCTTGTGGGTCTGTAAGCCAGTGTTTTGCGGGCTTTTGAGGAGTCGGCCCCAGGGTGTTAGAGGGAGAAGACGCGATGCTGGGAGCTGGGCGGCGGAACGGACCCCGAGCGGGGGTCCGAGGTCGAGGGGGAGATCGCCTGCAGAGGAGACGAGGGCAGATTCGCGTGGAGCGTCTGGTTGACCACCGCGGTTGGTCCCAGGTGGCGGGTCGGGGTTAGATCCTCATGCATGTTCCCTCTCAGCCCCAGTCTCCTGCCTTCTCCCCGTATCCCTTCATGCCCCGACCAATCAAGAATCTGTCAACCTCTGCCTTAAATACACATAAAGACCTCCACAGTGGCATTGAATTCCACAAATTCACCACTCTCTGGCTAAAGAAATTCCTCCACATATCCATTGTAAAAGAGCACCCCTCTATTCTGAGGCTGTGTCCTCTTGTCCTGAACACTCCCACCACAGGAAACATCCACTCCACATCCACTCTATCTGTGTCCTCTGGTCCTAGACTCCCTCACTATAGGAAACATCCTCTCCACATCCACTCTATCTGTGTCCTCTGGTCCTAGACTCCCCCACTATAGGAAACATCCTCTCCTCATCCACTCTATCTGTCCCCTCTGGTCCTAGACTCCCCCACTATAGGAAACATCCTCTCCACATCCACTTTATCTGTGTCCTCTGGTCCTAGACTCCCCCACCATAGGAAACATCCTCTCCACATCCACTCTATCTGTGTCCTCTGGTCCTAGACTCCCCCACTATAGGAAACATCCTCTCCACATCCACTCTATCTGTGTCCTCTGGTCTGAGACTCCCCCACTATAGGAAACATCCTCTCCACATCCACTCTATCTGTGCCCTCTGGTCCTAGACTCCCCCACTATAGGAAACATCCTCTCCACATCCACTCTATCTGTGTCCTCTGGTCCTAGACTCCCCCACTATAGGAAACATCCTCTCCACATCCACTCTATCGAGGCCTTTCTATAGGTTTCAATGCGGTCACCCCTTGTTCTTTGGAATCCGAGTAAATACAGGCCCGGAGCCATCAATGTACAAGTATGAACAATGGCAGCCTCTGGACACCCTGCTCAAAAAAGCCAGCAAGCCACCAGTGTGAACGGAAAATATTTTTTCCAGCCCTCGGTCACTTGCTTGTTACGTTACACTCAGTGGCCACTTTATTAGGCTCCACTTAATATCAGAGAAGGTGTACGGGATACAACCTGAAATTTTTTACACTTCACAGACATCCACGAAACAGGGGGGAAAACCCCCCAAAGAATGAATGACAGGAAAACGTTAGAACGCCAAAGATCGCTAACACCCCCCCACGCACAAAGAGCAGCAAAGATTCAACCCTCCTCCTGCCCCCACTTGCTCCAGCGGGTAGCATCAGTACTACGGCAAAGCCCCCAGAGAGACCACGACCTGCAGTCCAACGACAACCATTGCCCACCCGACAATTCGACAGGCCCCTCTCTCACTAGTAAGGGGGAGAGAGAGAGGTGTCACCCTTTCCGCAGCGAGATGGGAGATGAACAGATCGCCGTTTCGGTGTTAGAGTCTGAGGCGGCGCTTATTCGAGCTCACCCGACTCGAGAACCAGCACTCTCCCCTCCCCCTCATCGAGGGAGAGAGCGATCGCTCGAGCGCAGAGGCCTCCGACAGCTGTCTCGATGTTTCGACTTCCCGCGGCGCTTCGGTTGGCGACACTGTTGAGGAATCAGGTCCATAGGTGCGGCTTGAGGCTGTACCTCGAAGATGCCACACGTCTTCCAGGCTGCTCCTGGAGGTATCGAAAACGGCCAGTTCAGCGAGCTCTTGAAGCGGGAACCCACCGCCAGGGAAAACCACAGTTTGAGTGCAGCTGTAGATCATGGACTCTGACAGAACCCCAGGAGGTGTAGGCATAGTTGTTGTTCAGACCAAACAACAGAATGGGGAAGAGACGCGATCTAAGTGACTTTGACCGTGAACGATTGTTGGTGCCAGACAGGGTGGTTTGAGTATCTCAGAAACTGCTGATCTCCTGGGATTTTCACAATAGTCTCTAGATTTTACAGAGAACGGTACGAAAAACATCCAGTCCAGTGAGTGACAGTTCTGAGCATGAAAATGCTTTGTTAATGACAACAGCCAGACCGATTCAAGCTGACAGGAAGGTGACAGTAACTCAAGTAACCACACGTTACAGCAGTGGTGTGCAGAAGAGCATCTCTGAACGTAAAATGCGTCAAACCTTGAAGTGGATTGGCTACAGCAGAAGATGACAAGGTACCTAATAAAGTGGCTACTGTATATTTGTAAAATAAGGGTCGTAACTTGATTGCGTTTGGAAACTGGTAGCACCTACCTTCTGAATCTAGTCCTGATGGCTGCTTTCAGGAAAATCTATCTTCTCCACAGATGGGATACATTTATAACCTGACCTCATTCACACACCTCTCTCCAATGAATTTCTGACTTTGTGCTAAATGGTCTTTATAAAAATAGCATATATCTGGCCTAGTTTACTGTGGAAGGGACAAATCTTTAAAAAGATCTTCATGTCCGAAAAAATACGGAAAAATGTCCAATGCACAGCTTTGCTAATTTTGTCCTTTCCTTTAATTGGTGATTTAAACTTTGATGTACTTCAGTTTTAAAACCAAGGTTTAACTGATTTGGTTCCCCAGAGGGGTATGTTTTAAATAGGTCATTTATAACCTCTACCTTTATATGGTAAAACTCCAATAATCCAATATCCCACTGTTGAGAAATCTCAATGGTGTGGCATTTGGCTCACTGGGGCCCCATTCCCATGTTTTATCAATCATACTTTTTCTGGTAAATGATCACTTCAACCAATAGCCGGTAAATTCCGTTTTGGAGTTGAGCTTTTGAACCGCCTTGCATGACCTGGCATTATTCAAGATGTAAATTTATTTATTTTCAAAGAACGTATAAATTATACAACCTTGAGGTTTGCTTGCTCACAGGTAGCCACAGAGCAAGAAACCTAAAAGAACCCCATTAAAGAGAAAAAAAAGAATAAGATTAAAAATACAAGACCAATACCCAGAGTGCAAGAGAAAGAAAAAAAAAGATTAATCATGCAAACAATTGAAGCAAACTACAACAGCATTACGAACCAAAATTGAGTCCTCAGATCCAAACCCTGGAGCTGCTCAGAGTACGCCCAAGGACTGGAGTAGGCCCAAGGCCTGAATTAGGCCCAAGGCCTGGAGTAGGCTTTGGGATATGGACTAAAGTACTGAAGGTGCAGGATGGTTGTGTCTTGCTGTGTACAAGTTGAATGAGGTGGCTTGGCCCAGGCAAAGTTTGGCCATTGCAGGAGGTGATTTGATGCGGCAGAACTGAGGTGAGGCAAGGGCAGAATCCAGGCAGAGCCTGGGCCTGAGCAAGGAAAGACCTGAGGTTTGGTCGATTTAGGTGCTGGGCTGAACTGGAAAGTTTGACTACAGGCCAAATCAAGGTGCCGGGGCCTGTGAGCAAGGAACAAACCGAGGTTTGGACGATTTAAACACTGAATCAGATTGAAACGGTTAGGGTGTCGGGGCGGGAGACGAGGGTCAGGCCAGTGTTCAGCTCACTGCGCCGCAAGGTTTACTCGTCTCTACGTTGAACTGAGGCTGTGGCCTGCAACTAAGGCACTCCTGAATCGGCTGTGGACTCGCCTTTGTGAACGTCAGTGCTGAATGTTATTTGCTTGTTTTTATTGTTTGCAAGATTTGTTTTTTTTTTCTCTGCACATTGGGTGTTTGATGGCCACCTTTTTTTTTAAAAAAAGGGTTCTACTGGGTTTCTTTGTTTTGTGGCCGCCTGTAAGGAGACAAATCTGAAGTTTGTGTAATAGTTTATATTCTTTGATAATAAATGCACTTTGAACTCTGTTTAAATGTCACCAGGAACCAGACTATATACACAGTATACTAACCCTGCTTCCCGCAGGTTGAAATGTCTAGTACCAGAGGGCACGCATTGAAGGTTGGGGAAGAGAAGTAGGTTCAAGGGGGATGTGAGGGGTAAGTTTTTACTCAGAGTGTCAAATGCCTGGCATGGTGGTGGAGGCGAATACATTAGAGGCTTTGAAGAGATGTTTGGATAGACGCAAGGATGTGAGGGAGATGGAGGGATGTGGACACGGTGTAGGGAGGAGGGATTAGCATTTGGGTGTTTTTGATTTGCTTTTTAGCTGGTACAGCACAACATTGTGGGCCGAATGGCCTGTTCCTGTGCTGTACTCTTCTATGTCCTATTATATAATACAAGATCACTGAAATATTATTGAAAATATTAAATACACAAGTGTCTTGTTCGCCAATTTGGATATTTCAAGAGGCGTGTATCACGTCTGTCTACAGCTCTGTTCAGTGTGTCAAAGACAAAATTTTACAAATGATCATAAGTCTTCAGAAACAATAAAGTTGTGCGTTTAAAAAAAAAATCTTCAACATTTTGTATTTGTATTCTTCAAGATCTACGGATCTACTCTTTACAGAAATGGAGCAGTGAACTTTACATCCTCTTTTGCCTGTTACACTGCCGGCATTTAGGACAGGAATGGAAGTCCTCCATCTCTGGTGGCATTCGTGGCTTCCTTCATCATGTCAGTCTCGGCTTACTCTCAGTCATGTAAATCCCAGGTGGAGATTCGGGAATACCATCGCAGTCAGATGGAGAAGGATTCTTCATTGCTGTTTCCTTAATGGTTTTCTCTGACCGGTCAGGGTTGTTGGCCCTGAGCTGAACCCCCGAACCTGGAGGACCGGTCGACCACTCTTAATCTGGCCTCTACCCTTTGACCTGTTCGGCATGGGTGACCCGACCAAGAGCCAAAGGGTAAAGCCCTGACACAGCTCTCTGGGTCATTGAGGCAAGCCAGCCTCCAAACCCAACGACAAGGTTGTGGTCCTCTTGGAGAAGTGAACCTTACTTACAGGCCACAATAGGTCTAAGCACGACTGCAGATGAATCAATGGCTTGCTTTCTACCATTGCTGTAGGAAATTGTCTGTGGCAACAAGATAAAACGCACTCAGTGGCCACTTTATTAGGTAGGCTGACCTGTACGCCTGCGCGTTAATGCAAATATCTAATCAGCCAATCACGTGGCAGCAACTCAGCGCGTAAGAGCATGCAGATGCGGTCAAGAGGTTCAGTTGCTGATCAGACCAGACACCAAAATGGGGCAGAAATGTGATCCAAGTGACTTTGACCGTGGAATGACTGTTGGTGCCCAATGGGGGTGGTTTGAGTATCTCAGAAACGGCTGATCTCCTAGGATTTTCACGCACAACTGTCTCATGTTTTTTGATTTCTCAATTGCCCCCAATGCCATACAGCCCTTGTTGCTAGGGGGGAAAGTTCTGTTCAATGCAGGCTGGCACTTCCATTGCATCCTGGGTAATGGACTACCTGACTGGCAGACCACAGACTGTGCTGTTTCAGATGTGGCGATAAGCAGCACTGGGACCCCTCAGGGGACCGTATTGGCTCCCCTCCTGTTTACCCTGTGTACCTGGGACTTTAGATACAACACTGAGTCATGACATCTGCAGAAACTCTCTGATGGCTCAGCAATAGTCGGGTGTATGAAGGGAGGACGGGAGGATGAATACAGGGCCCTGGTGGAGGACTCTGGCAAATGGTGCGAGCTGAATCATCTGCAGCTCAGCATCAGTCAGACAAAGGAGATGGTGATGGACTTTGGGAAGACTAAGCCTGCACTGCTCCCTGTTACTATCGATGGTGAGGACGTGGATGTGGTGAGGACCTACAAGTACCTGGGGGCGGGGGGGGGCACCTGGATGACAGACTTGAGTGGAGAACCAACACAGAGGCTGTGTACAAGAAGGGCCAGAGTCGCCTCTACTTCCTGAGGAGACTGAGGTCCTTTGGAGTGTGCAGGCCTCTCCCTCACATGTTCTACCAGTCTGTTGCTGCCAGTACAATCTTCTATGTGGTGGTGTGATGGGGCAATGGCATCAACACAGGGTGATGCCAACAGGCTCAATAAACTGATTAGAAAGCCTGGCTCTGTTACAGGAATCAAACCGGACACACTGGAGGCTGTGGCAGAACAAAGGACCCGACGGAAAAATCCTGGCGATTCTGGACAATGTTTCTCACCCTCTGCCCGCCACCTTGGCTGAACGGAGGAGCACTTTCAGTAACAGACTGAGACAACTGTGCTGCTCCAAAGAGCGATATACGAGGTAATCCTTACCCTCGGCCGTTAGGCTCGATAATGAGTCATACAGCTCTCGTTACACGCAGTTCAACTCTGAGTGATTATGAAGAAAGTTTGAAGTTAATAACTCATCTCCTTCTACCTTAGGCCACGAACTTATCAATCACCCCTGCTGTGGACACTTTCTGGAGGTCCAAGATCCGTATGCTCCTCGACCGCTGGACTAAGTGTGTAAATGTAGGAGGGGACTATGTTGAAAAATAAATGTGCTAGGTTTTCTAAAACAGGTGAAGGCCAGGAGACGGGCTTGGTTGTCAGAGGCTATTTGAGACGCACACCATTGGAAGCATTTAGTAAGTAGTGGGAGCTTGTCCCATGACAACCCAAAAGAACCTAACATATATGCACATTGATAATAAATATACTCTGAACATCTCCCGCTTTTGCTTCTCTTGGCAATTAATAAATGCAATGGAATATTATTCCACCACGAGTACTCGTTGAAGAGTGGCTACCTTACCTCCATCTTGGGCTACTTACATGAAGTTCACTTTCTCGGCTGCCCCCTGCACCTGCCCCGTCACCGTGCCTCCCACCGTGTTCTTCACCCAGCCAACCAGGCCCAGTTTTCTGGCCTGCTCCTCCGTGTACTGAAAGAGAAAGAAAAAGGGCAAAATACTATTTCAAGTCGAAGGCAAACGCAACGGTGAGGTTGATGGTAGGGTGGAGACTGAGGTAGTTGGGGGAAAAAAACAGAACGTATAATATTGGCCGATAAATCAGATCACAAAACATTTTATGGGCACAGCTGCTAAAGATCAGATGGAGTGGAAAGGAACGGTAGCCATTTTAAATTTTTTTGCACCATTCCAGAAGTTCACACAAAAAACTGCACATCAGAATTTTGGGAATTGACCAGCCAATGCCTTTACCCATATTAATACTTCAGTTACTCTGAGCCAAGTTCTTCAGCGCCTTCTCCTCGCCAAAGGGGAGATGAAAGATGAGCTTTATTTGTCACAGGTATGTGACATATACAGAGAAGCGTTGTCGGTTGTTTCCGCGGCCGACGCAGTCCGAGGATATGCTGGGGGCAACTCCAGCGATGACGTAGTGTGTTCACAAGGCTCGGCAGGACGACACAGAAACCAGCAAGCAACAAGACAGCAACAGCAAAACCAACCCTTTCCACACACACTCATCCAGCCCTCAGACAGGCCTCCAGTCACCAGGGTTTGACTTCTACACTACTGATCGACCTCCGGGCTCCGATCTTCAGTATCGACTCCCGGACCAACCAATTACAAGACCCCAGACTTCAGGGGTGAACCACAGGCACACCGACTGACCAGCACTCGTGGCTCCTCCTCGCAAGGATTCCTGATCGCTGGCCTCTTGGGCGTGCAGCAAGAGGCCTGGATTGCAGACATCCTTCATCACCCGCCCATGTCGCTGGCCTTCGAGTGGAGAGCAGAGTCCTCAGCTGTGAGTGGTTTTCATCACCCACCCTCGTCGCTGGACTCCGAACATGGTGTGTCGAGCGGAGACCTCTAACTCCTCCATATCTCTGTCCCTCAACCCTAACCCGACCTTTAACTCTTCTCTCTGTCCCTAAACCCATTCCTACGCACTTAAAAAAGATGATTAAGTCTGAGCCACGACCCTGGGTTTAAGGGCACGGAGAAACCCCCTTGTTTATTGATTTTCTGTCTCTACTGCGGTGCTGGCTAGAAGGGCTGAATGGCCTACGCCTGCCCCCTACTGCCTATTGTCTATTGTCTATCTTAAAATATATTTAAAAACTCTATTTCCGCTGTCCTTTAAGAAAGAGAACTCCAAAGCTTCAGCACTCAGAGGAAAAAACGTTTAGTTTTAAATCAGTGACCCCCAAAGTTCCAAATTTTCCTGCAAAAGGAAACATCCCTCCAAATACGCCCTGTCAAGGTCCCTCAGGATCCCGGATGTTTTAATCACTCCTTTCATTCAAGTGCAGTGGATTCTGGTGAACTGGGCCATCAGTTAATTGGGACAGCCACTTATTTGGGACAGCTGCTGAAGAACTGAAACTATTCGAGAAAATAGTTGAGATTTCCTTCGTTTATTTCAGACGCTATGCTAATTAGCAGCGGGAGACTGTTGCCGAACAGTTTCCAAGTAACGTCAGGGACATTCAAAGGTTCATTTATTATCAAAGCATACAACTCTGAAACTCATCTTCTCCAGACAGCCACAGAATCGAGAAAGTAAAGAAAGGCAGCACGATCATCAACTCTAAAAAAAACAAAAGAAAACAGAACGGACACACTGAGCCCCAAATCCCCCTCCCCCCCACAAAAAAACAAGATCGGGCAAAGACATAGAATATAAAAACACAGACTGAAAAAAATGTCTATAGTCCAAGTCCATATTCAAGTCAAGTCACTTTTATTGTCATTTCGACCATTACCGCTGGTACAGTACACAGTAAAAATGAGACAACATTTTCCAGGACCATGGTGTTACATGACACAGTACAAAAACTAGACTGAACTACGTAAAAAACAACACAGAAAAAAAAACTACACTAGACTACAGACCTACCCAGGACTGCATAAAGTGCACAAAAACAGTTCAGGCATTACAATAAATAATGAACAGGACAATAGGACAGTAAGGTGTCAGTCCAGGCTCTAGGTATTGAGGAGTCTGATAGCTTGGGGGAAGAAACTGTTACATAGTCTGGTCGTGAGAGCCCGAATGCTTCGGTGCCTTTCCCCAGATGTCAGGAGGGAGAAGAGTTTGTATGAGGGGTGCGTGGGGTCCTTCATAATGCTATTTGCTTTGCGGATGCAGCGTGTGGTGTAAATGTCCGTGATGGCGGGAAGAGAGACCCCGATGATCTTCTCAGCCGACCTCACTATCCGCTGCAGGGTCTTGCGATCCGAGACGGTGCAATTTCCGAACCGGGCAGTGATGCAGCTGCTCAGGATGTTCTCGATACAAACCCTGTAGAATGTGATGAGGATGGGGGGGGTGGGGTGGGAGATGGACTTGGGTAACATTCACTGGACACAGTGACAGGCCTTTCCCTCTCTGGTAGTGAGTGATCCCACCAGTGATCAAATGGCAGTCTCTCCTGTCCGGCAACGGAGCGATCCCCTATCGATAGGCAGCTGGCGCTCAGCTTCGATGTTTCAGTCTCCCTGGTCGCTCTAATCGGTGAAGCTTTAATCAGCGAAATGGAGTGGAACAGCAACTCGCATCCCGTCCCGCAGCCCTACTGCCGCGAGGTTTGCGCTCACTGCCTCCCGGAATCCTCTCAGAGACTGCGGAGCGCTGAAACGCCCAATTTCCAAACTGCAAGTCACAGGCTCCGACAATTCCAGGATCGCATCCAAGACAAAAAAAAAACAACAACAAAAGGCATAAAAGAAGTGAAATGTACGGTTTCATAATCTATCTGGAAGATGTCGACCGAAAGAGCGTTGTACACAGACGCCATCTTGACCGCTCACTCGTGTAGGAGTTGGACAATATATTGTGCTCAGAGCAAACAGTTGCTGGCGTCATTTTCGTGACTAAGTGGCTAGCTTTGAGAATGAAGGTATCATTTATGAAGGCCAGTTGAATTTATTGTCACATGCACAAAAAACAGGCGTAATGAAAAACCGACTTCCAGCGGCATCACATGCTTGTGGCATCTTACAAGGAACTTTAATGACCAAAATTAAATAAATTGAACTCAATTTTTCCAAGGATACAAGAAGTCCATTTTAGTATGACGTGTGTGCAGTCAATAAGGTCAGGGGAGTTCTGTAGTGTTTGGAGTTGTGTTGTTTGCTTTAAGAACTTTGGTCAGTGAGACCAAAGAACTGATTACGGACTTTAGAAAGGGTATGACAAGGAAACACACACCTGTCCTCATAGAGGGATCTGAAGTGGAGAGAGTGAGCAATTTCAAGTTCCTGGGAGTCAATATCTCTGAGGACCTAACCTGGTCCCAACGTTTCGAAGCAGCTACAAAGAAGGCGAGACGGCGGCTATATTTCATTTGGAATTTGGGAAGATTTAGTATGTCTCCAAAAACATTCGTGGATAGCATTCTAATTGGTATGTTGGTGGTGGCGGGGTGTGGGGGGCATTACACAGGATCGAAATAAACTCAGTCAGCTCCATCGTGGGCACCAGCCTCTGCCGTATCCAGGACATCTTCAAGGAGCGGTGCCTCAAAGAGACGGCATCCGTCATTAAGGACCCCCACCACCCAGATCTTCCCTTGTTCTCTTCGGGAAGGAGGTACAGAAGCCTGAAGGCACACATTCAATAATTCAGGAACAGCTTCTTCCCCTCTGCCATCAGATTTCTGAATGGACATTGAACCCATGAACACCATCTCACTACTTTTTATATTTCTGTTTTTGCACTACTTATTTAATAATTACACTTATTGCGATTCATGGTTCTTTCTTTAGGCATCCGTTAGTCTTGTGAGACCATGGTTTCCAGGGCGCAGGCCTGGGCAGGGTTGTATGGGAGACCGGTAGTTGCCCAAGCTGCAGGCCTTCCCCTCTCCACGCCACCGATGTTGTCCAAGGGAAGGGCACTAGGACCATACAGCTTGGCACTGGTGTCATCGCAGAGCAATGTGTGGTTAAATACCTTGCTTAAGTACACACTTGCAGCCTCAGCCAAGGCTCGAACCAGCGACCTTCAGATCACTAGACCGATGCCTTATCCACTAGGCCACGCGCCAACACAGTTCTTTATTATCATGTATTGCATAGTACTGCTGCCGCAAAGACAACATATTTCACATCATATGCCAGTGATATTAAACCTGGTTCTCATTCTGATGGCTGAAGGGAAGTAGCTGCTGTTGAACCTGGCGGTGTGGGACCTCAGACCTCTGATTACTGTGAGAGGATGGCAAGGTCTGCAGGGTACGGCGTTATTAAGTTAGTGGCAATTTGTTATAGAGACCAAAAAAAATGGATGCATTTGCATTCTGTTTTGGTCATCAATCCAATCCCCATAGAAAGTTTGTTTTTCCAGAGCTGGGGTTCCCAACCCAGAGTCTACGGACTCCTTGGTTTATGGTCGGGGTCCATGGTGCATAAAAAGGTTGGGAACCCGTTTCAGAGAAACAAGCCAAAGGGGCCCTTCAATATTGGAGATGCTGAAGTCAATCAGATCGCAGTAATTAGACAACCTCAGGTTTAAGAACACGGAATGGAAGATAGGCATTGGAGAAGGTCCAGAGAACGACCATGGGTATGAAAGGGTTAACTTGTGAGGTGTGTTTGATGGCTCCAGGCCTGTATTTGCCCGAGTTTAGACGAATGAGTGGGGGGGGGGGGGGAGAGGTTCTCATTGAAACCTGTCAAATATTGAAAGGCCTAGACGGAGTAGACGTGGAGAGGATGTTTCCTGCAGCCGGGAATACTGGGACCAGAGAGCACAGCCTCAGAGTACAAGGCCGTCCCTTTAGAGCAGAGGTGAGGAGGAATTTCTACAGACAGGTGGTGGGGAATCTGTGGATTTCATTCCCACAGGTTTAGTCATTGGATATATTTAAAGTGGAGCTTGACAGGTTCTTGATCGGTAACAGCATCAAAGATTACGGGGAGAAGGGCGGAGAATGGAATTGAGAAAGACAATAAATCAGCCAAGATAGCATAGAGGACTTGATGGGCTGAATGGCCTAATTCTGCTCCTATGCCTTATGATTTAAGGGAAATAAAAGCAGAATACTCCAGGGCAGCATTTTGAGAGAAACGGTGTTAAAACTTCAGCTTGACAACCTTTCATTAGAACTGAGAGCGGTTAGAGATGAGTTGCGATGTTGCATTGAGCTTTATAAGATGTTGGTGAGGTCTGATCTGGAATATTAGAGTGCAGTTCTGATCACCTACCTACAGGGAGATATATCAGCAAGTTTGAAAGAGTACAGAGAAAACGTACAAGGATGCTGCTGGGTTTTGAGAGCCCGAGTTAGAGGGAAAGGTTGAATAGGTTAGGAGGTGTTGTGGACAGGGTGGAGGGCTGTCAGAGCTTACAGCGGGACATTGATAGGATGCAAAACTGGGCTGAGAAGTGGCAGATGGAGTTCAACCCAGATAAGTGTGAGGTGGTTCATTTTGGTAGGTCAAATATGATGGCAGAATATAGTATTAATGGTAAGACTCTTGGCAGTGTGGAGGATCAGAGGGATCTTTTTTTTAACTTTTTTAAATTGCATTTTCAAGTAATTACAGAAATAAAAGTATATGAAAAAAATATATATATTACCCATCCCCCCTCCCCTTAACCCCTCCCCCCTAACATCCCTATAGAAAAAAAAAGAAGAAAGAAAGAAAGAAAAAAAAAGAAAGAGTGCCTGGATATTGGAAGATCCCCACATGCTCCATGGAGTTTGTAATAACTTTAGTATATATGTTTATTTATTTCCCCAAATAACCAATTATTTCATCTTCGGAGCACCTATATATTTAATCCTGTCTTTTGTAAATAAGGGCGCCAAATTTTCAAAAATGTTTTATATTTATCTCTTAAATTATAAGTAATTTTTTTCAAGTGGAATACAGCCATAAATTTCTTTCTTCCAACGACCTATACTTAAATATGTATCCGATTTCCAAGTAACTGCAATAGCCTTTTTGGCTACTGCCAGTGCAATTTTTATAAATTCTTTCTGATATTTATTCAATTTGGGTTTCGGTTTTATCCCTTCAATATCGCCTAGTAAAAATAATATTGGATTATGTGGAAGTTGTGTTCCAATAATTTGTTCCAATAAAACTCTTAAATTTGTCCAAAAAGGTTGAATTTTAGAACAAGACCAAGTAGAATGTAAAAAAGTACCAATTTCTTGGTTACATCGGAAACACTGATCAGATAAATTTGGGTTTAATTTATTTATTTTTTGTGGTGTAATATATAATTGATGTAAAAAATTATATTGCACTAATCTTAACCTGACATTTATTGTATTTGTCATACTATCAAGACATAGTCTTGACCAATTTGTTTCTTCAATTTTAATATTCAAGTCACTTTCCCATTTTTGTCTTGACTTATGGACTCCTTGTTTAATTGCCTGTTTTTGAATCAAGTTATACATACAAGAGTTAAATTTTTTAATCTTTCCTTTTTGAATTAAAGTTTCTATTTCATTAGATTTCGGCAATAACATTGTTTGACCTAATTTTTCTCTTAAATAAGCCCGTAGTTGGAAGTAACAAAAAAGAGTGTTGTTTGATACTTTATATTTATTCTTTAATTGATCAAATGACATTAATATACCTCCTTCAAAACAATCTCCTATATATCTAATCCCTTTTTGAAACCAATTACCGTAGATTCCGTACTACAGAGCGCACCTGATTAAAAGCCGCAGGCTCTAATTTTAGAAAGAAAATCAATTTTGTACTTGTACAAGCCTCACCGGATTTTAAGCCGCAGGTGTCCCACGTTGTAATATGAGATATTTACACAGAAAGATATTACACGTGAGAATTTTTTAACTTTTAATTAAATCTGTATGGTAACATAAACAAATACATATTGCAAATGCTTTTTTTCGAACCATGCCTGTAACATGGCTACTTTTAAATATACATACGTATCGGTAACACACAAATTATGTTGCGTATACTTTTTTACTGAACAGTGCACGAACAACATTCCAATATCTCCTAACGACTGCTAAAAAAATATATACTGCAGCCTACCAGGAAAAGTTATTGATCGCCTTTAACTTAAAAGCAGCGTTCTTGCGCGGGTCTAATGTGCTCCCCCCCCCACCTTTCCGTTTATCGCAAACCGGTATTTCCCCACAAGACGCGGCGAAACTGGATGTGACGTCATAGCATCCCGGGATGTAGTACAGAAAACAAATATACTTAAAACACTTCTAACTTTAACTAGAAAATACTAACAAATGAATTACTAAGTGAAAATATTATAAACTAAATAACTGCCGTAAAGGCAGCACAATGCTTTTCTTCGAGTGTTTTCCATGTTGATGAGGGTGAGTACAAATGACTGATTTACAATAATTTAATTGTGAAAGTGCGCTTGATTTATCGTACAATTTCATTGGACCTCTGTGAACTACTCATCAATTTTATTGGTCTACTGTTACGAGGCAAAATGTTTTTGGCGGCATGAAAAAAAACCATGCATTAGCCGCACCGTAGTAAAGGCCGCAGTGTTCAAAGCTGTTCAAAGCGTGGGAAAAAAGTAGCGGCTTATAATCCGGCATCTACGGTATATAAAAGTTGATTATCCATTGTAAAAGGAATAAGTCTATTTTGAATTAAAGATCTCTTTGCTAATAAGGATTTCTTTGTCTCATCATCAACATTTATCTTATTCCACAAGTCAATCAAATGTTTTAATATAGGAGATTCTTTCTTTTCCCGTATCCATTTAGATTCCCATTTATATATAAAATCTTCTGGTGTATTTTCTCCTATTTTATCTAGTTCTATTCTAATCCATGCCGGTCTATCTTTCTCAAAAAAAGATGCAATAAATCTAAGTTGATTTGCTTTATAATAATTCTTAAAATTTGGAAGTTGTAACCCTCCTAGATCAAATTTCCATGTCAATTTTTCCAACGATATTCTTGACATCTTACCTTTCCAAAGAAACTTCCTCACATATTTATTTAACTCTTGAAAAAACTTCTGGGGTAGTTGTATTGGTAGTGATTGAAATAATTATTGTGGTCTAGGGAATATATTCATTTTTATGGTATTTACTCTACCTACTAATGTTATTGGTAATACCATCCATTTATCAAGATCTTCTTGAATTTTTTTCAATAGTGGTAAGTAATTTAATTTATATAAGTTCTTTATGTCATTATCAACTCTTATACCTAAATATTTTATACCATTTGCCGGCCATCTAAATTGAGTTATTAATCAACATTGACTATAATCTCCTTTAGTAAGAGGTAAAATTTCACTTTTATCCCAATTTATTTTATAACCTGATATTTTCCCATATTCTTCTAATCTATAGGATAATTTACGCAACGAGTGCAATGGGTTTGTTAAATAAAGCAGAACATCATCAGCAAATAAGTTAATCTTGTATTCTTCCTGATTAACTCTGAAACCCTTAATATCTGGGTCCATTCTAATTAATTCAGCTAATGGCTCTATTGCCAACACAAACAAAGCAGGTGATAATGGACAACCTTGCCTAGTTGACCTTGTTAACTGAAATGGTGTTGAAATTTGACCATTTGTCACTACTTTAGCTTTGGGATTAGTATTTAAGGTTTTAATCCATTTTATAAAAGATACTCCTAATCCATATTTTTCCAATACCTTAAATAAAAAATCCCATTCCAATCTATCAAATGCTTTTTCTGCATCTAAAGCAACTGCCACGCTCATTTCCTCCCTCTTCTGCGCTAAATGAATTATACTAAATAACCGAGTTACATTATCTGTCGATTGTCTATTTTTAATAAATCCTGTTTGATCCATATGTACTAATTTTGGTAAGCATTTAGATAATCTGTTAGATAAAATTTTTGCTATTATTTTATAATCGGTGTTTAATAAAGAAATAGGTCTATATGATGCTGGCTTTAAAAGATCTCTATCTTTTTTTGGCAATACTATTAAAATAGCTGTCGAAAAAGATTCTGGAAGTTTATGCATTCTTTCCGCTTGATGTATTAACTCCATAAAAGGAGGAATTAATAAATCTTTAAACTTTTTATAGAATTCAGGCGGAAAACCATCTTCTCCTGGAGATTTATTACTCTGAAGTGATCTTAGGGCTTCTTCGACCTCTTTCAATGTAAAAGGCATATCTAATCCCTTCTGTTCTTCCGTATTTAATTTTGGAAGAGTTATTTGTGATAAAAACCTTTCTATCGTGACATTGTCATTTTGTGATTCTGATTTATACAACTCAGAATAAAAATTCTTAAAAGCTTCATTAATTTCTAAAGGTTTATAAGTAATTTTATTTACTCTTGTTCGAATTGCATTTATTGTTTTAGAAGTCTGGTCTGTTTTTAACTGCCATGCAAGGACCTTATGTGATCTTTCATCTAGTTCATAATATCTCTGTTTAGTTCTCATAATTGCTTTTTCTGTTCGATATGTCTGGAGTGTATTATATTGTAACTTCTTATTAATAAGTTGTCTTCATTTTTCTTCTGTCATATTTCTTTGAGATTCTTTTTCTAATTTTGTAATCTCTTTTTCCAATTGATCTATTTCTATCATATATTCCTTCTTAATTTTAGAAGTATAACTTGTTATCTGACCTCTCAAATATGCCTTCATTGCTTCCCACAATATAAATTTATCATCAACTGAATGTGAATTTATATCTAAAAAAAACTGAATCTGCTTTTTCATAAAATCACAAAAATCTTGACGTTTTAGTAATATTGAATTAAATCTCCATCTATAAATTGATTCCTCTTTATCTATCATTATCATTGTCATTATTAAAGGAGAATGATCTGACAATATTCTTGCTTTATATTCCACATTTTTCACTCTATCTTGAATGTTCGTTGATAATAGGAAAAAATCTATCCTTGAATATGTTTTATGTCTATTTGAATAAAATGAATAATCTCTTTCTTTTGGATTAATTCTTCTCCATATATCAATCAAATTTAAGTCTTTCATCAATGATAGAGTTAATTTTACTACTTTTGATTTTGTGACAACCTTTGTTGATCTATCTAAAACTGGATCTAGACAAAAGTTAAAATCTCCACCTATTAATATTTTGTCATGTGCGTTAGCCAAATTCAAAAAGACCTCCTGTATAAATTTTACATCATTTTCATTTGGTGCATAAATATTCATAAGGGTCCATAGTTCTGAAAAAATTTGACAATGTATAATTAGATATCTCCCCGCCGAATCAATTAATACGTTTTGTATTTTAATTGGTAAATTTTTATTAACCAAAATTGCAACTCCTCTCGCCTTTGAGTTAAATGAAGCTGCAATAACATTTCCAACCCAGTCTCTTTTTAATTTCTGATGTTCTATGTCTGTTAAATGTGTTTCTTGTAAAAAAGCTATATCTGTTTTCATTTTTTTAATGTGTGTTAAAATTCTTTTTCTTTTTACCGGTCCATTAAGCCCATTAACATTAAAACTTTAAAAATTCAGTAAATTAGTCATTATTTTTAATTATGTTACTCCAATCTATAATAATACCTAATCTTTCAACTTTCGTGGTATCTTGGGAAATCTTTTTAAAATTCTCCATGTTGCTATGTGTGTCCCCACCTATCATCCAGGCAGAAAGATAGAAGAAAAATAGAGTATAAAGAAAAAAACAAAATACCCCCCTACTAATGTTGTGAAAAAAAAAGAACACAACATTACCCCCCTCTGTTGTACGGGTCATGGCGATCGCCATGATTACACATGTGAATCCCGCAGTAACCGATCCAAAGCTCCCCAGCCCCCCCGCAACATAAAAAAGTATATATATATAAGAAGAAAAAAAAAACTATTCTCAATTAGTGTTTCTAAAATTTTGCTTTTCTCCCCTGTATCATCCTTAAATGTCCATCACTTCCGTTTGCTGTCTCTATGTTCATCTTTAATCCATTACGTTTGGAAGTCTCTATGTGTAATTAGCGAATAAATGGAAGTTTTTGTGCAAACACCTCTGCTTCTTGATAATCGGTAAAAAATCTTCTTTTTCCCTCCTCCAAAAAAATTATCAGTGTTGCTGGGTGACGCATTATAAATTTATAACCCTTTTCCCATAAGACTTTTTTCGCTGGGTTAAATTCCTTCTTTCTCTTCAAAAGGTTATAACTTATATCAGGATAAAAAAGAACTGCTTTCCCTGCTATCATCAGTGGCCCGTTTCTTTTTTTGGCACATTGGGCAGCCGCCTTCAGGATCTTTTCTTTATCTTGGTATCTAAAGCATTTTATCAAAATTGATCGTGGATTTTGATCAGCTTGAGGTCTTGACCTTAAGGCTCTATGAGCCCTTTCAATCTCAATTAGAGTTCCTTCTTCCATTTCCAAGTTTTCAGGGATCCATTTTTGAAAAAAATTTACTGGATCTTCTCCTTCTACATCTTCTTTAAGTCCAACAATTTTAATATTGTTTCGTCTACTAAAATTTTCAAGCTTATCAATTTTTTCCATAAATTGTTTTCTTTCTGATGTCCAGGCAGTATTATCATCTTCCATTTTGTTCATTCTTTCAACCATGTCTTCCGTTGTAGTTTCCAAATCTATAACTCTCTTTTCCATTTTTTCCTGTCTTTTTGTCATTTTATCAAACATAATCTCCATATTTATCATTTTTAAAATTACTTTTAATGCGCCTAATTTACGCATTATTTGCCTCAAAGTCTTTTCTATATTTCCAGAAGAACTTTTATCTCCATCTTCGTCTGATTTTTCCAGAGAATCTGACTCTCCCTCAGATTCACTTTCACTTTCGGTTTCAGTCATAACTGGGATTTGTAGTTCTGGGTGCTCTCGTTTGCGCAGTTCTCGTTGGTCTTTTCCTTTAGGAATGGTCGATATTGCCGCAGTTTCCTGTTCTGTATCGCTGGAGGTATAATGTACCTGAGTCCGCGGTTCTTTGGCAGAAGTGGGCCTTGATTCTGTTCCAACTTGCGTTGTCTTCACGGTAATAGTTTTCTTCATCTTCTGCTTGTGAGGCATAACTTGAAACAATCCGGAGTAATTTATAAGTAACTTTTAGAAAGTATTGACTAACTTTTCTTCACTTAAGCATTAATTTATTGATTTTTTACGGGAGAGCTGGGTTCCAGCGTCTCGATCCTACGTCATCACATGACGTCCCCCGATCAGAGGGATCTTGATGTTTGAGTCTATAGGACACTCAAAGCAGCTGTGCAGGTCAACTCTGTGGTTAAGAAAGGCGTATGGTGTATCAGCCGTCATCAATCGTGGAATTGAATTTAGGAGCCGAGAGGTAATGTTGCAGTTATATCAGACCCTGGTCAGACCCCACTTGGAGTACTGTGCTCAGTTCTGGTTGCCTCAATACAGGAAGGATGTGGAAGCCATAGAAAGGGTGCAGAGGAGATTTTCAAGGATTTTGCCTGGATTGGGGAGCATGCCTTATGAGAATAGGTTGAGTGAACTCAGCCTTTTTTCCCTGGAGCGACGGAGGATGAGAGGTGACCTGATAGAGGTGTATAAGATGATGAGAGGCATTGATCGTGTGGATAGTCAGAGGCTTTTTCCCAGGGCTGAAATAGTTGTCACAAGAGGACACAGGCTTAAGGTGCTGGGGCAGACAGGTGATGTCAGGGTTAAGATTTTTTTTAAAACGCAGAGAGTGGTGAGTGTGTGGAATGGGCTGCCAGCAACAGTGGTGGAGATGGATACAATAGGGTCTTTTAAGAGACTTTTGGATGGGTTCATGGAGCTTAGAAAAATTGAGGGCTATGGGCAAGCCTAGTAATTTCTAAGGTAGGGACATATTCAGCACAACTTTGTGGGCTGAAGGGACTGTATTTGTCATAAGGTGGGCACTGGGAGTGGACCCAATGCAGGACACAGACACTGAAGTCTGGACTGGACTAGAATTAGGGACGGGACAGGACACAGACTAGGAGCTGGGACAGGAACACAGACTTGGGCTGGGACTTCGGCTAGGAAACCAGGAGCAGGACAAAGAACTGGGAACTCGGAGCCTGGGCTTGGACTCCGAGCCAGAGACTGGATAAGGACCCAGAACCTGGGTCTTGACTCAGGCTCAGACCCCAGAACTAGGCGAGGTCATGACGTGGCTACAGAACTGGACATGGCTTGGGTTCTTCGAGGCTTGGCTGCAGGACTAGACGTGGAACTCCTGCACAGGACAAGGCACATGGACAGGACAAGAACCCAAAGCCTTGTCTTGGTCTTGGGAGAACAGGAACACAGAGCTGGGACCCCTCCTTGGGAACAGGACTCATACACAGAGAGACAGTTCCCAACACAAGGTAGCAGCAAACAGCTGGACCTACCTAGCGAAGGCGTGGACACAGAGACAGTTCCAAACAACGGCAGACAGTTCCTTATCCAGACACAGCAAGGCTCCGGCAGTAGAACTTGACAGCAATACAGGCGAGGCTTCAGGAAGGTGAAGGAAAGGGAACAGTCCAGCCAATGAAGCTGACCCCAGGAGCCATTTATTGTAGCCAGCCCAAAATGAGAATCAGGTGCCTCAATCAGAGCACCCAACAGAACAAGGGAAAACCGGAAAGCCTGGAATAAGGAGCGTTGGACCGGACTGTGAACCGGAATGCAGATTTCACGGACCGGACCATGACAGTATTGTGCTGTAGGTTTTCTATGTTTCTATGTTTATTCCCTGGACCACAGGAGAGTGAGGGGAGAAGTGGTAGAGGTATAAAAATTACAAGGGGTATAAATAGGGTAAATGGAAACAGGCTTTTTCCACTGGGGTTGGGTGAGACTAGAACTAGAGGTCATTGGGTAAGGATGAAAGGTGAAATGTTTAAGGAGAAAATGAGGGGGAGCTTTTCCCTTCAGAGGGTGATGCGAGCTGCCAGCGGATGTGGCAGATTTGGGTTTGATTTAACAGAAGTCTGAATAAGTGCAGGGATGGGAGTTGTATGGAGGACTATGGTCGAGATTGATGGGACTCGGCAGAATAGGTTTGGCACGGACTAGATGGGCCGAAGGGTTAATTGTCACATGTGCCGACGTACAGTGAAAAACTTTGTTTTCATGCCAGTCCATACAGATCATTTCTTTACATCAGTGCCCTGAGGTATGCAATTATCCACCTGGCGGGAGATCAAAACATCGCAGTGAAAGGCTGCGGGTCCTCAAGTCGGGGGAATTCGGACAAGTGACGTGGCAGATTGTAAGATCAGAACAGCGAGATGCTGGTCTCCCTCATGCTGTGGCGTGAGAGAGAGAGAGAGAGAGAGAGAGAGAGAGAGAGAGAGAGAGAGAGAGAGAGAGAGAGAGAAAGAGAGATAGAGAGAGAGGGAGAGAGAGGGAGAGAAAGAGGGAGAGATAGAGAGAGAGGGAGGGAAAGAGAGAAGGGATGTCAAAGTGTTGGGATGCCTGAGATGTCAAAGTATTGGGATGGACAGTCGTTTTTGTTGGACTCTGGGGGCTTTGCTATTGCTTGCAAGGTGGATGGTGGGGGGGGGGGTTGATACTTTTGCTGGAGCAGGGGAGGGAGAGGGGGATGGGGGGAAGGTTGATGCTTTCGCTGCCACCTGTGGGCGGGAGGGAGGGGGGATTTGGGGTTCTAACGTCTTTCTGTCATTCATTCTTTATTTATTTTTCCTCTCCGTTTCACGGATGTCCGCGAAGAGTAAGAATTTCAGGTGGTATACTGTATAAATTCTCGGATATTAAATGAAAGCCTTGAATCTTATTTTAACAGAGAAACGGCCCTGCTTCTATGAGGAGAGATTTACCATACTTTTGGCCAGAAGTCGCATTGCCGTCGTTCTTTAAATAGACAGCATTCTGAGTACACTGATGTCGTCTTCTGCACACTTGGTCACCCTGCCTAGCACCCAGTTTGCTGGTTGTCTGGGTGATATCGACACAATCCATGGAAACAGAAGACAGCAGGATGCAGCTCTGACTTCCTAGCTTGGAGCTCTGCTGTGACTAATTATGCAAACTCCCCCCGTTCTTGCTTTCAATCCCATTTCCTTTGATTCCTTTAGTGCTCAGACCCACACTCTATGTCCGTGGTCTTCCGCTGCTGTAGCCCGTCCACTTCAAGGTTCGACGTCTTGTGCATTCAGAGATGCTCTTCCACACACCGCTGTTGTAATGTGTGGTTATTTGAGTTACTGTCGCCTTCCTGTCAGCTCAAACCAGTCTGGCCGTTCTCCTCCGACCTCTCTCACTAACAAGACATTTTCACCCACAGAACTGCCATTCGCTGGATGTTTTGTTTTTGTTTTTCACACCATTCTCTGTAAACTCTAGGGACTGTCCTAGATCAGGAGAAAATCCCAGGAGATCAGCAATTTCTGAGATACTCTGACCACCCCATCTGGCACCAACAATTATTCCGCGGTCAAAGTCACTTAGATCACATTTCTTTTCCCATTCTGGTGTCTGGGCTGAACAACAACTGAACCTCTTGACCATGTCTGCATGCTTTTATGCATTGAGTTGCTGCCACGTGATTGGCTGATTAGATAGACAGACATACTTTATTGATCCCGAGGGAAATTGGGTTTTGTTACAGCCGCACCAACCAAGAATAGTGTAGAGATATAGCGATATAAAACCATAAATAATTAAATAATAATAAGTAAATTATTCCAAGTGGAAATAAGTCCAGGACCAGCCTATTGGCTCGGGGTGTCTGACACTCCGAGGGAGGAGTTGTAAAGTTTGATGGTCACAGGCAGGAATGACTTCCTATGACGCTCCGTGTTACATCTCGGTGGAATGAGTCTCTGGCTGAATGTACTCCTGTGCCTCACCAGTACATTATGGAGTGGATGGGAGACATTGTCCAAGATGTCATGCAACTTGGACAGCATCCTCTTTTCAGACACCGCCGTCAGAGAGTCCAGTTCCACCCCCACAACATCACTGACCGTATGAATGAGTTTGTTGATTCTGTTGGTGTCTGCTATCCTCAGCCTGCTGCCCCAGCACACAACAGCAAACATGATAGCACTGGCCACCACAGACTCGTAGAACATCCTCAGCATCGTCCGGCAGATGTTAAAGGACCTCAGTCTCCTCCGGAAATAGAGACGGCTCTGACCCTTCTTGTAGACAGCCTCAGTGTTCTTTGACCAGTCCAGTTTATTGTCCATTCGTATCCCCAGGTATTTGTAATCTTCCACCATGTCCACACTGACCCCTTGGATGGAAACAGGGGTCACCGGTGCCTTAGCCCTCCTCAGGTCCACCACCAGCTCCTTAGTCTTTTTCACATTAAGCTGCAGATGATTCTGCTCGCACCATGTGACAAATTTTCCCACCGTAGCCCTGTACTCAGCCTCATCTCCCTTTTTTTTGCATTAACGAGCAGGGGTACCTCATAAAGTGGCCACTGAGATTATTAATATTAATAAAAAGTCAAATAATGATTCAGCTTCAACCATTTTCCAGTGGTAGAGAACTCAACAGATTCATTCTCTCCGGGAGAAGAAATTTCTCCTCGTCTCCCTTCCATTTCACTGATTAAAGTGACGAGGGAGATTGAAACATTGAGGCACATGCAGAAGGGGAGCGCTGGCTGCCTGCCTTTTAATCGCTGGTGAGATCGCTCTGCTGCTGGAGAAGGGAGACTGTCTGGCCTGCCGCTGTGCCTGGAGGGTGTGATCGATATTTCTGCGCTTTGGATATGGACTTGGACTATGGAATTTTTTTCTGCGTGGGCAAGGGGGTGGATTTTGGGTGTTGCCGTCATTTCCTTTCTGGATTTCGTGGCTATCTGGAGAAGAAGAATTTCAGAGTAGTATGCTTTGATAATAAATCAACCTTTGAAATGACTTATCCCTTACCCTTCAACTGTGAATCCATCTTTCCAGCATCTGGTCTGTCCCAACATCTAAGAATCTCTTGGCCTTCTATTGCTTCCCCTCTCATTCTTCCAGCTTCCAGCAAATGGCAGCCAATAGGTCCAATCTTGCCAGTCTGCCTGAGTGTGATGACTTTTTTGCACTCCTCTCACTACAGATCCACCCATTGCTGCTATTACAATCATTCTCTCTGTAGCTGTTACGCCTTATTCTGTTGTTGTTTTATCACGTTCTACCTCAATACACACCGTAATGTTCCGATCTGTATAAACAGTATGTGCGACGGATTTTTCAGTACCTGTGACAATAATAAACCAATTCCAACCCAGGAATTGCTGGACTCTTTCCCACTACAAGACCATAAGACACAGGAGCAGAATTAGGCCACTCGGCCCATCGAATCTGTTCTGCCATTCGATCAAGGCTGATTTATTTCCCCTCCCAACCTCCATCTCCCTGGAACCTTTGACGCCCTCACTTACAGCTTGTCATATGAAGAGCGTTTGATGGCTCTTGGCTTGTTATCACCAGAGTTCAGGAGAATGAGGAAGTGACCTGCTCGAAACTGATCGAATGGTGAAAGGTCTCGATAGAGTGGACGTGGAGAGGATGTTTCCGATGGTGGGAGGGTCAAAGGCCAGAGGACACAGCCTAGAGTAGAGGCTGTGGGAGGGTCAAAGACCAGAGGACACAGCCTAGAGTAGAGGCTGTGGGAGGGTCAAAGATCAGAGGACACAGCCTAGAGTAGAGGAGCATCCTTTTAGAACGGAGATGAGGAGGAATTTCTTCAGCCAGAGAGTGGTGAATCTGTGGAATTATTTGCCTCAGGCAGCTGTGGAGGCCAAGTCTTTGGTTATACTTAAGGCAGAGGCTGATAGATGTAACACACGCAAAATATTGGAGGAACTCAGCAGGCCAGGCAGCACCTATGGAAAAAAGTACAGCTGACATTTCAGGCTGAGATTCTTCGGCAGGACTGAAGAAAGAAAAAGATGAGGAGTAGATTTAAAAGGTGGGGGGGGGGGGGGAAGGGAGAGAGAAGCACAAGGTGATGGGTGAAACCGGGAGGGGGAGGGATGAAGTAAAGAGCTGAGATGTTGATCGGTGAAAGAGATACAGGGCTGAGAAGGGGGAGTCTGATAGGAGAGGACAGAAGGACTTGGAAGAAGGAAAAGGGGGGAGGAGAACCAGAGGGAGGCGTTGGGCAGGAAAGGAGATGAGGTGAGAGAGGGAAAAAGGGATGGGGAGTGGTGAAAGAGAGGGGGGCATTACCGGAAGTTCGAGAAATCAGCGTTCATGCCATCAGGTTGGAGGCTACCCAGATGGAATATAAGATGTTGTTCCAACAACTTAAGTGTGGCCTCATCACGACAGTGGAGGAGGCCATGGATTGACGTAGTGAAATGGGAATGGGAAGTGGAATTAAAATGGGTGGCCGCTGGGTGATCCCGCTTTTCCTGGCAGATGGAGCATGGAGGGATACGGGGAGAAGGCAGGAGATTGGGGCTGAGAGGGAAATGGATCAGCCATGATAAAATGGCGGAGCAGACTCGATGGGTCAACTGGCCTAATTTTGCTCCTATATCTTATGGTCAAATCAAGAACTTATCAAGCTTTGTTTTAAAGGACGTGCTTCCTGAGATAAGGGAACCAAACCAGCACACTGTACTGAAGGTGTAGTCCCATCAAGCCCTTGTACAAATGTAGCGACCTCTCTTCCTATCTTCACTATGAAGGATACCATCCCATTTGCCTTCTCTCCTCAAAAGTTACTTTCGCCAAAGGGTAAGGCCGATCAACACCTCGACCCCACCCCACACACACACACACACACACACACACACACACACACACACACACACACACACACACACACACACACACACACACACACACACACACACACACACACACACACACACACACCCTCACCACGGCTTTATCATTTCCTGTCAGAGTCACCTTATATACAGACATTCCTCTGCCTAGCGTCACCTTATGGACCCAGGATCACAACTACCCGGACTATATCACGTCCCACGTTGCTACTTGTAAAAATGCCATCCCCTTCTCTCAATTCCTCCATCTCTGCCGCATCTGCTCTCAGGATGAGGCTTTTCATTCTAGAGCGAAGGAGATGTCCTCCTTTTTCAAAGAAAGGGGTTTCCTTTTTCCGCCATCAACGCTGCCCTGAACTGCACCTCTTCCATTTCACACACAGTGTCCGTTCAGAAATCGGACGGCAGAAGGGAAGAAGCTGTTCCTGAATCGTTGAGTGTGTGTCTTCAGGCTCCTGTACCTCCTACCTGATGGCAGAGGGGAAGAAGCTGTTCCTGAATCGTTGAGTGTGTGCTTTCAGGCTCCTGTACCTCCTCCCTGATGGCAGAGGGGAAGAAGCTGTTCCTGAATCGTTGAGTGTGTGCTTTCAGGCTCCTGTACCCCCTCCCTGATGGCAGAGGGGAAGAAGCTGTTTCTGAATCGTTGAGTGTGTGTCTTCAGGCTCCTGTACCTCCTCCCTGATGGCAGAGGGGAAGAAGCTGTTCCTGAATCGCTGAGTGTGTGTCTTCAGGCTCCTGTACCTCCTCCCTGATGGCAGAGGGGAAGAAGCTGTTCCTGAATCGTTGAGTGTGTGCCTTCAGGCTCCTGTACCTCCTCCCTGATGGCAGAGGGGAAGAAGCTGTTCCTGAATCGTTGAGTGTGTGTCTTCAGGCTCCTGTACCTCCTACCTGATGGCAGAGGGGAAGAAGCTGTTCCTGAATCATTGAGTGTGTGTCTTCAGGCTCCTGTACCTCTTACCTGATGGCAGAGGGGGAGAAGCTGTTCCTGAATCGTTGAGTGTGTGCCTTCAGGCTCCTGTACCTCCTCCCTGATGGCAGAGGGGGAGAAGCTGTTCCTGAATCGTTGAGTGTGTGCCTTCAGGCTCCTGTACCTCCTCCCTGATGGCAGAGGGGAAGAAGCTGTTCCTGAATCGTTGAGTGTGTGTCTTCAGGCTCCTGTACCTCCTCCCTGATGGCAGAGGGGAAGAAGCTGTTCCTGAATCGCTGAGTGTGTGTCTTCAGGCTCCTGTACCTCCTCCCTGATGGCAGAGGGGAAGAAGCTGTTCCTGAATCGTTGAGTGTGTGTCTTCAGGCTCCTGTACCTCCACCCTGATGGCAGAGGGGAAGAAGCTGTTCCTGAATCGTTGAGTGTGTGTCTTCATTCCGGCTTCTGTCCCCCCTCTCTGACTGCAATCTATGTATAAGTTATCTGATGTGTTTATATTTATTGTGTTTTTTTATTGTTGTGTTCTTTCTCTTATTGCGTATTTTTGGGCTGCTTTGGATCCGGAGCGGAGTCATGGAGAAGTCCAGCACAGAAACACGCTCTTTGGCTCATCCGTCCATGATGAACCATTTAAACTGCCTGCTCCCATTGACCAGCACTGGGACCAAAGCCCACCACACCCCTGCCAATCTTGTCCCTATCCAAACTTCTCTTAAATGCTGAAATCGAGCTCGCATGCACCACTTGTACTGGAGCTCTCACCACCCTCTGAGTGAAGAAGTTTCCCCTCATGTTCCCCTTGAACTTCTCAACCCAGGACCTCTGGTTGTCGTCCCAAACAACCTTAGTGGAAAGAGCCTGTTACGTACACACAACGGTTTAAATGAACCAGCAGCAACAGACCACGCCTGGAGTCTGGTTTTGATGCTAAAAACCACTATTTATTAGTAACTACTTAACATAGTAACCTAAACCAGGTAAATCACAAGTTAGCAGTGTTATGCATATATATGTGTGTAAATATAATTCCCAAACTCATTCAAGCTTGGGTGGCAAGGTTTAAAGTCTGACGACGATTCTGTAAGAAAGTTGAGTTCAATGCATGGAGTTGGTGGGGTGGGGGGGGGAGAGAGAGAGAGGTGTCTGTAAGCCAAGGTGACATCCACAATAGCAGAAGAACAAATGAACAGGTGCCGTTGGTCTTCCGTGGTCGGACTCTGAATTCACTCTCAAGTTAACCAAGCATAGCTTATCACAAAAGGGTACAAAAGGCCTTCAAGGGTAAGCTACCACCCAGGCAAGGGTAAGCACACCGGTAGCCTCCACCTGGCCAGCCCTTCTACACACTGCGATAGCCACTGATCCATTTCCCCGATCGATCCACAACCCACCCCTTGGGCACTCAAAAGTTTCCAGGAACCCAGAAGCAGGCAGCAGTACTGTAGTCAGTTTCTCTCTCTCTCTCTCTCTCCCTCCGTCCCTCTCCCTTTAAAGGCGCAGTCCATGTCACAAGCCTGCTTGCATTTAACAAATTATTTTGTTCTCCTTTACACTTGTGGACCGGAACCTGACATTAACTGATCTTGAGTCTTGAATCTCAGCCGCCTGCTGCACTTGAAGTTTACTTTCATTGACTGGTGTGTAGCAACACCCCTGGTTTTAGGCCTCCTCCTTTTCCCCAATTTGACACCTGTTGGATAAAAGTGCCGTCAAACTAATTTCCAAAGTGGATAAGCCTCACGTTTATCCACTTTATTCTGCACCTCGTCCCGTCTAGATCACGCTGGAGCTTCTCTGCGTCCATTTCTCAGCTCAGTTCGGCACAGACCAGAAGGGCCGAGACGGCCTGCTTCCGTGCTGTAGTTGTTGTACGGTTATAATGCTGACAAGCTTGGATACGTGACATTTCAGTTTTCTCATCCGAATCATTCATCTACACCGTGAGCAGCTGGGAGGCGAGATATTTCAAAGGTCAAAGTAAACTTGCTATCAAAGTCCATACACGTCGCCAGTTACTACCTTGAGATTAATTTTCATGCAGGTATTCACAGTGGAACAAAGAAATAAGACCATAAGTCCATAAGATATAGGAGCAGAATTAGGCCATTTGGCCCATCGAGTCTGTTCCGCCATTTCATCATGGCTGATCCATTTTCCCTCTCAGCCCCCAATCCCTTCATGCCCTGACCAATCAAGGATCTATCAATCAATAATCTAACAAATACAAGAGTATCAATGAAAACCTACAAAGACTGACAAACAACTAATGGGTAAAAGTAGATAAACTGTGCAAATAAGTACATAAGTAAATAATACTGAGAACATGAGTTGTAGAGTCTTTGAAAGTGAGTTCCTAAGATGTAGGAGCAGAGTTAGGCCATTTGGCCCATCGAGTCTTTTCTAGCATTTCATCATGGCTGATCCATTTCCCTCTCAACCTTCTCCCCATTAATCCTTCATGCCCTGATTAATCAAGAACCTATCAATCTCTGCCTCAGAGATATCCCATGACTTGGCCTCCACAGCTGCCTGTGGCAACAAATTCCACAGATTCACCACCCTCTGGCTAAAGAAATTGCTTTATGAAGGAGCACGAAGGGGAGATGAGCAACATCATCCTTAACAAGGACCACTGCTCTCAGCCGGAATAGGGCAGACTGAACTAAAAAAGCCTGGAAAATCTACCTTTCACTCTTTGTAGTTGAAGGGATTAAATAAGCTCGTCTTAGTGCGGACTGAAAATGAATGTTAACATCGAGTGAGTCTGGGGGTTGTGGAATCACCTCAGAGTTGAGGCTCAGGAGCCTGAAGATTGAAAGGTTAGCAGCTGTTCTGAACAGGTGGTGATCTATTCACCTCCTCCACACAAAGGTTTATTTCTGAAGCAACTTACACAGAATGCTGGAGGAACTCGGCAGGCCAGGCGCCATCGACGGAGGGGAATAAGCAATCTTCTCTTTGGGCCGAGACCCTTCATCAGCCTCCGGTATCTCCAGAATCCCTTGGGCTATTGCCCATTTCTATTCTCTGCTAACCAGTCTGCCAGGCAGTTCCCTATCCAACCGTAGCTTACCCCCAATCCCAATCTTTCGAAGTGACTGAACCCAATGTTTGGATGACGATTTACGCACTGGGCCAGATTGAAAAGGCCAGGGTGTCAGGGCCCAAGGGGAAGGCTGGGCCGGTACAGCTCTGTGCTGAACCGAGGGTCTCTGGGCAAACTGTCTTTGTGGACTTCAGTTCAGATCGCTATTTAATTGTGTTTATTATTTGCGTGATTTGTTTACTTCTTCTCTCTGCACATTGGGTTTACGTTAAAAAAAAGAGTTTACGTGTGCTTTTGGGTTTCTTTGTTTCGTAGCTGCCCGTTAGGAGATGAATCTCAAGGCTGTAATAATGTATACTTTGATAATAAATGTACTTGAACTTTAATGTACTTTAAGTTGCCTGGTAACCTCTTAAATGGGACTCTTCAAAAGCCTTCTGAAGGTCTAAATACACCACACTCTTCTCCTATTCTGTATTCTCAAAAAAAAAAAAATCTGCTGGTTTGATATACCAGCTTTTAATGGTAAGAAATGATATTAAATCATTAGAAAGTGTTGACATAGGATCGGAAGGTGCAGAATCTTTATGGGTTGAGCTAAGAAATCGCAGGGGTAAAAGGACCCTGATGGCAGTTATCTACAGGCCTCCAAACAGCTGCAGTGATGTGGACGACAAATTACAACAGGAAATAGAAAAGGCTTGCCAGAAGGGCAGTGTTATGATAATTGTGGGGGATTTTAACATGCGAGTGGATTGGGAAAATCAGGTCGGCACTGGATCTCAAGAGAGAGAATTTGTAGAATGTCTACAAGACGGCTTTTTAGAACAGCTTGTTGTTGAGCCTACAAGGGGATCGGCTGTACTGGAATGGGTGTTGTGTAATGAACCAGAGCTGATTAGAGAGATTGAGGTGAAGGAACCCTTAGGAGGCAGTGATCATAACATGATTGAGTTCACTGTGAAATTTGAGAAAGAGAAGCCGAAATCCGATGTGTCGGTATTTCAGTGGAGAAAAGGAAATTACAGTGGCATGAGAGAGGAACTGGCCAAGGTTGACTGGAAAGGGACACTAGCAGGAAGGATGGCAGAGCAGCAGTGGCTGGAGTTTATGTGAGAAGTGAGGAAGGTGCAAGACAGATATATTCCAAAAAAGAAGACATTTTCGAATGGAAAAAGGATGCAACCATGGCTGACAAGAGAAGTCAAAGCCAAAGTAAAAGCAAAGGAGGGGACGTACAAGGAAGCAAAACTTAGTGGGAAGACAGAGGATTGGGAAGTTTTTAAAGGCTTACAAAAGGAAACTAAGAAGGTCATTAAGAGGGAAAAGATGAACTATGAAAGGAAGCTAGCAAATAATATCAAAGAGGATACTAAAAGCTTTTTCAAGTATATAAAGAGTAAAAGACAGGTGAGAATAGATATAGGACCGATAGAAAATGATGCTAGAGAAATTTTAATGGGAGATAAGGAGATGGCGGAGGAACTGAACGAGTATTTTGTATCAGTCTTCACTGAGGAATATACCGGACACTCAAGGGTGTCAGGGAAGAGAAGTGTGCACAGTCACAATTACGACAGAGAAAGTACTCAGGAAGCTGAATAGTCTAAGGGTAGATAAATCTCCCAGACCAGATGGAATGCACCCTCGTGTTCTGAAGGAAGTAGCTGTGGAGATTACGGAGGCATTAGCAATGATCTTTCAAAAGTCAATAGATTCTGGCATGTTTCTGGAGGGACTGGAAGATTGCAAATGTCACTCCGCTATTTAAGAAGGGGGCAAGGAAGCAAAAAGGAAATTATAGACCTGTTAGCTTGACATCGGTGGTTGGGAAGTTGTTGGAGTTGATTGTCAAGGATGAGGTTACGGAGTACCTGAAGGCATATGTCAAGATAGGCAGAACTCAGCATGGTTTCCTTAAAGGAAAATCCTGCCTGACAAACCTAGTGCAATTTTTTGAGGAAATTACAAGTAGGCTAGACAAGGGAGATGTAGTGGATGTTGTGTATTTGGATTTTCAGAAGGCCTTTGACAAGCTGCCGCACATGAGGCTGCTAAACAAGATAAGAGCCCATGGAATTATGGGAAAGTTACATACGTGGATAGAGCGTTGGCTGATTGTCAGGAAACAGAGAGTGGGAATAAAGGGATCCCATTCTGGTTGGCTGCTGGTTACCAGTGGTGTTCCACAGGGGTCCATGTTGGGGCGCTTCTTTTTACGTTGTACATCAACAAGTTGGATTGTGGAATAGATGGCTTTGTGGTTAGGTTTGCTGATGATACAAAGATAGGTGGAGGGGCTGGTAGTGTTGAGGAAACAGAGTCTGCAGAGAGACTTGGATAGATTGGGAGAATGGGCAAAGAAGTGGCAAATGAATTACAATGTTGGAAAGGATGTGCTGATGTTGGAGAGGGTTCAGAGAAGATTCACTGGAATGATTCCGGGAATGAGAGGGTTAACATATGAGGAACGTTTTGTCCGCTCTTGGACTGTACTCCTTGGAGTTTAGAAGAATGAGGGGGGAACCTCATAGAAACATTTCGAATGTTGAAAGGCATGGACAGAGTGGATGTGGCAAAGTTGTTTCCCATGGTGGGGGAGTCTAGTACGAGAGGACATGACTTGAGGATTGCAGGGCGCCCATTCAGAACAGAGATGCGAAAAATTTTCTTTAGCCAGAGGGTGGTGAATCTGTGGAATTTGTTGCCACGGGCGGCAGTGGAGGCCAAGTCATTGGGTGTATTTAAGGCAGAGATTGATAGGTATCTGAGTAGCCAGGGCATCAAAGGTCATGGTGAGAAGGCGGGGGAATGGGACTAAATGGGAGAATGGATCAGCTCATGATGAAAATGGCGGAGCAGACTCGATGGGCCAAATGGCCGACTTCTGCTCCTTTGTCTTATGGTCTTATCTTTTGTGTAGGCTCTGATCCCTTCGCTGTTTTCAAACTCTCTGATACTAAATCTTTTACATGTGACTCTAGCATTTTCCCTGCTCTCAATTAGTAATTACTAATTTTCTCTCTTCCTTATAGCCCATTACACCACTGGCATTTAGGGCAGCAATAAAGGTTCTCCATCTCTCTCTGTCCTTGGCCATCTTCTCCATTGTGCCCCGTGTCTGGTGCAGAGTCCTCATTTCCTCCTCCACGGTACAGTGCCACGTTGTCTTTGATCTCCTGCCTTTCCTCCGCCCTTCATGGGTCCGATGGAGTTGGCCTCTCTTCTTATCATGTCCCCAACATCTCCGACATTTCCTCATGGTGACTGTGGCCATGTCCTCACGGTGACACTGAAGGAGTTACCTTTTATTTGGAATAATGAAAATCCTAGATTGAGGAAACCTTTACTGCAGAAATTTAAAAAAGTATGGTGGTATGGCTTTGCCAAATTTTACTGGGCAATTAATATTCGTTATATCTCTTTTTGGATTCATGACTGTCCCTTATGGGTGGATTTGGAGAAAAACTCGGTGAAGGGGTATTCTTTGGCCTCTTTACTGGGAGCTCCTCTTCCTTTCTCGCTTTCTAAGATTGTTAGTCTAGACCTTAATCCTATTATTAAACATACATTAAGAATTTGGTTAGTTTCCTAGATCCTTGGACCTTAATAATTTTGTTCTTTCTAGTAAAATCCATCTTAATTTTTTTTAAACCATCAATTTTTGATCAGACCTTCTCAATTTGGAAAACCAAAGGAATAGTAAGTTTTTTAGATTTGTTCATGGGCAATTGTTTAATGTCTTTCACTCCATTCATGGATAAACATGACCTATCTAATGTACACTCTTTTAGATATTTACAAATTAGGAACTTTCTAGGTAGTTTATTTCCAATTTTTCCCTCAGCTTATTCACCCAATATTATTGATACTCTTTTTCAGGTTAGGCCATTTCAAAAAAGGACTGATAGCTATAATTTATAAATGGTTATTGAATTTGCGTATGTTATCTAATGATAAAATTAAAGCTGCGTGGGAATTGGAGTTTCGAAAGTCACTTTCAGATAATCATTGGGATAAATTTTTTTATTTGGTAAATATTCCTCTATTTGTGTCCGTCACTCCTTGATACAGTTCAAGGTAGTGCATCGGCACATATGTCAAAGGATAAATTAGCCCGTACTTTTTCTAATATTAATCCTATTTGCGACAGATGTAATACTGAGGTGGCTACTTTAACACATATGTTCTGGTCTTGTATCAAGTTAGATCATTTTTGGAGAGAAGCCTTTAAAACTTCACCAAAGGTTTTGAATTTGGATCTACAACCGAATTTACTTCCAGCGAATTTTGGGATCATTCCATCGGAAGCAGGAGGCATTCCTGTTTCCGCTCAACGGATGATAGCTTTTACAACTTTATTGGCTAGGAGAGCCATTTTGCTTAAATGGAAGGATTTCAATCAACCTACTGTTTTTTATTGGCTTTCCTCCATTACTATTTTACCAGCCAAGAAGGGCCAAAAGGCCTGTTTCTGTGCTGTAATGTTCTATGGTTCTACGTCCTGTTTAAGTTTAGAGAAAATAAGAAGTCGGACTTCTTTACATCCTCTAAATTTGAGGAAACTTGGTGACCTTTTATTCAATATTTTCATATGCTCTGACTTATGGCCCTTCCAGTTATCTTTTCGAAGTTTTGGATTTGATCAGAGAGTTCTTCCGTTTTTCTTGCTTTCACTCTCAGTTTGAGCTGCCCAGTTCTTTTTTTTTTAAATTTTGTTTTGGGTTTTTTTGTGTACATTTCAATTATAAAAATTTCTTCATCTTTTTTCTTCTTTTTATGGATATGAGGAGAATCAATTATCTTCTTCTTTACTATATACTATCAGATTAATACTATGTACGATCTTGATAACATTTATTTTTCCTTTTATTTGAATTATTATTGATATCGGTATTTGAGATAATTCTCTTGTTTATATATATATGTACTCTTTTATTTAACTAATAAGAAGATTGATAAAGAAAAAAAGAAAGACACTGAAGGAGAAGGGAGTGGTTGGAGATCTTTCTTGGCTAGAGGATACGAAGGATCTGCCAGAGGCTCGTGGTGTGGAATGACGACGGCTTGGCAAAGTCACTCTCTGTCATTTTCTCTCTGCCTCATTTATAAAGAGCAGGGTTATGTTCGCTGTCCTTCACTCTGTCAGAACTGTTCCAGAATCTACAAAACTTTGGGAGGTGACCAGCAATGCATTTACTCACACCTATACTGCAACCATTCTGAGCCAAGTTCTTAAATTCCTTTTCGTCGGAAAAGGAGAGATTTATTTGTCACATGTCCAGTGAAACAAGACAGTGAAATGTGTCGTATTGCAGTCTGAGGATGTGCAGGGATCCGCCCACAAGTGTTGCCGTGCTTTCCGTGCCAGCACAGCATGGCCGCAACTTACTAACCTTAACCTGTACGTCATTTGCACTCGGAAGAAACCCACTTGGACATGGGGAGAATGAACAAACTCCTTACAGACGTCAGTGGGAATTGCTGACGTTTAATAGTGTTACGCGAATCGCTACGCTGCCATGCCTCCTGGAAAGTGTGATTTACGTTCAGACCACAAGGTATAGTAGCAGAATCAGGCCATTCAGCCCATCGAGTCCACTCCACCATTCCATCGTGGCTGATTTATTATCCCTCTCAATCTCATACTCCTGCTTTCTCTCCGAATCGAAGTGGGGGAGTCCAAACCCGAGGGTGTATCGAAGTGGCAGAGAGCAAGGAACTGAGGTTTGAATAACTGCGCCAGATTGAAATGGTCAGGGTGTTGGAGTCGGAGGCGAGGGACGGTCCAGTTTGGCTCGCTGTTCCCGCGGGATTTGCTCGTCCCTATGTTGAACTGAAGCTGTGGCTCTCTCTCTCTCTGCACACTGGCCTTTTGACGGTCTTCTTTCGTTTTTAATGGGTTCTGTTGGGTTTTTTGGCTGCCTGGAAGGAGACTGATCTCAAGGATGCATAAAGCAAACCTACTTTGATAACGAATGTACTTTGAAAGTCGCGTTTTGCAGCATCACCGACATTCAAGGGAAGTTTCAGCCATTGCTGATTTTCTGCGGGCAAAGTCACAGGAATAAATTTAGAAAAAGAAGGCTAGTAACAGTGATGCTGACAACAAAACTGAACCAACTTGGTAACCGATCTGCTTCACAGACAGTCTTTAGTTTACGGAAGTCTGCCCTTCCTACCCAATCAGGCCTGTCTTTGGCTCCAAACCACAGCAAGATGGTTAAATACTTCTCTGCTCTCTGTCCCACCAAGCTGATCATTACACAGATTCACATGAAAAACAAGAGTTGTTTCCTCTGCAGCAGTGAAATTGGGAGGTGATGGTCCAAGTGAAATAACGCTGCAAGGAATTCAATTGCATTTCATAGCATTTTTAGCTCCTTGTAAATGAAAGGATAACTATCCTTCAATATTTGAGCATCCTCTGTTACTGATACATATATTAATACTTTGCTCTCTACTTCGGAAATTTGGCTTGACATCTAAAACTTTGACAAACTTCTATAGATGTCTAGTGGAGAGTGTATTGACTGGTTGCATCACGGCCTGGAATGGAAACACCAATGCCCTTGAACAGAAAATCCTACAAAAAGCAGTAGATACTGCCCAGTCCATCACAGGTAAAGCCCTCCCGACCATTGAGCACATCTGCATGAAACACTGTCGTAGGAAAGCAGCGTCCATCATCAGGAACCCCCGCCACCCAGGACATTTGAGTACAGGAGCAGGGAGGTTCTACTGCAGTTGTACAAGGCCTTGGTGAGACCGCACCTAGAATATTGTGTGCAGTTTTGGTCCCCTAATCTGAGGAAAGACATTCTTGCCATAGAGGGAGTGCAGAGAAGGTTCACCAGATTGATTCCTGGGATGGCAGGACTTTCATATGAAGAAAGACTGGATCGACTAGGCTTATACTCACTGGAATTTAGAAGATTGAGGGGGGAATCTTATTGAAACGTATAAAATTCTAAAGGGATTGGACAGGCTAGATGCAGGAAGATTGTTTCCGATGTTGGGGAAGTCCAGAACGAGGGGTCACAGTTTAAGGATAAAGGGGAAGCCTTTTAGGACCGAGATGAGGAAAAACTTCTTCACACAGAGAGTGGTGAATCTGTAGAATTCTCTGCCACAGGAAACAGTTGAGGCCGGTTCATTGGCTATATTTAAGAGGAAGTTAGTCATGGCCCTTGTGACTAAAGGGATCAGGGGGTATGGAGAGAAAGCAGGTACAGGTTTCTGAGTTGGACGATCAGCCATGATCATACTGAATGGCTCGAAGGGCTGAATGGCCTACTCCTGCACCTATTTTCTATGTTTCTATGACATCCTCTCTTCCCACGGCTGCCATCAGGTAGAAGGCATAAGAGCATCAGGATTCACACCGCCAGGTTAAGGAACAGTTTCTACCCCTCAGACATCAGGTCCTTGAACCAAGTGGGATAACTTCACTCAGCTTCACTTGCCCCATCTTCGAGATGTTCCCTCAGCCAATGGATTCACCAGCAAGGACTCTTCAATCTCATGTTTTTTGATGTTTAAATTATTGTTTCTTCTTTTTGCATTAGCACAGTTTGTTGTCTTCTGCTCTCTGGTTGAGATCTCACCGATCCTGTTTACAGTTACTATTCTATAGATTTGCTGAGGATGCCCGCAGGAAAATGAATCCCCGGGGTTGTAGATGGTTGACATATACGTACTTCGATAATAAAATTTACTTTAAACCCAAATTCTCACCCTAATTATGAAACTGTTTTGAAATAAGTTTTGTTTTCACCCCCAGTTTGGTCTTCACTATTTGTACATTAATCACGTGGTTGCAATTTTCCGTTCGTCTGGTTTAACTTGTGTATTCATTTCCTTCCCCCCCCCAGTTTAGTTTGTGCATTCAGTCCACTTTGTATATAGATCATGAGACTGCAAATCTCCCTCACTGTTTTGTCATTCTCTGTAGAATGATCCATCTCTGAATGTTTAAGGGACGGCTTGATACAAACACAAAGTTGGCACTTGATCTAGATACCCCTTCTACCTAATAAAGTGGCCATGGAGTGTACGTTCGAGGTCTTCTGCTGTTGTAGCTCGTCCACTTCAAGGTTTGATGTGTTGTGCTTTCAGAGATGCTCTTCTGCACACCGCTGTTGTAATACGTAGTTATTTGAGTCACTGTCGCCTTCCTGTCAGCATGAACCAGTCTGGCCGTTCTCCTCTGACCTCTCTCTCATGAACAAGCCATTTTCACCCACAGAACTGTCGCTCACTCAAAGTTTTGTTTTTCTTATCGTTCCCTGTAAACTCTCGAGACTGTTGTGTGTGAAAAATCTAGGAGATCAGCAGTTTCTGAGATACTCAAACCACCCCATCTGGCACCAACAGTCATTCCATGGTCAAAGTCATTCTCTTCCACATTCTGATGTTTGGCCTGAGCGACAACAGAGCCTCTTGACCAGGTCTGCATGCTTTTATGCACTGAGTTGCTGCCACATGATTGGCTGATATTCGCATTAATGAGCAGGTGGGCAGGCTAAATACTGAGGGCATTTGAGGGATTGGGGAATAGTGGGGGTAGAGGGGAAACATGCTGTGAATAGCTAAGTGTAGTGAGGAAAAAACTCAGTTCACAGAGAAATACTGACTAGGTTCTGATAAAGACAATTCTTCCAGAATCTGAAAGAAACCATTTTATAATCAGAATCAGGCTTAATATCACCGGCAAATGTCATGATATTTGTTAACTTTTCAGCATCAGAACAAAGCAATACATGATTAGAGAGAAAAAACTGTGAATTACACTAAGTATATATATATTAAATAGTTAAACTAAATCAGCAGTGCAAAAATAGAAACATAAAAAGTAGTGAGGAGGTGTTCATGGGTTCAATGTCCGTTCAGATATCGGATGGCAGAGGGGAAGAAGCTGTTCCTGAATCGTTGAGTGTGTGCCTTCAGGCTCCTGTACCTCCTCCCTGATGGCAGAGGGGAAGAAGCTGTTCCTGAATCGCTGAGTGTGTGACTTCAGGCTCCTGTACCTCCTCCCTGATGGCAGAGGGGAAGAAGCTGTTCCTGAATCGCTGAGTGTGTGTCTTCAGGCTCCTGTACCTCCTCCCTGATGGCAGAGGGGAAGAAGCTGTTCCTGAATCGTTGAGTGTGTGTCTTCAGACTCCTGTACCCCCTCCCTGATGGCAGAGGGGAAGAAGCTGTTCCTGAATCGTTGCGTGTGTGTCTTCAGACTCCTGTACCTCCTCCCTGACAGTAGCAATGAGAACAAGGCATGTCCTGGGTGGTGGGAGCCCTTACTGATGAATGCCACCTTGTCCCGGATACCACGGAGGCTAGTGCCCATGATGGAGCTGACTAATTTACTTCAATCCTGTGCAGTAGCCCCTCCCTCCCCCACACCAGACGGTGATGCAGCTGGTCAGAATTCTCTCCATGGTGCATCTGTAGAAATTTTTGAGTGTTTTAGGAGATGTACCGAATCTCCTCAGACTCTTAATGAAATACAGCCACTGTTGTGCCTTCTCTGTAGCTGCATCGATGTGTGGGGACTACGTTCGGTCCTCAGAGATATTGACATCCAGGAACTTGAATTCACAAGATTACAAGACAAAGGAGCAGAATAGGCCATTTGGCCCATCGAGTCTGCTCTGGCACTCCACCATGAGCTAAACTATTCTCCCATCTAGTTCCAATTTCCCCATATCCCTTGATACCCCAACTAATTAGATACCTATCTATCTCCTCCTTAAACACCCTCAATGATCGGGCCTCCACAGCTGTATGTGGCAACGAATTCCATAAATCCACGACCCTCTGGCTAAAAATTTTTTTCCTCATCTCTGTTTTAAATGGGTACCCTCTAATTCTAAGACTGTGACCTCTTGTCCTGGACTCACCCACCAAGGGAAACAGCCTTTCCACATCTACTCTGTCCAACCCTTTCAACATTCAAAATGTTTCTATTAGATCCCCACTCATTTTTCCATACTCTAATGAATACAGTCCAAGAGCCGACAAACTCCTCATATGTTAGTCCCTGCATTCCAGGAATCATCCTCGTGAATCTTCTCTGAACTCTCTCCAACATCAGCACATCCTTTCTAAGATAGGGGGCCCAAAACTGCACACAGTATTCCAAATGAGGTCTCACCAGAGCCTCATCAACACCTCCTTTCTCTTATACACTATTCCTCTTGAAATGAATGCCAACATAGCATTCGCTTTCCTTACTGCTGATCCAACCTGGTGGTTAACCTTTGGGGTATCCTGCACGAGGACCCCCAGGTCCCTTTGCACTTCTGATTTTTGAGTTTTCTCCTCATCTAAATAATAATCTGCCCGATTATTTCTTCTTCCAAAATGTACAACCGTACGTTTCTCAACATTGTATCTCATCTGCCATTTCTTTGCCCACTCTCCTAAACTGACCAAGTCTCTCTGCAACCTTTCCATTTCTTCAACACTTCCTGCTCCTCCACCTATCTTGGTGTCATCCGCAAACTTAACCACAAAACCATTTAATCCATAATCTAAATCATCGATATACAGTGTAAGAAGAAGCGGCCCTAACATCGACCCTGTGAAACACCACTAGTAACCAGCAACCAACCAGAATAGAATCCCTTTATTCCCACCCTTTGCTTTCTGCCTATCAGCCAATGCTCCACCCATTCCAATATCCTTCCTGTAATTCCACGGGCCCTCATCTTATTAAGCAGCCTCTTATCGAAGGCCTTTTGAAAATCCAAATATACAACATCCACAGCCTCTCCCTTGTCAATCTTATTTGAGATTACCTCAAAAAATCCCAATAGGTTGGTGAGACGGGATCTTCCCTTCATGAAACCATGCTAGCTTGGGCCTATCTTGTCAGGCACCTCGAGGTATTTCATAACCTTGTCCTTGAGGATCGACTCCAATAACTTTCCAACTACTGATGTCAGACTAATAAGTCTGTAATTTTCTTTTTGCTGCCTCCCTCCTTTCTTAAACAGCGGAACTACATTTGCGACCTTCCAGTCCTCCGGAACCGTGCCAGAGTCTATTGATTCCTGGAAGATCATTTCCAATGCCTCCACAATCTCCAAAGCCACCTCCTTCAGAACTCGTGGGTGCACTTCATCCAGTCCGGGAGACTTAACTATCCTTGGTCCATTTAGCTTCCCAAGAACTTTCTCTCTAGTAATCTTGACGGTATCTAATTCTATTCCCTGAGACCTCTGGCTATCAGGTATGTTGCTAATATCTTCCACTGTGAAAACTGATGTAAAATACTCATTTAGTTCTTCTGCCATCTCTTTGTTACCCATTATAATTTCTCCAGCATCATTTTCAATCGGTCCTATATCTACCCGTGTCACTCTTTTACTCTTCATATATTTTAAAAAACTCTTAGTATCCTTTTTTATGTTAATTACCAACTTTCTTTCAAAATTCATCTTTTCTTTCCTAATGACTTTCTTAGTTTCCTTCTGTAAGTTTTTAAAAGTTGTCCAGTCCACACTTTTCACACTAATTTTTGCTTCCTTGTACGGCATCTCTTTTGCTTTTATTTTAGCCTTAACCTCTATCGTTAGCCACATTTGTGCCATTTTTCCATTCATGATTTTCTTTTTTCTTGGAATATATTTTTCCTGCACTTTCCTTATTTCTTGTAGGAATTTCATCCAACTCTGCTCTACCGTCCCTCCATCTAGCTTTCTTTCCCAATCGACTTGGGCCAGTTCCTCTCTCACCCCACTGTAATTTCCTTTGTTCCACTGAAATATTGATACACCTGATACCAGCTTCTCCTTTTCAAATTTGAAACTGAACTCCATCATATTATGATCACTACTTCCAAGGGGTTCCATCACCTCAGGTTCATTACACAGCACCCCATCCAAACCAGCCGATCCCCTGGTGGGCTTATGGACAATTGCTCACTCTGATCCCTCCATGAGGGCTGGGGAGTGTTACCCATTCTGAAGTTCACAATTATCACTTTGTAAAACTATTAGAAAGCACGGCATTCTGTCCTTTTAATTGCTTTTCTAATTTTGAGAACACTGAACTAAATTCTGAGAGCTCGTGCCGGGGGCAATGAGTCTCAGCTGCCAGACATGGAAGAAGTCACAGACAATGCACCCGTCACCGTCTGACAAGGAGCAGTCAAGGTTGCTTGCCCGTGGCAACATTGTCTAAATTTTCCCAAAGAAATGCATTATCTCTCATTCCATAAAGGGCTGTAGCTGGACTGCTGCTGGATAAAATCAGCTGGATAAAATGGTGAAGGGTAAACGTAGAAAATAGAAAGCCTACAGCACAATACAGGCCCTTCGGCCCACAAAGTTGTGCCAAACACGTCCCTACCTTAGAATTTACTAGGCTTACCCATAGCCCTCTATTTTTCTAAGCTCCATGTGCCTATCCAAAAATCTCTTAAAAGACCCTATTGTATCCACCTCCACCACCGTTGCTAGCTGCCCATTCCACGCACTCATCACTCTCTGAGTAAAAAACTTACCCCTGACATCTCCTCTGTACCTACTCCCCAGCACCTTAAACTTGTGTCCTCTTGTGGCAACCATTTCAGCCCTGGGAAACGTTTGCAGACGTTTCACCACCGGTTGAGGTGGTTTCAGTTTATCTCTAGAAATGCTTGTGTTTGAAATAAATAAACAAATAGATAGATAAATAAAGTCTCCCTCCCCCAACCCCCCATTTGTTAGCCTTGGTCCTGATTGGCTACCCTTCTGTTGACCTTTGAATTCTATTGGCTTGTGTCTCTTTGGCTCCTAGGGGTTCATAGATGGCGTCCATTTTGATACGTTTATTTACGGAGTTATCTAAAAATCTAAAAATTTTCATGTCCGTTTCGCGTCTGTCTGCGACAGGATCGCTGTGGCGTCCTTCACCTACTGAGATCGGCGACGGTGGGTCGCGTCTCCGTACCGCCTGTCTGTGTTCCCGTACTGAGGACGTCACCTCGGCCGGTGATGGATCGCCCGCAGGCCAATCGCCAACCTCGGCGAGCTCCACACCTCAACCCCAACGACCGACACTCGCCACCATCCAAGAATAGCCGGCGGCGTCAATTTGAACAGCCAGCCAGACCTACAGCACGGCAGTGGGCTGTAATCCTAAACGCGAATGGGGCCTCGGCAGCAAAATATGTCCTCTCAGCAGTGGGCGGTAAATAGTTACTGGAACGGTCGTGAAGGATGTCCGAGGCCGAGAATGTCAAAGTGACATCCCACTTAAAGTGGAACATCAAATCTGGAGCACAGGGGGTGTCCAGGCGTCGGAGCCAGTGCACTCCACCGAGGAAGGGTCTGGCGCAGTGTCGAGGTCGGAGGCAGTGCTGCCCCCTGTCTGCTCGGCAGGAGACGAGCTGTATCGTGGTCGACTGCAGACTTCTGCGGCGTTCGTGGGCACAGGGTCTGGATTATTTTTATTTTGTGAGGCTGTATTTTACTGATACCTTGCACACGTTTGCTATCTTAAATGTGCTACGTGAGCTTTGTGCTGTGTGGGTCTGACGGTACTCTGGTTTTCACCTTGACCCTGGAGTAACACCGTCTCTAGCCATATTCATGTATGGTTGAATGAAAATTGAACCTGAATTCAACTGAATTGAAAATATACTAAGGCAGAACGTCGTCATTCTCCTAAGAAGGCAGTTCAGGGAAAGAGGGGGAAGACTGATTTAAAAATTGGACTGAGAAGTATAAAAGTGGGAGAGTCTTGGACCAGAGGACACAGCCTCAGAATCCAAGGACATCTCTTTTAGAACAGAGATGAGGAGGAATTTCTTTAGCCTGAGAGAAAGGATTTTTCCAATCGTGGCCTCGTTAGTCTAGGACCAGAGGGCACAGCCTCAGAATCCAGGGACGTCCCTTTAGATCAGAGATGAGAAGGAATTTCTTTAGCCAGAGGGTGAAGAATCTGTGGAATTCATTGCCGCAGATAGCTCTGGAGGCCATGTCATTGGGTATAGTTAAAAGTGGAAGCTGACAGATTCCTGATTAGTAAGGACATCAAAGGTTACAGGGAGAAGGCAGAAGGATGGGGCTGAGAGGGGGCCACGGTGTGGAAGGCCACACACTTAGCCCTTAGGTTAAAGGGACTGCCGGTCTCTAATCATCGAGTAGACCCGTGGACTGACCCTGGAGAGGAGAACTCTGCGCTTCACGGCAGACTCGGTCACTTCAATCTCCTCCAGGTATGATTCAAAGCAGGCTGGCCAAAGTTCGAAAGCATTTCTGACCTCGGGTGTTTGTGGGTCAAGGTCTAACTTGTCGGGTCTCAGGACGTGTTCCGTGCCTTAAAATTACTGTTAATAAAACTGATGCACTATCAATTACTCCAAAAGACTGGAAGTAGAGTAAGTACTGAAAGGCTTTAATTAATGATAAAACGGATCCACGTCCATGCTGTATGTCTGTCCTGGACAGTGGGAGGAGCAGTGACACAATCGCCTTTATTCAGGGGTCTGTGGGAGGAGCCACAGGAGCAGTCAGCGGGGGGGGGGGGGGGCGTGTCCAGACAGATATACATGGTTTACCACAAAGGGAAAATCTATCAGTTATGATTGAATGACAGAGCAGACACTATAGGCCGAATGCTCTATTTCTGCTCCTATGTCTTAAGGTCCCTATGTCTCTGGCCAGCTAATTCCTTTCTCTACCTTTAGCCAAGGGATCACACTTGCTTCGATATGGAGTGCAGAAAAGCATGCTGGGAGGGGACCCCGAGGTATTCCCCAAAATAACATGCCGATCTCCTGAAGCATGCGACACAGAACTACTCCAGTGCTCAGTCGCAAAAAAAAGCTCTTGAAGGACAGAGCTGAGAAAAGTAAAAAAAAATAATCAACAGACCAGATCAAAGCTCCGCGGTCCCAGGCACTCCTGGTCATGGATGGTGATGCGCGATTGAACCGATTCTTCAAATGGAGGGCATTACCGGCACTGCAGAAGCTGTTCGGTCCACTGCATATAACATCACAATATGGCTGAGAGCATTAAACGCAGAGCATTAAAATGTAACGGGATTTCAACAGCTTGGCTGTAGCACTAATGACCTGCTCTTCAGAATGAATCGTGCCTCGCGACAGGCTGAACTTTGGTATCTGCCCAGCTCCATCACAGGCACTAGCCTCCCCAGCATCAAGGGCATCTTCTGGGAGCCATGCCTCGAAAAAGCAGCATCCATTATTAAGGATGCACCCCCCCCCCCCCCAAATCACCCTCTTCTCATTGCTACCGTCAGGAAAGAGATATAGAGGCCGAAGGCACGTGCTCAGCGATTCAGGGAGAGCTTCTTCTCCTCTGCTGTCCGATTTCTGATTGGACGTAGAACCCAGGAACTTACTTTGCGCTACTTATTTAACTCCTTAGGTCTGCATTGTGCTCTCAACGTTGCTGTTAGCTTACGCGCGACCGAAACTCTTGGAGCAGTCAGGCTGCCGTTTCCGAGATACTTCGACTGTACCGAAGGGCCGAGCCTTTGGTCGACCTTGAAGGCAATGTCGTCATGTTGCACCATGGTCCTGAAAAAAACGTTGTCTCGTTTTTACTATGTACTGTACCAACAGTTATGGTTGAAATGACAATAAAAGTGACTTGACTTGACCTTCATCTGAAGTCACGTGTGTATCCGTTTTGTGCGAATACTTGGAAGAGATGTTTCTCCTCTTTACCCTTCAGCGCCGCTGTGCTGCAGCGTGTGTCCGCTCTTCCGAACCAAGTTTTGATACAGCTCTTCTTGCGTGCTTTTGGATGGCTATTGTGATATCGCTACTTCTTACTGTCGGTCCCAGTTTCTATGGCTAACTATTGCAATTTACTGCCGCCACGAAGACTACAAATGTCACGACGTACGCCGGTGGTATCAAACCTGATTCTGATTCCGGTTTGCAGGGCAAATCCGATCGAGGTAATTATCAGCCGGTCTTACCACAATCATTAGCGAAGCGCTGGAAGGTATCTTTGTTAGTGCCAATCAATATAGACAATAGAGCTGAATTAATTGAAGAGACGAGGCAAGATTGAATGCTGTCAACATCAAGCCAATGTCTGACTAAATGTGGCTTAAGAAACCCTTGTTAAAACCAAGGGAAACGGTCACCAAGGGAAAACACAAACGGCTGGAGGCAAAACTCATAAAAAGTAAGGTGGTTGGAGGTCCATCACTCCAGCTGCAGGACATCAGTACGGGAGCTCCTCGGGACAGTATCCTATGGCCAACCATCTATTGATCTTTCTTTCCATTACGTCAGAGGCAGGAGCTGGTCGCCAATGATTAGATTACGTTGAATCCTGTTTGAAACTCTTCAGTAAATGAAGCAATCTGTGCATGTCTGTATACAGGAGCGTTTGATGGCTCCGGGGCCCTACTCACTGGAATTCAGAAGAATGAGGGATGACCTCAATAGAGTGGATGTGGAGAGGATGTTTCCTGTGGTGGGGGAGTCTAGGACCAGAGGACACAGATAGAGTGGATGTGGAGAGGATGTTTCCTGTAGTGGGGGAGTCTAGGACCAGAGGACACAGATAGAGTGGATGTGGAGAGGGTGTTTCCTATAGTGGGGGAGTCTAGGACCAGAGGACACAGATAGAGTGGATGTGGAGAGGATGTTTCCTATAGTGGGGGAGTCTAGGACCAGAGGACACAGATAGAGTGCATGTGGAGAGGATGTTTCCTATAGTGGGGGAGTCTAGGACCAGAGGGCACAGATAGAGTGGATGTAGAGTGGATGTGGAGAGGATGTTTCCTATAGTGGGGGAGATAGGACCAGAGGACACAGATAGAGTGGATGTGGAGAGGATGTTTCCTATAGTGGGGGGAGTCTAGGACCAGAGGGCACAGATGGAGTGGATGTGGAGAGGATGTTTCCTATAGTGGGGGAGTCTAGGACCAGAGGACACAGATAGAGTGGATGTGGAGAGGATGTTTCCTGTAGTGGGGGAGTCTAGGACCAGAGGACACAGATAGAGTGGATGTGGAGAGGATGTTTCCTATAGTGGGGGAGTCTAGGACCAGAGGACACAGATAGAGTGGATGTGGAGAGGATGTTTCCTATAGTGGGGAAGTCTAGGACCAGAGGACACAGATAGAGTGGATGTGGAGAGGGTGTTTCCTATAGTGGGGGAGTCTAGGACCAGAGGACACAGATAGAGTGGATGTGGAGAGGGTGTTTCCTATAGTGGGGGAGTCTAGGACCAGAGGACACAGATAGAGTGGATGTGGAGAGGATGTTTCCTATAGTGGGGGAGTCTAGGACCAGAGGACACAGATAGAGTGGATGTGGAGAGGATGTTTCCTATAGTGGGGGAGTCTAGGACCAGAGGACACAGATAGAGTGGATGTGGAGAGGATGTTTCCTATAGTGGGGGAGTCTAGGACCAGAGGACACAGATAGAGTGGATGTGGAGAGGATGTTTCCTATAGTGGGGGAGTCTAGGACCAGAGGACACAGATAGAGTGGATGTGGAGAGGATGTTTCCTATAGTGGGGGAGTCTAGGGCCAGAGGACACAGATAGAGTGGATGTGGGGAGGATGTTTCCTGTAGTGGGGGACTCTAAGACCAGAGGACACAGATAGAGTGGATGTGGAGAGGATGTTTCCTTTGGTAGGGGAGTCTAGGACCAGAGGACACAGATAGAGTGGACGTGGAGAGGATGTTTCCTATAGTGGGGGAGTCTAGGACCAGAGGACACAGATAGAGTGGATGTGGGGAGGATGTTTCCTGTAGTGGGGGACTCTAAGACCAGAGGACACAGATAGAGTGGATGTGGAGAGGATGTTTCCTGTGGTAGGGGAGTCTAGGACCAGAGGACACAGATAGAGTGGATGTGGAGAGGATGTTTCCTGTGGTGGGGGAGTCTAGGAACAGAGGACACAGACAGAGTGGATGTGGGGAGGATGTTTCCTGTGGTGGGGGAGTCTAGGAACAGAGGACACAGACAGAGTGGATGTGGAGAGGATGTTTCCTATAGTGGGGGAGTCTAGGACCAGAGGGCACAGATAGAGTGGATGTAGAGTGGATGTGGAGAGGATGTTTCCTATAGTGGGGGAGATAGGACCAGAGGACACAGATAGAGTGGATGTGGAGAGGATGTTTCCTATAGTGGGGGGAGTCTAGGACCAGAGGGCACAGATGGAGTGGATGTGGAGAGGATGTTTCCTATAGTGGGGGAGTATAGGACCAGAGGACCCAGATAGAGTGGATGTGGAGAGGATGTTTCCTGTAGTGGGGGAGTCTAGGACCAGAGGACACAGATAGAGAGATGTGGAGAGGATGTTTCCTATAGTGGGGGAGTCTAGGACCAGAGGACACAGATAGAGTGGATGTGGAGAGGATGTTTCCTATAGTGGGGAAGTCTAGGACCAGAGGACACAGATAGAGTGGATGTGGAGAGGGTGTTTCCTATAGTGGGGGAGTCTAGGACCAGAGGACACAGATAGAGTGGATGTGGAGAGGATGTTTCCTATAGTGGGGGAGTCTAGGACCAGAGGACACAGATAGAGTGGATGTGGAGAGGATGTTTCCTATAGTGGGGGAGTCTAGGACCAGAGGACACAGATAGAGTGAATGTGGAGAGGATGTTTCCTATAGTGGGGGAGTCTAGGACCAGAGGACACAGATAGAGTGGATGTGGAGAGGATGTTTCCTATAGTGGGGGAGTCTAGGGCCAGAGGACACAGATAGAGTGGATGTGGAGAGGATGTTTCCTATAGTGGGGGAGTCTAGGACCAGAGGACACAGATAGAGTGGATGTGGGGAGGATGTTTCCTGTAGTGGGGGACTCTAAGACCAGAGGACACAGATAGAGTGGATGTGGAGAGGATGTTTCCTGTGGTAGGGGAGTCTAGGACCAGAGGACACAGATAGAGTGGACGTGGAGAGGATGTTTCCTATAGTGGGGGAGTCTAGGACCAGAGGACACAGATAGAGTGGATGTGGGGAGGATGTTTCCTGTAGTGGGGGACTCTAAGACCAGAGGACACAGATAGAGTGGATGTGGAGAGGATGTTTCCTGTGGTAGGGGAGTCTAGGACCAGAGGACACAGATAGAGTGGATGTGGAGAGGATGTTTCCTGTGGTGGGGGAGTCTAGGAACAGAGGACACAGACAGAGTGGATGTGGGGAGGATGTTTCCTGTGGTGGGGGAGTCTAGGACCAGAGGACACAGATAGAGTGCATGTGGAGAGGATGTTTCCTATAGTGGGGGAGTCTAGGACCAGAGGACACAGATAGAGTGGATGTAGAGTGGATGTGCAGAGGATGTTTCCTATAGTGGGGGAGATAGGACCAGAGGACACAGATAGAGTGGATGTGGAGAGGATGTTTCCTATAGTGGGGGGAGTCTAGGACCAGAGGGCACAGATGGAGTGGATGTGGAGAGGATGTTTCCTATAGTGGGGGAGTCTAGGACCAGAGGACACAGATAGAGTGGATGTGGAGAGGATGTTTCCTGTAGTGGGGGAGTCTAGGACCAGAGGACACAGATAGAGTGGATGTGGAGAGGATGTTTCCTATAGTGGGGGAGTCTAGGACCAGAGGACACAGATAGAGTGGATGTGGAGAGGATGTTTCCTATAGTGGGGAAGTCTAGGACCAGAGGACACAGATAGAGTGGATGTGGAGAGGATGTTTCCTATAGTGGGGAAGTCTAGGACCAGAGGACACAGATAGAGTGGATGTGGAGAGGGTGTTTCCTGTGGTAGGGGAGTCTAGGACCAGAGGACACAGATAGAGTGGATGTGGAGAGGATGTTTCCTGTGGTGGGGGAGTCTAGGAACAGAGGACACAGATAGAGTGGATGTGGGGAGGATGTTTCCTGTAGTGGGGGACTCTAAGACCAGAGGACACAGATAGAGTGGATGTGGAGAGGATGTTTCCTGTGGTAGGGGAGTCTAGGACCAGAGGACACAGATAGAGTGGATGTGGAGAGGATGTTTCCTGTGGTGGGGGAGTCTAGGAACAGAGGACACAGACAGAGTGGATGTGGGGAGGATGTTTCCTGTGGTGGGGGAGTCTAGGAACAGAGGACACAGACAGAGTGGATGTGGAGAGGATGTTTCCTATAGTGGGGGAGTCTAGGACCAGAGGGCACAGATAGAGTGGATGTAGAGTGGATGTGGAGAGGATGTTTCCTATAGTGGGGGAGATAGGACCAGAGGACACAGATAGAGTGGATGTGGAGAGGATGTTTCCTATAGTGGGGGGAGTCTAGGACCAGAGGGCACAGATGGAGTGGATGTGGAGAGGATGTTTCCTATAGTGGGGGAGTATAGGACCAGAGGACCCAGATAGAGTGGATGTGGAGAGGATGTTTCCTGTAGTGGGGGAGTCTAGGACCAGAGGACACAGATAGAGAGGATGTGGAGAGGATGTTTCCTATAGTGGGGGAGTCTAGGACCAGAGGACACAGATAGAGTGGATGTGGAGAGGATGTTTCCTATAGTGGGGAAGTCTAGGACCAGAGGACACAGATAGAGTGGATGTGGAGAGGGTGTTTCCTATAGTGGGGGAGTCTAGGACCAGAGGACACAGATAGAGTGGATGTGGAGAGGATGTTTCCTATAGTGGGGGAGTCTAGGACCAGAGGACACAGATAGAGTGGATGTGGAGAGGATGTTTCCTATAGTGGGGGAGTCTAGGACCAGAGGACACAGATAGAGTGAATGTGGAGAGGATGTTTCCTATAGTGGGGGAGTCTAGGACCAGAGGACACAGATAGAGTGGATGTGGAGAGGATGTTTCCTATAGTGGGGGAGTCTAGGGCCAGAGGACACAGATAGAGTGGATGTGGAGAGGATGTTTCCTATAGTGGGGGAGTCTAGGACCAGAGGACACAGATAGAGTGGATGTGGGGAGGATGTTTCCTGTAGTGGGGGACTCTAAGACCAGAGGACACAGATAGAGTGGATGTGGAGAGGATGTTTCCTGTGGTAGGGGAGTCTAGGACCAGAGGACACAGATAGAGTGGACGTGGAGAGGATGTTTCCTATAGTGGGGGAGTCTAGGACCAGAGGACACAGATAGAGTGGATGTGGGGAGGATGTTTCCTGTAGTGGGGGACTCTAAGACCAGAGGACACAGATAGAGTGGATGTGGAGAGGATGTTTCCTGTGGTAGGGGAGTCTAGGACCAGAGGACACAGATAGAGTGGATGTGGAGAGGATGTTTCCTGTGGTGGGGGAGTCTAGGAACAGAGGACACAGACAGAGTGGATGTGGGGAGGATGTTTCCTGTGGTGGGGGAGTCTAGGACCAGAGGACACAGATAGAGTGCATGTGGAGAGGATGTTTCCTATAGTGGGGGAGTCTAGGACCAGAGGACACAGATAGAGTGGATGTAGAGTGGATGTGCAGAGGATGTTTCCTATAGTGGGGGAGATAGGACCAGAGGACACAGATAGAGTGGATGTGGAGAGGATGTTTCCTATAGTGGGGGGAGTCTAGGACCAGAGGGCACAGATGGAGTGGATGTGGAGAGGATGTTTCCTATAGTGGGGGAGTCTAGGACCAGAGGACACAGATAGAGTGGATGTGGAGAGGATGTTTCCTGTAGTGGGGGAGTCTAGGACCAGAGGACACAGATAGAGTGGATGTGGAGAGGATGTTTCCTATAGTGGGGGAGTCTAGGACCAGAGGACACAGATAGAGTGGATGTGGAGAGGATGTTTCCTATAGTGGGGAAGTCTAGGACCAGAGGACACAGATAGAGTGGATGTGGAGAGGATGTTTCCTATAGTGGGGAAGTCTAGGACCAGAGGACACAGATAGAGTGGATGTGGAGAGGGTGTTTCCTGTGGTAGGGGAGTCTAGGACCAGAGGACACAGATAGAGTGGATGTGGAGAGGATGTTTCCTGTGGTGGGGGAGTCTAGGAACAGAGGACACAGACAGAGTGGATGTGGGGAGGATGTTTCCTGTGGTGGGGGAGTCTAGGAACAGAGGACACAGACAGAGTGGATGTGGAGAGGATGTTTCCTATAGTGGGGGAGTCTAGGACCAGAGGGCACAGATAGAGTGGATGTAGAGTAGATGTGGAGAGGATGTTTCCTATAGTGGGGGAGATAGGACCAGAGGACACAGATAGAGTGGATGTGGAGAGGATGTTTCCTATAGTTGGGGGAGTCTAGGACCAGAGGGCACAGATGGAGTGGATGTGGAGAGGATGTTTCCTATAGTGGGGGAGTCTAGGACCAGAGGACACAGATAGAGTGGATGTGGAGAGGATGTTTCCTGTAGTGGGGGAGTCTAGGACCAGAGGACACAGATAGAGTGGATGTGGAGAGGATGTTTCCTATAGTGGGGAAGTCTAGGACCAGAGGACACAGATAGAGTGGATGTGGAAAGGATGTTTCCTATAGTGGGGAAGTCTAGGACCAGAGGACACAGATAGAGTGGATGTGGAGAGGATGTTTCCTATAGTGGGGGGAGTCTAGGACCAGAGGGCACAGATGGAGTGGATGTGGAGAGGATGTTTCCTATAGTGGGGGAGTCTAGGACCAGAGGACACAGATAGAGTGGATGTGGAGAGGATGTTTCCTGTAGTGGGGGAGTCTAGGACCAGAGGACACAGATAGAGTGGATGTGGAGAGGATGTTTCCTATAGTGGGGGAGTCTAGGACCAGAGGACACAGATAGAGTGGATGTGGAGAGGATGTTTCCTATAGTGGGGAAGTCTAGGACCAGAGGACACAGATAGAGTGGATGTGGAGAGGATGTTTCCTATAGTGGGGAAGTCTAGGACCTGAGGACACAGATAGAGTGGATGTGGAGAGGGTGTTTCCTGTGGTAGGGGAGTCTAGGACCAGAGGACACAGATAGAGTGGATGTGGAGAGGATGTTTCCTGTGGTGGGGGAGTCTAGGAACAGAGGACACAGACAGAGTGGATGTGGGGAGGATGTTTCCTGTGGTGGGGGAGTCTAGGAACAGAGGACACAGACAGAGTGGATGTGGAGAGGATGTTTCCTATAGTGGGGGAGTCTAGGACCAGAGGGCACAGATAGAGTGGATGTAGAGTGGATGTGGAGAGGATGTTTCCTATAGTGGGGGAGATAGGGCCAGAGGACACAGATAGAGTGGATGTGGAGAGGATGTTTCCTATAGTGGGGGGAGTCTAGGACCAGAGGGCACAGATAGAGTGGATGTGGAGAGGATGTTTCCTATAGTGGGGGAGTCTAGGACCAGAGGACACAGATAGAGTGGATGTGGAGAGGATGTTTCCTGTAGTGGGGGAGTCTAGGACCAGAGGACACAGATAGAGTGGATGTGGAGAGGATGTTTCCTATAGTGGGGGAGTCTAGGACCAGAGGACACAGATAGAGTGGATGTAGAGTGGATGTGCAGAGGATGTTTCCTATAGTGGGGGAGATAGGACCAGAGGACACAGATAGAGTGGATGTGGAGAGGATGTTTCCTATAGTGGGGGGAGTCTAGGACCAGAGGGCACAGATGGAGTGGATGTGGAGAGGATGTTTCCTATAGTGGGGGAGTCTAGGACCAGAGGACACAGATAGAGTGGATGTGGAGAGGATGTTTCCTGTAGTGGGGGAGTCTAGGACCAGAGGACACAGATAGAGTGGATGTGGAGAGGATGTTTCCTATAGTGGGGGAGTCTAGGACCAGAGGACACAGATAGAGTGGATGTGGAGAGGATGTTTCCTATAGTGGGGAAGTCTAGGACCAGAGGACACAGATAGAGTGGATGTGGAGAGGATGTTTCCTATAGTGGGGAAGTCTAGGACCAGAGGACACAGATAGAGTGGATGTGGAGAGGGTGTTTCCTGTGGTAGGGGAGTCTAGGACCAGAGGACACAGATAGAGTGGATGTGGAGAGGATGTTTCCTGTGGTGGGGGAGTCTAGGAACAGAGGACACAGACAGAGTGGATGTGGGGAGGATGTTTCCTGTGGTGGGGGAGTCTAGGAACAGAGGACACAGACAGAGTGGATGTGGAGAGGATGTTTCCTATAGTGGGGGAGTCTAGGACCAGAGGGCACAGATAGAGTGGATGTAGAGTAGATGTGGAGAGGATGTTTCCTATAGTGGGGGAGATAGGACCAGAGGACACAGATAGAGTGGATGTGGAGAGGATGTTTCCTATAGTTGGGGGAGTCTAGGACCAGAGGGCACAGATGGAGTGGATGTGGAGAGGATGTTTCCTATAGTGGGGGAGTCTAGGACCAGAGGACACAGATAGAGTGGATGTGGAGAGGATGTTTCCTGTAGTGGGGGAGTCTAGGACCAGAGGACACAGATAGAGTGGATGTGGAGAGGATGTTTCCTATAGTGGGGAAGTCTAGGACCAGAGGACACAGATAGAGTGGATGTGGAAAGGATGTTTCCTATAGTGGGGAAGTCTAGGACCAGAGGACACAGATAGAGTGGATGTGGAGAGGATGTTTCCTATAGTGGGGGGAGTCTAGGACCAGAGGGCACAGATGGAGTGGATGTGGAGAGGATGTTTCCTATAGTGGGGGAGTCTAGGACCAGAGGACACAGATAGAGTGGATGTGGAGAGGATGTTTCCTGTAGTGGGGGAGTCTAGGACCAGAGGACACAGATAGAGTGGATGTGGAGAGGATGTTTCCTATAGTGGGGGAGTCTAGGACCAGAGGACACAGATAGAGTGGATGTGGAGAGGATGTTTCCTATAGTGGGGAAGTCTAGGACCAGAGGACACAGATAGAGTGGATGTGGAGAGGATGTTTCCTATAGTGGGGAAGTCTAGGACCAGAGGACACAGATAGAGTGGATGTGGAGAGGGTGTTTCCTGTGGTAGGGGAGTCTAGGACCAGAGGACACAGATAGAGTGGATGTGGAGAGGATGTTTCCTGTGGTGGGGGAGTCTAGGAACAGAGGACACAGACAGAGTGGATGTGGGGAGGATGTTTCCTGTGGTGGGGGAGTCTAGGAACAGAGGACACAGACAGAGTGGATGTGGAGAGGATGTTTCCTATAGTGGGGGAGTCTAGGACCAGAGGGCACAGATAGAGTGGATGTAGAGTGGATGTGGAGAGGATGTTTCCTATAGTGGGGGAGATAGGGCCAGAGGACACAGATAGAGTGGATGTGGAGAGGATGTTTCCTATAGTGGGGGGAGTCTAGGACCAGAGGGCACAGATAGAGTGGATGTGGAGAGGATGTTTCCTATAGTGGGGGAGTCTAGGACCAGAGGACACAGATAGAGTGGATGTGGAGAGGATGTTTCCTGTAGTGGGGGAGTCTAGGACCAGAGGACACAGATAGAGTGGATGTGGAGAGGATGTTTCCTATAGTGGGGGAGTCTAGGACCAGAGGACACAGATAGAGTGGATGTGGAAAGGATGTTTCCTATAGTGGGGAAGTCTAGGACCAGAGGACACAGATAGAGTGGATGTGGAGAGGGTGTTTCCTATAGTGGGGGAGTCTAGGACCAGAGGACACAGATAGAGTGGATGTGGAGAGGATGTTTCCTATAGTGGGGGAGTCTAGGACCAGAGGACACAGATAGAGTGGATGTGGAGAGGATGTTTCCTATAGTGGGGGAGTCTAGGACCAGAGGACACAGATAGAGTGGATGTGGAGAGGATGTTTCCTATAGTGGGGTGTCTAGGACCAGAGGACACAGATAGAGTGAATGTGGAGAGGATGTTTCCTATAGTGGGGGAGTCTAGGACCAGAGGACACAGATAGAGTGGATGTGGAGAGGATGTTTCCTATAGTGGGGGAGACTAGGGCCAGAGGACACAGATAGAGTGGATGTGGAGAGGATGTTTCCTATAGTGGGGGAGTCGATGACCAGAGGACACAGATAGAGTGGATGTGGGGAGGATGTTTCCTGTAGTGGGGTACTCTAAGACCAGAGGACACAGATAGAGTGGATGTGGAGAGGATGTTTCCTGTGGTAGGGGAGTCTAGGACCAGAGGACACAGATAGAGTGGACGTGGAGAGGATGTTTCCTATAGTGGGGGAGTCTAGGACCAGAGGACACAGATAGAGTGGATGTGGGGAGGATGTTTCCTGTAGTGGGGGACTCTAAGACCAGAGGACACAGATAGAGTGGATGTGGAGAGGATGTTTCCTGTGGTAGGGGAGTCTAGGACCAGAGGACACAGATAGAGTGGATGTGGAGAGGATGTTTCCTGTGGTGGGGGAGTCTAGGAACAGAGGACACAGACAGAGTGGATGTGGGGAGGATGTTTCCTGTGGTGGGGGAGTCTAGGACCAGAGGACACAGACAGAGTGGATGTGGAGAGGATGTTTCCTATAGTGGGGGAGTCTAGGACCAGAGGACACAGATAGAGTGGATGTGGAGAGGATGTTTCCTATAGTGGGGGAGTCTAGGACCAGAGGACACAGATAGAGTGCATGTGGAGAGGATGTTTCCTATAGTGGGGGAGTCTAGGACCAGAGGACACAGATAGAGTGGATGTAGAGTGGATGTGGAGAGGATGTTTCCTATAGTGGGGGAGATAGGACCAGAGGACACAGATAGAGTGGATGTGGAGAGGATGTTTCCTATAGTGGGGGGAGTCTAGGACCAGAGGGCACAGATGGAGTGGATGTGGAGAGGATGTTTCCTATAGTGGGGGAGTCTAGGACCAGAGGACACAGATAGAGTGGATGTGGAGAGGATGTTTCCTGTAGTGGGGGAGTCTAGGACCAGAGGACACAGATAGAGTGGATGTGGAGAGGATGTTTCCTATAGTGGGGGAGTCTAGGACCAGAGGACACAGATAGAGTGGATGTGGAGAGGATGTTTCCTATAGTGGGGAAGTCTAGGACCAGAGGACACAGATAGAGTGGATGTGGAGAGGATGTTTCCTATAGTGGGGAAGTCTAGGACCAGAGGACACAGATAGAGTGGATGTGGAGAGGGTGTTTCCTATAGTGGGGGAGTCTAGGACCAGAGGACACAGATAGAGTGGATGTGGAGAGGATGTTTCCTATAGTGGGGGAGTCTAGGACCAGAGGACACAGATAGAGTGGATGTGGAGAGGATGTTGCCTATAGTGGGGGAGTCTAGGACCAGAGGACACAGATAGAGTGGATGTGGAGAGGATGTTTCCTATAGTGGGGGAGTCTAGGACCAGAGGACACAGATAGAGTGAATGTGGAGAGGATGTTTCCTATAGTGGGGGAGTCTAGGACCAGAGGACACAGATAGAGTGGATGTGGAGAGGATGTTTCCTATAGTGGGGGAGTCTAGGGCCAGAGGACACAGATAGAGTGGATGCGGAGAGGATGTTTCCTATAGTGGGGGAGTCTAGGACCAGAGGACACAGATAGAGTGGATGTGGGGAGGATGTTTCCTGTAGTGGGGGACTCTAAGACCAGAGGACACAGATAGAGTGGATGTGGAGAGGATGTTTCCTGTGGTAGGGGAGTCTAGGACCAGAGGACACAGATAGAGTGGACGTGGAGAGGATGTTTCCTATAGTGGGGGAGTCTAGGACCAGAGGACACAGATAGAGTGGATGTGGGAGAGATGTTTCCTGTAGTGGGGGACTCTAAGACCAGAGGACACAGATAGAGTGGATGTGGAGAGGATGTTTCCTGTGGTAGGGGAGTCTAGGACCAGAGGACACAGATAGAGTGGATGTGGAGAGGATGTTTCCTGTGGTGGTGGAGTCTAGGAACAGAGGACACAGACAGAGTGGATGTGGGGAGGATGTTTCCTGTGGTGGGGGAGTCTAGGACCAGAGGACACAGACAGAGTGGATGTGGAGAGGATGTTTCCTATAGTGGGGGAGTCTAGGACCAGAGGACACAGATAGAGTGGATGTGGAGAGGATGTTTCCTGTAGTGGGGGAGTCTAGGACCAGAGGGGACAGATAGAGTGGATGTGGAGAGGATGTTTCCTATAGTGGGGGAGTCTAGGACCAGAGGGCACAGATAGAGTGGATGTGGAGAGGATGTTTCCTATAGTGGGGAAGTCTAGGACCAGAGGACACAGATAGAGTGGATGTGGAGAGGATGTTTCCTATAGTGGGGAAGTCTAGGACCAGAGGACACAGATAGAGTGGATGTGGAGAGGGTGTTTCCTATAGTGGGGGAGTCTAGGACCAGAGGACACAGATAGAGTGGATGTGGAGAGGATGTTTCCTATAGTGGGGGAGTCTAGGACCAGAGGACACAGATAGAGTGGATGTGGAGAGGATGTTGCCTATAGTGGGGGAGTCTAGGACCAGAGGACACAGATAGAGTGGATGTGGAGAGGATGTTTCCTATAGTGGGGGAGTCTAGGACCAGAGGACACAGATAGAGTGAATGTGGAGAGGATGTTTCCTATAGTGGGGGAGTCTAGGACCAGAGGACACAGATAGAGTGGATGTGGAGAGGATGTTTCCTATAGTGGGGGAGTCTAGGGCCAGAGGACACAGATAGAGTGGATGCGGAGAGGATGTTTCCTATAGTGGGGGAGTCTAGGACCAGAGGACACAGATAGAGTGGATGTGGGGAGGATGTTTCCTGTAGTGGGGGACTCTAAGACCAGAGGACACAGATAGAGTGGATGTGGAGAGGATGTTTCCTGTGGTAGGGGAGTCTAGGACCAGAGGACACAGATAGAGTGGACGTGGAGAGGATGTTTCCTATAGTGGGGGAGTCTAGGACCAGAGGACACAGATAGAGTGGATGTGGGAGAGATGTTTCCTGTAGTGGGGGACTCTAAGACCAGAGGACACAGATAGAGTGGATGTGGAGAGGATGTTTCCTGTGGTAGGGGAGTCTAGGACCAGAGGACACAGATAGAGTGGATGTGGAGAGGATGTTTCCTGTGGTGGTGGAGTCTAGGAACAGAGGACACAGACAGAGTGGATGTGGGGAGGATGTTTCCTGTGGTGGGGGAGTCTAGGACCAGAGGACACAGACAGAGTGGATGTGGAGAGGATGTTTCCTATAGTGGGGGAGTCTAGGACCAGAGGACACAGATCGAGTGGATGTGGAGAGGATGTTTCCTATAGTGGGGGAGTCTAGGACCAGAGGACACAGATAGAGTGCATGTGGAGAGGATGTTTCCTATAGTGGGGGAGTCTAGGACCAGAGGACACAGATAGAGTGGATGTGGAGACGATGTTTCCTATAGTGGGGGAGTCTAGGGCCAGAGGACACAGATAGAGTGGATGTGGGGAGGATGTTTCCTGTAGTGGGGGACTCTAAGACCAGAGGACACAGATAGAGTGGATGTGGAGAGGATGTTTCCTGTGGTAGGGGAGTCTAGGACCAGAGGACACAGATAGAGTGGATGTGGAGAGGATGTTTCCTATAGTGGGGGAGTCTAGGACCAGAGGACACAGATAGAGTGGATGTGGGGAGGATGTTTCCTGTAGTGGGGGACTCTAAGACCAGAGGACACAGATAGAGTGGATGTGGAGAGGATGTTTCCTGTGGTAGGGGAGTCTAGGACCAGAGGACACAGACAGAGTGGATGTGGGGAGGATGTTTCCTGTGGTGGGGGAGTCTAGGACCAGAGGACACAGATAGAGTGGATGTGGGGAGGATGTTTTCTGTAGTGGGGGACTCTAAGACCAGAGGACACAGATAGAGTGGATGTGGAGAGGATGTTTCCTGTGGTAGGGGAGTCTAGGACCAGAGGACACAGATAGAGTGGATGTGGAGAGGATGTTTCCTGTAGTGGGGGACTCTAAGACCAGAGGACACAGATAGAGTGGATGTGGAGAGGATGTTTCCTGTGGTAGGGGAGTCTAGGACCAGAGGACACAGATAGAGTGGACGTGGAGAGGATGTTTCCTATAGTGGGGGAGCCTAGGACCAGAGGACACAGATAGAGTGGATGTGGGGAGGATGTTTCCTGTAGTGGGGGACTCTAAGACCAGAGGACACAGATAGAGTGGATGTGGAGAGGATCTTTCCTGTGGTAGGGGAGTCTAGGACCAGAGGACACAGATAGAGTGGATGTGGAGAGGATGTTTCCTGTGGTGGGGGAGTCTAGGAACAGAGGACACAGACAGAGTGGATGTGGGGAGGATGTTTACTGTGGTGGGGGAGTGTAGGAACAGAGGACACAGACAGAGTGGATGTGGAGAGGATGTTTCCTATAGTGGGGGAGTCTAGGACCAGAGGGCACAGATAGAGTGGATGTAGAGTGGATGTGGAGAGGATGTTTCCTATAGTGGGGGAGATAGGACCAGAGGACACAGATAGAGTGGATGTGGAGAGGATGTTTCCTATAGTGGGGGGAGTCTAGGACCAGAGGGCACAGATGGAGTGGATGTGGAAAGGATGTTTCCTATAGTGGGGGAGTCTAGGAACAGAGGACACAGATAGAGTGGATGTGGAGAGGATATTTCCTATAGTGGGGAAGTCTAGGACCAGAGGACACAGATAGAGTGGATGTGGAGAGGATGTTTCCTATAGTGGGGGAGTCTAGGACCAGAGGTCACAGATAGAGTGGATGTGGAGAGGATGTTTCCTATAGTGGGGGAGTCTAGGACCAGAGGACACAGATAGAGTGGATGTGGAGAGGATGTTTCCTATAGTGGGGGAGTCTAGGACCAGAGGACACAGATAGAGTGGATGTGGAGAGGATGTTTCCTATAGTGGGTGAGTCTAGGACCAGAGGACACAGATAGAGTGGATGTGGAGAGGATGTTACCTATAGTGGGGGAGTCTAGGACCAGAGGACACAGATAGAGTGGATGTGGAGAGGATGTTTCCTATAGTGGGGGAGTCTAGGACCAGAGGACACAGATAGAGTGGATGTGGGGAGGATGTTTCCTGTAGTGGGGGACTCTAAGACCAGAGGACACAGATAGAGTGGATGTGGAGAGGATGTTTCCTGTGGTAGGGGAGTCTAGGACCAGAGGACACAGATAGAGTGGATGTGGAGAGGATGTTTCCTGTGGTGGGGGAGTCTAGGAACAGAGGACACAGATAGAGTGGATGTGGAGAGGATGTTTCCTATAGTGGGGGAGTCTAGGACCAGAGGGTACAGATAGAGTGGATGTGGAGAGGATGTTTCCTATAGTGGGGGAGTCTAGGACCAGAGGACACAGACAGAGTGGATGTGGAGAGGATGTTTCCTATAGTGGGGGAGTCTAGGACCAGAGGGTACAGATAGAGTGGATGTGGAGAGGATGTTTCCTGTGGTGGGGGAGTCTAGGACCAGAGGACACAGACAGAGTGGATGTGGAGAGGATGTTTCCTATAGTGGGGGAGTCTAGGACCAGAGGACACAGATAGAGTGGATGTGGAGAGGATGTTTCCTGTGGTAGGGGAGTCTAGGACCAGAGGACACAGATAGAGTGGATGTGGAGAGGATGTTTCCTGTGGTGGGGGAGTCTAGGAACAGAGGACACAGACAGAGTGGATGTGGGGAGGATGTTTCCTGTGGTGGGGGAGTCTAGGAACAGAGGACACAGACAGAGTGGATGTGGGGAGGATGTTTCCTGTGGTGGGGGAGTCTAGGAACAGAGGACACAGACAGAGTGGATGTGGGGAGGATGTTTCCTGTGGTGGGGGAGTCTAGGAACAGAGAACACAGACAGAGTGGATGTGGGGAGGATGTTTCCTGTGGTGGGGGAGTCTAGGAACAGAGGACACAGATAGAGTGGATGTGGAGAGGATGTTTCCTATAGTGGGGGAGTCTAGGACCAGAGGACACAGATAGAGTGGATGTGGAGAGGATGTTTCCTATAGTGGGGGAGTCTAGGACCAGAGGGTACAGATAGAGTGGATGTGGAGAGGATGTTTCTATAGTGGGGGAGTCTAGGACCAGAGGGTACAGATAGAGTGGATGTGGAGAGGATGTTTCCTATAGTGGGGGAGTCTAGGACCAGAGGACACAGATAGAGTGGATGTGGAGAGGATGTTTCCTATAGTGGGGGAGTCTAGGACCAGAGGACACAGACAGAGTGGATGTGGAGAGGATGTTTCCTATAGTGGGGGAGTCTAGGACCAGAGGACACAGACAGAGTGGATGTGGGGAGGATGTTTCCTGTGGTGGGGGAGTCTAGGAACAGAGGACACAGACAGAGTGGATGTGGGGAGGATGTTTCCTGTGGTGGGGGAGTCTAGGAACAGAGGACACAGATAGAGTGGATGTGGGGAGGATGTTTCCTGTGGTGGGGGAGTCTAGGAACAGAGGACACAGACAGAGTGGATGTGGGGAGGATGTTTCCTGTGGTGGGGGAGTCTAGGAACAGAGGACACAGACAGAGTGGATGTGGGGAGGATGTTTCCTGTGGTGGGGGAGTCTAGGAACAGAGGACACAGACAGAGTGGATGTGGGGAGGATGTTTCCTGTGGTGGGGGAGTCTAGGAACAGAGGACACAGACAGAGTGGATGTGGAGAGGATGTTTCCTATAGTGGGGGAGTCTAGGACCAGAGGACACAGATAGAGTGGATGTGGAGAGGATGTTTCCTATAGTGGGAGAGTCTAGGACCAGAGGACACAGATAGAGTGGATGTGGGGAGGATGTTTCCTGTAGTGGGGGACTCTAAGACCAGAGGACACAGATAGAGTGGATGTGGAGAGGATGTTTCCTGTGGTAGGGGAGTCTAGGACCAGAGGACACAGATAGAGTGGATGTGGAGAGGATGTTTCCTGTGGTGGGGGAGTCTAGGAACAGAGGACACAGACAGAGTGGATGTGGGGAGGATGTTTCCTGTGGTAGGGGAGTCTAGGAACAGAGGACACAGACAGAGTGGATGTGGAGAGGATGTTTCCTATAGTGGGGGAGTCTAGGACCAGAGGGCACAGATAGAGTGGATGTAGAGTGTATGTGGAGAGGATGTTTCCTATAGTGGGGGAGTCTAGGACCAGAGGTCACAGACAGAGTGGATGTGGGGAGGATGTTTCCTGTGGTGGGGGAGTCTAGGAACAGAGGACACAGACAGAGTGGATGTGGGGAGGATGTTTCCTGTGGTGGGGGAGTCTAGGAACAGAGGACACAGACAGAGTGGATGTGGGGAGGATGTTTCCTGTGGTGGGGGAGTCAAGGAACAGAGGACACAGATAGAGTGGATGTGGAGAGGATGTTTCCTATAGTGGGGGAGTCTAGGACCAGAGGACACAGATAGAGTGGATGTGGAGAGGATGTTTCCTATAGTGGGGGAGTCTAGGACCAGAGGGTACAGATAGAGTGGATGTGGAGAGGATGTTTCCTATAGTGGGGGAGTCTAGGACCAGAGGGTACAGATAGAGTGGATGTGGAGAGGATGTTTCCTATAGTGGGGGAGTCTAGGACCAGAGGACACAGACAGAGTGGATGTGGAGAGGATGTTTCCTATAGTGGGGGAGTCTAGGACCAGAGGACACAGACAGAGTGGATGTGGGGAGGATGTTTCCTGTGGTGGGGGAGTCTAGGAACAGAGGACACAGACAGAGTGGATGTGGGGAGGATGTTTCCTGTGGTGGGGGAGTCTAGGAACAGAGGACACAGATAGAGTGGATGTGGGGAGGATGTTTCCTGTAGTGGGGGACTCTAAGACCAGAGGACACAGATAGAGTGGATGTGGAGAGGATGTTTCCTGTGGTAGGGGAGTCTAGGACCAGAGGACACAGATAGAGTGGATGTGGAGAGGATGTTTCCTGTGGTGGGGGAGTCAAGGAACAGAGGACACAGACAGAGTGGATGTGGGGAGGATGTTTCCTGTGGTAGGGGAGTCTAGGAACAGAGGACACAGACAGAGTGGATGTGGAGAGGATGTTTCCTATAGTGGGGGAGTCTAGGACCAGAGGGCACAGATAGAGTGGATGTAGAGTGTATGTGGAGAGGATGTTTCCTATAGTGGGGGAGTCTAGGACCAGAGGACACAGACAGAGTGGATGTGGGGAGGATGTTTCCTGTGGTGGGGGAGTCTAGGAACAGAGGACACAGACAGAGTGGATGTGGGGAGGATGTTTCCTGTGGTGGGGGAGTCTAGGAACAGAGGACACAGACAGAGTGGATGTGGGGAGGATGTTTCCTGTGGTGGGGGAGTCAAGGAACAGAGGACACAGATAGAGTGGATGTGGAGAGGATGTTTCCTATAGTGGGGGAGTCTAGGACCAGAGGACACAGATAGAGTGGATGTGGAGAGGATGTTTCCTATAGTGGGGGAGTCTAGGACCAGAGGGTACAGATAGAGTGGATGTGGAGAGGATGTTTCCTATAGTGGGGGAGTCTAGGACCAGAGGGTACAGATAGAGTGGATGTGGAGAGGATGTTTCCTATAGTGGGGGAGTCTAGGACCAGAGGACACAGACAGAGTGGATGTGGAGAGGATGTTTCCTATAGTGGGGGAGTCTAGGACCAGAGGACACAGACAGAGTGGATGTGGGGAGGATGTTTCCTGTGGTGGGGGAGTCTAGGAACAGAGGACACAGACAGAGTGGATGTGGGGAGGATGTTTCCTGTGGTGGGGGAGTCTAGGAACAGAGGACACAGATAGAGTGGATGTGGGGAGGATGTTTCCTGTGGTGGGGGAGTCTAGGAACAGAGGACACAGACAGAGTGGATGTGGGGAGGATGTTTCCTGTGGTGGGGGAGTCTAGGAACAGAGGACACAGACAGAGTGGATGTGGGGAGGATGTTTCCTGTGGTGGGGGAGTCTAGGAACAGAGGACACAGACAGAGTGGATGTGGGGAGGATGTTTCCTGTGGTGGGGGAGTCTAGGAACAGAGGACACAGACAGAGTGGATGTGGAGAGGATGTTTCCTATAGTGGGGGAGTCTAGGACCAGAGGACACAGATAGAGTGGATGTGGAGACGATGTTTCCTATAGTGGGGGAGTCTAGGGCCAGAGGACACAGATAGAGTGGATGTGGGGAGGATGTTTCCTGTAGTGGGGGACTCTAAGACCAGAGGACACAGATAGAGTGGATGTGGAGAGGATGTTTCCTGTGGTAGGGGAGTCTAGGACCAGAGGACACAGATAGAGTGGATGTGGAGAGGATGTTTCCTATAGTGGGGGAGTCTAGGACCAGAGGACACAGATAGAGTGGATGTGGGGAGGATGTTTCCTGTAGTGGGGGACTCTAAGACCAGAGGACACAGATAGAGTGGATGTGGAGAGGATGTTTCCTGTGGTAGGGGAGTCTAGGACCAGAGGACACAGATAGAGTGGATGTGGAGAGGATGTTTCCTGTGGTGGGGGAGTCTAGGAACAGAGGACACAGACAGAGTGGATGTGGGGAGGATGTTTCCTGTGGTGGGGGAGTCTAGGACCAGAGGACACAGATAGAGTGGATGTGGGGAGGATGTTTTCTGTAGTGGGGGACTATAAGACCAGAGGACACAGATAGAGTGGATGTGGAGAGGATGTTTCCTGTGGTAGGGGAGTCTAGGACCAGAGGACACAGATAGAGTGGATGTGGAGAGGATGTTTCCTGTAGTGGGGGACTCTAAGACCAGAGGACACAGATAGAGTGGATGTGGAGAGGATGTTTCCTGTGGTAGGGGAGTCTAGGACCAGAGGACACAGATAGAGTGGACGTGGAGGGGATGTTTCCTATAGTGGGGGAGTCTAGGACCAGAGGACACAGATAGAGTGGATGTGGGGAGGATGTTTCCTGTAGTGGGGGACTCTAAGACCAGAGGACACAGATAGAGTGGATGTGGAGAGGATCTTTCCTGTGGTAGGGGAGTCTAGGACCAGAGGACACAGATAGAGTGGATGTGGAGAGGATGTTTCCTGTGGTGGGGGAGTCTAGGAACAGAGGACACAGACAGAGTGGATGTGGGGAGGATGTTTCCTGTGGTGGGGGAGTCTAGGAACAGAGGACACAGACAGAGTGGATGTGGAGAGGATGTTTCCTATAGTGGGGGAGTCTAGGACCAGAGGGCACAGATAGAGTGGATGTAGAGTGGATGTGGAGAGGATGTTTCCTATAGTGGGGGAGATAGGACCAGAGGACACAGATAGAGTGGATGTGGAGAGGATGTTTCCTATAGTGGGGGGAGTCTAGGACCAGAGGGCACAGATGGAGTGGATGTGGAAAGGATGTTTCCTATAGTGGGGGAGTCTAGGAACAGAGGACACAGATAGAGTGGATGTGGAGAGGATGTTTCCTATAGTGGGGAAGTCTAGGACCAGAGGACACAGATAGAGTGGATGTGGAGAGGGTGTTTCCTATAGTGGGGGAGTCTAGGACCAGAGGACACAGATAGAGTGGATGTGGAGAGGATGTTTCCTATGGTGGGGGAGTCTAGGACCAGAGGACACAGATAGAGTGGATGTGGAGAGGATGTTTCCTATAGTGGGGGAGTCTAGGACCAGAGGACACAGATAGAGTGGATGTGGAGAGGATGTTTCCTATAGTGGGGGAGTCTAGGACCAGAGGACACAGATAGAGTGGATGTGGAGAGGATGTTACCTATAGTGGGGGAGTCTAGGACCAGAGGACACAGATAGAGTGGATGTGGAGAGGATGTTTCCTATAGTGGGGGAGTCTAGGACCAGAGGACACAGATAGAGTGGATGTGGGGAGGATGTTTCCTGTAGTGGGGGACTCTAAGACCAGAGGACACAGATAGAGTGGATGTGGAGAGGATGTTTCCTGTGGTAGGGGAGTCTAGGACCAGAGGACACAGATAGAGTGGATGTGGAGAGGATGTTTCCTGTGGTGGGGGAGTCTAGGAACAGAGGACACAGACAGAGTGGATGTGGGGAGGATGTTTCCTGTGGTGGGGGAGTCTAGGACCAGAGGACACAGATAGAGTGCATGTGGAGAGGATGTTTCCTATAGTGGGGGAGTCTAGGACCAGAGGACACAGATAGAGTGGATGTAGAGTGGATGTGCAGAGGATGTTTCCTATAGTGGGGGAGATAGGACCAGAGGACACAGATAGAGTGGATGTGGAGAGGATGTTTCCTATAGTGGGGGGAGTCTAGGACCAGAGGGCACAGATGGAGTGGATGTGGAGAGGATGTTTCCTATAGTGGGGGAGTCTAGGACCAGAGGACACAGATAGAGTGGATGTGGAGAGGATGTTTCCTGTAGTGGGGGAGTCTAGGACCAGAGGACACAGATAGAGTGGATGTGGAGAGGATGTTTCCTATAGTGGGGGAGTCTAGGACCAGAGGACACAGATAGAGTGGATGTGGAGAGGATGTTTCCTATAGTGGGGAAGTCTAGGACCAGAGGACACAGATAGAGTGGATGTGGAGAGGATGTTTCCTATAGTGGGGAAGTCTAGGACCAGAGGACACAGATAGAGTGGATGTGGAGAGGGTGTTTCCTGTGGTAGGGGAGTCTAGGACCAGAGGACACAGATAGAGTGGATGTGGAGAGGATGTTTCCTGTGGTGGGGGAGTCTAGGAACAGAGGACACAGACAGAGTGGATGTGGGGAGGATGTTTCCTGTGGTGGGGGAGTCTAGGAACAGAGGACACAGACAGAGTGGATGTGGAGAGGATGTTTCCTATAGTGGGGGAGTCTAGGACCAGAGGGCACAGATAGAGTGGATGTAGAGTAGATGTGGAGAGGATGTTTCCTATAGTGGGGGAGATAGGACCAGAGGACACAGATAGAGTGGATGTGGAGAGGATGTTTCCTATAGTTGGGGGAGTCTAGGACCAGAGGGCACAGATGGAGTGGATGTGGAGAGGATGTTTCCTATAGTGGGGGAGTCTAGGACCAGAGGACACAGATAGAGTGGATGTGGAGAGGATGTTTCCTGTAGTGGGGGAGTCTAGGACCAGAGGACACAGATAGAGTGGATGTGGAGAGGATGTTTCCTATAGTGGGGAAGTCTAGGACCAGAGGACACAGATAGAGTGGATGTGGAAAGGATGTTTCCTATAGTGGGGAAGTCTAGGACCAGAGGACACAGATAGAGTGGATGTGGAGAGGATGTTTCCTATAGTGGGGGGAGTCTAGGACCAGAGGGCACAGATGGAGTGGATGTGGAGAGGATGTTTCCTATAGTGGGGGAGTCTAGGACCAGAGGACACAGATAGAGTGGATGTGGAGAGGATGTTTCCTGTAGTGGGGGAGTCTAGGACCAGAGGACACAGATAGAGTGGATGTGGAGAGGATGTTTCCTATAGTGGGGGAGTCTAGGACCAGAGGACACAGATAGAGTGGATGTGGAGAGGATGTTTCCTATAGTGGGGAAGTCTAGGACCAGAGGACACAGATAGAGTGGATGTGGAGAGGATGTTTCCTACAGTGGGGAAGTCTAGGACCAGAGGACACAGATAGAGTGGATGTGGAGAGGGTGTTTCCTGTGGTAGGGGAGTCTAGGACCAGAGGACACAGATAGAGTGGATGTGGAGAGGATGTTTCCTGTGGTGGGGGAGTCTAGGAACAGAGGACACAGACAGAGTGGATGTGGGGAGGATGTTTCCTGTGGTGGGGGAGTCTAGGAACAGAGGACACAGACAGAGTGGATGTGGAGAGGATGTTTCCTATAGTGGGGGAGTCTAGGACCAGAGGGCACAGATAGAGTGGATGTAGAGTGGATGTGGAGAGGATGTTTCCTATAGTGGGGGAGATAGGGCCAGAGGACACAGATAGAGTGGATGTGGAGAGGATGTTTCCTATAGTGGGGGGAGTCTAGGACCAGAGGGCACAGATAGAGTGGATGTGGAGAGGATGTTTCCTATAGTGGGGGACTCTAAGACCAGAGGACACAGATAGAGTGGATGTGGAGAGGATGTTTCCTGTAGTGGGGGAGTCTAGGACCAGAGGACACAGATAGAGTGGATGTGGAGAGGATGTTTCCTATAGTGGGGGAGTCTAGGACCAGAGGACACAGATAGAGTGGATGTGGAAAGGATGTTTCCTATAGTGGGGAAGTCTAGGACCAGAGGACACAGATAGAGTGGATGTGGAGAGGGTGTTTCCTATAGTGGGGGAGTCTAGGACCAGAGGACACAGATAGAGTGGATGTGGAGAGGATGTTTCCTATAGTGGGGGAGTCTAGGACCAGAGGACACATATAGAGTGGATGTGGAGAGGATGTTTCCTATAGTGGGGGAGTCTAGGACCAGAGGACACAGATAGAGTGGATGTGGAGAGGATGTTTCCTATAGTGGGGTGTCTAGGACCAGAGGACACAGATAGAGTGAATGTGGAGAGGATGTTTCCTATAGTGGGGGAGTCTAGGACCAGAGGACACAGATAGAGTGGATGTGGAGAGGATGTTTCCTATAGTGGGGGAGACTAGGGCCAGAGGACACAGATAGAGTGGATGTGGAGAGGATGTTTCCTATAGTGGGGGAGTCGATGACCAGAGGACACAGATAGAGTGGATGTGGGGAGGATGTTTCCTGTAGTGGGGTACTCTAAGACCAGAGGACACAGATAGAGTGGATGTGGAGAGGATGTTTCCTGTGGTAGGGGAGGCTAGGACCAGAGGACACAGATAGAGTGGACGTGGAGAGGATGTTTCCTATAGTGGGGGAGTCTAGGACCAGAGGACACAGATAGAGTGGATGTGGGGAGGATGTTTCCTGTAGTGGGGGACTCTAAGACCAGAGGACACAGATAGAGTGGATGTGGAGAGGATGTTTCCTGTGGTAGGGGAGTCTAGGACCAGAGGACACAGATAGAGTGGATGTGGAGAGGATGTTTCCTGTGGTGGGGGAGTCTAGGAACAGAGGACACAGACAGAGTGGATGTGGGGAGGATGTTTCCTGTGGTGGGGGAGTCTAGGACCAGAGGACACAGACAGAGTGGATGTGGAGAGGATGTTTCCTATAGTGGGGGAGTCTAGGACCAGAGGACACAGATAGAGTGGATGTGGAGAGGATGTTTCCTATAGTGGGGGAGTCTAGGACCAGAGGACACAGATAGAGTGCATGTGGAGAGGATGTTTCCTATAGTGGGGGAGTCTAGGACCAGAGGACACAGATAGAGTGGATGTAGAGTGGATGTGGAGAGGATGTTTCCTATAGTGGGGGAGATAGGACCAGAGGACACAGATAGAGTGGATGTGGAGAGGATGTTTCCTATAGTGGGGGGAGTCTAGGACCAGAGGGCACAGATGGAGTGGATGTGGAGAGGATGTTTCCTATAGTGGGGGAGTCTAGGACCAGAGGACACAGATAGAGTGGATGTGGAGAGGATGTTTCCTGTAGTGGGGGAGTCTAGGACCAGAGGACACAGATAGAGTGGATGTGGAGAGGATGTTTCCTATAGTGGGGGAGTCTAGGACCAGAGGACACAGATAGAGTGGATGTGGAGAGGATGTTTCCTATAGTGGGGAAGTCTAGGACCAGAGGACACAGATAGAGTGGATGTGGAGAGGATGTTTCCTATAGTGGGGAAGTCTAGGACCAGAGGACACAGATAGAGTGGATGTGGAGAGGGTGTTTCCTATAGTGGGGGAGTCTAGGACCAGAGGACACAGATAGAGTGGATGTGGAGAGGATGTTTCCTATAGTGGGGGAGTCTAGGACCAGAGGACACAGATAGAGTGGATGTGGAGAGGATGTTGCCTATAGTGGGGGAGTCTAGGACCAGAGGACACAGATAGAGTGGATGTGGAGAGGATGTTTCCTATAGTGGGGGAGTCTAGGACCAGAGGACACAGATAGAGTGAATGTGGAGAGGATGTTTCCTATAGTGGGGGAGTCTAGGACCAGAGGACACAGATAGAGTGGATGTGGAGAGGATGTTTCCTATAGTGGGGGAGTCTAGGGCCAGAGGACACAGATAGAGTGGATGCGGAGAGGATGTTTCCTATAGTGGGGGAGTCTAGGACCAGAGGACACAGATAGAGTGGATGTGGGGAGGATGTTTCCTGTAGTGGGGGACTCTAAGACCAGAGGACACAGATAGAGTGGATGTGGAGAGGATGTTTCCTGTGGTAGGGGAGTCTAGGACCAGAGGACACAGATAGAGTGGATGTGGAGAGGATGTTTCCTGTGGTGGTGGAGTCTAGGAACAGAGGACACAGACAGAGTGGATGTGGGGAGGATGTTTCCTGTGGTGGGGGAGTCTAGGACCAGAGGACACAGACAGAGTGGATGTGGAGAGGATGTTTCCTATAGTGGGGGAGTCTAGGACCAGAGGACACAGATCGAGTGGATGTGGAGAGGATGTTTCCTATAGTGGGGGAGTCTAGGACCAGAGGACACAGATAGAGTGCATGTGGAGAGGATGTTTCCTATAGTGGGGGAGTCTAGGACCAGAGGACACAGATAGAGTGGATGTAGAGTGGACGTGGAGAGGATGTTTCCTATAGTGGGGGAGTCTAGGACCAGAGGACACAGATAGAGTGGATGTGGGAGAGATGTTTCCTGTAGTGGGGGACTCTAAGACCAGAGGACACAGATAGAGTGGATGTGGAGAGGATGTTTCCTGTGGTAGGGGAGTCTAGGACCAGAGGACACAGATAGAGTGGATGTGGAGAGGATGTTTCCTGTGGTGGTGGAGTCTAGGAACAGAGGACACAGACAGAGTGGATGTGGGGAGGATGTTTCCTGTGGTGGGGGAGTCTAGGACCAGAGGACACAGACAGAGTGGATGTGGAGAGGATGTTTCCTATAGTGGGGGAGTCTAGGACCAGAGGACACAGATCGAGTGGATGTGGAGAGGATGTTTCCTATAGTGGGGGAGTCTAGGACCAGATGACACAGATAGAGTGCATGTGGAGAGGATGTTTCCTATAGTGGGGGAGTCTAGGACCAGAGGACACAGATAGAGTGGATGTAGAGTGGATGTGGAGAGGATGTTTCCTATAGTGGGGGAGATAGGACCAGAGGACACAGATAGAGTGGATGTGGAGAGGATGTTTCCTATAGTGGGGGGAGTCTAGGACCAGAGGGCACAGATGGAGAGGATGTTTCCTATAGTGGGGGAGTCTAGGACCAGAGGACACAGATAGAGTGGATGTGGAGAGGATGTTTCCTGTAGTGGGGGAGTCTAGGACCAGAGGACACAGATAGAGTGGATGTGGAGAGGATGTTTCCTATAGTGGGGGAGTCTAGGACCAGAGGACACAGATAGAGTGGATGTGGAGAGGATGTTTCCTATAGTGGGGAAGTCTAGGACCAGAGGACACAGATAGAGTGGATGTGGAGAGGGTGTTTCCTATAGTGGGGGAGTCTAGGACCAGAGGACACAGATAGAGTGGATGTGGAGAGGATGTTTCCTATAGTGGGGGAGTCTAGGACCAGAGGACACAGATAGAGTGGATGTGGAGAGGATGTTTCCTATAGTGGTGGAGTCTAGGACCAGAGGACACAGATCGAGTGGATGTGGAGAGGATGTTTCCTATAGTGGGGGAGTCTAGGACCAGAGGACACAGATAGAGTGGATGTGGAGAGGATGTTTCCTATAGTGGGGGAGTCTAGGACCAGAGGACACAGATAGAGTGGATGTGGAGACGATGTTTCCTATAGTGGGGGAGTCTAGGGCCAGAGGACACAGATAGAGTGGATGTGGGGAGGATGTTTCCTGTAGTGGGGGACTCTAAGACCAGAGGACACAGATAGAGTGGATGTGGAGAGGATGTTTCCTGTGGTAGGGGAGTCTAGGACCAGAGGACACAGATAGAGTGGATGTGGAGAGGATGTTTCCTATAGTGGGGGAGTCTAGGACCAGAGGACACAGATAGAGTGGATGTGGGGAGGATGTTTCCTGTAGTGGGGGACTCTAAGACCAGAGGACACAGATAGAGTGGATGTGGAGAGGATGTTTCCTGTGGTAGGGGAGTCTAGGACCAGAGGACACAGATAGAGTGGATGTGGAGAGGATGTTTCCTGTGGTGGGGGAGTCTAGGAACAGAGGACACAGACAGAGTGGATGTGGGGAGGATGTTTCCTGTGGTGGGGGAGTCTAGGACCAGAGGACACAGATAGAGTGGATGTGGGGAGGATGTTTTCTGTAGTGGGGGACTCTAAGACCAGAGGACACAGATAGAGTGGATGTGGAGAGGATGTTTCCTGTGGTAGGGGAGTCTAGGACCAGAGGACACAGATAGAGTGGATGTGGAGAGGATGTTTCCTGTAGTGGGGGACTCTAAGACCAGAGGACACAGATAGAGTGGATGTGGAGAGGATGTTTCCTGTGGTAGGGGAGTCTAGGACCAGAGGACACAGATAGAGTGGACGTGGAGAGGATGTTTCCTATAGTGGGGGAGCCTAGGACCAGAGGACACAGATAGAGTGGATGTGGGGAGGATGTTTCCTGTAGTGGGGGACTCTAAGACCAGAGGACACAGATAGAGTGGATGTGGAGAGGATCTTTCCTGTGGTAGGGGAGTCTAGGACCAGAGGACACAGATAGAGTGGATGTGGAGAGGATGTTTCCTGTGGTGGGGGAGTCTAGGAAGAGAGGACACAGACAGAGTGGATGTGGGGAGGATGTTTCCTGTGGTGGGGGAGTCTAGGAACAGAGGACACAGACAGAGTGGATGTGGAGAGGATGTTTCCTATAGTGGGGGAGTCTAGGACCAGAGGGCACAGATAGAGTGGATGTAGAGTGGATGTGGAGAGGATGTTTCCTATAGTGGGGGAGATAGGACCAGAGGACACAGATAGAGTGGATGTGGAGAGGATGTTTCCTATAGTGGGGGGAGTCTAGGACCAGAGGGCACAGATGGAGTGGATGTGGAAAGGATGTTTCCTATAGTGGGGGAGTCTAGGAACAGAGGACACAGATAGAGTGGATGTGGAGAGGATGTTTCCTATAGTGGGGAAGTCTAGGACCAGAGGACACAGATAGAGTGGATGTGGAGAGGGTGTTTCCTATAGTGGGGAAGTCTAGGACCAGAGGACACAGATAGAGTGGATGTGGAGAGGATGTTTCCTATAGTGGGGGAGTCTAGGACCAGAGGACACAGATAGAGTGGATGTGGAGAGGATGTTTCCTATAGTGGGGGAGTCTAGGACCAGAGGACACAGATAGAGTGGATGTGGAGAGGATGTTTCCTATAGTGGGTGAGTCTAGGACCAGAGGACACAGATAGAGTGGATGTGGAGAGGATGTTACCCATAGTGGGGGAGTCTAGGACCAGAGGACACAGATAGAGTGGATGTGGAGAGGATGTTTCCTATAGTGGGGGAGTCTAGGACCAGAGGACACAGATAGAGTGGATGTGGGGAGGATGTTTCCTGTAGTGGGGGACTCTAAGACCAGAGGACACAGATAGAGTGGATGTGGAGAGGATGTTTCCTGTGGTAGGGGAGTCTAGGACCAGAGGACACAGATAGAGTGGATGTGGAGAGGATGTTTCCTGTGGTGGGGGAGTCTAGGAACAGAGGACACAGACAGAGTGGATGTGGGGAGGATGTTTCCTGTGGTGGGGGAGTCTAGGAACAGAGGACACAGATAGAGTGGATGTGGAGAGGATGTTTCCTGTGGTAGGGGAGTCTAGGACCAGAGGGTACAGATAGAGTGGATGTGGAGAGGATGTTTCCTATAGTGGGGGAGTCTAGGACCAGAGGGTACAGATAGAGTGGATGTGGAGAGGATGTTTCCTATAGTGGGGGAGTCTAGGACCAGAGGACACAGACAGAGTGGATGTGGAGAGGATGTTTCCTATAGTGGGGGAGTCTAGGACCAGAGGGTACAGATAGAGTGGATGTGGAGAGGATGTTTCCTGTGGTGGGGGAGTCTAGGACCAGAGGACACAGACAGAGTGGATGTGGAGAGGATGTTTCCTATAGTGGGGGAGTCTAGGACCAGAGGACACAGATTGAGTGGATGTGGAGAGGATGTTTCCTGTGGTAGGGGAGTCTAGGACCAGAGGACACAGATAGAGTGGATGTGGAGAGGATGTTTCCTGTGGTGGGGGAGTCTAGGAACAGAGGACACAGACAGAGTGGATGTGGGGAGGATGTTTCCTGTGGTGGGGGAGTCTAGGAACAGAGGACACAGACAGAGTGGATGTGGGGAGGATGTTTCCTGTGGTGGGCGAGTCTAGGAACAGAGGACACAGACAGAGTGGATGTGGGGAGGATGTTTCCTGTGGTGGGGGAGTCTAGGAACAGAGAACACAGACAGAGTGGATGTGGGGAGGATGTTTCCTGTGGTGGGGGAGTCTAGGAACAGAGGACACAGATAGAGTGGATGTGGAGAGGATGTTTCCTATAGTGGGGGAGTCTAGGACCAGAGGACACAGATAGAGTGGATGTGGAGAGGATGTTTCCTATAGTGGGGGAGTCTAGGACCAGAGGGTACAGATAGAGTGGATGTGGAGAGGATGTTTCTATAGTGGGGGAGTCTAGGACCAGAGGGTACAGATAGAGTGGATGTGGAGAGGATGTTTCCTATAGTGGGGGAGTCTAGGACCAGAGGACACAGATAGAGTGGATGTGGAGAGGATGTTTCCTATAGTGGGGGAGTCTAGGACCAGAGGACACAGACAGAGTGGATGTGGAGAGGATGTTTCCTATAGTGGGGGAGTCTAGGACCAGAGGACACAGACAGAGTGGATGTGGGGAGGATGTTTCCTGTGGTGGGGGAGTCTAGGAACAGAGGACACAGACAGAGTGGATGTGGGGAGGATGTTTCCTGTGGTGGGGGAGTCTAGGAACAGAGGACACAGATAGAGTGGATGTGGGGAGGATGTTTCCTGTGGTGGGGGAGTCTAGGAACAGAGGACACAGACAGAGTGGATGTGGGGAGGATGTTTCCTGTGGTGGGGGAGTCTAGGAACAGAGGACACAGACAGAGTGGATGTGGGGAGGATGTTTCCTGTGGTGGGGGAGTCTAGGAACAGAGGACACAGACAGAGTGGATGTGGGGAGGATGTTTCCTGTGGTGGGGGAGTCTAGGAACAGAGGACACAGACAGAGTGGATGTGGAGAGGATGTTTCCTATAGTGGGGGAGTCTAGGACCAGAGGACACAGATAGAGTGGATGTGGAGAGGATGTTTCCTATAGTGGGAGAGTCTAGGACCAGAGGACACAGATAGAGTGGATGTGGGGAGGATGTTTCCTGTAGTGGGGGACTCTAAGACCAGAGGACACAGATAGAGTGGATGTGGAGAGGATGTTTCCTGTGGTAGGGGAGTCTAGGACCAGAGGACACAGATAGAGTGGATGTGGAGAGGATGTTTCCTGTGGTGGGGGAGTCTAGGAACAGAGGACACAGACAGAGTGGATGTGGGGAGGATGTTTCCTGTGGTAGGGGAGTCTAGGAACAGAGGACACAGACAGAGTGGATGTGGAGAGGATGTTTCCTATAGTGGGGGAGTCTAGGACCAGAGGGCACAGATAGAGTGGATGTAGAGTGTATGTGGAGAGGATGTTTCCTATAGTGGGGGAGTCTAGGACCAGAGGACACAGACAGAGTGGATGTGGGGAGGATGTTTCCTGTGGTGGGGGAGTCTAGGAACAGAGGACACAGACAGAGTGGATGTGGGGAGGATGTTTCCTGTGGTGGGGGAGTCTAGGAACAGAGGACACAGACAGAGTGGATGTGGGGAGGATGTTTCCTGTGGTGGGGGAGTCAAGGAACAGAGGGTACAGATAGAGTGGATGTGGAGAGGATGTTTCCTATAGTGGGGGAGTCTAGGACCAGAGGACACAGACAGAGTGGATGTGGAGAGGATGTTTCCTATAGTGGGGGAGTCTAGGACCAGAGGACACAGACAGAGTGGATGTGGGGAGGATGTTTCCTGTGGTGGGGGAGTCTAGGAACAGAGGACACAGACAGAGTGGATGTGGGGAGGATGTTTCCTGTGGTGGGGGAGTCTAGGAACAGAGGACACAGATAGAGTGGATGTGGGGAGGATGTTTCCTGTGGTGGGGGAGTCTAGGAACAGAGGACACAGACAGAGTGGATGTGGGGAGGATGTTTCCTGTGGTGGGGGAGTCTAGGAACAGAGGACACAGATAGAGTGGATGTGGAGAGGATGTTTCCTGTGGTAGGGGAGTCTAGGACCAGAGGGTACAGATAGAGTGGATGTGGAGAGGATGTTTCCTATAGTGGGGGAGTCTAGGACCAGAGGGTACAGATAGAGTGGATGTGGAGAGGATGTTTCCTATAGTGGGGGAGTCTAGGACCAGAGGACACAGACAGAGTGGATGTGGAGAGGATGTTTCCTATAGTGGGGGAGTCTAGGACCAGAGGGTACAGATAGAGTGGATGTGGAGAGGATGTTTCCTGTGGTGGGGGAGTCTAGGACCAGAGGACACAGACAGAGTGGATGTGGAGAGGATGTTTCCTATAGTGGGGGAGTCTAGGACCAGAGGACACAGATTGAGTGGATGTGGAGAGGATGTTTCCTGTGGTAGGGGAGTCTAGGACCAGAGGACACAGATAGAGTGGATGTGGAGAGGATGTTTCCTGTGGTGGGGGAGTCTAGGAACAGAGGACACAGACAGAGTGGATGTGGGGAGGATGTTTCCTGTGGTGGGGGAGTCTAGGAACAGAGGACACAGACAGAGTGGATGTGGGGAGGATGTTTCCTGTGGTGGGCGAGTCTAGGAACAGAGGACACAGACAGAGTGGATGTGGGGAGGATGTTTCCTGTGGTGGGGGAGTCTAGGAACAGAGAACACAGACAGAGTGGATGTGGGGAGGATGTTTCCTGTGGTGGGGGAGTCTAGGAACAGAGGACACAGATAGAGTGGATGTGGAGAGGATGTTTCCTATAGTGGGGGAGTCTAGGACCAGAGGACACAGATAGAGTGGATGTGGAGAGGATGTTTCCTATAGTGGGGGAGTCTAGGACCAGAGGGTACAGATAGAGTGGATGTGGAGAGGATGTTTCTATAGTGGGGGAGTCTAGGACCAGAGGGTACAGATAGAGTGGATGTGGAGAGGATGTTTCCTATAGTGGGGGAGTCTAGGACCAGAGGACACAGATAGAGTGGATGTGGAGAGGATGTTTCCTATAGTGGGGGAGTCTAGGACCAGAGGACACAGACAGAGTGGATGTGGAGAGGATGTTTCCTATAGTGGGGGAGTCTAGGACCAGAGGACACAGACAGAGTGGATGTGGGGAGGATGTTTCCTGTGGTGGGGGAGTCTAGGAACAGAGGACACAGACAGAGTGGATGTGGGGAGGATGTTTCCTGTGGTGGGGGAGTCTAGGAACAGAGGACACAGATAGAGTGGATGTGGGGAGGATGTTTCCTGTGGTGGGGGAGTCTAGGAACAGAGGACACAGACAGAGTGGATGTGGGGAGGATGTTTCCTGTGGTGGGGGAGTCTAGGAACAGAGGACACAGACAGAGTGGATGTGGGGAGGATGTTTCCTGTGGTGGGGGAGTCTAGGAACAGAGGACACAGACAGAGTGGATGTGGGGAGGATGTTTCCTGTGGTGGGGGAGTCTAGGAACAGAGGACACAGACAGAGTGGATGTGGAGAGGATGTTTCCTATAGTGGGGGAGTCTAGGACCAGAGGACACAGATAGAGTGGATGTGGAGAGGATGTTTCCTATAGTGGGAGAGTCTAGGACCAGAGGACACAGATAGAGTGGATGTGGGGAGGATGTTTCCTGTAGTGGGGGACTCTAAGACCAGAGGACACAGATAGAGTGGATGTGGAGAGGATGTTTCCTGTGGTAGGGGAGTCTAGGACCAGAGGACACAGATAGAGTGGATGTGGAGAGGATGTTTCCTGTGGTGGGGGAGTCTAGGAACAGAGGACACAGACAGAGTGGATGTGGGGAGGATGTTTCCTGTGGTAGGGGAGTCTAGGAACAGAGGACACAGACAGAGTGGATGTGGAGAGGATGTTTCCTATAGTGGGGGAGTCTAGGACCAGAGGGCACAGATAGAGTGGATGTAGAGTGTATGTGGAGAGGATGTTTCCTATAGTGGGGGAGTCTAGGACCAGAGGACACAGACAGAGTGGATGTGGGGAGGATGTTTCCTGTGGTGGGGGAGTCTAGGAACAGAGGACACAGACAGAGTGGATGTGGGGAGGATGTTTCCTGTGGTGGGGGAGTCTAGGAACAGAGGACACAGACAGAGTGGATGTGGGGAGGATGTTTCCTGTGGTGGGGGAGTCAAGGAACAGAGGACACAGATAGAGTGGATGTGGAGAGGATGTTTCCTATAGTGGGGGAGTCTAGGACCAGAGGACACAGATAGAGTGGATGTGGAGAGGATGTTTCCTATAGTGGGGGAGTCTAGGACCAGAGGGTACAGATAGAGTGGATGTGGAGAGGATGTTTCCTATAGTGGGGGAGTCTAGGACCAGAGGGTACAGATAGAGTGGATGTGGAGAGGATGTTTCCTATAGTGGGGGAGTCTAGGACCAGAGGACACAGACAGAGTGGATGTGGAGAGGATGTTTCCTATAGTGGGGGAGTCTAGGACCAGAGGACACAGACAGAGTGGATGTGGGGAGGATGTTTCCTGTGGTGGGGGAGTCTAGGAACAGAGGACACAGACAGAGTGGATGTGGGGAGGATGTTTCCTGTGGTGGGGGAGTCTAGGAACAGAGGACACAGATAGAGTGGATGTGGGGAGGATGTTTCCTGTGGTGGGGGAGTCTAGGAACAGAGGACACAGACAGAGTGGATGTGGGGAGGATGTTTCCTGTGGTGGGGGAGTCTAGGAACAGAAGACACAGACAGAGTGGATGTGGGGAGGATGTTTCCTGTGGTGGGGGAGTCTAGGAACAGAGGACACAGACAGAGTGGATGTGGGGAGGATGTTTCCTGTGGTGGGGGAGTCTAGGAACAGAGGACACAGACAGAGTGGATGTGGAGAGGATGTTTCCTATAGTGGGGGAGTCTAGGACCAGAGGACACAGATAGAGTGGATGTGGAGACGATGTTTCCTATAGTGGGGGAGTCTAGGGCCAGAGGACACAGATAGAGTGGATGTGGGGAGGATGTTTCCTGTAGTGGGGGACTCTAAGACCAGAGGACACAGATAGAGTGGATGTGGAGAGGATGTTTCCTGTGGTAGGGGAGTCTAGGACCAGAGGACACAGATAGAGTGGATGTGGAGAGGATGTTTCCTATAGTGGGGGAGTCTAGGACCAGAGGACACAGATAGAGTGGATGTGGGGAGGATGTTTCCTGTAGTGGGGGACTCTAAGACCAGAGGACACAGATAGAGTGGATGTGGAGAGGATGTTTCCTGTGGTAGGGGAGTCTAGGACCAGAGGACACAGATAGAGTGGATGTGGAGAGGATGTTTCCTGTGGTGGGGGAGTCTAGGAACAGAGGACACAGACAGAGTGGATGTGGGGAGGATGTTTCCTGTGGTGGGGGAGTCTAGGACCAGAGGACACAGATAGAGTGGATGTGGGGAGGATGTTTTCTGTAGTGGGGGACTCTAAGACCAGAGGACACAGATAGAGTGGATGTGGAGAGGATGTTTCCTGTGGTAGGGGAGTCTAGGACCAGAGGACACAGATAGAGTGGATGTGGAGAGGATGTTTCCTGTAGTGGGGGACTCTAAGACCAGAGGACACAGATAGAGTGGATGTGGAGAGGATGTTTCCTGTGGTAGGGGAGTCTAGGACCAGAGGACACAGATAGAGTGGACGTGGAGGGGATGTTTCCTATAGTGGGGGAGTCTAGGACCAGAGGACACAGATAGAGTGGATGTGGGGAGGATGTTTCCTGTAGTGGGGGACTCTAAGACCAGAGGACACAGATAGAGTGGATGTGGAGAGGATCTTTCCTGTGGTAGGGGAGTCTAGGACCAGAGGACACAGATAGAGTGGATGTGGAGAGGATGTTTCCTGTGGTGGGGGAGTCTAGGAACAGAGGACACAGACAGAGTGGATGTGGGGAGGATGTTTCCTGTGGTGGGGGAGTCTAGGATCAGAGGACACAGACAGAGTGGATGTGGAGAGGATGTTTCCTATAGTGGGGGAGTCTAGGACCAGAGGGCACAGATAGAGTGGATGTAGAGTGGATGTGGAGAGGATGTTTCCTATAGTGGGGGAGATAGGACCAGAGGACACAGATAGAGTGGATGTGGAGAGGATGTTTCCTATAGTGGGGGGAGTCTAGGACCAGAGGGCACAGATGGAGTGGATGTGGAAAGGATGTTTCCTATAGTGGGGGAGTCTAGGAACAGAGGACACAGATAGAGTGGATGTGGAGAGGATGTTTCCTATAGTGGGGAAGTCTAGGACCAGAGGACACAGATAGAGTGGATGTGGAGAGGGTGTTTCCTATAGTGGGGGAGTCTAGGACCAGAGGACACAGATAGAGTGGATGTGGAGAGGATGTTTCCTATGGTGGGGGAGTCTAGGACCAGAGGACACAGATAGAGTGGATGTGGAGAGGATGTTTCCTATAGTGGGGGAGTCTAGGACCAGAGGACACAGATAGAGTGGATGTGGAGAGGATGTTTCCTATAGTGGGGGAGTCTAGGACCAGAGGACACAGATAGAGTGGATGTGGAGAGGATGTTACCTATAGTGGGGGAGTGTAGGACCAGAGGACACAGATAGAGTGGATGTGGAGAGGATGTTTCCTATAGTGGGGGAGTCTAGGACCAGAGGACACAGATAGAGTGGATGTGGGGAGGATGTTTCCTGTAGTGGGGGACTCTAAGACCAGAGGACACAGATAGAGTGGATGTGGAGAGGATGTTTCCTGTGGTAGGGGAGTCTAGGACCAGAGGACACAGATAGAGTGGATGTGGAGAGGATGTTTCCTGTGGTGGGGGAGTCTAGGAACAGAGGACACAGACAGAGTGGATGTGGGGAGGATGTTTCCTGTGGTGGGGGAGTCTAGGAACAGAGGACACAGATAGAGTGGATGTGGAGAGGATGTTTCCTGTGGTAGGGGAGTCTAGGACCAGAGGGTACAGATAGAGTGGATGTGGAGAGGATGTTTCCTATAGTGGGGGAGTCTAGGACCAGAGGGTACAGATAGAGTGGATGTGGAGAGGATGTTTCCTATAGTGGGGGAGTCTAGGACCAGAGGACACAGACAGAGTGGATGTGGAGAGGATGTTTCCTATAGTGGGGGAGTCTAGGACCAGAGGGTACAGATAGAGTGGATGTGGAGAGGATGTTTCCTGTGGTGGGGGAGTCTAGGACCAGAGGACACAGACAGAGTGGATGTGGAGAGGATGTTTCCTATAGTGGGGGAGTCTAGGACCAGAGGACACAGATAGAGTGGATGTGGAGAGGATGTTTCCTGTGGTAGGGGAGTCTAGGACCAGAGGACACAGATAGAGTGGATGTGGAGAGGATGTTTCCTGTGGTGGGGGAGTCTAGGAACAGAGGACACAGACAGAGTGGATGTGGGGAGGATGTTTCCTGTGGTGGGGGAGTCTAGGAACAGAGGACACAGACAGAGTGGATGTGGGGAGGATGTTTCCTGTGGTGGGGGAGTCTAGGAACAGAGAACACAGACAGAGTGGATGTGGGGAGGATGTTTCCTGTGGTGGGGGAGTCTAGGAACAGAGGACACAGATAGAGTGGATGTGGAGAGGATGTTTCCTATAGTGGGGGAGTCTAGGACCAGAGGACACAGATAGAGTGGATGTGGAGAGGATGTTTCCTATAGTGGGGGAGTCTAGGACCAGAGGGTACAGATAGAGTGGATGTGGAGAGGATGTTTCTATAGTGGGGGAGTCTAGGACCAGAGGGTACAGATAGAGTGGATGTGGAGAGGATGTTTCCTATAGTGGGGGAGTCTAGGACCAGAGGACACAGATAGAGTGGATGTGGAGAGGATGTTTCCTATAGTGGGGGAGTCTAGGACCAGAGGACACAGACAGAGTGGATGTGGAGAGGATGTTTCCTATAGTGGGGGAGTCTAGGACCAGAGGGTACAGATAGAGTGGAAGTGGAGAGGATGTTTCTATAGTGGGGGAGTCTAGGACCAGAGGGTACAGATAGAGTGGATGTGGAGAGGATGTTTCCTATAGTGGGGGAGTCTAGGACCAGAGGACACAGATAGAGTGGATGTGGAGAGGATGTTTCCTATAGTGGGGGAGTCTAGGACCAGAGGACACAGACAGAGTGGATGTGGAGAGGATGTTTCCTATAGTGGGGGAGTCTAGGACCAGAGGACACAGATAGAGTGGATGTGGAGAGGATGTTTCCTGTGGTAGGGGAGTCTAGGACCAGAGGACACAGATAGAGTGGATGTGGAGAGGATGTTTCCTGTGGTGGGGGAGTCTAGGAACAGAGGACACAGACAGAGTGGATGTGGGGAGGATGTTTCCTGTGGTGGGGGAGTCTAGGAACAGAGGACACAGACAGAGTGGATGTGGGGAGGATGTTTCCTGTGGTGGGGGAGTCTAGGAACAGAGAACACAGACAGAGTGGATGTGGGGAGGATGTTTCCTGTGGTGGGGGAGTCTAGGAACAGAGGACACAGATAGAGTGGATGTGGAGAGGATGTTTCCTATAGTGGGGGAGTCTAGGACCAGAGGACACAGATAGAGTGGATGTGGAGAGGATGTTTCCTATAGTGGGGGAGTCTAGGACCAGAGGGTACAGATAGAGTGGATGTGGAGAGGATGTTTCTATAGTGGGGGAGTCTAGGACCAGAGGGTACAGATAGAGTGGATGTGGAGAGGATGTTTCCTATAGTGGGGGAGTCTAGGACCAGAGGACACAGATAGAGTGGATGTGGAGAGGATGTTTCCTATAGTGGGGGAGTCTAGGACCAGAGGACACAGACAGAGTGGATGTGGAGAGGATGTTTCCTATAGTGGGGGAGTCTAGGACCAGAGGACACAGACAGAGTGGATGTGGGGAGGATGTTTCCTGTGGTGGGGGAGTCTAGGAACAGAGGACACAGACAGAGTGGATGTGGGGAGGATGTTTCCTGTGGTGGGGGAGTCTAGGAACAGAGGACACAGATAGAGTGGATGTGGGGAGGATGTTTCCTGTGGTGGGGGAGTCTAGGAACAGAGGACACAGACAGAGTGGATGTGGGGAGGATGTTTCCTGTGGTGGGGGAGTCTAGGAACAGAGGACACAGACAGAGTGGATGTGGGGAGGATGTTTCCTGTGGTGGGGGAGTCTAGGAACAGAGGACACAGACAGAGTGGATGTGGGGAGGATGTTTCCTGTGGTGGGGGAGTCTAGGAACAGAGGACACAGACAGAGTGGATGTGGAGAGGATGTTTCCTATAGTGGGGGAGTCTAGGACCAGAGGACACAGATAGAGTGGATGTGGAGAGGATGTTTCCTATAGTGGGAGAGTCTAGGACCAGAGGACACAGATAGAGTGGATGTGGGGAGGATGTTTCCTGTAGTGGGGGACTCTAAGACCAGAGGACACAGATAGAGTGGATGTGGAGAGGATGTTTCCTGTGGTAGGGGAGTCTAGGACCAGAGGACACAGATAGAGTGGATGTGGAGAGAATGTTTCCTGTGGTGGGGGAGTCTAGGAACAGAGGACACAGACAGAGTGGATGTGGGGAGGATGTTTCCTGTGGTAGGGGAGTCTAGGAACAGAGGACACAGACAGAGTGGATGTGGAGAGGATGTTTCCTATAGTGGGGGAGTCTAGGACCAGAGGGCACAGATAGAGTGGATGTAGAGTGTATGTGGAGAGGATGTTTCCTATAGTGGGGGAGATAGGACCAGAGGACACAGATAGAGTGGATGTGGAGAGGATGTTTCCTATAGTGGGGGAGTCTAGGACCAGAGGACACAGATAGAGTGGATGTGGAGAGGATGTTTCCTATAGTGGGGATGTCTAGGACCAGAGGACACAGATAGAGTGGATGTGGAGAGGGTGTTTCCTATAGTGGGGGAGTCTAGGACCAGAGGACACAGATAGAGTGGATGTGGAGAGGATGTTTCCTATAGTGGGGGAGTCTAGGACCAGAGGACACAGATAGAGTGGATGTGGAGAGGATGTTTCCTATAGTGGGGGAGTCTAGGACCAGAGGACACAGATAGAGTGGATGTGGAGAGGATGTTTCCTGTAGTGGGGGAGTCTAGGACCAGAGGACACAGATAGAGTGGATGTGGAGAGGATGTTTCCTATAGTGGGGGAGTCTAGGGCCAGAGGACACAGATAGAGTGGATGTGGAGAGGATGTTTCCTATAGTGGGGGAGTCTAGGACCAGAGGACACAGATAGAGTGGATGTGGGGAGGATGTTTCCTGTAGTGGGGGACTCTAAGACCAGAGGACACAGATAGAGTGGATGTGGAGAGGATGTTTCCTGTGGTAGGGGAGTCTAGGACCAGAGGACACAGATAGAGTGGACGTGGAGAGGATATTTCCTATAGTGGGGGAGTCTAGGACCAGAGGACACAGATAGAGTGGAAGTGGGGAGGATGTTTCCTGTAGTGGGGGACTCTAAGACCAGAGGACACAGATAGAGTGGATGTGGAGAGGATGTTTCCTGTGGTAGGGGAGTCTAGGACCAGAGGACACAGATAGAGTGGATGTGGAGAGGATGTTTCCTGTGGTGGGGGAGTCTAGGAACAGAGGACACAGACAGAGTGGATGTGGGGAGGATGTTTCCTGTGGTGGGGGAGTCTAGGAACAGAGGACACAGACAGAGTGGATGTGGGGAGGATGTTTCCTGTGGTGGGGGAGTCTAGGAACAGAGGACGCAGACAGAGTGGATGTGGGGAGGATGTTTCCTGTGGTGGGGGAGTCTAGGAACAGAGGACACAGACAGAGTGGATGTGGGGAGGATGTTTCCTGTGGTGGGGGAGTCAAGGAACAGAGGACACAGATAGAGTGGATGTGGAGAGGATGTTTCCTATAGTGGGGGAGTCTAGGACCAGAGGACACAGATAGAGTGGATGTGGAGAGGATGTTTCCTATTGTGGGGGAGTCTAGGACCAGAGGGTACAGATAGAGTGGATGTGGAGAGGATGTTTCCTATAGTGGGGGAGTCTAGGACCAGAGGGTACAGATAGAGTGGATGTGGAGAGGATGTTTCCTATAGTGGGGGAGTCTAGGACCAGAGGACACAGACAGAGTGGATGTGGGGAGGATGTTTCCTGTGGTGGGGGAGTCTAGGAACAGAGGACACAGACAGAGTGGATGTGGGGAGGATGTTTCCTGTGGTGGGGGAGTCTAGGAACAGAGGACACAGACAGAGTGGATGTGGGGAGGATGTTTCCTGTGGTGGGGGAGTCAAGGAACAGAGGACACAGATAGAGTGTATGTGGAGAGGATGTTTCCTATAGTGGGGGAGTCTAGGACCAGAGGACACAGATAGAGTGGATGTGGAGAGGATGTTTCCTATAGTGGGGGAGTCTAGGACCAGAGGGTACAGATAGAGTGGATGTGGAGAGGATGTTTCCTATAGTGGGGGAGTCTAGGACCAGAGGGTACAGATAGAGTGGATGTGGAGAGGATGTTTCCTATAGTGGGGGAGTCTAGGACCAGAGGACACAGACAGAGTGGATGTGGAGAGGATGTTTCCTATAGTGGGGGAGTCTAGGACCAGAGGACACAGACAGAGTGGATGTGGGGAGGATGTTTCCTGTGGTGGGGGAGTCTAGGAACAGAGGACACAGATAGAGTGGATGTGGGGAGGATGTTTCCTGTGGTGGGGGAGTCTAGGAACAGAGGACACAGATAGAGTGGATGTGGGGAGGATGTTTCCTGTGGTGGGGGAGTCTAGGAACAGAGGACACAGACAGAGTGGATGTGGGGAGGATGTTTCCTGTGGTGGGGGAGTCTAGGAACAGAGGACACAGACAGAGTGGATGTGGGGAGGATGTTTCCTGTGGTGGGGGAGTCTAGGAACAGAGAACACAGACAGAGTGGATGTGGGGAGGATGTTTCCTGTGGTGGGGGAGTCTAGGAACAGAGGACACAGATAGAGTGGATGTGGAGAGGATGTTTCCTATAGTGGGGGAGTCTAGGACCAGAGGACACAGATAGAGTGGATGTGGAGAGGATGTTTCCTATAGTGGGGGAGTCTAGGACCAGAGGGTACAGATAGAGTGGATGTGGAGAGGATGTTTCTATAGTGGGGGAGTCTAGGACCAGAGGGTACAGATAGAGTGGATGTGGAGAGGATGTTTCCTATAGTGGGGGAGTCTAGGACCAGAGGACACAGATAGAGTGGATGTGGAGAGGATGTTTCCTATAGTGGGGGAGTCTAGGACCAGAGGACACAGACAGAGTGGATGTGGAGAGGATGTTTCCTATAGTGGGGGAGTCTAGGACCAGAGGACACAGACAGAGTGGATGTGGGGAGGATGTTTCCTGTGGTGGGGGAGTCTAGGAACAGAGGACACAGACAGAGTGGATGTGGGGAGGATGTTTCCTGTGGTGGGGGAGTCTAGGAACAGAGGACACAGATAGAGTGGATGTGGGGAGGATGTTTCCTGTGGTGGGGGAGTCTAGGAACAGAGGACACAGACAGAGTGGATGTGGGGAGGATGTTTCCTGTGGTGGGGGAGTCTAGGAACAGAGGACACAGACAGAGTGGATGTGGGGAGGATGTTTCCTGTGGTGGGGGAGTCTAGGAACAGAGGACACAGACAGAGTGGATGTGGGGAGGATGTTTCCTGTGGTGGGGGAGTCTAGGAACAGAGGACACAGACAGAGTGGATGTGGAGAGGATGTTTCCTATAGTGGGGGAGTCTAGGACCAGAGGACACAGATAGAGTGGATGTGGAGAGGATGTTTCCTATAGTGGGAGAGTCTAGGACCAGAGGACACAGATAGAGTGGATGTGGGGAGGATGTTTCCTGTAGTGGGGGACTCTAAGACCAGAGGACACAGATAGAGTGGATGTGGAGAGGATGTTTCCTGTGGTAGGGGAGTCTAGGACCAGAGGACACAGATAGAGTGGATGTGGAGAGAATGTTTCCTGTGGTGGGGGAGTCTAGGAACAGAGGACACAGACAGAGTGGATGTGGGGAGGATGTTTCCTGTGGTAGGGGAGTCTAGGAACAGAGGACACAGACAGAGTGGATGTGGAGAGGATGTTTCCTATAGTGGGGGAGTCTAGGACCAGAGGGCACAGATAGAGTGGATGTAGAGTGTATGTGGAGAGGATGTTTCCTATAGTGGGGGAGATAGGACCAGAGGACACAGATAGAGTGGATGTGGAGAGGATGTTTCCTATAGTGGGGGAGTCTAGGACCAGAGGACACAGATAGAGTGGATGTGGAGAGGATGTTTCCTATAGTGGGGATGTCTAGGACCAGAGGACACAGATAGAGTGGATGTGGAGAGGGTGTTTCCTATAGTGGGGGAGTCTAGGACCAGAGGACACAGATAGAGTGGATGTGGAGAGGATGTTTCCTATAGTGGGGGAGTCTAGGACCAGAGGACACAGATAGAGTGGATGTGGAGAGGATGTTTCCTATAGTGGGGGAGTCTAGGACCAGAGGACACAGATAGAGTGGATGTGGAGAGGATGTTTCCTGTAGTGGGGGAGTCTAGGACCAGAGGACACAGATAGAGTGGATGTGGAGAGGATGTTTCCTATAGTGGGGGAGTCTAGGGCCAGAGGACACAGATAGAGTGGATGTGGAGAGGATGTTTCCTATAGTGGGGGAGTCTAGGACCAGAGGACACAGATAGAGTGGATGTGGGGAGGATGTTTCCTGTAGTGGGGGACTCTAAGACCAGAGGACACAGATAGAGTGGATGTGGAGAGGATGTTTCCTGTGGTAGGGGAGTCTAGGACCAGAGGACACAGATAGAGTGGACGTGGAGAGGATATTTCCTATAGTGGGGGAGTCTAGGACCAGAGGACACAGATAGAGTGGAAGTGGGGAGGATGTTTCCTGTAGTGGGGGACTCTAAGACCAGAGGACACAGATAGAGTGGATGTGGAGAGGATGTTTCCTGTGGTAGGGGAGTCTAGGACCAGAGGACACAGATAGAGTGGATGTGGAGAGGATGTTTCCTGTGGTGGGGGAGTCTAGGAACAGAGGACACAGACAGAGTGGATGTGGGGAGGATGTTTCCTGTGGTGGGGGAGTCTAGGAACAGAGGACACAGACAGAGTGGATGTGGGGAGGATGTTTCCTGTGGTGGGGGAGTCTAGGAACAGAGGACGCAGACAGAGTGGATGTGGGGAGGATGTTTCCTGTGGTGGGGGAGTCTAGGAACAGAGGACACAGACAGAGTGGATGTGGGGAGGATGTTTCCTGTGGTGGGGGAGTCAAGGAACAGAGGACACAGATAGAGTGGATGTGGAGAGGATGTTTCCTATAGTGGGGGAGTCTAGGACCAGAGGACACAGATAGAGTGGATGTGGAGAGGATGTTTCCTATTGTGGGGGAGTCTAGGACCAGAGGGTACAGATAGAGTGGATGTGGAGAGGATGTTTCCTATAGTGGGGGAGTCTAGGACCAGAGGGTACAGATAGAGTGGATGTGGAGAGGATGTTTCCTATAGTGGGGGAGTCTAGGACCAGAGGACACAGACAGAGTGGATGTGGGGAGGATGTTTCCTGTGGTGGGGGAGTCTAGGAACAGAGGACACAGACAGAGTGGATGTGGGGAGGATGTTTCCTGTGGTGGGGGAGTCTAGGAACAGAGGACACAGACAGAGTGGATGTGGGGAGGATGTTTCCTGTGGTGGGGGAGTCAAGGAACAGAGGACACAGATAGAGTGGATGTGGAGAGGATGTTTCCTATAGTGGGGGAGTCTAGGACCAGAGGACACAGATAGAGTGGATGTGGAGAGGATGTTTCCTATAGTGGGGGAGTCTAGGACCAGAGGGTACAGATAGAGTGGATGTGGAGAGGATGTTTCCTATAGTGGGGGAGTCTAGGACCAGAGGGTACAGATAGAGTGGATGTGGAGAGGATGTTTCCTATAGTGGGGGAGTCTAGGACCAGAGGACACAGACAGAGTGGATGTGGAGAGGATGTTTCCTATAGTGGGGGAGTCTAGGACCAGAGGACACAGACAGAGTGGATGTGGGGAGGATGTTTCCTGTGGTGGGGGAGTCTAGGAACAGAGGACACAGATAGAGTGGATGTGGGGAGGATGTTTCCTGTGGTGGGGGAGTCTAGGAACAGAGGACACAGATAGAGTGGATGTGGGGAGGATGTTTCCTGTGGTGGGGGAGTCTAGGAACAGAGGACACAGACAGAGTGGATGTGGGGAGGATGTTTCCTGTGGTGGGGGAGTCTAGGAACAGAGGACACAGACAGAGTGGATGTGGGGAGGATGTTTCCTGTGGTGGGGGAGTCTAGGAACAGAGGACACAGACAGAGTGGATGTGGGGAGGATGTTTCCTGTGGTGGGGGAGTCTAGGAACAGAGGACACAGACAGAGTGGATGTGGAGAGGATGTTTCCTATAGTGGGGGAGTCTAGGACCAGAGGACACAGATAGAGTGGATGTGGAGAGGATGTTTCCTATAGTGGGAGAGTCTAGGACCAGAGGACACAGATAGAGTGGATGTGGAGAGGATGTTTCCTGTGATGGGGGAGTCTAGGAACAGAGGACACAGATAGAGTGGATGTGGAGAGGATGTTTCCTATAGTGGGGGAGTCTAGGACCAGAGGACACAGATAGAGTGGATGTGGAGAGGATGTTTCCTATAGTGGGGGAGTCTAGGACCAGAGGACACAGATAGAGTGGATGTGGAGAGGATATTTCCTGTGGTAGGGGAGTCTAGGACCAGAGGACACAGATAGAGTGGATGTGGAGAGGATGTTTCCTGTGGTGGGGGAGTCTAGGAACAGAGGACACAGCAGAGTGGATGTGGGGAGGATGTTTCCTGTGGTGGGGGAGTCTAGGAACAGAGGACACAGATAGAGTGGATGTGGAGAGGATGTTTCCTATAGTGGGGGAGTCTAGGACCAGAGGACACAGATAGAGTGGATGTGGAGAGGATGTTTCCTATAGTGGGGGAGTCTAGGACCAGAGGGTACAGATAGAGTGGATGTGGAGAGGCTGTTTCTATAGTGGGGGAGTCTAGGACCAGAGGGTACAGATAGAGTGGATGTGGAGAGGATGTTTCCTATAGTGGGGGAGTCTAGGACCAGAGGACACAGATAGAGTGGATGTGGAGAGGATGTTTCCTATAGTGGGGGAGTCTAGGACCAGAGGACACAGACAGAGTGGATGTGGAGAGGATGTTTCCTATAGTGGGGGAGTCTAGGACCAGAGGACACAGACAGAGTGGATGTGGGGAGGATGTTTCCTGTGGTGGGGGAGTCTAGGAACAGAGGACACAGATAGAGTGGATGTGGAGAGGATGTTTCCTGTGGTGGGGGAGTCTAGGAACAGAGGACACAGACAGAGTGGATGTGGGGAGGATGTTTCCTGTGGTAGGGGAGTCTAGGAACAGAGGACACAGACAGAGTGGATGTGGAGAGGATGTTTCCTATAGTGGGGGAGTCTAGGACCAGAGGGCACAGATAGAGTGGATGTAGAGTGTATGTGGAGAGGATGTTTCCTATAGTGGGGGAGATAGGACCAGAGGACACAGATAGAGTGGATGTGGAGAGGATGTTTCCTATAGTGGGGGAGTCTAGGACCAGAGGACACAGATAGAGTGGATGTGGAGAGGATGTTTCCTATAGTGGGGATGTCTAGGACCAGAGGACACAGATAGAGTGGATGTGGAGAGGGTGTTTCCTATAGTGGGGGAGTCTAGGACCAGAGGACACAGATAGAGTGGATGTGGAGAGGATGTTTCCTATAGTGGGGGAGTCTAGGACCAGAGGACACAGATAGAGTGGATGTGGAGAGGATGTTTCCTGTAGTGGGGGAGTCTAGGACCAGAGGACACAGATAGAGTGGATGTGGAGAGGATGTTTCCTATAGTGGGGGAGTCTAGGGCCAGAGGACACAGATAGAGTGGATGTGGAGAGGATGTTTCCTATAGTGGGGGAGTCTAGGACCAGAGGACACAGATAGAGTGGATGTGGGGAGGATGTTTCCTGTAGTGGGGGACTCTAAGACCAGAGGACACAGATAGAGTGGATGTGGAGAGGATGTTTCCTGTGGTAGGGGAGTCTAGGACCAGAGGACACAGATAGAGTGGACGTGGAGAGGATGTTTCCTATAGTGGGGGAGTCTAGGACCAGAGGACACAGATAGAGTGGAAGTGGGGAGGATGTTTCCTGTAGTGGGGGACTCTAAGACCAGAGGACACAGATAGAGTGGATGTGGAGAGGATGTTTCCTGTGGTAGGGGAGTCTAGGACCAGAGGACACAGATAGAGTGGATGTGGAGAGGATGTTTCCTGTGGTGGGGGAGTCTAGGAACAGAGGACACAGACAGAGTGGATGTGGGGAGGATGTTTCCTGTGGTGGGGGAGTCTAGGAACAGAGGACACAGACAGAGTGGATGTGGGGAGGATGTTTCCTGTGGTGGGGGAGTCTAGGAACAGAGGACGCAGACAGAGTGGATGTGGGGAGGATGTTTCCTGTGGTGGGGGAGTCTAGGAACAGAGGACACAGACAGAGTGGATGTGGGGAGGATGTTTCCTGTGGTGGGGGAGTCAAGGAACAGAGGACACAGATAGAGTGGATGTGGAGAGGATGTTTCCTATAGTGGGGGAGTCTAGGACCAGAGGACACAGATAGAGTGGATGTGGAGAGGATGTTTCCTATAGTGGGGGAGTCTAGGACCAGAGGACACAGATAGAGTGGATGTGGAGAGGATGTTTCCTATAGTGGGGGAGTCTAGGACCAGAGGGTACAGATAGAGTGGATGTGGAGAGGATGTTTCCTATAGTGGGGGAGTCTAGGACCAGAGGACACAGACAGAGTGGATGTGGGGAGGATGTTTCCTGTGGTGGGGGAGTCTAGGAACAGAGGACACAGACAGAGTGGATGTGGGGAGGATGTTTCCTGTGGTGGGGGAGTCTAGGAACAGAGGACACAGACAGAGTGGATGTGGGGAGGATGTTTCCTGTGGTGGGGGAGTCAAGGAACAGAGGACACAGATAGAGTGGATGTGGAGAGGATGTTTCCTATAGTGGGGGAGTCTAGGACCAGAGGACACAGATAGAGTGGATGTGGAGAGGATGTTTCCTATAGTGGGGGAGTCTAGGACCAGAGGGTACAGATAGAGTGGATGTGGAGAGGATGTTTCCTATAGTGGGGGAGTCTAGGACCAGAGGACACAGACAGAGTGGATGTGGAGAGGATGTTTCCTATAGTGGGGGAGTCTAGGACCAGAGGACACAGACAGAGTGGATGTGGGGAGGATGTTTCCTGTGGTGGGGGAGTCTAGGAACAGAGGACACAGACAGAGTGGATGTGGGGAGGATGTTTCCTGTGGTGGGGGAGTCTAGGAACAGAGGACACAGATAGAGTGGATGTGGGGAGGATGTTTCCTGTGGTGGGGGAGTCTGGGAACAGAGGACACAGACAGAGTGGATGTGGGGAGGATGTTTCCTGTGGTGGGGGAGTCTAGGAACAGAGGACACAGACAGAGTGGATGTGGGGAGGATGTTTCCTGTGGTGGGGGAGTCTAGGAACAGAGGACACAGACAGAGTGGATGTGGGGAGGATGTTTCCTGTGGTGGGGGAGTCTAGGAACAGAGGACACAGACAGAGTGGATGTGGAGAGGATGTTTCCTATAGTGGGGGAGTCTAGGACCAGAGGACACAGATAGAGTGGATGTGGAGAGGATGTTTCCTATAGTGGGAGAGTCTAGGACCAGAGGACACAGATAGAGTGGATGTGGAGAGGATGTTTCCTGTGATGGGGGAGTCTAGGAACAGAGGACACAGATAGAGTGGATGTGGAGAGGATGTTTCCTATAGTGGGGGAGTCTAGGACCAGAGGACACAGATAGAGTGGATGTGGAGAGGATGTTTCCTATAGTGGGGGAGTCTAGGACCAGAGGACACAGATAGAGTGGATGTGGAGAGGATATTTCCTGTGGTAGGGGAGTCTAGGACCAGAGGACACAGATAGAGTGGATGTGGAGAGGATGTTTCCTGTGGTGGGGTAGTCTAGGAACAGAGGACACAGACAGAGTGGATGTGGGGAGGATGTTTCCTGTGGTGGGGGAGTCTAGGAACAGAGGACACAGATAGAGTGGATGTGGAGAGGATGTTTCCTATAGTGGGGGAGTCTAGGACCAGAGGACACAGATAGAGTGGATGTGGAGAGGATGTTTCCTATAGTGGGGGAGTCTAGGACCAGAGGGTACAGATAGAGTGGATGTGGAGAGGATGTTTCTATAGTGGGGGAGTCTAGGACCAGAGGGTACAGATAGAGTGGATGTGGAGAGGATGTTTCCTATAGTGGGGGAGTCTAGGACCAGAGGACACAGATAGAGTGGATGTGGAGAGGATGTTTCCTATAGTGGGGGAGTCTAGGACCAGAGGACACAGACAGAGTGGATGTGGAGAGGATGTTTCCTATAGTGGGGGAGTCTAGGACCAGAGGACACAGACAGAGTGGATGTGGGGAGGATGTTTCCTGTGGTGGGGGAGTCTAGGAACAGAGGACACAGACAGAGTGGATGTGGGGAGGATTTTTCCTGTGGTGGGGGAGTCTAGGAACAGAGGACACAGATAGAGTGGATGTGGGGAGGATGTTTCCTGTGGTGGGGGAGTCTAGGAACAGAGGACACAGACAGAGTGGATGTGGGGAGGATGTTTCCTGTGGTGGGGGAGTCTAGGAACAGAGGACACAGACAGAGTGGATGTGGGGAGGATGTTTCCTGTGGTGGGGGAGTCTAGGAACAGAGGACACAGACAGAGTGGATGTGGGGAGGATGTTTCCTGTGGTGGGGGAGTCTAGGAACAGAGGACACAGACAGAGTGGATGTGGAGAGGATGTTTCCTATAGTGGGGGAGTCTAGGACCAGAGGACACAGATAGAGTGGATGTGGAGAGGATGTTTCCTATAGTGGGAGAGTCTAGGACCAGAGGACACAGATAGAGTGGATGTGGGGAGGATGTTTCCTGTAGTGGGGGACTCTAAGACCAGAGGACACAGATAGAGTGGATGTGGAGAGGATGTTTCCTGTGGTAGGGGAGTCTAGGACCAGAGGACACAGATAGAGTGGATGTGGAGAGGATGTTTCCTGTGGTGGGGGAGTCTAGGAACAGAGGACACAGACAGAGTGGATGTGGGGAGGATGTTTCCTGTGGTAGGGGAGTCTAGGAACAGAGGACACAGACAGAGTGGATGTGGAGAGGATGTTTCCTATAGTGGGGGAGTCTAGGACCAGAGGGCACAGATAGAGTGGATGTAGAGTGTATGTGGAGAGGGTGTTTCCTATAGTGGGGGAGATAGGACCAGAGGACACAGATAGAGTGGATGTGGAGAGGATGTTTCCTATAGTGGGGGAGTCTAGGACCAGAGGACACAGATAGAGTGGATGTGGAGAGGATGTTTCCTATAGTGGGGATGTCTAGGACCAGAGGACACAGATAGAGTGGATGTGGAGAGGGTGTTTCCTATAGTGGGGGAGTCTAGGACCAGAGGACACAGATAGAGTGGATGTGGAGAGGATGTTTCCTATAGTGGGGGAGTCTAGAACCAGAGGACACAGATAGAGTGGATGTGGAGAGGATGTTTCCTATAGTGGGGGAGTCTAGGACCAGAGGACACAGATAGAGTGGATGTGGAGAGGATGTTTCCTGTAGTGGGGGAGTCTAGGACCAGAGGACACAGATAGAGTGGATGTGGAGAGGATGTTTCCTATAGTGGGGGAGTCTAGGGCCAGAGGACACAGATAGAGTGGATGTGGAGAGGATGTTTCCTATAGTGGGGGAGTCTAGGACCAGAGGACACAGATAGAGTGGATGTGGGGAGGATGTTTCCTGTAGTGGGGGACTCTAAGACCAGAGGACACAGATAGAGTGGATGTGGAGAGGATGTTTCCTGTGGTAGGGGAGTCTAGGACCAGAGGACACAGATAGAGTGGACGTGGAGAGGATCTTTCCTATAGTGGGGGAGTCTAGGACCAGAGGACATAGATAGAGTGGAAGTGGGGAGGATGTTTCCTGTAGTGGGGGACTCTAAGACCAGAGGACACAGATAGAGTGGATGTGGAGAGGATGTTTCCTGTGGTAGGGGAGTCTAGGACCAGAGGACACAGATAGAGTGGATGTGGAGAGGATGTTTCCTGTGGTGGGGGAGTCTAGGAACAGAGGACACAGACAGAGTGGATGTGGGGAGGATGTTTCCTGTGGTGGGGGAGTCTAGGAACAGAGGACACAGACAGAGTGGATGTGGGGAGGATGTTTCCTGTGGTGGGGGAGTCTAGGAACAGAGGACGCAGACAGAGTGGATGTGGGGAGGATGTTTCCTGTGGTGGGGGAGTCTAGGAACAGAGGACACAGACAGAGTGGATGTGGGGAGGATGTTTCCTGTGGTGGGGGAGTCTAGGAACAGAGGACACAGATAGAGTGGATGTGGAGAGGATGTTTCCTATAGTGGGGGAGTCTAGGACCAGAGGACACAGATAGAGTGGATGTGGAGAGGATGTTTCCTATAGTGGGGGAGTCTAGGACCAGAGGGTACAGATAGAGTGGATGTGGAGAGGATGTTTCCTATAGTGGGGGAGTCTAGGACCAGAGGGTACAGATAGAGTGGATGTGGAGAGGATGTTTCCTATAGTGGGGGAGTCTAGGACCAGAGGACACAGACAGAGTGGATGTGGGGAGGATGTTTCCTGTGGTGGGGGAGTCTAGGAACAGAGGACACAGACAGAGTGGATGTGGGGAGGATGTTTCCTGTGGTGGGGGAGTCTAGGAACAGAGGACACAGACAGAGTGGATGTGGGGAGGATGTTTCCTGTGGTGGGGGAGTCAAGGAACAGAGGACACAGATAGAGTGGATGTGGGGAGGATGTTTCCTATAGTGGGGGAGTCTAGGACCAGAGGACACAGATAGAGTGGATGTGGAGAGGATGTTTCCTATAGTGGGGGAGTCTAGGACCAGAGGGTACAGATAGAGTGGATGTGGAGAGGATGTTTCCTATAGTGGGGGAGTCTAGGACCAGAGGGTACAGATAGAGTGGATGTGGAGAGGATGTTTCCTATAGTGGGGGAGTCTAGGACCAGAGGACACAGACAGAGTGGATGTGGAGAGGATGTTTCCTATAGTGGGGGAGTCTAGGACCAGAGGACACAGACAGAGTGGATGTGGGGAGGATGTTTCCTGTGGTGGGGGAGTCTAGGAACAGAGGACACAGACAGAGTGGATGTGGGGAGGATGTTTCCTGTGGTGGGGGAGTCTAGGAACAGAGGACACAGATAGAGTGGATGTGGGGAGGATGTTTCCTGTGGTGGGGGAGTCTAGGAACAGAGGACACAGACAGAGTGGATGTGGGGAGGATGTTTCCTGTGGTGGGGGAGTCTAGGAACAGAGGACACAGACAGAGTGGATGTGGGGAGGATGTTTCCTGTGGTGGGGGAGTCTAGGAACAGAGGACACAGACAGAGTGGATGTGGGGAGGATGTTTCCTGTGGTGGGGGAGTCTAGGAACAGAGGACACAGACAGAGTGGATGTGGAGAGGATGTTTCCTATAGTGGGGGAGTCTAGGACCAGAGGACACAGATAGAGTGGATGTGGAGAGGATGTTTCCTATAGTGGGAGAGTCTAGGACCAGAGGACACAGATAGAGTGGATGTGGAGAGGATGTTTCCTGTGATGGGGGAGTCTAGGAACAGAGGACACAGATAGAGTGGATGTGGAGAGGATGTTTCCTATAGTGGGGGAGTCTAGGACCAGAGGACACAGATAGAGTGGATGTGGAGAGGATGTTTCCTATAGTGGGGGAGTCTAGGACCAGAGGACACAGATAGAGTGGATGTGGAGAGGATATTTCCTGTGGTAGGGGAGTCTAGGACCAGAGGACACAGATAGAGTGGATGTGGAGAGGATGTTTCCTGTGGTGGGGGAGTCTAGGAACAGAGGACACAGACAGAGTGGATGTGGGGAGGATGTTTCCTGTGGTGGGGGAGTCTAGGAACAGAGGACACAGACAGAGTGGATGTGGGGAGGATGTTTCCTGTGGTGGGGGAGTCTAGGAACAGAGGACACAGACAGAGTGGATGTGGGGAGGATGTTTCCTGTGGTGGGGGAGTCTAGGACCAGAGGACACAGACAGAGTGGATGTGGGGAGGATGTTTCCTGTGGTGGGGGAGTCTAGGAACAGAGGACACAGATAGAGTGGATGTGGAGAGGATGTTTCCTATAGTGGGGGAGTCTAGGACCAGAGGACACAGATAGAGTGGATGTGGAGAGGATGTTTCCTATAGTGGGGGAGTCTAGGACCAGAGGGTACAGATAGAGTGGATGTGGAGAGGATGTTTCCTATAGTGGGGGAGTCTAGGACCAGAGGGTACAGATAGAGTGGATGTGGAGAGGATGTTTCCTATAGTGGGGGAGTCTAGGACCAGAGGACACAGACAGAGTGGACGTGGAGAGGATGTTTCCTATAGTGGGGGAGTCTAGGACCAGAGGACACAGACAGAGTGGATGTGGGGAGGATGTTTCCTGTGGTGGGGGAGTCTAGGAACAGAGGACACAGACAGAGTGGATGTGGGGAGGATGTTTCCTGTGGTGGGGGAGTCTAGGAACAGAGGACACAGATAGAGTGGATGTGGGGAGGATGTTTCCTGTGGTGGGGGAGTCTAGGAACAGAGGACACAGACAGAGTGGATGTGGGGAGGATGTTTCCTGTGGTGGGGGAGTCTAGGAACAGAGGACACAGACAGAGTGGATGTGGGGAGGATGTTTCCTATAGTGGGGGAGTCTAGGACCAGAGGACACAGATAGAGTGGATGTGGAGAGGATGTTTCCTGTAGTGGGGGAGTCTAGGACCAGAGGACACAGATAGAGTGGATGTGGAGAGGATGTTTCCTATAGTGGGGGAGTCTAGGGCCAGAGGACACAGATAGAGTGGATGTGGAGAGGATGTTTCCTATAGTGGGGGAGTCTAGGACCAGAGGACACAGATAGAGTGGATGTGGGGAGGATGTTTCCTGTAGTGGGGGACTCTAAGACCAGAGGACACAGATAGAGTGGATGTGGAGAGGATGTTTCCTGTGGTAGGGGAGTCTAGGACCAGAGGACACAGATAGAGTGGACGTGGAGAGGATGTTTCCTATAGTGGGGGAGTCTAGGACCAGAGGACACAGATAGAGTGGAAGTGGGGAGGATGTTTCCTGTAGTGGGGGACTCTAAGACCAGAGGACACAGATAGAGTGGATGTGGAGAGGATGTTTCCTGTGGTAGGGGAGTCTAGGACCAGAGGACACAGATAGAGTGGATGTGGAGAGGATGTTTCCTGTGGTGGGGGAGTCTAGGAACAGAGGACACAGACAGAGTGGATGTGGGGAGGATGTTTCCTGTGGTGGGGGAGTCTAGGAACAGAGGACACAGACAGAGTGGATGTGGGGAGGATGTTTCCTGTGGTGGGGGCGTCTAGGAACAGAGGACGCAGACAGAGTGGATGTGGGGAGGATGTTTCCTGTGGTGGGGGAGTCTAGGAACAGAGGACACAGACAGAGTGGATGTGGGGAGGATGTTTCCTGTGGTGGGGGAGTCTAGGAACAGAGGACACAGATAGAGTGGATGTGGAGAGGATGTTTCCTATAGTGGGGGAGTCTAGGACCAGAGGACACAGATAGAGTGGATGTGGAGAGGATGTTTCCTATAGTGGGGGAGTCTAGGACCAGAGGGTACAGATAGAGTGGATGTGGAGAGGATGTTTCCTATAGTGGGGGAGTCTAGGACCAGAGGGTACAGATAGAGTGGATGTGGAGAGGATGTTTCCTATAGTGGGGGAGTCTAGGACCAGAGGACACAGACAGAGTGGATGTGGAGAGGATGTTTCCTATAGTGGGGGAGTCTAGGACCAGAGGACACAGACAGAGTGGATGTGGGGAGGATGTTTCCTGTGGTGGGGGAGTCTAGGAACAGAGGACACAGACAGAGTGGATGTGGGGAGGATGTTTCCTGTGGTGGGGGAGTCTAGGAACAGAGGACACAGATAGAGTGGATGTGGGGAGGATGTTTCCTGTGGTGGGGGAGTCTAGGAACAGAGGACACAGACAGAGTGGATGTGGGGAGGATGTTTCCTGTGGTGGGGGAGTCTAGGAACAGAGGACACAGACAGAGTGGATGTGGGGAGGATGTTTCCTGTGGTGGGGGAGTCTAGGAACAGAGGACACAGACAGAGTGGATGTGGGGAGGATGTTTCCTGTGGTGGGGGAGTCTAGGAACAGAGGACACAGACAGAGTGGATGTGGAGAGGATGTTTCCTATAGTGGGGGAGTCTAGGACCAGAGGACACAGATAGAGTGGATGTGGAGAGGATGTTTCCTGTGGTGGGGGAGTCTAGGAACAGAGGACACAGACAGAGTGGATGTGGGGAGGATGTTTCCTGTGGTGGGGGAGTCTAGGAACAGAGGACACAGACAGAGTGGATGTGGGGAGGATGTTTCCTATAGTGGGGGAGTCTAGGACCAGAGGACACAGATAGAGTGGATGTGGAGAGGATGTTTCCTATAGTGGGGGAGTCTAGGACCAGAGGACACAGATAGAGTGGATGTGGAGAGGATATTTCCTGTGGTAGGGGAGTCTAGGACCAGAGGACACAGATAGAGTGGATGTGGAGAGGATGTTTCCTGTGGTGGGGGAGTCTAGGAACAGAGGACACAGACAGAGTGGATGTGGGGAGGATGTTTCCTGTGGTGGGGGAGTCTAGGAACAGAGGACACAGACAGAGTGGATGTGGGGAGGATGTTTCCTGTGGTGGGGGAGTCTAGGAACAGAGGACACAGACAGAGTGGATGTGGGGAGGATGTTTCCTGTGGTGGGGGAGTCTAGGACCAGAGGACACAGACAGAGTGGATGTGGGGAGGATGTTTCCTGTGGTGGGGGAGTCTAGGAACAGAGGACACAGATAGAGTGGATGTGGAGAGGATGTTTCCTATAGTGGGGGAGTCTAGGACCAGAGGACACAGATAGAGTGGATGTGGAGAGGATGTTTCCTATAGTGGGGGAGTCTAGGACCAGAGGGTACAGATAGAGTGGATGTGGAGAGGATGTTTCCTATAGTGGGGGAGTCTAGGACCAGAGGGTACAGATAGAGTGGATGTGGAGAGGATGTTTCCTATAGTGGGGGAGTCTAGGACCAGAGGACACAGACAGAGTGGACGTGGAGAGGATGTTTCCTATAGTGGGGGAGTCTAGGACCAGAGGACACAGACAGAGTGGACGTGGAGAGGATGTTTCCTGTGGTGGGGGAGTCTAGGAACAGAGGACACAGACAGAGTGGATGTGGGGAGGATGTTTCCTGTGGTGGGGGAGTCTAGGAACAGAGGACACAGACAGAGTGGATGTGGGGAGGATGTTTCCTGTGGTGGGGGAGTCTAGGAACAGAGGACACAGACAGAGTGGATGTGGAGAGGATGTTTCCTATAGTGGGGGAGTCTAGGACCAGAGGACACAGATAGAGTGGATGTGGAGAGGATGTTTCCTATAGTGGGAGAGTCTAGGACCAGAGGACACAGATAGAGTGGATGTGGAGAGGATGTTTCCTGTGATGGGGAGTCTAGGAACACAGATAGAGTGGATGTGGAGAGGATGTTTCCTGTGGTGGGGGAGTCTAAGACCGGAGGGCGCAGCGTCAGAATAGATGGACGTCATTTTGAAATGGAGTCAAGGAGAAATCTCTTTAGCCGGGGGGTGGTGAATCTATGGAATTCATTGCCACAGGCAGCTGTGGAGGCCAAGACTTTACGTATATTTAAGGCAGAGGCTGATAGATTCCTGATTGGTCAGGGTGTGAAGGGATACGGGGAGAAGGCAGGAGATTGGGGCTGAGAGGGAAAATGGATCAACCATGATGAAGTAGAACTTCGACGCTCACTTTCAGACAATCAATGGAGTAAAATTTATTATCTAGTCAATAATTCATCTATCTGTGCATGCCATATGTTAATTCAGTTTAAGATAGTACACAGGGCCTATATGTCCAAAGATAAATTGGCGCATAGTTTTCCTAATATAAGCCCTATTTGTGACAGATGTAACGCAGAAGTGGCTACTCTAACTCATATGTTTTGGTCATGTGTAAGCTTAAACAATTTTTGGAGGGATGTGTTTGGAATATTATCTAAAGTTATAGATGTGGATGTTCAACCTAATTCACTTACAGCAATTTTTGGAATTATTCCAGAGGAAGCAAGCAAAGTGTCTGCTTCTGCTCAACATGTGATAGCTTTTTCAACTTTACTGGCGAGGAGAGCTATTTTGCTACACTGGAAAGAATCTAAACCGCCTACTGTTTTTTATTGGCTCTCCTCCATTATGTCATGTCTAAGCTTGGAGAAAATTAGAAGCCAGACATTTGATACATCCTTTAATTTTCAACAAGTCTGGTGACTCTTTATTCGTTATTTTCACATGATTCAATTTATTTTTTTTATATTTATTTTTCTTTACTCTTTTCGGAAAATCCTTATCCGTGAAGGTTCGGAGATGACTGGAAGAATGTTTTTTTCCCTCTCTCTTTTTAAAATTTTATCCTCAATTGGACTGCCCAATCTTTCTTTTTCTTCCTTTTTTCCTTCTCTTTTCTTTCGTCTTAGTTAGTTAGTGGGTTTTTTTCCTTTATTAAATAAAATTTCCAATCTTTTTTTATGATTGCTATGAGGAGTTGTAGTTTTTTATTGACCATTGCATATATAACAGCGTAACATTTTACCTATCTGATTTTGGCATTATATATTTTCTGGTTTTTTTATTGCTGTTTATATGTCTTTTATATTATCTGTTTGCTAAACTCATCCTCTGATTTGCATATTCTTTATTTGAACATCAATAAAAAGATTGAAAAATGAAATGACGAAGTGGTGGAGTGGACTCGATGGCCTAATTCTCCTCCTATATCTCATGGTCTTATCAACTGCTAAACATCATTGAAAGTTCAAAGGAAATTTATTATCGAAGTACGCAGTGTGTCATCATACACTATCCCGTGGGCATTCAAAGCAGAACAAAGAAATACAATAGAATCGATGAAGAACGACAAAGACTGACAAACAAACAATGCGGAAAAGAAGGCAAACTGCAAATACAATAACAAAAAGATAATACGAAAATATAGATGAGCAAATAAATAAATAATATTGAGAACATGAGCTGTAGAGTCCTTGAAAGCGAGTCCATAGGTTGTGGAATCACTAAACTTCGCTCTTGGTCTTAAATGGCATTACCATTATCCAGTACCACATCATCACATCCTGAATGACACCACTATTCAGAAATGGAACCGTATAATAATAATAATGATGAGAAGGAGACAGAGAAGATGAAGACAATGATGAAGACGATTTCTTAACATATATTAAGTAGTCCTTAACGACACCCAATACTGAGCCCAACATATTGACGTAGCTACAAAGAAGGCACGACAGTGGCTATACTTTATTAGGAGTTTTCAAAGACTTGGTATGTCACCAAAGACTCTAGTAAATTTCTACTGATGTACCGTGGAGAGGATTCTAATTGGTTGCATCACCGTCTGGTATGAAGGGGACACTGCCTTGGATCCGAGTAAGCTGCAGGAAGTTGTGAACTCAGCCAGCTCCATCATGGGTTCCAGCATCCCAGCATCGGCGACACATTTGAAAGGCGATGCCTCAAGAAGATGATTATCTATCATTAAGGACCCCTTAATTGCAGAATTAGAAGGAAAGGGAAGAAAACGTAAAGAGAGGCAGCAACAACCAAAGCCCGACCTGCCATCTGGGACTACCTGCCCTGAATGCGGAAGAACTTCCAAAGCCATGATTGGACTCATCAGCCACTTGAGAGCCCATAAATAGATCAACAGAACGAAGACCATCATCCTCGACCTCGAGGGATAGTCACGATGATATCCATCATTAAGGACCCCCATCACTCATGATATGCCTTGTTCTCATTGCTACCATCAGGGAGGAGGTACAGGAGCCTGCAGGCACACGCTCAACGATTCAGGAACAGCTTCTTCCCCTCTGCCATCAGGGAGGAGGTACAGGAGCCTGAAGGCACACGCTCAACGATTCAGGAACAGCTTCTTCCCCTCTGCCATCAGGGAGGAGGTACAGGAGCCTGAAGGCACACGCTCAACGATTCAGGAACAGCTTCTTCCCCTCTGCCATCAGGGAGGAGGTACAGGAGCCTGCAGGCACACGCTCAACGATTCAGGAACAGCTTCTTCCCCTCTGCCATCAGGGAGGAGGTACAGGAGCCTGAAGGCACACGCTCAACGATTCAGGAACAGCTTCTTCCCCTCTGCCATCAGGGAGGAGGTACAGGAGCCTGCAGGCACACGCTCAACGATTCAGGAACAGCTTCTTCCCCTCTGCCATCAGGGAGGAGGTACAGGAGCCTGCAGGCACACGCTCAACGATTCAGGAACAGCTTCTTCCCCTCTGCCATCAGGGAGGAGGTACAGGAGCCTGAAGGCACACGCTCAACGATTCAGGAACAGCTTCTTCCCCTCTGCCATCAGGGAGGAGGTACAGGAGCCTGAAGGCACACACTCAGCGATTCAGGAACAGCTTCTTCCCCTCTGCCATCAGGGAGGAGGTACAGGAGCCTGAAGGGCCACACACAACGATTCAGGAACAGCTTCTTCCCCTCTGCCATCAGGGAGGAGGTACAGGAGCCTGAAGGCACACACTCAACGATTCAGGAACAGCTTCTTCCCCTCTGCCATCAGGGAGGAGGTACAGGAGCCTGAAGACACACACTCAGCGATTCAGGAACAGCTTCTTCCCCTCTGCCATCAGGGAGGAGGTACAGGAGCCTGAAGACACACACTCAGCGATTCAGGAACAGCTTCTTCCCCTCTGCCATCAGGGAGGAGGTACAGGAGCCTGAAGACACACACTCAGCGATTCAGGAACAGCTTCTTCCCCTCTGCCATCAGGGAGGAGGTGCAGGAGCCTGAAGGCACACACTCAACGATTCAGGAACAGCTTCTTCCCCTCTGCCATCAGGGAGGAGGTGCAGGAGCCTGAAGGCACACACTCAACGATTCAGGAACAGCTTCTTCCCCTCCGCCATCAGGGAGGAGGTACAGGAGCCTGAAGGCACACACTCAACGATTCAGGAACAGCTTCTTCCCCTCCGCCATCCGATTTCTGAATGTACAGTGAACCCATAAACACTACCTCACTACTTTTTTTATGTTTCTATTTTTGCACAGCTTATTTAAAAAAATTAGACACACACCCCCCCCTATAGAAAGTATGCAACCCTACCCCCCCGAAAATTTTTTTCATGTTTCACAACATTGGATCACAGTGGATTTAATTTGGCTTTTTTGACACTGATCAACAGAAAAAGGTTTGTGTGGGTGTGTGTTAATTTATAGCTTTTTATTATTATGCATTGCACTGTACTGCTGCCAGTATTATTAAATCAGATTCTGTTTTTAACTATTATTTGTAAGAGCTGAGCATATTGAACCCCTCAAAAAATTAACTTGGACAGTCAGAATCAGGTTTAATATCACCAGCATATATTGCGAAATTTGTTGTCTTTGCGGCAGCAGTACAATGTAATACATGGTAATAGAGAAATAATTGAATTACTGTAAGTATATATACATTAAATAGTTAAATTAAATACATAGTGACTAAGTAGAAATATTAAAGGTTGTGAGGTGGTGTTGATGGGTTCAATATCCATTCAGAAATCAGCTGGAAGAGGGGAAGAAGCTGTTCCTGAATCGTTGAGTGTGTGTCTTCAGGCTCCTGTACCTCCTCCCTGATGGCAGAGGGGAAGAAGCTGTTCCTGAATCGTTGAGTGTGTGCCTTCAGGCTCCTGTACCTCCTCCCTGATGGCAGAGGGGAAGAAGCTGTTCCTGAATCGTTGAGTGTGTGTCTTCAGGCTCCTGTACCTCCTCCCTGATGGCAGAGGGGAAGAAGCTGTTCCTGAATCGTTGAGTGTGTGTCTTCAGGCTCCTGTACCTCCTCCCTGATGGCAGAGGGGAAGAAGCTGTTCCTGAATCGTTGAGTGTGTGTCTTCAGGCTCCTGTACCTCCTTCCCTGATGGCAGAGGGGAAGAAGCTGTTCCTGAATCGTTGAGTGTGTGTCTTCAGGCTCCTGTACCTCCTTCCCTGATGGTAGCAACGAGAACAAGGGATGACCTGGGTGATCGGGGTCCTTAATGGCGGATGCTGCCTTCCTGAGGCATCTGCTCCTTGAGGATGTCCTGGATAGGATGGAGACTAGTGCTCGTGATTTGCGAATTCCTTTCAAGACGCATGTACTCCCACCCTTTCCCCTTCATTAATCGCATACTCACACTCGACACTCTGGTACCCCAAGTGACACAGATAGCTGTGGTGAGAAATGGATCCATTGGGAGTCACCAATCTTACCTTTCGGAAGAAGACGCCTGGAAATGGAAAGAAAAACAAATACGTTATTCATCATTTCCTACGGAGATTGCAGCTGCAATGCTGACCTCTAGACCTGTTCCCTTGGTCCCCAGCAGCTGGATACAAATAAATACTCTGGTTGGTTGTGGAGTTACAGTGGCACTTTGAGGCAGGACTTGAGTTTCTAGAACTCTTCTGCACCCCCACTATACTGAACGATAGGTAATCCCTATCCTCTTAAAGCCGCCTGCATCGTTAATTAAAGCTGCGCACAAATCCAGAGGTAATCAGATCCGATAAAAAATTACGAGAGAATCTGCAGATGCTGGAATTCCTTAGTAACTAACACACACACACACACACAGTACTGGAGGAACTCAGCAGGTCAGGTAGCACCTGTGGAGAGGGATGAAGGGTTTCAGCCTGAAACGTCGACTGTTAGTTTCCCTCCATAGATGCTGCCTGACTGGCTGAACTCCTCCAACATTTCCTGCTCAATTGAACTGAACTGAGCTGGACTGAATCTGTCCAGACTCCTCGATTTTCTGTTCCACATTCTGTGTTTCTTATTCGGTTTTTGCTGTTGTTTTTTTTTCTTTGCGTGGGAGGTTGATTTTTTCTTTGGACGGATTTACTTCGTGGCTGGCTGCGGGAAGACGAATCGCAGGGGTTGTACACTTCCGGGTCAAAGGTTCACTTTATTGCCGAAGTATGCCTGTTCAGTACAACTCTGATATTTGTCTTCTCCAGATAGCCACGAAACACAGGAAGACCATGGGTGCTGATAAAAGAAAATAACCCCCTCAACTGCCCCCCCACCACACTAAAAGAAAAGAAACAAAACTCAGAGACTCCAAAATCCCCCACCCTCTACCACGCAGAAAAAAAATGTCAACAACATCAAATCCCCACCCCTCCTCCTGTAGGAAAAAAAACAGCGACATCTCGACTGGAAGTTTACACTCTGCGAAAAGATCGACTTAGGTGATAAATATACTCTGAATCTTGAATACATCCTCATATTCTTTCAAAGATACCCCAGCAATTTTTTTTGCGTTTTATCTTGTGTTACTTGGATTATGGTGGAGAATACTTTCACACGAGGTTTCAATAAATGAAACCTTCACTCCCAGTGCTCAGTTTTGATAAGGCTTTCCATCGCAAGCACGCTAGACAAGAACTACTGAAATTAAGTTCTACATACCAAATGTTTGACAGATATATGAAAATATCCATTTTTGCGAGGAGTACCTGCTAATCTATTGCAGACAAATTAATGCCCCCCAATGAAGGAGGTAAATACAAAACGTAATTAGTCCGATGTTTTGTGTTGGTTCCAATTAAATAACCAGCGGGTGATCACAGCCGCTTTCAATCAAGCTTGCTGGAAGCCCGCCCAGCAGGATTTTGTTGTCAAGTCTTTTCTGAGCAACAACAGGGAAGCAGCTAGTTTCGAGATGAGAGCTGGCAGTCATATATTCTATATACTCGTGCCCGTTACCCCGCTGGCGTTTAGGGCAGCGGTGAAGGTCCTCCATCTCTGGCGGTGTTCAAGGCTTCTTTCATCGCGTCAATCACTTTCCCTCGGTTTTCACCGTCAGTCATGCAAGTCTCGGGGTGGAGACTCTGGAATACCGTCGCACTCAGACGAAGAAGGATTCTTCGTCGCTGTTTCCGTAACAGTTTTGTTTGACCAGTCGGGGTTGTCGGCCCTGGGCTGAACCTCCGAACCTGGAGGACCGGTGGACCACTCTTGTCTGACCCTTTGACCTGTTTGGCTTGGGTGACCCCCACCAAGATCCAGAGCACAAAGCCCTGACTCCAGCTCTCCGGGTCACTGAGGCACGGAAGCCTCCAAACCCCACGGAAAGGTTGTGGTCCTCGTGGAGGCTGGAAGTAAGGTGGAGTGGGAAAATCTGGTTGCTACCCTGCCAGGCCCATTAGGGGCAGGCAGGATTCAGTCAGGCCTTGTAGATGGTGGATCTCCTTCTGTACCCCCAGCCGACAGACTGACTAGGTTGGAGTTGGGCAGAATCTCACGAGGCTGTCTTGGTGACCGAGCGGGTGTGTTGTCTAAAGTTCTTTCCAGGATCAAATGCAGCATGGGTCTCGGCCCAAAGCGTCAACTGTTTACTCTTCTCCATAGATTCCTCCTGGCCTGTCGGCTTCCTCCAGCACTTGAGCGTGTGTCGCTTGGGATTTCCAGCCTCTGCAGATTTCCTCTTGATCGTGATTCTGAGCAACCTTGTCCCGAACAAACTGAGAGGGAGGGAAGGGACTTGTCTGGGAACAAAGTTTGCAATGGCGACAAGGGAGCAAATCTCACTAAATGTTTGCATCCCCTTTGCACAGCAAACTCTTAAAAGCAAGCACTGTGTTCTGCGATAGAAGCTGTTTCCCCAGTTGGAACAAGTCATCCTTTCTGTTGTGCAGAATCCATCTGTTCTACTGCTACTGAAGGAATGATTTACTCTGATATCAGCGACTGAAGATAAGACCAAATGTGCGTTCTACAGTATGAAAGCAGCTCTCACAGGCCCTCCTTGATGGAGGGAGCTTTAATCTTGATAGAACAGGGTGATAAAATTGATTCTACGATTAATTCTGATAGGCAGCATGAAGCATTGTCTGTTCTCAGTTCAGACAAATAGTCCTGCTGTCTGTTGTTGCAATCTGAAGTTAAACCTCCGCAGTAACGATAAAGATGCTTGTCTTGTGCAGATTATTGGAGGAACCGGCGGCCTTTCAGATGTATGGCCTACAGCGCCACCAAGAGGACAGAGGTACACATTAATTTTCAAACCCAACACACTCAAGAACTAGCATCAATTCGTCCTGATGAAGGGTCTCGGCCAGAAACGTCGACTGATTACTCTTTTCCACAGACGCTGCCTGGCCTGCAAGAGTTCCTCCGGCATTTTGTGTGTGTTGCTCTGGATTTCCAGCGTCTGCAGACTTTCTCGTGTTTGTGTTACTCTGCTCCATCCGCCAAGAGCGGAACTTCCCGGTGATAGACAGACAGACAGACATACTTTATTGACCAAACATCTTAATTCCCATTCCCTCTCCTGCATGTCGGTCCATGGCTTCCTCCTCTGCAAAAGTGAGGCCACCCTCAGGGTTGGAGGAGCAACACCCTATATTCCGTCCGGGTACCCTCCAATCTGAAGGCATGAACATCGATCTCCCCTTCCAGTAAAAAATTTTCCCTCCCCACCCCCCCACTCCTTCTAGTTCCCACTTTGACCTCTTACCTCTTTTCACCTGTCTATCACTTCCATCTGGGCTCCCTCCTCCTTACCTTCTCCACTCTACTCTCCCGTCAGATTCCTCCCTCTCCAGCCCTTGACCTTTCCTACCCACCTGGCTTCACCCGTCACCTTCCAGTTTGTCCTCCTTCCCCTCCCCCACCTTCTTATTCTGGCGTCTTCCATCTCAGTCCTGAAGAAGGGTCACAGCATGAAATGTCAACTCATTTCCTCGGCTGCTGCCTGACCTTCTGAGTTGCTCCAGCACTTTCCAGAAGACTGGAAACTTGCAAATGTCGCTCCACTTGGTGCAAATCGTCTCCATTACGGAACAATAATCATCTTCTATCTGGGGGGGAACCATTCACTAACAAAACTTGGGAGGATAAAGGTATTACTACTCTCCAAGATATTAATGGGGCAAGTACTATCCTTAGCTTTCAAGAACTGGTATCTCGATATAATATTGATAAACTCCTTCTTCTCTTCTACTTTAGAGTAAGATCGGCTTATAAAGCCTACGGGGTTCCCTGGGGGTCAGATTTAAAGGACCATCCCGTTTTAAGTTGGATACAGAGAGCTCCAGGACTGATAGTGTCATATATCTATGATAAATTAAACTCCCAGAAATATATGCCCACATCAGGAATGAAAGCCTGGGATAGGGACTTATCTGAAGTGGGACAAGACTTAGACTGGGTTACGATTTGGGATAATGTTGCCGGTGCTTCCATAAACCCAAATCATCAGTATATACACTTGAAATTTCGTCATAGAGCATATCTAACACTGAGAATTAGACATCAAATGGGACTGGTTCCTGACCCATATCGCTCATTTTGCCCCCACAGAACCGTTGGCTCTTTTATACATGTTGTATGGGAATTTGGTTTGTGGGGGAAGGTTATCAATACTCTTACAGAACTAATGGGGGTATAAGTACCAATGGACCCCGCTGTACATCTTCTAAATGATGACTCCCACCTTTTCCCTTACGGAAAAAACACGCAAAGTCTGGCTGACAGGCCTCACTACAGCTGAAAAGATTGTAGTCCAGCGTTGGAAACCTCCCCGTGATATTTCAACTACTCACTGGCTTCGGAGTTTTTTGGACATTTCTTACCTGGAATTATCATCAGCAAGAGTAAATGATGCACGACCAACCACAATCTTAATGTGACCAAAATTGATATCTACCTTAAAAGATATTCTGTTAAAATAGGAATGCTCTGTCTGTGTATGTACTACTATTCAGTTGGTTGGTGGAGGGGAGAGGGATGGGGGGAGGGATAGAAAGAGGGTGATGATGAGGGTTGGGGGTGGTTGGGTTAAACACTCAAAATGTAATCGGCAACTGGTTGTATTGAATGTAATTTATTGGTGTTGCAATAAAAATTAGTGATAAAAAAGGTAGAGAGGCAGAAGAAAGGAAACCATAGGCCAGTTAGTCTGTCCTCAGTGGTTGGGAAGGTGTTGGAGTTGATTATTAAGGATGAGGTCTCAGGGTACTTGGAGGCACATGATAAAATAAGCCATAGTCAGCAAGGTTTCCTCAAAGGAAAATCTTGCCTGACAAATCTGTTGGAATTCTTTGAAGAAGTAACCATAGAACCATAGAACATTACAGCACAGAAACAGGCCTTTTGGCCCTTCTTGGCTGTGCCGAACCATTTTTCTGCCTAGTCCCACTGACTTGCACCTGGCCCATATCCCTCCATACACCTCTCATCCACGTACCCGTCCAAGTTTTTCTTAAATGTTAAAAATAAGTCCGCATTTACCACTTCATCTGGCAGCTCATTCCACACTCCCACCGCTCTCTGTGTGAAGAAGCCCCCCCCCATGTTCCCTTTAAACTTTTCCCCCTTCACCCTTAACCCATGTCCTCTGTTTTTTTTTCTCCCCTAGCCTCAGTGGAAAAAGCCTGCTTGCATTCACTTGTACAATGTCCTGTGTATGTTACTAAAAAGGGCTTCTTTGGTTTGTTACGAGTAGGAATGCTTCTTTGTCTGTTAAAAGTTTCTCTCGCCATTGTTTCACTTTGGAATGGCTGATATGGTAATTGTATTCACTTGTTAATCAATGGGGAATGTTATTGTGTTTTGTGAGGCTGGGACCTTGGGGGAGGGGTTGCGCGGGCTTGAGGAGTCCGGAGGGAGACGCCGAGGAAGCAGGACGTGCGCTCGGGAGACCACCGGGGAGTCCGAAGTGGGAGTTTCGGGAGGACGACCACCTAGGAGTCGAATGGTTCGCTGGATGAGCTCCACCGATGTGCACTAAACTGACTGAACTTTGATAAGTTGGCGCCATTTGTTTTTTTCTTGTATATATATATATATATTGTACTGCCTAATACTCTTTTAATTTTAGTAAACTCTTTAGAGTGTATGTCCTACCGGTATTTGTTGTGAGTTTGATATTGCCGGCGGGGGCGCGAGGCATAAACTCGATTCTCACAGCACCTGCGTGAACGGGAGGTGGGGCGGTGAGTGGCTGGATTTCTTTTTCCCCTAGACATATACCAGCCTGTTGGGTAAGTGTTACATTTGTGGGGGCTCGTCCGGGATTGGATTGTCAGGGGGCTGTGGAATCGCGCAAGTAGTGAGCGGAGATGGACAGAGAGAAAATTGTTCGCTGGTGCCGATTTGAAGGTGTACAGTACGCATGCGTAGTGAGCGGAGTGGATTTTCGAGTTTCGGGAGATGCGGTAGTGCGGGGGTTAAGTTTGGTAAAAGGTATGGGGCAGGTAGAATTGGTAGCTAGACGGTGTGGTAAAGTGATGGAGTCTGGTTGGGTGTTGGTTCGTACGGGTGCTGACGTCAGGACGTTGGAACTGCCGGCGACGGTCAGTGTACCGGGGGAGGAGGGGCTGTGGGGGCTCCACACCCTCTCCGAGGATGAGGATGAGGAGACATTGGAGGAGGAGCTAGAGCTAGAGGAAAACCCCGGAGAGGTGGCAGGCACTAGCAAAGGGAGGAGGGAGGAGGGGGTCGTGACTAGGCCCCGCTCCCCAGGTAGGGTGGAAGCCTCCGAGCTGGCAGCTGCACTTAACTCCCTGGTGGGAGTGGCCGAGAGACCACGGCTGAAGCTGGGGGTGTTCTCCGGAGCCAAGCCTACTCCGGACGGGGAGGTGGACTATGAGACCTGGATCGAGCATACGTCCTTGATGTTAGAGGAGTGGCCAGGCTCGGAGGAGGAGAAGAGGCAGCGATTGGTGGGAAGTTTGAGGGGTTTAGCAGCCAAAACAGTTCGGGAGTTGAAAGCTGAAAAGTCTGGGGCCTCAGTGGAGGAATGTATAGAAGTTTTGGAGGGAGCGTTTGGGTTGTCAGGGGAACCCTGGCTGCTTTTAGCAGAGTTCCAACGCCTGGAACAATGGAGAGGGGAAAAGCTCTCCGAGTACATATTTAGTATGGAGGGGATGCTCTCGGGGCTGCGGCGCCGGGGGGTAGTGAAGGCGCCTGACGTGGCTAGCGTGAGGATGAGTCAGTTATTCAGTGGCTCTCTGGAGGAGGACAAGGTGGCGTGGACTATCCGGCAGGCTTATAGGAAAGGCCCCCCTCCATCGTTCGGGCAACTGATTAGAGAGGTGCGGGAGGAGGAGAGAGCGTTGGGGCGGAAAAGGGGCGCGGGCCTACGGGAGCGACCCTCAGTGATACAGGAAGTGGTGGCTGGGTGGAGGAATGACAACCCACTGAGGGGTAGAGAATCCCCTCTGGAGGGGAGGGACAGGGGAGGTACCCACTCTCAGGGGCGACCAGTGCCGTGGGTTGGGAGTGGGAGTCGTCCTGGGAGAGGAGGGGCGGCAGGCAGCGTGTGCTTTAACTGTGGGAAAGAGGGGCATTTCAGGCGGGACTTTGAGAGCCGCCTTATCCATGAATTACTGACTATGCTTGGGGTTGAGAAATCCAGGACTACCCCATATCACCCACAGGGAGATCCACAGCCAGAGAGGTTCAACCGGACCCTGTTGGATATGCTCGGGACGCTGGAGATTGGGCAGAAAAGCAGGTGGAGTCGTCATATTGGACAATTGGTTCACTGTTACAATTGTACTCGCAATGATGCTACAGGATATTCGCCCTATTATCTGATGTTCGGGCGGGAAGCGAGGTTGCCCATTGACTTGTGTTTTGGGGGTGAAGTGGGTGAATTACCCGGGAAGTCCCATCTAAAGTATGTGTCTGACATGAAGAGGGAGTTACAGCGGGCGTACGAGTTGGCCGAGGCGGCGGCTACCAAACAAAACCAGAGGAATAAGATGCGGTATGATCGAAAGGTGAAGTTTGTTCAATTATTGCCGGGCGACCGGGTCCTTTTACGGAATTTGGGACTCCCTGGTAAGCACAAGTTGGCAGACCGATGGGCGGCCAGCCCCTATGTAATAGAAAGCCAGATGCCGAATCTGCCAGTTTACCAGGTGAAACCTGAGGATGGGAAAGGGCCTATCAAGGTACTCCATCGGAATCACCTGCTGCCGCTGGGTCAAGCGGTGCAGGTGGATACGGAGCCAGAGTGGGAGGTTCTGCCCAGTACAAGGACTCTGCGAGGGTGCAGAGAAAGGGAAGAGCCCGCTGCTGAAGAGCGGGGACGGGTCCCTCGCCCGGAAATGGCTACTGATTCGGAAGAGGACGACTCAGATGAGTGGCCCCTGTTCCCATTCGCTGGTGCTCCAGTACCCGGAGAGGAGGCTCCTGGCCCTTCCCATACTGAATTGGGTGAGAGGAGGGAAGGTCTTGAGGGTCAGATGGAGAGGCAGCCAACAGTGGTGGGAGAGAGGGTGGAGCCTGAGCGTGAGCCGGAGAGATCTCAGGTGAGGGAGGACCCCCGTGAGGAAGGGGGTGAGGGTCTGTCAGGAAGACCTGGGGTGTCCGAGACAGTGGGTTCGCAGGTGGAGAGGGAGCCCAGGGGGGCAGAAGGGGTATGGAGATCTCAGAGGATTAGGTGTCCTCCAGAGAGGTTGACATATGTGGTACCCGGAGAACCGAGTGTGATTTCTACTGCTCTGGGTAGTTATGTCACTGCTTTCTGCACCTGGGTTGGGTTTTGGGTGTTGCAAGAAACTTTGGGGAACTCTAGTAATGCCATGAGGGCATGACATTTGCTGGTGGGGAGAGAATGTACAATGTCCTGTGTATGTTACTAAAAAGGGCTTCTTTGGTTTGTTACGAGTAGGAATGCTTCTTTGTCTGTTTAAAGTTTCTCTCGCCATTGTTTCACTTTGGAATGGCTGATATGGTAATTGTATTCACTTGTTAATCAATGGGGAATGTTATTGTGTTTTGTGAGGCTGGGACCTTGGGGGAGGGGTTGCGCGGGCTTGAGGAGTCCGGAGGGAGACGCCGAGGAAGCAGGACGTGCGCTCGGGAGACCACCGGGGAGTCCGAAGTGGGAGTTTCGGGAGGACGACCACCTAGGAGTCGAATGGTTCGCTGGATGAGCTCCACCGATGTGCACTAAACTGACTGAACTTTGATAAGTTGGCGCCATTTGTTTTTTTCTTGTATATATATATATATTGTACTGCCTAATACTCTTTTAATTTTAGTAAACTCTTTAAAGTGTATGTCCTACCGGTATTTGTTGTGAGTTTGATATTGCCGGCGGGGGCGCGAGGCATAAACTCGATTCTCACAGCACCTGCGTGAACGGGAGGTGGGGCGGTGAGTGGCTGGATTTCTTTTTCCCCTAGACATATACCAGCCTGTTGGGTAAGTGTTACACACTCTATATACCTGTCATAATTTTATATACCTCTATCAAATCTCCCCTCATTCTTCTACGCTCCAGGGAATAAAGTCCTAACCTATTCAACCTTTCTCTGTAACTCGGTTTCTCAAGTCCCGGCAACATCCTTGTAAACCTTTTCTGCACTCCTTCAACCTTATTAATATCCTTCCTGTAATTCGGTGACCAAAACTGCACACAATACTCCAAATTCGGCCTCACCAATGCCTTATACAACCTCACCATAACATTCCAACTCTTATACTCAATACTTTGATTTATAAAGGCCAATGTACCAAAAGCTCTCTTTACTACCCTATCTACCTGTGATGCCACTTTTAGGGAATTTTGTATCTGTATTCCCAGATCCCTCTGTTCTACTGCACTCCTCAGTGCCCTACCATTTACCTTGTATGTTCTACCTTGGTTTTTCCTTCCGAAGTGCAATACCTCCCACCTGTCTGTATTAAACTCCATCTGCCAGGCAGATGGGCAGAAGTAAAGGAGAACCTGTTGATGTTGTGTACCTGGATTTTCAGAAGGCCTTTGACAAGGTGCCACACATGAGGATACAAGCCCCTGCTATTACAGGGGAGGTAGCATGGATAAAGCAGTAGTTGATTGGCAGGAGGCAAAGAGTTGGCTGCCAGTGACCAGTGGTGTTTCACAGGGGTCTGAGTGGGACCGATTCTTTTTACATTATATGTCAATGATTTAGATGATGGGATCGATGGCTTTGTTGAAAAGTTTGCAGATGATATGAAGATCGGTGGAGGGGCAGGTAGCTTTGAGGAAGTTGAGAGGCTGCAGAAGGATTTAGACAGATTAGGAGAAGGGGTAAAGAAATGGCAGGTGGAATACAGTGTTGGGATACAGCGTATGGTCATGAACGTTGGTAGAAGAGATGAAAGGGTTGACTATTTTTTTCTAAATGGAGAGAAAATACAAATTAAAACTTCGGTGTGAAAGGACTTTGGAGTCCACATGCAGGATTCCCTAAATGCTAATTTGCAGGTTGAGCCTGTGGTGAGGAGGGCAAATGAAATGCTAGCATTCATTTCAAGAAGATTAGAATATAAAAACAAGGATGTAACGTTGAAACTTTAGAAAAGCACTGGAGAGGCCTCACTTGGAGGATTGTCAGCAGGTTAGGGCCCCTTATCTTAGAAAGGATTTGCTGAAACTGGAGAGGATTCAAAGGAGATTTAAGAAAATAATTCCAAGATTGAATAACCTGTCAAATGAAGAGCATTTCATGGCTCTGGGCATATATTCACTAGAATTCAGAAGAATTAAGGGAGACCTCATTGAAACATATCGAATGGTGAAAAGCCTGATAGAATGGATGTGGAGAGGATGTTTCCTATGGTGGGAGTCTAAGACCAGAGGACACAGGCTCAGAATAGAGGGACACCCTTTCAGAGCAGAGATGGGGAAGAATTTCTTTAGCCAGCGAGTGGGAATCTGTGAAATTCTTTGCCACTGGCAGCTATGGAGGCCAAGTCTTTATGTACAGTGCCCACAGAAAGTAGTCACCACCACCACCCCCCCCCCCCCCCCCCGGAAGTTCTATTCTTTATTGTTTTACAACATTGAATCACAGTGGATTGAATTTTAGCTTTCATGAGACTGATCAGAGTGGAAACAAAATTTCTACAAATTGGTCTAAATTTATTCCAATTATTAAATATAAAATAATTGATTGCATAATTACTCACTCCCTGAAACAAAAAAAAAGACTGGGCATTTCATTTGAGGATATAATTACAAAAAAAAGGGGAAAAATCCTTCCGGTCAAATCTGAAACATCACAGAGAAGAAGGAAAAAGATTACTTAAAAAAAGGTGAAAAAAAGTTTTAAAAAAAGAAAAAAAATTAAATCATATGAAAATATTGAAAACCAATCTTCCATCCTTGGACTCATTTTGCACCGCACACTGTCAGAGCAGTGCTGCCAGGATAATCAAGGACACAACCCACCCAGCCAACACACTTTTTGTCCCTCTTCCCTCTGGGAGAAGGTTCAGGAGCTTGAAGATTCATATGGCCAGATTTGGGAACAGCTTCTTTCCAACTGTGAACGGATCCTGACCCGGATCTGGGCCGTACCTTCCAAATATCCGGACCTAACTTGCACTACCGTACTTCCCCTTTTCTATTTTCTAATTATGATTTATAATTTAAATTTTTATTATATTTACTTCGATTTGTACTTCAGGGAGCGCAAAGCGCAGAATCAAATATCGCTGTGACGATTGTATGCTCTAGTATCAATTGTTTGGTGACAGTAAAGCAAAGTAATATTGAATGAAAGGTCAACAGGTTTGCTCAAATTCAAAAGATGTATCAAACGTTCGACTTCTAATTTTCCCCAAGCTTAAACACGACGTAATGAAGGAGAGCCAGAAAAAACAGTAGTAGGTGGATTAGGATTTTTCCAATACAACAAAATAGCTCTCCTAGCCAATAAAGTTGAAAAAGCTATAATACATTTCCTGAGCAACACGAGTGAATCTGCAGATCCTGGAAATAAATAAAAAACACGAAATGCTGGCAGAACTCAGCAGGCCAGACAGCATCTATGGGAGGAGGTAATAACGACGTTTCGGGCCGAAACCCTTCATCAGGAGTGAAGTAACATGGGATGGTCGGGGGGGGGGGGGATAAGAAGTGGGGGGAGGGATGAAGTAGAGAGCTGGGAAGTGATAGGCTGGAGGGAAATGGGCTAGGGGGAAGGTGGAGAATTATGGGAAATAAAAGAGAAAGAAAGGTAGGGCTGGGGGGAGAGATTATAGTGAGGGGGAAAAAGAGAAAGAGAACCAGACTAAAATAATAGATAGGGATGGGGGTAAGGGTGGGGGGCAGGGGTATCAACGGAGGTCAGTGAGTTGGATGTTCATGCCGGCACGAAGGAGGCTACTTAGGCGGGAGATAAGGTATTGCTCCATCGACCTGCGTGTGGCCTCATCTTAACGGTAGAGGATATGTCTGTCCATATCGGAGTGGGAGTGGTCTGTGGAATTGAAGTGTGTGGCCACAGGGAGATCCCGCCACTGCTGGAGGACCGAGCGCCGGTGTTCGGCGAAACGGTCTCCCAGTCTGCGGCGGGTCTGCCCAATGTATAAATGGCCACATCGGGAGCACCGGATACAGTATATCACCCCAGCTGACTCGCAGGTGAAGTGGTGCCTCACCTGAAAGGACTGTCTTCCTTCCTGCTTCCTTCAGAGTGATCCCAAAGATTGCCGTAAGTGAATTAGGTTGTAGGTCCAAACCTATGGCTTTGGATAACGTTCTACAAACATCTCTCCAAAAATTATTTAATTTTATACAAGACCAAAGCATATGAGTTAAGGAAGCCGCCTCAGCATTACATCTATCACAGGTGGGATTTATATTAGAAAAAATATGCGCTGGTTTTTTTTTTTGTTTTAGCTTAGTTTAGTTGGGGTTTTTTCTTCTTAATAATGGCGATTTTTTGGTCTTTTATTTGAATTGTTAAGAGGAGTTGTGGCTCCTTTTATATGTTAGCTTAATATTATACCATATGTGATTTTGACAGTGTACACTCCTTTTTTGTTGTTTGTACTTTTATTGGAATATGTATTTGATATAACTTCTCCTCTGATTTGTATTTGTCCTTATATATTTTTAAATCAATAAAAAAAGATTAAAAATGAAATAATTACTCACTCCCTTCAGATTAGTGTTTAGTAGATGCGGTGTCCAGAATTGGCAGCAATTACAGCCTTGAGTCTTTGTGTGGATAGGTTTCTATCAGCTTTGCACATCTGGACACCGCAATTTTTCCCCATTCTTCGTTACAAACCTGCTCAAGCTCTGTCAGATTGCACGCGGATCGAGAGGGAGCAGCCCTTTTCAAGTACAGCCACTAATTTTCGGTTGGATTGAGGTCTGGATTCTGACCACTCCAGGACATTGACTTAGTGGTTTTAGAACCATTCCTGTGTAGCTTTGGCTTTCTGCTTGGGCCCTCTCCCTTCTCCCAAGTCACAGTTCTCTTGCAGACTGCATCAGGCTTCCTTCTGGGATTTTCCTGAATTTTACTGCATTCATTTTTACCTTCTACCTTTACAAGCCTTCCGGGTCCTGCTGTACTGAAGCATCCCACAGCATGATGTAGCCACCACCATTCTTCACGGAAGGGGTGGTATGTTTTGGATAATGTGTGGTGTTTGGCACATAGTGTTTAGTCTGATGGCCAAAAAGCTCAATTTTGGTTTCATCGGACCATAGGACTTTCTTCCAGCTGACTCCAGAGCCTCCCACATGCCTTCTGGTAAACTCTAGCCATTGTGTTCAATTCTGGTCACCTCATTAGATAGATAGATAGATAGATAGATACTTTATTCATCCCCATGGGGAAATTCAACATTTTTTCCAATGTCCCATACACTTGTTGTAGCAAAAACTCATTACATACAATACTTAACTCAGTAATAATATGATATGCATCTAAATCACTAACTCAAAAAGCATTAATAATAGCTTTAAAAAAAGTTCTTAAGTCCTGGCAGTTGAATTGTAAAGCCTAATGGCATTGGGGAGTATTGACCTCTTCATCCTGTCTGAGGAGCATTGCATCGACAGTAACCTGTCGCTGAAACTGCTTCTCTGTCTCTGGATGGTGCTATGTAGAGGATGTTCAGGGTTTTCCATAATTGACCGTAGCCTACTCAGCGCCCTTCGCTCAGCTACCGATGTTAAACTCTCCAGTACTTTGCCCACGACAGAGCCCGCCTTCCTTATCAGCTTATTAAGACGTGAGCTATGGAGAGGGAGCAGAGGAGATTTACCAGGATGTTGCCTGGTTTGGAGAACAAGTCATCTGAAGCAAGGTTAGCAGAGCTGGGACTTTTCTCTTTGGAGCGTAGAAGAACGAGAGGGGACTTGATAGAGGTCTACAAGATTATGAGAGGCATAGATAGGGTGGATAGTCAGTACCGGTTTCCCAGAGAACCAATAGCAAACACCAGAGGGCATATGTACAAAATTAAGGGAGGGAAATTTAGGGGAGACATCAGGGGTAAGTTTTTTACACAGAGGGTTGTGAGTACCTGGAATGACTTGCCAGGGATGATGGTGGAGGCTAAAACATTAGGGGTATTTACGAGCCTCTTGGACAGGCACATGGATGAAAGAAAAATGGGAGGGTTATGGGGTAGTGTGGGTTTAGTTCTTTTTTTTAAGGATTATATGGGTTGGCACAACATGGAGGGCTGAAGGGCCTGTACTGTGCTGTAGTGTTCTATGGTTCTATGGTTTTATCAGTCACATGTACATTGAAACTTACGGTGAAATGCATCATTTGTGTCAAATCGAATCAACAAGGGTTGTGCCGGGGTGCGGGGTGGGTGGGGGCAGCCCACAAGTGTCAGCGTGCCTCTGGAGCTGACACAGCACGCCCACGGCTTACCAACCCTGTCTGTTCGTCTTCGGAACGGGGGAGGAAACTGGAGCACCAGGAGGAAAGCTACGCGGTCGCGAGGAGAAGGTGCAAGCCTCTTACAGACAGGTGCGGGAATCAAACTCCGATCTGGCACAGAAAAGCGCTGCGCCACACCCGCCATTTCATTACCGTTAGGTCAGCGTTCCCTACCCGACAACACAGGAGTGGACTTACCACAGGAAATAAAAACTGGCTCACTCATGTCCCCCTAGGGAGGGATAACCGTCATCTCGTGTGGCCTGCATGTGACTCAGACTTGTAATGTCTCCGAACTGGCACTTCCAGAGTAATTGGGAGTGGGGGGGGGGGGGGGGAGGAATAAATGTTGACTACCTACCATGAGGAATTAAACAAAAACAAGGAACAACGCAGGCTGGGGAACGTCACACAGAGGGAGCCCCCTGCAACGAGAGAACGTCACTTTTGCTGTTTTGGATGGAACCAATTCCCCAGCTTCGGCTCATTTTGAGAGATTTGAAGAGAGGGATGTGAACAGATTTGAGTAGGAACCTGCTTCCTAAAGTAAGGAAGTGTTCGGCACAGCCTTGTGGGCCGAAGGGCCTGTATTGTGCTGCGGGTTTTCTACGTCTCTATCATGTTCGCAGACTGTTTGTGAGGTAAGGGGTGAGAGATGGCATAGGAACTACCGTGAAGGCCCTCTTGCCTGAAATTTCTACGGAGACATCCGCATGTAATGAGACATCATATGGCTTTGGGAATGTGTCTATCAACAACAAAATAAAGCAGTGCCCTTTTCCTTTGAACTTCTGAGACAAGCTGTTCCACCCCTGAAATGGTCTGGTTCAAAACAAGTACCAATCCCCCCCACCAAATAAAAACAAGTTTAACGCTGTTAACATGGAAAATATCCACAATATTGCTAGACACAGATACAATTATCTATTTGCAGCTGCTATGGTACTATTTGGGAATGAAAGGGTTAATGTATGAAGTGCATTTGATGGCTCTGGGCCCGTACTCACTGTTGTTTAGATGAATGCGATGGTGGTGGGGGGGGATCTCTATAGACAATAGGTGCAGGAGTAGGTCATTCGGCCCTTCTAGCCAGCACCGCCATTCAATGTGAACATGGCTGATCATCCACAGTCAGTATCCCGTTCCTACCTTCTCCCCATATCCCTTGACTCTGCTATCTTTAAGAGCTCTATCTAACTCTTTCTTGAAAGCATCCAGAGAATTGGCCTCCACTGCCTTCTGAGGCAGAGCATTCCACAGATCCACAACTCTCTGGGTGAAAAAGATTTTCCTCAACTCCGTTCTAAATGGCCTACCCCTTATTCTTAAACTGTGGCCTCTGGTTCTGGACTCCCCCAACATCAGGAACATGTTTCCTGCCTCTCGTGTGTCCAATCCCTTAATAATCTTATATGTTTCAATCAGAAATCAAATCTCATTGAAACATGTTGAATATTGAAAGGTCTAGATAGACTGGATGTGGAAAGGATATTTTCAATGGTTGGGGGAGTCCAGAAACAGGGGGCACAGCCTCAGAGTACAAGGACGTCCTTTTAGAACAGAGATGAGGAGGAATTTTTTAGCTAGAGGGCAGTGAATCTGACAGCTGTGGAGGCCAAGTCATTGGATATATTTAAAGCGGAGGTTGATTGGTTCTTGATTAGTAAGGGTGTCAAAGGTTTCGGGGAGAAGGCAGGAGAATGGGGTTGAGAGGGATAATAAATCAGCCATGATGGAATGGTGGAGCAGACTCGATGGGCCAAGTGGCTCCTATGCCTTATGGTCTTACACATTGTGCAACTTCATTAGGAGTTTGAGAAGATTCGGCATACCTCCAAAAACACTTGCAAATTTCGACAGACGTACCGTGGAGAACATTCTAACTGGCTGCACCACTATCTGGTATGGGCGGGGGTGTGGGATTGGATAGCTACCGCACAGGATCGAAACAAGCTACTGAAAGTTGCAAATTTAGTCAGCTCCATCGTGGGCACTGGCGACCATGGTATCAGGGACATCCTCAAAGAGCAGATGCCTCAAACAGATACCGCCCGTCATTCGGGACCCCCATCACCCAGGACATGCCCTCTTCTCATTGCTACCATCAGGGAGGAGGTACAGGAGCCTGAAGACACACACTCAGCGATTCAGGAACAGCTTCTTCCCCTCTGCCATCAGGGAGGAGGTACAGGAGCCTGAAGGCACACACTCAGCGATTCAGGAACAGCTTCTTCCCCTCTGCCATCAGGGAGGAGATACAGGAGCCTGAAGACACACACTCAACGATTCAGGAACAGCTTCTTCCCCTCTGCCATCAGGAAGGAGGTACAGGAGCCTGAAGGCACACACTCAACGATTCAGTAACAGCTTCTTCCCCACTGCCATCAGGGAGGAGGTACAGGAGCCTGAAGGCACACACTCAGCGATTCAGGAACAGCTTCTTCCTCTCTGCCATCAGGGAGGAGGTACAGGAGCCTGAAGGCACACACTCAGCGATTCAGGAACAGCTTCTTCCCCTCTGCCATCAGGGAGGAGGTACAGGAGCCTGAAGGCACACACTCAGCGATTCAGGAACAGCTTCTTCCCCTCTGCCATCAGGGAGGAGATACAGGAGCCTGAAGACACACACTCAACGATTCAGGAACAGCTTCTTCCCCTCTGCCATCAGGAAGGAGGTACAGGAGCCTGAAGGCACACACTCAACGATTCAGTAACAGCTTCTTCCCCACTGCCATCAGGGAGGAGGTACAGGAGCCTGAAGGCACACACTCAGCGATTCAGGAACAGCTTCTTCCCCTCTGCCATCAGGGAGGGAGTACAGGAGCCTGAAGGCACACACTCAGCGATTCAGGAACAGCTTCTTCCCCTCTGCCATCAGGGAGGAGATACAGGAGCCTGAAGACACACACTCAACGATTCAGGAACAGCTTCTTCCCCTCTGCCATCAGGAAGGAGGTACAGGAGCCTGAAGGCACACACTCAACGATTCAGTAACAGCTTCTTCCCCACTGCCATCAGGGAGGAGGTACAGGAGCCTGAAGGCACACACTCAGCGATTCAGGAACAGCTTCTTCCCCTCTGCCATCAGGGAGGAGGTACAGGAGCCTGAAGGCACACACTCAGCGATTCAGGAACAGCTTCTTCCCCTCTGCCATCAGGGAGGAGGTACAGGAGCCTGAAGGCACACACTCAGCGATTCAGGAACAGCTTCTTCCCCTCTGCCATCAGGGAGGAGATACAGGAGCCTGAAGACACACACTCAACGATTCAGGAACAGCTTCTTCCCCTCTGCCATCAGGGAGGAGGTACAGGAGCCTGAAGGCACACACTCAGCGATTCAGGAACAGCTTCTTCCCCTCTGCCATCAGGGAGGAGGTACAGGAGCCTGAAGGCACACACTCAGCGATTCAGGAACAGCTTCTTCCCCTCTGCCATCAGGGAGGAGGTACAGGAGCCTGAAGGCACACACTCAACGATTCAAGAATAGCTTCTTCCCCTCTGCCATCCAATTTCAAAATAAATGCAAATCTGGTAACTGCTTTCATATATATATATCCAACTTCCGGTAATTGCCACCCCCACCTCTCCTTCACTCAGTGGCTCCCAACCTTTTTTTGGCCATGCCCCACCTAATCACCTCTAAAATCCTGATGCCCCCTGTGGTGATATATAATTCTTATTATTCAAAAAGTGAACTCCTATTCACCTGGAGGAAGCCTAAAAGACCATTAACTCGGTTTAAACAAGCTTCCAAAGAGCATGGCATTCATGAAAGAGAAAAATAAAAGAACCAAAGGACTGTTAAAGTTCTGAGGAAGAAATTACTAAGAAATTGTAAAAAAAAAGAACATTAAGTGATATTAAAATAATAATAATAATAATAAATAAAACAATGCCGATTCGTTTCTACAGCATACAAAGACAGATACACTGTTTAAAAGAGATGACGCAATGTACACACCTTCACACCACCAAGAACCGAAAGCTACTGCAAAAAGCAGCATTGGCGCGACCTCGTACGAGTTTCTTACGCGTTTGGACTTGTTCATTCGTTCCTTCCTACATCAGTCAATTCATTAATTTAATTATGAAAGCCATTTGATGGTTGTAATGACGGTGATACACTATATATACAGTACATACGCAATTACACATGTACACACACACAAGTATTTTTATGTATGCATACTGTATATACACATATGTATTAACTCGCACACACACTCATACTCACACAGACTTACTAGAAAAAATTCACTGTTAATAACTCATTCTCGAATTGCCCCCCTTAAAAATCAAATTACCCCCCTGTGGGGTGTACGCCCCACGTTGGGAACCACTGCCTTCACTGTTCCCCATTCTTGTCACCGTCTCTCACCTTCTCTTCTTACCTCCCTCTGGTGTTCCTCCCCCTTCCCTTTCTTCCATGGTCTCCTGTCTTCTGGTCACCCCACTATAGGGAGGAGGTTGGGGCTTTGGAGAGGGGGGCAGAAGAGGCTTACCAGGATGCTGCCTGGTTTAGAGGGCCTGTGCTATCACGAGAGGCTGGATAAACCTGGGTTTTTTTCTCTGGAGGGGAGATCTGACAGAGGTTTGCAAGATTATGAGAGGCATAGGTGGAGTGGACAGAGAGTATCTGTTTCCCAGGGTTGAAGTGTCTAATACCAGGGGGTATGCATTGACGGTGAGGGTGGGTAGGTTCAAGGAGGATGTGAGGGGTAAGTTATTTTTACCCAGAGAGTGTTGGATGCCTGGTATGGAGGTAGAGGCAAATACATTAGAGGCTTCTAAGCGACGTTTGGATAGGCACATGGATGTGAGGAAGATGGAGGGATATGAACATGGAGGAATTAGTGTTTGGGTGTTTTCGATCTGCTTTTTAGCTGGGTCGGCACAACACTATGGGCCGAACGGCCTGTTCCTGTGCTGTACTCTCATGTTCTACGCTCTCCTGTCAGATCCCCCCTTCTCCAGCCCTGTATCAACTTCCCAGCTCTTTACTTCACCTCCCCCCCCCCCCTATCACCTGCCACCTTGTACTTCTTCCCACCTTCTTACTCTGAATTCTTCCCCCTTCCTTTCCAGTCCTGATGGTCTCGGCCCAAAACGTCGACTTTTTATTTCCATCCACAGATGCTGCCTGACCTGCTGAGCTCCTCCAGCACAATGTGTACCGCTCTAGATTTCCACACACACACATATTATATATATCTACTGAAATTCTTAGCTTTTAATAATCATATATTACATTGTACTGCTGCTGCAAAATCAACATATTTCACAAAATACCGGAGATATTAAACCTGATTCTAGCCTTCAAAGAAATACTGAAGAAATATGTCTGCGAAGTTGAGTCGGGCGGCGCCATGGAAGTCCATAGCGGGGGTATTCCCTTCTGTTGTCTGCGTGGGATGACGAGTCTATCGGGACCCTGAGGACTTGTGGAAACTGTGTGGTGGTTTCTTTCGAACTTATAGTCTTTTAACATCTTTGGACTATTTTTACTGTGCCCATGGTCTGTTTTTTTTTATCAATTATGGTATTGTTTGCACTGTTGTAACTATATGTTAACTATAACTATATGTAACTATGTGGTTTTGTGTAGCTCTTGTAGCTTTAGTTTTTGGTTTGTTGGGTGGTAGAGTTGGTCTCCTGACTTGGTGTGTCTGGGTAGTCTTGTTTTGTCTGGTGGCTTTGGAGCTCCTTTCTGGGGAACGCGCTAAGATGGTAGCGTGATATTAATACGCAGCAGCCTCTCCGGACTCTGGATTTGGGGATTGCCAAACGTTATGTGGATTTTCTGGTGTAGTCTGTTTTGTCATATGCTTTTGTGATATTCTGGGGGAACATTGTCTCATTTTTTAACTGCATTGCAGTTGTGGTTTCTAAATAATAATAAACCAAATTCAATCAATACTAAGGACCATAAAACATAGGAGCACAATTAGGCCATTTGGTCTATCACATCTGTTGCCCATTCCATCATGGCTGATTCATTATCCCTCTCAACCCCATTCTCCTGCCTTCTCCCCGTAACCTGTGACCCCCTGACTAATCAAGAGCCTATCAACCTCTGCTTTAAATATACCCAGTGACTAGACCTCCACAGCCATCTGTGGCAATGAATTCCACAGATTCACCATCCTCTGGTTGAAGGAATTTCTCCTCATCTCCGCTCTAAAGGGACGTCTTTCTACTCTAGACTCCCCCACTACAGGAAACATCCTCTCCCATGTCCACTCTGCCTAGGCCTTTCAATATTCGGCATGAAATACAGGTCTACGGCACAGCACATAATGATGATGACAGTAAGTCGTCTGTAGTGCAACATTCTCCACAATAAATATAGCTCTGGTAAAGATTCTATAGCACAGCACAACTGAAGAATCCTAGAAATGTGAGGGGCAGCTGCATATTCGCAGGCACACATAGATGAGTAAATTATGGCTTACGGAATTTAAGATTCTTCAGCTACTCGTACCATAAATGTTTATAAAATGGATTGATTTTCGAATTACCCACATCGCCTTAGCATTTGCTTCCACTGATAGCAGCTGTCTTTTTTTTTGAGGGTCAAAGCAAGTTTTGCTGTGCTATTTTCAGCAGACACCCTTCGTCCAGCCGGAAAGAGAAGAAATGAAAATTTAAAAAAAAAAGACACAGGAGAAGGAGGCTTGTCCTGTATCATACTGACCCTGTACGTCCCCAAAGATCTCGTAATCCACAGATTTCAGTCCTGTGCTGGAGGAGCTCATCTCTGAAGCTGCCGTTGACAGATGAGTGTGCAGAAGCCTGACAGCAGAGCCACTGCTTCTGTCTGTAAGCCTCTACAGGATCCGAACGGGAACAAAAATCTACTTCCATCAGTCAGAGGGAGGAAACACAGAAGCAAAGGAGAGAACAGGAAAGATAATTAGGGCAAAAACACAGGTTGAAAATCTATCAATATCATTAAGCTAGGAATGTGTAACGTTCTCATATGTCAACAATGAATTTCAGATATACTTAATTTGAGCTGATTTAAGATATTATGTGGAATTTAAAACAGTTTTGATCTCTAATTTCAACTTGCTATTAACTTAGGTGTAAAAAAACATACATTAATCACTACCGTGAGATCAGTTTTCTTTTTTAAGCACATTTTTTCTGCATATTGTGGTTTTTGTAAGTGTATTACTCCTAATTTTATTGCAGTCAGATTTCCACCCAAAGGTTTAACTGGATTTGCTATGGATGTCAGCTGTCAGGCTTGCTATTCACGGTTATAATTATGGTCTGTGAAACCTTGTTCTGCCCAAAATTAAGGCCGCCAGAATATCTGGAACGCGGCTAATTGGGACACATCGTGACCAGTACATTTTGGGTCAATTTAGCAGCTGCCCCAATTAGCTGAAGTTTCATGGAAATAGTTAAAGCGGTATATAAAAAAAAGACAAACCACCATTTAACTGAGTATCTTGTTTATTTAAATGAAATACAGAACAAATTAGAACACTACCAAAACTATGACAGTATTGTAAAACTGTGTTAGTTCGTCACAGTTACTGATAGAGGAGTTCATCCAGTGTATGCTGCCGTGTTCTTCTGATTCTTCTGTAAATGAACAAAATCAGCGCAGATGATGGACTGCCTTCATAAAATGCTTGTGATGATCGCATCCTCCAAATCGTCACCTTCATTGTAACATTCAAGATGATTTTCAATACCTTAAAATTCTCTGTAGTTCCCAACTTGTTGAAGTGGTGAAATGGTTTCACTTTCACTCCTCGCCATTTTTGGCATCTCCAAGCCTGAATGCTTGAAACCGCAGTGAGCAAAACAGTTCTGAGTCATCTTACTGCTTATTTCTTTCCACCTATCAGTGACAAAAAATTACTGTGTTTTTTTAACATCAACACATGCAACTGATGCTGTTTAAAAACTATTTGCTCCAAGCATGGTGTAGTATCTAACGGTCACACATGCACATTACTGACGCTAGTTAGAAACTATTCAGAAACAGTCTCCTGTCCCAAGTAAGTGGGATAGTGTCCCAAATAAATGAATGGACTCCCGGCTATTTTCTCAATTAGTTTTTGTTAATTAAGAGTTGTATCAAGGAAACAGCTGTCCCAATTAACTGATGGCCTTCTTAACCGGGACCCTAAACAGAATTATAAGGGAGTTTGATATTCTAAGGCTGGCTGGTGGCGTAGAGGCATCAGCGCTGGACTCCGGAGCGAAGGGTCCCGAGTTCGAGTCCAGCCGGCTCCCTTGCACACCTTCCATCAGCGCTGGACTCCGGAGCGAAGGGTCCCGAGTTCGAGTCCAGCCGGCTCCTTTGCACACCTTCCATCAGCGCTGGACTCCGGAGCGAAGGGTCCCGAGTTCGAGACCAGCCGGCTCCCTTGCACGCCTTCCATCCGCGCTGGGCTGAGCGTCGAGCCGGCGGCTCGATCTCGTAAAAAGAAAACCTGGAGAATGCTGCAGAAACTCCACACGATGAGTAATCGCCAAAAGGATCAGTGCAAAAAGCTTGTCGTGACGGCGCCCCGACGACTCCGCCAGGAGTTAAGGGCGTTCTCCTTCTCTTCTACTCGATATTCTAAGTTACTTGCATCGTTGTTACATCCAACGGAGACTAAATTATATTACTAAACGTCCTGTGATGTTTTTGACATCTTGGACCTTCCACAGAAAGGAGATGAAGAAGATTTTAAAATGATCTAGGAGCGATTTTCCTTTCATTATAGTCAACAGCTTACGTTTTCAAAAACACAATAGTTCATAAATTTTGCTTTTGAATTATCAAATATCACAACTATTGTTGCTTTTGAAGGTCAAAAATTCAAATGACCAAACCCGACAGTTTGCTAAATGCGACAAGTAAAATCCTTAGCATGCTGCCTTATAACCCACTTCAAATATTTGCAACAATAGTTTAGCACTGAATTTAATCAAGACTTATTCAAACACACCTTAAGAATCTGATCACTTTTGCTTCAGAATTGACTTTGCTGTGAATTTAACACTGCAGCTGTTCAGAACAAATGCTTCTGTGTTGCAAAAGAGCCCTTCTTAAATCTTGTTAGTCCTTGATAATTCACTACATCTAACTCTCATTCAGATCATGAATGGACCTTTTTCTTCTCCTTTTGACTTTTAACAGTGGTCGGCAGTCCAACTTAAAGTTGCATTACCGCCACCAAGTGGCCTGGAGTATGGTGTGGAGAATTGGGAAAGAAAAGCCCTGTAGACCGCAAGTAATGCAAGACGATACTGTGAATTAAATTAAAGCTACTCCCATAACTTAACAAACGATGCGAAAACTGTCAAGACCCAAAGAGTGTAATGAAGCCTGCATTTGATTTATTTGAACTTTATGTGATTCACTCTGTAATGGAATGCATTCAACTGTTTCATGATGACATAACCTGCACAACCCAGGGTTGTGTTTTCCAACAAGATATAAGGAATAATTAAGCCTAGTATGCCCAAGTTGTGTCAAAATAATTCCTTCCCTTCCTGTTTTACCCCCTTCCCCCAAAAATGCAAAAATTTTCTGCATTCTGTAAAGGTGTCCCCCCCCCCCTTATTCCACAAGTCTTGTTGTAACTTTTAACTGCATTTTTAGCCAACCCATTTACCTATCACCTTCTAGCTGGTGTCTTTCCCCTCCCTCCCACGTTTTTTATTCTGGAATCTTTCCCTTACTTCTCGGTCCTGAAGAAGGGTCTCGGCCCAAATCGTCGACCACCTATTCGTTTCGATAGATGCTCCCTGAACTGCTGAGTTCCTTGAGCCTTCTGTGTGTGTTGCTTCAGACTTCTGGAAGAAAAGTATTTGGTCTGCTTTAATGACGCTCAGTAGCTGGTGGTAACGTTCCTTACATTGTTTGCCAACCGCCATTAAACATCAGTAGAAGAAGAAGAGGTTCAGTTGTTGTTCAGACCAAACACCAGAATGAGGAGGAAGTGTGATCTAAGTGACTTTGACAGGTGGAACGATGGATGGTGCCAGATGGGGTGGTTTGAGTATCTCAGAAACTGCTGATCTCCTGGGATTTTCACGCAAAGTCTCGAGTGTTTACAGAGAATGGTGCGAAAAACAAAAAAAAACATCCAGTGGACGGCAGTTCTGTGGGTGAAAACACCCTGTTAATGAGAGAGGTCAGAGGAGAATGGCCAGACTGGTTCAAGCTGACAGTAACTCAAATAACTACACATTCCAACAAAGGCATATAGAAGAGCATCTCTGAACTCACAAGAAGTCAAACCTTGAAGTGGATGGACTACAGCAGCAGAAGACCACAAACATACACCCAGTGGCCACTTTATCAGGTCCAATGCCCATTGAGTTCAGATTTTTGCAAACATTAGCACAAGCTGTACTGCCTCTGGGTTAGTTAAACCATTTATAGTACAGGAATTAGTTACATTTACATTGGAATATACATTAAACTATTCAGGTCACCAACTTAAATCCTACAGAAGCTGCCTTTTCCCCATATTTAGATTAATTATTTATCAGACGTACATCGAAACAAACAGTGTAGTAAGTTCCGCCACCTTCAACAGGACCCCGCCACTAACACGTCTTTCCCTCTCTACCCCTCTCCGCTTCCCTCTGCGACTCTCTGGTCCACACGTCCCTCCCCACAGATCTCCCACCTGGTACTTCGCCCTGCAAGCAGAAGTGCTACACCTGTCCGACACCTCCCCTCTTCAGGGCCCCAAACAGTCCGTCCTTCCAGGTGAGGCAACACTTCACTCGTGGATCTGTTGGGGTCATCGATTGGATGCTGCCCGACCTGCTGAGTGCCTCCAGCGTGTTGGAAGTGTCATGCGTTGCTTGTGTTATTTATTTACTGAGATACAGCACGGAATAGACCCTTCGAGCCAACCTCCTAGCCTAGTCACGGGACAGTTTACAATGACCAGTTAAGCTACTAACTGGTACATCTTTGGACCGTGTGAGAGGAAACCGGAGCACCCGGAGGAAGCCCCCCCCACTTACGGGCGGTGGCAGGAATCGATCCATCAAAACTGCTGTCCTGCCCAATACTTTGACGTGTCAGCAGGCTCTCCCCCTCACTGACGAGGGAAAGAAAGAGGGAGATAACCGCTCTCTGCCACAGCGAGAGGGGAGCCCGCCAGCTTGCCGCTTCGATGTTACGGTCTGCAGCGTCGGTTATCCGAGGTGCAGGCCGCAACATTAACGACCAGCACAACATGACGGTGCGCTGGAGGCGGCCTGCAAGTGTCACCACACATTCCGGTGCCGACATGCTGTGTCCACAAAGTTCAGCAGAACAACACGACAACAAAACAAAAGAGAAAAACCGGCAAAACAGACCTCTTTCCACCCACCCACTCCGCTTACGTGTATTTATTCTATTTCAACTGTTTCACATAATAACTAGGGTGTTTGGGGTGCCAGGGAAGGGGTGGCCCCTCTGATGAAGGGTATAATGTCGGTATAAAAACTGAAATTCTTACTCTTCACAGACATCCAGAGAGAAAACAAAAACAAAGAAAGAATGACAGAAGAACTTGAGAATCCCCAAGCCCCCCTCCCACACATAAGCAGCAGCAAACCATTCAACTCTCTGCCTCCCCCCACTTGTTCCATCAAAAAGCATCAGCCACCCCCCACCATGCAAGCAATAGCAAGCCCCTAGAGTCCATCCCAACAATTCGACATCTCAGGATGGTGCTCCCTCTCACCGGCGGGGGAGAGAAAGAGAGAGATATCGCTCCTGCCGCTGTGAAAGGGCAGGCGAACAGCTCGCTGTTTCGACGCTACAGTCGGCAGCGTTGCTTACACGAGTTCGGCTGACTTGAGAATCAGCAGGTTCCCTCCGTTGTCGTGTCCGTGCTGGGGCAGCCCACTCACCCTTGGCTCCCCACCGGACCCTCGGCTCTCACCTTGCGGTTCCAAGTAGCCGTTTGCACACCAACGGCGACCTCATCCCAGTACACCGCTTCGACGGGCAGGCTGAATCAGGCCTCATACCCCGGTGAGGCAGAAACATGCCTGTCCTGTTGGCGGACTGGGCAGGTGAGATCAGCAGTGAGATCCAAGTCCAGGGAGGTGGTCCTGCCAAGCTTTGTGGAGAGCAAAGGGCACAACAAAGCCCGGAAAAAAAAATCACAGCGATCCGCTACAACCAATTACTCATGCCACTGGACTGTGGCTGTGTCTCAGGCTGTGAGAGTGGAACTGCGATGCAAGGGCTTTCCCACTTTAAAAACTCTCCTGCACAGGTTTCTCTGTCACCGATCGATACGATGGACAACCAATCACATTATAATTACTTAAGAGAACCATCTACGAATTTTATTTATGTGTTTATTGAAATACAGCACGGAATAGGCGCTTTGAGCTGTGCCGCCCAACAATCCCCTGATTTAACTCTAGCCTAACCATGGGCCAATTTACAATGACCATTTAACCTACCAAGCAGCAGATCTTTGGACCGTAGGAGGAAACCCACGTGGTCATGGAAAGAACGTACAAACTCTTTACAGACAACAGGGAAATTGAACCCGTGTCTCCTGTGCTGTAAAGTGTTGTGCTAACCACTACCCTACTGTGAATATTGATTTCTCTAACTTCTAATAATTACTCACCTTTTCCCACATTTTCCATTTCCATTCTGATTACCCTTTAAACCCTTCTCTTCTCAGACAGACAGACTTTATTGATCCCGAGGGAAATTGGGTTTCGTTACAGCCGTACCAACCAAGAATACTGTAGAGATATAGCGATATAAAACCATAAATAATTAAATAATAATAAGTTAATTATGCCAAGTGGAAATAAGTCCAGGACCAGCCTATTGGCTCAGGGTGTCTGACACGCCGAGGGAGGAGTTGTAAAGTTCAAAGTTCAAAGTAAATTTATTATCAAAGTACATATATGTCACCATATACAATCCTGAGAATCATTGTCTTGCGGGCATACTCTATAAAACCATAATAATAATAATAATATCAATGAAAGACCCCACCAGCTTAGGCGTTTAACCTGTGTGCAAAAGATGACAAACTGCAAATACAAAAAGAGAGAAATAATAGTTATAAATAAATAAGAAATAAATATTGAGACCATGAGGTGATGATTAATATTATTATTTACTTTCTCTTTCACCATTTTCTATTTCAATTTCACAACTTTTGCTTTTGTGCTAGAATTAGTACCTGTTGTTAAGTCAGTCTTAAAATAGTGTTTCAGAAAATGATCACAAAACCTATTAAAAACATAAATATCACTTTCACCGCGGCACCTTATCTATTAGAGAGCGACAAGTCAGTCTCCAAGAGCTATACCATGAATCATTTCCCAATCTTTGCAAAGTTTTCTTGAAATAAGCTTGCTTTCTTCCCTCGTTTCCTCTTTCGTAAGGGCTGCCACAACTTTATGATCAGCGTTAGCAAAGTTTAATTGTTTTAATTAACTGCCTTTGTTCGGATTGTCATAACAGCTTTTGAAACCACAACATAATTCAAGATTGTCCCTGGTTTCCTCCATCCCTTACCTATCCTAGATGCAATTTCTAAGACAACACGTGGAAGATGGTAGCTGAAACTCACTTTTGAAACCTTTTGCTGCCATTAATATGTGTAACACTGGCTTTGCCTAGCAGCTTAATATCGGGGGTGATAACCTCCTGCCCAGCCAAACTTAAGAAATCTCGTTCGGGTGGATGCTGCGTGATGTGTCCCCTGTTACAAATCAGTACCACGACATAACAAACAGTACCCAATATGTGATTAAACGATTAAGCTTTATAAATCTTACTTTGACGATATGGTTAGTAGAGAAACAAAATATAAAAGAAAAAAGGGCCCAAATCATAAGATTTAATAAGAAACAGCATGTGCGCAAAGTTGAAGCTCCACAGTTCAATAGTCCTTCTTCCACCATTGGTCTCCGCCAAGTGTCACCGACCTTCGGACCCCCGCTCCAAGTCCACCCTGTCCGGCAGTCTACCAAATCTCTCCAAATCTCGCAAGCGGCTTCTCTCTTCATCCCTCTCTTTCTCTCGCCAAAGCCCGCGAAATCGACTGCTTCCAGAATCGCAAGACACAGCGGCGATCTCTTATTGGCTAACATGCATCCTGTTATCTCCGGCCATGACCCAAACATTGCTGCTACAGAGAAACCGTTACCTCAGCAGTGAACATTACAGAGAAGCCATTACATTAGTAGTGGAACCTTACAGCGCGTTGCATATGCTTCGAAGGTTCAAAGGCTCATTTTGTCAAAGTATGCATGTACAATACAACTATGATATCTGTCTTCTCCAGATAGCCATGAGATGCAGAAAAGCCTTGGGAGCTGTTGAAAAGAAAAACCGTCACTCCATCCACCCCGACACGAAGAAGGAAAAGAAACAGAACTTGCAAACCCCACAACCCTCCCACCCCATGCACAAAAAGCTAACAGGTCGTTCACACCCCCCAAAAAGCACACACCCCAATACTCTCCCTTGCAGAAAAAAGCAACAATAACGTCAAATCCCCAGCCTCTCTCTCACAGAAAAAAACAGTGAAGATAACATTAAAACCCCCATCCCCCCTCTCTCACGCACAAAACCTAATAGATTTGCCCACTCAGAAAAAACACCAATATCAGATCCTAAAGCCCAACTTCTCTCTTGCATAAAAAGCAATACTTCACCCACCGCCAATTGGCAACAAGGAAGAAAACACTGAAAACTGAAGACCAATAAAAAGTACAGTCCGACAATCACATAAATCTCAGAAGTGTTGGCGCGTGGCCAAGTGGTTAAAGCGTTGGTCTAGTTATCCGAAGGTCGCTAGTTCCAGCCTTGGCTGAGGCTTGCGTGTGTAGCCTTGAGCAAGGCACTGGTGCCAAGCTGTATGGGTCCTAATGCCCTTCCATTGGTGGTGTGGAGAGGGGAAACTTGCAGCTTGGGCAACTGCTGGTCCTCCATAAAAAAAAACCTTGCCCTAGAAACTTTCCAAGGTGCAAATCCATGGTCTATTGAGACTAACAGAGGCCTACAAAAAAAAATCTCAGAATATCCAAAACATCATTCTGTTGGCTTTATGCTTGAGCATAATCTTCCATTCTCTGATACTGGTATTTACTTTACATATAAACGGTTCACTAATAGCGACAATAATAAGTTGCGTTCATATTCCTTGTAGTATATCAGATATACTGTATGTTCTGCTTCAGGAAAAATACAGCTGCCAGTAACACCACACTCGGTGGCCACTTTATTAGATGCAGGAGTGGAACCCGGTTTGGTTTCTGCAGTTGTGGCCCATCCACTTCAAGGTTCAATGTGTTGTGTGTTCAGAGATGCTCCTCCGCCAGCAGCTCTGTTGTAAAAAGAGTCTCTTGAGCTACAGTTGCCTTCCTGTCAGCTTGAAGCAGGCTGGCCATTCTCCTCTGACCTCTCTCATTAACCAAGAGTTTCCCCCCACAGAACTGCCGCTCGCTGGATGTTTTTTCCTTCTGCACCACTCTTTGAAAACTCTAGAGGCTGTGCATGAAAATCCCAGGAGATCAGCAGTTTCTGAGATCCTCAAACCAGCCCATCTGGCACCAACAATCTCTGCAAACTCTGGAGGCTGCTGTGGCTCAGCAGTTTCTGAGATCCTCAAACCACCCCATCTGGCACCGACAATCTCTGCAAACTCTGGAGGCTTCTGTGGCTCAGCAGTTTCTGAGACACTCAAACCACCCATCTGGCACCAACAATCTCTGCAAACTCTGGAGGCTGCTGTGGCTCAGCAGTTTCTGAGACACTCAAACCACCCATCTGGCACCGACAACCATTCCACAAAGTCATTTAGATCACCCAATTCTGATACTTGGTCGGAACAACAAATGAACTTCTTGACCATGACTGCATGCTTTCATGCACTGAGTTGCTGCCGTATGATTGGCTGATTAGATATTTGTATTAGCGAGCAGGTGTACAGGTGTACCTAATAAAGTGGTCACCGAGTGTAATCTCTTCAAATAATGACCAACAATAAATTGTTACATGCTTCCAAAATATTCATAGAACATAGAATAGTACAGCACATTACAGGCCCTTCGGCCCACAACGTTGTGCCAACCCTCAAACCCTGCCTCCCATATAACCCCCACCTTAAATTCCTCCATATACCTGTCTAGTAGTCTCTTAAACTTCACTAGTGTATCTGCCTCCACCACTGACTCAGGCAGTGCGTTCCATGCACCAACCACTCTCTGAGTGAAAAACCTTCCTCTAATATCCCCCTTGAACTTCCCTCCCCTTACCTTAAAGCCATGTCCTCTTGTACTGAGCAGTGGTGCCCTGAGGAAGAGGCACTGGCTGTCCACTCTATTTATTCCTCTTAATATCTTGTACACCTCTATCATGTCTCCTCTCATCCTCCTTCTCTCCAAAGAGAAAAGCCCTAGCTCCCTTAATCTCTGATCATAATCCATACTCTCTAAACCAGGCAGCATCCTGGCAAATCTCCTCTGTACCCTTTCCAATGCTTCCACATCCTTCCTATAGTGAGGCAACCAGAACTGGACACAGTACTCCAAGTGTGGCCTAACCAGAGTTTTATAGAGCTGCATCATTACATTGCGTCTCTTAAACTCTATCCCTCGACTTATGAAAGCTAACACCCCATAAGCTTTCTTAACTACCCTATCTACCTGTGAGGCAACTTTCAGGGATCTGTGGACATGTACCCCCAGATCCCTCTGCTCCTCCACACTCCCAAGTACCCTGCCAGTAACTATATTCTCCTGTCGGTAACTATATACTCTAGTCCTGAACTTCATTGACTGATGAATGACTCGTATGTAAATAGAATATGACTTCAACTCCTCAATACACCAGTGTTAAGTGCATTTATGTATGTATCCACAGTATATGCACTTATAGGAGGTTATGTAAAACTGGGACAGCGGTAGACTCGGAATATTAAACAGTACGCATGCAGAATTGGATGATTATTTTGAAATCTTCAAAATTTTGGGATCTAAGAGATACGCATCCATTCGCATTTATCGCAAAATATGCGTCCACGGACAAGTTCACCGAGCTGTCCATAAATGCACCAGGGCCACAGCTTGCAAGCAAAACACATTTCTAATTCATACGTACTTGTAGTTTCCATGGCAACGCTCCTTAGAAACCAGAGATTGCTCCAGACTGCAGCATCAGATGAGGAAAAAGAGCTTACTTAACAATGAGACCGCAACGTATTGATCGGACTAATTGATTTCATTTCAAAGTTACCGTTTGGATTTTCATTTTAATTGTTTGCAATGTGCGGATGGGTTCCTGGTCACCGTTCGATGCAACCTGGTCTATTTTTTTTCAGCGCCGGGCCTGAAAATTTCTGATTCTCTCAGTCATCAATGTCAAAAGCTGCGGTATCTAGCCTGAATACCAATCTGCTTCTCTCGTCTCGCGGAGATTTAGCACGCCATCCATCATGGCCACAATGTGATCCTATGATCAAAAGCGAACCAAATGGTATGTATTGGCACTTCATTCGTTACTGAATAATGATAATGTTAGTAAGCAGTTACTTCATTGCAATATCTATTTCAGAGCAAATATCAGGTGTACCAAGGATGCAAGTTGCTTTCTTTAATTTTTTCCCGTAGGTGCATTGTTTCTAAAACAAAAAGCTGCTGGAAATGGAAATGTTTTTCCCTTCTTCCAAAGGCGGAATTAGATTTAATAAGAATATAGGGTCGTAATAACATTGAGCAGATCACTGTTGATGTGATGCTTGGAGCAAAATGTATAACAGCATTGAGATACATAGCACGTAAATTTTATACATGTGTAACTGCATGTGTCTGCAGTACATAACAGAGGCTGCAGGCTGAAACACACGGGGACATTTCAAAACCAGGGATGGCGATTGCTGTCCCAGCAATCAATGCAAGCACCTTCCTCCCCATCATCCATTGAAATGTACCAAATTTGGTATTTTTAGAGGAAACTATGAAAATACGACAGTTAAACGCAAAGAAAGGTTGGGAGAGCTGGTCTGGCTTGGAACTTGGTGAAGGGAAGTCATATCGCAAGGCTGGTCAACCAACTTTCTTCTTCCAATCAGCAGCTCAAGTTGAAGGTGCAACTATTAATTAGGCGACTGATTATAGTTGTGCTTTGCGATAGGTTGAATTAGCATTGTATAGATACCAGTGCAGGCCGCTTCCAGTGGTGTCCCTGCAATTATCCGTCACGTCATGAGACTAGCGTGCAAAGCGGATTCAGCTCTAGATGACCAACTGTTAACCAGTTTCTCAACCACTGGTCTGAGAAGCTCCTTTACTACCACGATGAGGCCACACTCAGGCTGGACAAGCAACACCTTATGTTCCATCGGGGTAGCCTCCAAGCTGATGGCACGAACATTGATTTCTCTGACTTCTGGTAATCGCACAACCCCTCCTTCACCAATCTCTGTTTCTGTTTCCCTTTCTCACTTACCACCATACCTGCCCATCACCTCCCTCTGGTCCTCCTCCCCCTTCCCTTTCTTCCACGGCCTTCCGTCCTCTCCTATCAGATTCCCCCTTCTCCAGCCCTTTATTTCTTTCACCAGTCAACTTGCCAGTTCTTTACATCACCCCTTCCCCCATTCCTGGTTTCACCTATCTACTGCCGCCTTGTACTTCCCTCCTTCCCACCCTCCACCTTCTTAATCTGACTTCTTCCCCCTTCCTTTCCAGTCCTGATGATGGGACTCAGGCTGAAACGTTGACTGTTACTCTGTACCATAGATGCTGCCTGACCTGCTGAGCACATCCAGCACATTGTGTGCATTGCGCTACATTTCCAGCACCTGCCGTACCTCTATCGCTCTCTCTCTTTCTCTCTCCCTCCTCCCTCTCTCTCCCTCTCCCTCTATATATATATATATACACACACACACACACACACATACACATACATATATTACTGTAATTTGCTTTTTTTGTTATCATGTATTGCATTGTACTGCTGACGCAAAGACAACAAATTTCACAACATATGGGGTGATATTAAACCTGATTCTGTTTCTGATTTTGGCCTTTAAAGAAATTCTAAAGCCCATAAGACCCAGTAATAGAATTAGGCCATTCAGCCCATCACGTCATTCTATCGCTGATTCATTATTCCTCTTGCCTTCTCCTCGTAAACTTTGACACCCTGACTAATCAAGAACCTATCAACCTCCGCTTTAATTACACCCAGTGACTTGGCCACGACAGCCGCCTGCATTGATGAACTCCACAGATCCACCACTCTCTGGCTAAAGAAATTCCTCCTTATCTGAAGGACTCACCTGGAAGGACTGCTTGGGATCCTGAACGGAGGCGAGGGAGGAGGGGAATGGACAGGGATAGCACCTTGGCTGCCTGCAGGGATAAGTACGAGGAGGCAGAGTAGTGGGGAGAGATGAACGGAGAAGGGAATTACAGAGGGAGCGATCACTGCGGAAAGTGGAGAGGGGGAGGGGAGGTAAAGGTATGTTTGGAGGCAAGACTCTTTTGAAAGTGGATGATATCTGGAACTCACTGCTAGAGTAACTGGTGCAGACAGATCAAATCACCATATTTAAGAGGCACATTGACAGACGCTTGAATAGACAAGACACAGAAAAAAACACACCTCTTCTGGGAAAATAGGGTTAGTGATGACAGGACAAAGGCCAGTACGGACACAGTGGGCTGAAAAGCTAAAACTCTTGGACTGTGTACTGTAACTGAGAGTTGGCCGCACTTATACGAGAACCTAGCTGATCTCTCTTGTCAGGATCTGGAGTGCTTCTCATTAAAAAAAAAGAGATGGTAGTAATTCACAAGAGCCTGGCAATCCTTGAAATGAAGATTTAAATCCCTTAACTACAATGCATCTATTTTGTTCGTTTGACATTCTCGAATCAGAATCAGGTTTAATATCACCAGCATATGTTGTGAAATTTGTTGGCTTTGTGGCAGCAGTACAATGCAATATGCAGTAATAGAGAGAAAACAAAACTGTGAATTACAGTATATACATGAACAAAAAATAAGATAACATTTTATTTATCCAGAAGGAAATTATTGCAAGATTGCACAGTCAGAAATATGTACTTTAAAATACAAAATATAAGCATTGGGGTAGAAAAAAATATATAAAAAGTGCATTAAAAGGTAACAGCGCAGATGTGCAATGAAACCAAATACTTATATACTTAAGGAGGAGGAGTTGTAGAGTCAAGTCACTTTTATTGTCATTTTGACCACAACTGCTGGTACAGTACACAGTAAAAATGAGACAACGTTTTTTCAGGACCATGGTGTTACATGACACAGTACAAAAACTAGACTGAACTACGTAAAAAAAACAACAGAGAAAAAAAAAACTACATGAGACTATAGACCTACCCAGGACTGCATAAAGTGCACGAAACAGTGCAGGCATTACAATAAATAATAAACAGGACAATAGGGCAGTCAGGTGTCAGTCCAGGCTCTGGGTATTGAGGAGTCTGAAGAAACTGTTACACAGTCTGGTCGTGAGAGCCCAAATGCTTCGGTGCCTTTTCCCGGACGGCAGGAGGGAGAAGAGTTTGTATGAGGGGTGCGTGGGGTCCTTCATAATGCTGTTTGCTTTGCGGATGCAGTGTGTAGTGTAAATGTCAGTAATGGCGGGAAGAGAGACCCCGATGATCTTCTCAGCTTATAGACACAGGGAGAAAGGACCTCCTGTGGCATATATATAGTAAGATAGTATTTAATATCAATTAAATAAGTAGTGCAAAAATAGGAAATTTAAAAAGTAGTGAAGTAGTGTTCAATGTCCATTCAGAAATTGGCTGACAAAGAGAAAGATGTTCCGAGTGTGTACCTTCACCATTCTGTACCTCCTTCCTGATGGTAGCAATGAGAACAAGGCATGACCTGGGTGATGGGGTGGGCATGCAACAGGCAGTAGTTACTGGGGAGGGAAGAGGGGAATATCTACATTTAGAATTTAAATGTATATTATACTGCTGGTCACCACATGGATGCAAAGGATCATGAGTCGATTAGTTGGTTGTATTCTCACTTGGCTCTGGTTGGCAAAATCTTTTCCTCTCAGAACTGACTGTCACTGTCGTGGCAGACGGTTTCAGCGTCTCTTGGCTTCTTTCCTCAGTAGGCGTGTCATTCCACTCCCAAAAAAAAAGCCTCCTTTGGCAGCCATTTCTTTTCAGTCAACTTTTACACAATGTGACCTCCAGCTGAACCCACGGCCGCTAAAGCACTGGGCAACAATTGCGATGGCTGACTATTGACCTAGGGGTAGAGTTCGAATCCCACAACACCAGTTGGAAGGTCACTTACATTACAGATTTCTTTAAAGCTAATCTCAGTGATAGTGACTATGTGAAACTACTGGACTGCTGGTTCATACCATCTGGTTTACTGATATCTTTCAGTAAATGAAACATGAGCTTACTCAGTATGGCCAAGATAGGGACAGACCCACTGTAATACAGCTGACACTACAGAACTTCCATAACACAGCAAACCAGTCAGCCCGTCAAGTTTATTTCAGTTCAAATCCCAGGACCCATTACGCAGCTCTTTTCCCCACAGCTGAGCAAATTAATTGCTGCTGAATGCCTATCCAATTCCCTACTGAAGTCACTGACTGACCCAGTCTCCACTCTTTAAATTTCAAAGTGAATTTTATTATCGGAGTACATATATGTAACCATATACAACCATGAAATTCATTTTCTTGTGGCCTTAGAATCTACAGAATAATAATAACCTTAATAATAAAAATTCAAGATGATAAAGGTGGAAAATGCCGAGGAAAAACCGGAAACAATCCAACGCATTACAGGATCCTGTAGTGGTTTAACTCAATCTGATTACTTCCACCAGGCACGGTCAAGTGACAAGCATCATTCATCAAAACCTTGTTTTAAAATACAAACTCATGAAAGAAATCACAGCTTACTATAATAACAAGCCTGATCCAGTTTTAGAGTCGGAATTCCACAAATTATATTACGATCTGTTATTACAGATCGGACAATCCATAATAACCGGATATAATAGCAGGATAAAGAAACAAGAGCAACTTACTTAACAGATATAGCTCTTCCAAACACACATAACTTACAGAAATCACCAAGTTACAAAACACCAGAAATATGGTGAATTAAAAGAGGAAATTGAAAGACTATGGAACATGAACAGGGAATACATTGTTCTGATTGTAATATCTACAACTCATCCCAAAGTCATTATACAATAGCTAAACAATTAGGGCCACAGAGTATTATGTATGTCAATCTTCAGAAAGCCACAATACAAACCACCACTAGAATAGTCAGAAAGTTGGTAGAATGCAGCAGGCCAGGCAGCATCTATAGGAAGAAGTACAGTCGACATTTTGGGCTGAGACCCTTCGTCAGGACCGAAGGGTGTTGGCCCGAAACGTCGACTGTGCTTCTTCCTATAGATGCTGCCTGGCCTGCTGCGTTCCACCAGAATTTTGTGCGTGTTGCTTGAATTTCCAGCATCTGCAGATTTCCTCGTGTTTGCGTAGTCAGGAAGTTCCTAGCCATCGAGAAATCAGTGTGCTTGGCTATGCCCGTACCTCAGGTTTTACCAGCTTAAGCTGAGAAAAAATGTTTCACAATAACAATAATAATAACCATAACGGGATCAATGAAAGACCACCCAACTTGGCTGCTTTACCAGAGTGCAAAAGGCAACAAACTGCAAATACTTACAGGCAGTCCACTACAGAACTCAAATGTATTTTTTAAATGCTTTTGCAAACCATCCTCTTGTATTTTACTCAAAATTATAAACCTGTTAGTGGTACTTGATCTATTCACTTGATTTATCTAATTTTACTTTATCTGAACCAATTATAATCTCAAATACTTCCATTAAATTTTCTCTCAACCTTCTAGAATAACATCCCTAGCATTACTTTGCACCAAAATGTCTCATCACTGACAGTTTTTTTTCAGGTGGTAACCTGACTTCAACATTGTGCTTCATTTTGTGGCCTAACCAGTGTTTACCTCTGTTTGTGAAAATATAAAACACTGAAGTATTGTGTCCAATTTCATTAGGAGTTTGAGGAGATTTGGTACATTATCAAAAAAACACTTGCAAATTTCTACAGATGTGCTGTGGAGAGCATTCTGACTGGCTGTATCACTGTCTGGTGTGGGGGGAAGAGGGGCAGCTAGTGCACAGGATCGAAGTAAGCTGCAGAGAGTTGTAAACTCGGTCAGCTCCATCATGGGCACCAGCCTCCATAGTATCCAGGACATCTTCAAGGAGCCATACATCAAAAAGGCAGCATCCATCATTGAGGACCCCCATCACCCAGGGCGTGCCTTCTCATTGTTACCGTCCTGAAGGCACACACTCAATGATTCAGGAACAGCTTCTTCCCCTCTGCCATCTGATTTCTGAATGGACACTGAACCCGTGAGCACTACTTCACTGGATGAAACCAGTTGTAGGTATTACAACTGGGACTTCCAAGTATAGACTGATAAGTAGGTACTGGCCAACCAACCAGACACAGTAATACTGAACAAGGTACTGAAGAAAGCAATAATAATAGATGTGGCAATCCTGAAGGAAGAGAAAAATATGAGAAGCTGGAACATAACATAAGAACATAAGAAACAGGGGCAGGAGTCGGCCATCTGGCCCATCGAGCCAACCCCGCCATTCAATAAGATCATGGCTGATCTGGGCATGAACTCACCTCCACCTACCTGCCTTTTCCCCATAACCCTTAATCCCCCTACTATGCAGAAATCTATCCAGCCTTGTCTTAAATATATTTACTGAGGCAGCCTCCACTGCTTCATTGGGCAGAGAATTCCACAGATTCACCACCCTCTGGGAAAAGCAGTTCCTCCTCATCTCCGTCCTAAATCTGCTCCCCCGAATCTTGAGGCTGTGACCCCTAGTTCTAGTCTCACCGACCAGTGGAAACAACTTTCCTGCCTCTATCTTATCTATAACTTTAATTATTATATATGTTTCTATAATATCTCCCCTCATTCTTCTGAATTCCAGCAATACAGTCCCAGGCAACTCAATCTCTCCTCATAGCCTAACCCCCTCATCTCTGGAATCAACCTGGTGAACCTCGTTCGTACCACCTCCAAAGCCAGTATATCCTTCCTCAAGTAAGGAGACCAGTTACAGAATAAATGTGTATGAAAAAAAAGTGTTACCCAGCCCCCCTCCCCTTAACCCCTCCCCTAACATCCCTATTAAAAAAATAAGAAAGAAAAAAAAAAGAAAAAGACAAATACAAAAATGTAAAAATTTTATTCCAGTTTATTGGCATTCTTTGGTGAATAATAAAGTATGTTCAATAATTGTACATATAAAAAAAAAGTAAGGAGACCAGAACTGCACGCAGAACTCCAGGTGAGGTCTCCCCAGTACCCTGTACAGTTGCAGCATAACCTCCCCGCTCTTAAATTCAATCCCTCCAGCAACGAAGGCCAACATTCCATTTGCCTTCTTGACAGCCTGATGCACCTGCAAACCAACCTTTTGTCATTCATGCACAAGCACTCCCGAGTCCCTCTGCCCAGCAGCATGCTGCAATCTTTTACCTTTTAAATAATAATCTGCTCTTTCATTTTTCCTTCCAAACTGGATGACCTCGCATCTACTAACGTTGTACTCCATCTGCCAGACACTTGCCCACTCACTTAACCTATCTAGATCTCTCTGTTGACTCTTTATATCTTCTGTACAATTAGCTTTTCCACTCAATTTAGTGTCATCAGCAAACCTAGATACACTACAGTCAGTCTCCTCTTCTGGATCGTATATCATAAAGGGTTGTGGGCTGCTGCGGCAGACCACTCACCACCAGCCACAGTAACACCCATGTATCCCAACTCTGTTTTCTATTAGTTAACCAATCCTCTATCCATGCTAATACAACACCCCCAACTCCATGCATGGATGTCTTTTATGCAGCACCTTATCGAATGCCTTCTTGAAATCCAAGTAAATAACATCCATATGTTCCCCTCTATCCATTGTGCTTGTTATATCCTCAAAGAACTCCAGTAAGTTTGGCAAACAGGACCTGCCTTTGCTGTGTCTGCCTGATGGATCCATTTCTTTCCAGATGCCTCGCTATTTCTTCTTTAATGATAGCTTCAAGCATTTTCCCAACTACAGATATTGGCCTATAGTTACCTGCTTTTTGCTATATCCTTTTTTGAACAGTGGCGTTACATTCGATATCTTCCAATCTGCCAGGACCTGCCTGGAACCCAGAGAATTTTGACAAATTATCATCAAAGCCTTCACTATAACTTCTGCCATTTCTTTCAATACCCTGGGATGCATTCCATCAGGACCAGGAGACTTACCTATCTTCAGGCCCACAAGTTTACTTTTTAGCGATTGCTATTGTATCGAGGTCCTCACCTACCATCGCATCCATAACATCTCTCTTTGGCATATTAGACATGTCCTCCACCATGAAGACTGACTGACACTAATTCAAAGCCTCTTCCATTTCCTCATCATCCAATCAATTTCCCCTTCTCGTCCTCCAAGGGACCTACTTTCACTTTAGCCGCCCTTTTCCACTTTATATAATTATTAAAACTTTAACTATCCATTTTTATATTTTGTGCTAGTTTATTTTTATAATCTAGCATCCCTTACTTTATTGTTTGCCTAGTGGTTCTTTGTTGCTTTTTAAAATTTTCCCAATCTTCCAGTTTCCCACTACTCTTGGAGATTTTGTATGCATGAGCTTTTAGTTCGATGCCTTCTTTTATTTCCCTAGTTATCCAAGGGCTGGCTCTCTCTACCTTTACTGTCCTTGCTTTTAATTGGAATATACTTCTGTTGAGCACTGTGAAAAATCTCTTTGAAAGTCTTCCACTGCTCCTCAACCGTCCCACCATATAGCCTGTGTCCCCAGTCTACAGGAGCCAAATCCTCCCTTATCCCATGGTAGTTTCCATTGTGTAGGCATAATACACTGGTTTTAGATCGAACTATTGCACCCTCCATTTGTATAAGAAACTCAATCATACTGTGATCACTCTTTCCAAGAGAAGTACCAGGGCTTGAAAGAGCAGATGGGAAGATGCGGACAGTTAAAGCAAGAGTAATCCTGGCAGTGACAGGAGCACTTGGGAGCTGTGACACCTGAACTGGGAGTGTGGCTCCAACAAATCCCAGGAACAACATCTGAGATCTCGGTCCAGAAGAGCGCACTATTAGGAACAGCAAGGATACCGCGCTGAACCTTCAAGTTCTTGGGCCTCTGGTAGAAGCCTTGAGATTGAGGGAAAAATACACATACACACCATACGGGACAAAGAACCAAAAATATATATACTCACTGTAATTCACAGATCTTTTTCTCTATTATTATGTATTACATTGGATTGCTGCCGCAGATTTAACAAATTTCATGACAAACGCTGGTGATATTAAACCTGATTCTGAATACTGATCACTGCAATAGGAAGGTGTGAAAATGCTTGAGGGAGCGAAGAATATTATCTGTATTGTGAATTCTATGTGCCCCTCCAACAACCTTTTCAACACGCCTTTCCAATTCCAATTATTTTTGTACATGCACACCCAGGTTCCCCTTTTCCTCTCCATCCTTTCATCTATGTTATCCCTCCTTATTCAAATATAGAAGTGGGAGTAGGTTAAATAGCTCATTAAGCCTGCTTCACCATTGAATAAGATCATAGTTTCAAGTCTATCTGGCCTTGACCCATGGATCCATGAAAATCTATCCACTTTAAGCTTGAATTTACTAAATCAATTCAACCTCCACAGCTCTCGAGAGGAGAGAGTGCCGAAGACTCACAACCTGTTGAGAAAAGAAATTTCCCCTCATCTCAGTAAAAATAGGGGAATCTTTTTCTTGATCCCACGCCACTGACAGTGATAATAAACCTGATGCTGATAACAACTCATTATCTACCCCACTGAACCCCTTCAGGACCTGATATTTTAAAAGGATAAACAAGAGAAAATCTGCAGATGCTGGAAATCTGAGCAACACCCACAAAACTGCTGGAAGAACTCAGCAGGCCAGAAAAAAAGTACAGTTGACATTTCAGGCCGAGACCCTTCAACAGGACTCAACACCAGAATTGAACTGGATGAAACAGCAACACCAAGATTCCATAAACATAGACAAAGCATGCTCACTTTCTGAATAAGATAACTCTTTCCTATCTGGAACCGATCTTCTAAACTTATTCTTCTTAAACAATCTTCTCCACTCCTATTTTTTCCACTGAAGTGTATTGTTTGTTTGTTATGTGTCATGTCATATGTGTCATGAGCGATCGTGGTCTTTCCTTGACCATGATTGTTCTCGGGAAATTTTTCAACGTCAGTGTTTTGCCATTGCTTTCTGCTGGGCAGTGTCTTTACATGACGGGTGACCCCAGTCAATATCAATACTCTTCAAAAATTGTCTGCCTGGGCAACCAGGACTTGTGATATGCACCGGCTGCTCATTCAACCAACTGTCACCTGCTCCAAAGGCTTCGTGTGACTCTGACCAGGGGGAGGGGGGTGCTAAGCATGTGTTACACCTTGCCGAAGGCTGATTTGCAGGCTACTGGTGGGAAGGAGCGCCTTACACCTCCTTTGGCAGAGATGCATCTCCACCCCACCATCCTACCAAAGTGTATAACCTCATAAAAAAAAAAGCTACAGGAGGAACTCAGCAGGTCAGGCAGCAAACATAGAGGGAAATGGGTGGTCAAAATTTCAACACACTTCATGGGATTAATGGGAGTATAGCCCCTGTGAAGCAGTGAGGGTGAGGGGTTAAATGGCAGGTGGAATGGGAGTGCGGAGAAAGCGATAGAGAATTGAAAACCAACGAAGTCTGATTTGGGCGGAAGGGTGAAGCACTGCAGTCTCATGTGTCATCATCTGGATAACCTCCCTATCAAAGGTGGTGATGAATTAGCATGCAGAAAGGAGATTGAAATATGGCTGTATCGTGTCTTAACAACAACCTCTCTCTCACTCAATGTCAGCAAGACCAAGGTACTGATTATAGACTAGGACAGAGAAACCCGAGGTCCATGAGCTAGCCCTCATCAGAGGGACAGAGATGGAGAGGGTCAGTAACTTTAAATTCCTGGTGTCACTATTTCAGAGGACCTGGTCTGGACTCAGCACGTAAATGGAATTGTGAAGAAAGCACAGCTTCCTGGTATGGAAGAACCAGTGCCTTTGAATGGAAAATCCTACAAAAGGCCGTGGATTCGGCCTAGTACATAATGGGTAAAGCCCTCCCAACCACTGAGCACATCTGCATGAAACGCTGTCGTTGGAAAGCAGCATCCGTCATCAGAGATCCCCGCCACCCAGGCCATGCTCTTTTCCCGCTGCTGCCATTAGGTAGAAGCCTCAGGACTCGTACCACCAGGTTCAAGAACAGTAACCACCCCACAACCATCAGACTCTCGAACAAAAGGGGATAACTACACTCACTTGCCCATCCATTGAGATGTTCCCACAACCAGTGATCTCACTTTAAGGACTCTTTATCTCATGTTCTTGTTATTTATTGCTACTTATTTATATTTGCATTTGCGCAGTTTGTTGTCTTTTGCCCTCTGGCTGATCTTTCATTGATCCAGTTATAGTTACCATTCTATAGCTGAGTATGCCCGCAGGAAAATGACCTCAGGGTTGTATAAGGTGACATATATGTACTTTGATAATAAAATTTATTTAAAAATTTGAAAAATACTCCATTTTGTACTCCAAGTCAGAGTTTTACCCAATGTTTATATCTTACATCCCACTCTTTACAATTCACAATCCCATTTAGCTTCATATCATCAGCAAATGTAGATGCAACGTACTCAATCCCTTTGTCTAAATTATTGAGTAAAATTCTGTGATCAAATTCACAAAGTTTGTTATTTTTGTTTTGCACCGTACTTCCAATTACAATCTTTACCTAGAACAGTACTGCCCAGGCACAGACCCTTCGGCCAATGTGCCTGCACTGACCATGATGCCAGTCTAAATGAGGGGTGCCTGATCCTTTTTATGCCTTGGATTAAAACCATAGAGCAAGGGGTCCATGGACCTCATAAGACCATAAGATATAGGAGCAGAAGTAGGCCATTCAGCCCATCGAGTCTGCTCTACCATTCAATCATTGGCTGATCCGTTTCTTCCAATCATCTCCACTCCCCTGCCTTCACCCCATACCCTTTGATGCCCTGGCTAATCAAGAATCTATCTATCTCTGCTTTAAATACACCCAATCACTCGGTCTCCACAGCTGCTCGTGGCAGCAAATTCCACAGATTTACCACCGTCTGAATGAAGTAATTTCTCCGCATTTCTGTCTAAAAGGACGTCCTTCAATCCTGAAGTCATGCCCTCATGTCCTAGAATCCCCTACCATGGGAAATAATTTTGCCATATCAAATCTGTTCAGGCCTTTTAACATTTAGAATGTTTCTATGAGATCCTCCCTCATTGCCTAAACTCTAGGGAATACAGCCCAAGCTGCCGGACGTTCCTCATACGATAACCCTTTTATTCCTGGAATCATTCTTGCGAATCTTCTCTGAACCCTCTCCAATGTCAGTATATCCTTTCTAAAATACAGAGCCCAAAATTGCACACAATACTCCAAGTGTGGTCTCATGAGTGTCTTATAGAGCCCCAACATCACATCCCTGCTCTTATATTCTCCATCTCTAGAAATGAATGCCAATATTGCATTTGCCTTTTTCACAACCAACTCAACCCGGAGGTTAACCTTTAGGGTATCTCGCACAAGGACTCCCAAGTCCCTTTGCAACTCTGCATTTTGAATTCTCTCCCCATCTAAATAATAGTCTGCCCGTTTATTTCTTCCACCAAAGTGCATGACCATACACTTTCCAACATTGTATTTCATTTGCCACTTCTTTGCCCATTCCCCTAAACTATCTAAGCCTCTCTGCAGGCTCTCTGTTTCCTCAACACTACCCGTTCCTCCACCTATCTTTGTACCATTGGAAAATTTAGCCACAAATCTATTAATTACGTAGTCCAACTCATTGACATACATCGTAAAAAGCAGCGGTCCCAACACCAACCCCTATGGAACTCCACTGGTAACTGGCAGCCAGCCAGAAAAGGATCCCTTTATTCCCACCCTGTTTTCTGATGACCAGCCAATGCTCCACCCATGCTAGTAACTTCCCTGTAATTCCATGGACTCTTATCTTGCTAAGCAGCCTCATGTGCGGCACCTTGTCAAAGGCCTTCTGAAAGTCCAAATATACCAGGTCAACCTTTGTCTACGCTACTTGTAATTTCCTCAAAGAATTGCAGTAGGTTTGTCAGGGAGGATTTTCCTTTCAGAAAACCATGCTGGTTTTGGCCTATCTTGTCATGTGCCTCCAGGTGCTCCGTAATCTTGTCCCTAACAATCGATTACAACAACTTTCCAACCACTGATGTCAGGCTAACAGGTCTATAGTTATATCCCACTAGGGATAGGGTTCCTCTTTGTCCTCACCTACCTCCCCACCAGCCTCCATGTCCAACATATAATTCTCCATAACTTCCGCCATCTCCAAAAGGATCCCACCACCAAGCACATCTTTCCCTTCCCCCCAACTTTCTGCTTTCCGCAGGGATCGCTCCCTACGCGACTCCCTTGTCCATTCATTCCTCCTGTCTCTTCCCACCAATCTCCCCCCTGGCACTTACCCTTGTAAGCGGAACAAGTACTACACCTGCCCTTACACTTCCTCCGTCACCGCCATTCAGGGCCCCAGACAGTCCTTCCAGGTGAGGTGACTCTTCACCTGTGAGTCGGCTGGTGTGATATACTGTCTGGTGCTCCCGTTATGGCCTTCTATATATTGGTGAGACCCGACGCAGACTGGGAGACCATTTTGCTGAACAGCTACGCACTGTCCGCCAGAGGAAGCAGGATCTCCCAGTGGCCACACATTTTAATTCCACATCCCATTCCCATTCTGATATGTCTATCCATGGCCTCTACTGTCAAGATGAAGCCACACTCAGGTTGGAGGAACAACACCTGATATTCCATCTGGGTAGCCTCCAACCTGATGGCATGAACATTGACTTCTCTAACTTCCGTAACTGCCCCTCCTCCCCTTCTTACCCCATCCCTAATTTTTAAATTTTAAATAATTTTGTTTTCCTCTCTCTTTCCCTCTCACAATAACTCCTTGCCTGTTCTCCATCTTCCTCTGCTGCTCACCTCCCTCTTTCTTTCTTCCAAGGCCTTCCATCCTATGATACTCCCCCTTCTCCAGCCTTGTATCCCTTTTGCCAATCAACTTCCCAGCTGTTAGCTTCATCCCTCCCCCTCCTGTCTTCTCCTATCATTTCGGGTCCCCCCCCCCTCCCACTTTCAAATCTCTTACTATCTCTTCTTTCTGTTAGTCCTGATGAAGGGTCTTGACTGTACATCTTCCTATAGATGCTGCCTGGTTCCACCAGCATTTTGTGTGTATTGCTTGAATTTCCAGTATCTGCAGATTTTCATGTGTTTGAGGTCTATAGTTTCCTTTCTGCTGCCCCCCACACTTCTTAAATAGCAGAGTAACATTTGCAATTTTCCAGTCCTCTAGTACAATGCCAGAATCTATTGATTCTTGAAAAATCATTGTTAATGCCTTGGCAATCTCTCCAGCTGCTTCCTTCAGAACCCGAGGGTGCATTCCATCAGGTCCAGGAGATTTATCCACCCTCAGACCATTAAGTTTCCTGAGCACCTTCTCAGTCATAATTTTCACTGTATGAACTTCATTTCCCTTACACTCTTGAATGCCTGGTAGACTGCAGACGTCTCCCACTGTGAAGACTGATGCAAAATACACATTTAGTTCCTCTGCCATCTCTGCATCTCTCATTACAATATCTCCAGCATCAATTTGTATTGGTCCTATATCTACCATTGACTCTCTTTTACCCTTTATATACTTGAAAAAGCTTTTAGTATCTTCTTTGATATTAGTAGCCAGCTTCATCTCATAATTCATCTTTTCCTTCTGCAAGTTGTTAAAAGCTTCCCAATCCTCTATCTTCCCACAAGCTCTGGCTTCCTTGTATGCCCTCTCATTTGCTTTTACTTTGGCTCTAACTTCACTTGCCAGCCATGGTAATGTCCTTCTTCCCTTTGAAATTTTCTTGTTATTTGGAATATATCGGTCTTGTACTTCCCCTGTTTTTCGCAAAAACTCCAGCCATTGCTGCTCTGCTGTCCTTCCTGCAAATGTCCCCTTTCAGTCAACTTTGGCCAGTTCCCCTCTCATGCCATTGTAATTTCCTTTATTCCACTGAAATACCGACAACATTGGATTTTATTTTTCCCCTCTCAAATTTCAATGTGAACTTGGTCATATTGTGATCACTGTTCCCTAAGGGTTCCTTAACCTTAAGCTCTCTGGATCATTGCACAACACCCAATCCAGCACAGTCCATGTTAGGAACCCCTGATCTGAACAAATCCTGTTTGCTTGTACATGGTCCCACTGTTCTCTACCGGTTTATACGTGTCTAAATATGTCTTGAACATTGTTATTGTATCTGTTTCTACCACTTACTCTGGCAGCACACAGCAGATACTTGACACTGTGTAAAAAAACATGTCTTGCAAACCTCCTTTAAACTTTCCCCCTTTCACCTTAAACCTATGCCATCAAGGATGTCACACTGCCATCTTGGGGGAAATTGGATTCCTGTTAATTGGGCCATCAGTTAATTGTGTCAGCTGCTTATTTGGGACAGCATAAAAAGAACACAATTGAATTGATAAGATAGCTGGGATACCCTTCGTTTATTCGGGACACTCTGCTGGTTAACTGGGACTAGAAACCGTTGCTGAACAGTTTCTAACCAGTATCAGGTGTGAGCATGTCTGGCCGTTAGATACGACGCCATGCTTGGAGCAAACAGTTTTTAAATGCATTAGTTGTGTGTGCTTGTGTTCAAAAAGCCGTGATTTTTGTCATTGATAGTTGGTGAGAAATAAGCAGTAAGACAATTTAAAAACTGGTCTGCTTACTTAAGTTTTCAAGTTTTCAGGCCTGTAGATTTCAGAAACAGCTGGGAGGGAAAATTAAACAATTTCACTACAACAAGTTAGGCACTATGAAGAATTTGAAGGTATCGATAATCATCTGGAATGTTACAATGGAAGTGAAGATTTGGAGAAGGTGTTCACTGATAGCACTGTGTGAAGGCAGCACTAAGTATCTGCGTGGGTTTTCTTCACTTAGAGGCAAATAAAAGAATGCACCAGTGAACACTGGATGAATTTCTTTGTTGATAACTATTAGGAACTAATACAGTTTCATAGTACTGCAGTAGCATTGACAGTTTTGTATTTTTTCTGTATTCCATTCAAATACGTGGCACAGTAGCGTTGTGGTTAGCACAACACCCCGCAGTACCAGTGACCTGGGTTCAATTCCTGCTGTTGTCTGTAAGGAGTTTGTATGTTCTCCCTGTGACCACGTGGATTTCCTCTGGATGATCCAGTTTCTTCCCACAGTCCAAGAACGTACCGACTGGTAGGTTAACTGGCCATTGTAAATTGTCCCATGATTAGGCTAGGGCTAAATCAGGGACAGCTGGGCCCTGCAGCTTGAAGGGCCAGAAGGGCCTATTCTGTGCTGTTTCTTGATAAATAAATAATTTGTTACTCAGTTAAATGATAGATTGCCTTTTTTTTTAATACCTTTTTAACTATTTCCCTGAAACTTCTGCGAATTGGAGCAACTGCTTAATTGAACCAAAATGTTATTGGTCCAAAGTGCCCCAATTAACTGGAATCCATTGTAGTTCAATCAAGTTGCGCCTCAGCCTCTGATGTTGTAGAAACTACAATCCAAGTTTATCCAAACTCTCCTTATTGTTAATACACTCAAATCCAGTTAATATGAGGTAGCTTTATTCTGGGATTAGAAGGGAATAAAACTATAAAGAACTGGAAATACTCAGCCCAATAGGCAGGACCCATGGAGACTTCTGTTGAAAAGCCAACTCTGATTCTCTCTCCACTATACTGATCATCTGAATGGTTCCAAAACTTCATACAGTACGTTTTTATTTATGGTTTCCAGCATTCAGAGTATTTTGCTACTATGTCAGGTTTAATGGGGACTTCACAACATTTATTTCAGCAAGTAGTTCAGTATAAGTGGCCGGGGAAATCTAAAAAAAACCTTGAACCAGACTTTCACCCAACGTTGTAGTTAAGTCACCAGCAGCATGTTGGTGAGGTCAGCTGAGAAGATCAATCGGGCCTCTCTTCCCGCCATTACAGACATTTACACCACACACTGCATCCGCAAAGCAAATAGCATTGTGAAGGACCCCACGCCCCACTCATATAAACTCTTCTCCCTCCTGCCATCCGGGAAAAGGTACCGAAGCATTCAGGCTCTCACGACCAGACTGTGTAACTGTTTCTTCCCCCAAGCCACCAGACTCCTCAATACCCAGAGTCTAGACTGACATCTACATCATTTATTATTGTATTGAAGTTTGTCCTCCACTGTGCCTATTGTCTTGTTTATTTATTTATTAATTATTGTACTGCCCTGCACTGTTTCGTGCACTTTATGTAGTCCTGTGTAGGTCTGTAGTCTAGTGTAGTTTTTGTGCTGTTTTACGTAGTCTAGTGTAGCCTTGAGTTGTCTCACATAGTCTAGTGTAGTATTGTGTTGTTTCGTGTAGCCCCATGGTCCTGGAAGAATGTTGTTTTGTTTTAACTGTGTACTGTACCAGCAGTTTATGGTCGAAATGACAATAAAAAGCGACTTGACTTGACTTGAAATAAATGGTACAAATGCACTCAAGTCGAGATTTCTTCTGAGTATAGAGGTTCAGTAAACCTCTTTACTGAAGAGGTCTTTACCGAAGATCTTCTGTGCATGTAGATCTTAAAATAGGTTCCTTAAAGTTGTTATAGCCGGTGGTGATAATGGGGACAAGCTCCCACTACCTACTAAATGCTGCCAATGGCGTGCGCCTCAAATAGCCTCTGGCAACCAAGTCCAGCTCTTGGCCTTCACGTGTGGCTTAGCTACTACACCCGGCGGAACAGTTTCTACTGACAGGAGAAGGGGCAAAGGCGGGTTACCGGTGCCTTAAAACCAGTCACTTCAGGTAGATGGGGCTCATCAGCTGTGGTCGGCAGCTCATCTAGGAGAAGGAAAACTCTGATCTCAAACCTCTACTGCCTTCTGGCTATAACCACTCATGGAGAAGGCTTCGGGGATAAACCCCAAGGAACAATCTGGCACTGGAGTCCCTAAGGCAGCCTTATGTTGAGTTCAACATTGACAGGCAACTCCTGTGATGCCACTGGTGTTAAACTATATTGGTCTCTGCCGTTCCTTTGGATTCATCAGTTGCATGGAGAAGGGGAGTCTACTGCATGGGCAACAGCTGTTCTCATATTGTACTGCCCTGACAGCTAGGACACAACATCCATGGTCAATCCTCAGATCTTAAATTAGGCTGTGTGAAAATTAAATAGCCATATTTTTAAAAGATTAAAAGATTAGTTTTATTTGTCACATATACAAGATTCCACTTGTGCTAAAAAGTGTTGGGCCCCAAGTTTAAAAAAATGATGGCATGGGCTTCTATTCAAGGACCCAGTCTTTCCAAGCGAGGCAGCACTTCAACCTGAGAATCTGCTGGAGTCACCTATTGTGTCCTGATGTGGCCTTCTCTACACTGGTGAGACCCGTCGTAAAATTGGGGACGCGCTTCGTCGAGCATCTCTGCTCCATCCGCCAAAAGCGGAACTATCTGGCGCCCAAACATTTTAATTCTGATTCCCATTCATATTCCAGCTTGTCGGTTCATAGCTTCCTCTTGTGCCAAAATATGGCGGCTCTCAGGGTGGAGAAGCCACACCTTATATTCCATCAGGGTAGCCTCCTGAGGTATGAATATTGATTTCTTCTTTGGGTAAAAAAAATATTTTCTTCCCCCTCCCCTCTTCTATTCCCCACTCTGGTCTATCACCTCTTCTTACCTGCCTATCACTTTTCCCCTGGGTTCTCTCTTCCTTTCCTTTCTCCTATTGTCCACTCTTCTCTCCTGTCAGATCCCTTCTTCTCCAACCCTTGACCTTTCCTACCCACCTGGCTTCACCTATCACCTCCAGCTAGCCTCCTTTCCCTCCCACTGCCTCATTATTCTGGCATCTTTCCAGTCCTAAAGAAGGGTCTCAGCCCAAAATGTCAATTGTTTATTCATTTCTACAGATGCTACCTTACCTGTTGAGTTCCTGCAGCATTTTGTGTGTGGTGCTTTGGATTTCCAGCAATTGCAGACTTTCTCGTGTTTATGATTTCCCACAGGCTACGTAATCCTAATGTTTTGAAATGACTCACAGTGGATGTCTGAGGACAACTCCATCAGAGTGCAGCACACTGTAAGAGCATGAAAATAGCATGTAGCATTTAAGCAAGAGGAAGCTTACAGACCATCATTGAAAAAAAATGTATCAAGATCAAAATTTGTGGCTCTACAACATTCCAGAGTAAATCAGCTTTCCATTTCATTCTGTTTGTCAACTTCTGCCGAAACTATAGTCCTCTACGATGCTATGTGGAATGGAAACGTTCAAAAACTATTTTAGCTGGCTGAGACATCCAGGAAAATTTCCAAGGGGAAATACCCTTTAAAATCTGGGAAATTCCACCAACAAGTTGGAGAATATATTTTACCAAAGGATGGTAGAAAATCTCCCACAAAGCTTCTTGATATTTATCAATCTGAGACTACTAGGCAAAAGACAAGTTTCTCAAGAATTTTGTGTATGCACGCGCACGCACACTCAAAACGCTGGAGAAATTCAGCCGGTCAGGCAGCATTTATGGACAGAAATAAACAGTTGCCATTTTGGGCTGAGACCCTTCACCTGACGAAGAACATCAGCCCAAAAGTCTAACTGTTTATTCTTTTGCATAGATTTTATTTATTATTTATTGAGATACAGCACGGAACAGCCCCTTCTGGCTCTTTGAGCCGCATCGCCCAGCATTACCCCGATTTAGTCCTAGCCTAATCATGGGACAATTTACAATGACCAAATAACCTGCCAACCGGTAGGTCTTTGGGATGTAGGAGGAAACCAGAGCACCTGGAGAAAACCCACGTAGTAATGAGGTGAAAGTACAAACTCCTTGCAGGCAGCGGTGGGATTTGAACCCGGGTCTTCTGTTCTGTAAAGCATTGGGCTAACCACTACACCACAGTGCTGCCCCCCTCCGATGCTCCCTGACTGCTAAGTTCCTCCAGCAATTTGTGTGGGCTGCTCGGACTTTCAGCATTTGCAGAATCTGTTGTGTTCAGAATCGGAAGAAATATTTATTTTTCTTAAAAGTGGTTATGTTCTGGAATTCTCTACCTAAAAGGGCCATTTGAGGAGTTAATTGAGACTTTCAAATGAGAAATCAAATTAACACCAGAGGGGGGGAGAGAAAGCAGGGCTGCAGAGAAAATGCAAGGTATCAGGAATCACCAGGTAGGACAGAAAGTTGAGCTGCCACTTCACAGCTCCAGTGACTACTGTTCAATCCTAACCTCTAGCGTCGCCTGTTTTCTCCCTGTACATTTGTTTGCACAGGGTTCCTCCCAAATCCTACAGAAGTGCAGGTCGGCAGATCAATTGGACATTATAAATTGTCCTTAGTGTGTCTCAGGGACAGAATGGAAACATGGACAAAATTGGACTACTGCAATTTGGGCTTGACGGTGAGACCAGCATGGAGTATGTTGAGGTTACAAAAGAGAAAGTGTTGGAGCTTCTGAAAGCATTAGGATAGGTAGAGTTTGATAGGTTCCTGATTAGTAAGGGTGTCCAAGGTTATGGGGAGAAGGCAGGAGAATGTGGTTGAGAATGACAATTGAATGGTGTAGCAGACTTGATGGGCCAAATGGACTAATTCTGCTCCTGTAAAGTCCCTTGGGCCAGATGGAATATATCCTAGGTTACTATGGCAAGTGAGGGAACTGAGTTCTGGGTCGTTGACAACGATCTTTGCATCATCCCTGGCCACAGCAGTAGGACCCAGAAGACTGGAAGATGGCAACTGTTATTCTATTGTTCAAGAAAAGCAACAGAGATTATCCTGGAATTATAGACCAGCGAGTTTTACATCAGCGGTGGGCAAACTAATGGAGAGGATTCTTCAGAACAGGATTTACAGGAACTTGGAGAAGCATTTTCTTATTCGGGATCATCAACATGGCTTCGAGAGGGGCAGGTTGTGCCTCGAGTTTTTCGAGGATGAAGGAGGAGTGGTGTGTGGTGTATATGGATTTTAGTGAGGCATTTAATTTGGAAGGCTCATCCAGAAAGGCATGATGCTTGGGATCCGTGGAAACTTGGCTACAAGGATTAAGAATTGGCTTGCCCTTTGAAGGTAACACAGGTAGCAGATGGGACATGAGGTAAGCGACTTATGGTGTTCTACAGGGATTCACTCTGGGAACTCCTGCTCTTTTAAGACTTTAATAAATGACTTGGAAGAGGATGTGGAAGGGTGGGTTAGTAAATTTCCAGATGACACGAGGGTTGCTGGTATTGTGGATCAAGCTGAGGGTCGTTGTAGGTTACAATGGAATACAAGAAAGGATGCAGGGCAGGGCGGAGAAGTTGCAGTTGGAGTTCAGTCTGGGGAAGCATGAAGTGATACACTTTGGAAGATTGAACTTCAAGGGAGAGTACAGGGTTAATGGCAGGATGTCAAGCAGTGTGGAGGAACAGAGGGATCTTGGAGTCTGAATGCATAGATCCCTCAGAGTCACTGCACAGGTCGACAAGGGTGGTTAAGAAGGTATGTGGTATGTTGATATTCTTTAGTGGGAGACAATTTCAACAGCTACAAGGTAATGTTGCAGCTCTATGAAACTCTGGTTAGATCACACTTAAGAGTATTGTGTTCAGTTTTGTTTGTCTCATTATAGGAAGAATATGGAAACTATATGGAGAATGTGCAGAGGATGCTGTCAGGATTAGATAAAACGTCTTATGTGGAAAGACTGAGTGAGCTCTATTATTATTATTAATGAGATACGCACAGAGTAGGTCTTATGACACCTTGAGCTGTGCTGCCCAGCAATCCCCGATTTAATCCTGGCCTAATCACAGGACAATTTACAATGACCAATTAACCTGTGGGAAGAAACCAGAGCACTTAGAGAAAAACCCATTTGGTCACGGGGAAAGTGTACAAATTCCTTACGAGCAGTGGCGGGAATTGAACCCAGGTCGTTGGTACTGTAAAGTGTTGTGCTAACCACTAAGCTACAGTGCTGCTCTGCTCCAATGAAGAAGGATGAAAGATGACAGTAGAGGTATATAAGATTATGAGGCTATGGATAGCCAGCACCCTTTTCCCTAATGACCAATAACCAGAAATCTGCTTGAAGCGTGGAGTAAAGTTTTGAGGGAGATGTCGGAGGTAGGTTTTTCATTTTACAAAGAGGATGGCAGGTGTCTGGAACACACTGGCAAGTGAGGTGGCAGAGGATGATACAATTGGCACAGTTAAAAGACTCAAGAGATAGGCACATAGATGCTAGAAAAACTGAGGGTTATGGGCTGTGTAGGAGGGAAGGACTAGATTAATCGTGGAGTAGATTTCTTCCCTCTTCTCACTATTACTGTTGGGAAGCAGGTACAGGAGCCTGAAAGCACACACTCAGCGATTCACGAACAACTTCTTCCCCTCTGCCATCGGATTTCTAAATGGACATCGAACCCATGAACACTACCTATTCTTTGTGCAACGCTCAGCTATCTCGACTCGTACGCATCTAGGGGAGACCCCGTCCCCTGCCCAACCTTGTCTCATGGTTGCATCGGTTGCTGTGCATTGCCACCTGATACGGCCTCAAACATCAATCAGCAGCCAGCACACAATGTACGTTTTACGAATTACACTTTATAAATCGTACTAGAACTAGGTAATTAATAGCGATACAATATATATGAAAGAAAAGGCGCCAAAACTTATCAGAGTTCAGTCAATTCGTGCACAACCGTTGGAGCTCAACTATCGAAGTCTTCTGTCCACTATTCGATCTTCTCCGACCTCCTCGACCCGCCGCCTGGGACCAACCTCGGTGGTCGACCAGAGCGCATCCAGCATATCCTCCTTCCTCACGATCTCCCCTCCAACTCCCCAAAAGTCCGCACAACACTAGCTTACAGACCCAGAAGAAAGAATAACATCTATCCCAATTGGTTAACAAATGAATACAATTCTCGTTATCAGTAATTATAACCCAAACAAGCTGTGAGAGAAAGCACTCTCTCACCAGTTACCATAACAAAGAAGCATTCTTACTTTTAACATAACAAAGAAGCCATTTTGATTAACATACGCAGTAACATAAAGAATTTGCACTACTTATTTTAACTTAACTATTTAACAGACTATTTACTTAATGAATCTCAGTTTTTCCCCTCTATATTTATCAAGTATTTCATTGTACTGCTGCTGTAAAGTTAAGAAATTTCACAACATAAGCTGGTGATTTTAATCTGATATGGGTCAACACAAAGGGCCCATGCTGTGCTATACTATCCTAAGGTTGGCAAAGACTCGGTGGGGTGAAGGGTCTGTTTCTATGCTGTATGAGGCTATTAACATATTTATTTCTGATTTCAGGAACCATAATTAACCCATTAAAACATTTTCCAGCGTTACAAGTGAACTCTACAAGAATGGACGCCCAACCGTCCTTTATAAAGGAAAAGCTCCCTTCCAATATGAACGCAAGCCTGGAGTGCATCTTTCCTGTGCTCACCAACTGCTCTCCGGGCAAGAACCACACGGAAGCGAAGACAGCTATCCACAGAGCCACGCTGGCCACGTGCATCCTACTGCTGATCCTGGTGTTCTGCCTGGGCTCCTATGGGAACCTCATTGTCTTCTCGTCCTTCTTCAACCCAGCCTACAGGAAGTTTAGGACGCATTTTGATTTCATGATCCTGAACCTGTCGTTCTGTGACCTTTTCATCTGCCTTGTGACCGCCCCCATGTTTGGCTTTGTGATGTTTTCCAACAACGGGAGTAGCATGTCGGACACTTTCTGCTTCACCTTCCACCTCACCAGTACGGGATTTGTTATCATGTCGCTGAAAACAGTGGCTGTTATAGCCGTTCATCGTCTGCGCATGGTGTTGGGACAACAAACAAACCATTCCTCCTCCTTTCTCTGCAGACTCCTTTTTACTATCATACTGTGGACCATCAGCTTCACCTTGGCCACCTTATCGGCCATGACGAGGTACCACAGTTCCAAGATCTGTGTCCCCCTGCTAGGGCTGATCAACGAAGATGGCAAGGCCATTTTGTACACCTACGTGGTCGACTTCACCCTTTGCATGGGCATTGTTGCAATTTCTTACGCAATGATCGCCCAGACTCTGCACAAGAACGCGCAGGTACACCGGTGCCCCATAATTACTGTGGTGGACCCCAAAAACCCTGACAGTTTTGTCCCTCCTGAAGGACCAGGGCCCTCTTTATACAGGAAACAGAAATCCAACAAAGCCCCACACGTGCAGATACACCTGCACGCCCATGACCAAAGTAAAAATGCTGCAGCATCCAATAAAAAGCTAGAACAAACTGTGAACCTATCAGCTGTCAAAGATTCCAAAGCAGTCGTGACTTGTATCATGATACTACTATCGGTGGTCTGCTGTCTGCCACTGGGTATTGCATTGGTGCATGACGTCCTTTCTTCCGAAAACAGTTTTATCATCTATCAGTTTGAGCTCTGTGGGTTAACCTTGGTATTTTTTAGGTCAGGCCTCAACCCATTTATCTATTCTCGTAACAACTCGGGCCTCCGCAAGAAGGTGGCTTGGTGCACGCACCTCGTGACGCTGCTGCTGTGCTGCAAGCAGAAAACGAGGTTGAAAGCGGTGGGAGACGGCAGCCTGGTTGCAAACAGGAACAAGTCTTCTCACCACGACACCAACTCAGCATACATCCTCTCTCCCAAGCCGCAGAGAAAGCTAGTCGACCAGGCCTGTGGTCCGAGTAACTCAAAGGACGCCTTTGCCTCGGTAGACCCTCAGCAAAAAGCACAAAGCTCCTCCACACCCATTAACACTAGGATAGAGCCTTATTACAGCATCTACAACACCAGTGCCCTTCAGGAGAACAGCACTCCTTCAAGCCTGCAGCCCAAGAGACATGCCTTAGGGTCAGCTCAATCCTATACTGGAGTGTACTACCACATCTCAAAAACATCAGATTTCATGCAGGACTATGACAGCAACTCTGCCAAACACATTCCCATTCCGTCTGTCTAAACCAAAAATCATTCTGCGGGAACGGACGACATATTGCTGGCAAGAATGCTTTCCCTTGAGTAATATAAAGTAACTCCGCTGATCACAGGGCACTGTACTGTTAAGATGTCAAACATATAACAATGAACACTGGTTATACCTTCCTCTTAAGCCCATCACCCCTACTGGGGCACAGGCCGCCAACAGCAGCTTGCCAGGGTACTCTGTCCAAGGCCAGTCCTTCAAGTTGACCCCAGGTGTAGCCCATCTTCTTGGTGTTAGAACCTTCTTCTCCCAGGGACAAGGTCTCCAGAGCCTCTGTCGGTGTTTCTACAGGGTTTTTACGGGATAGTGGGTTGGTAGCCCCATGACCAACCCTCCTCCTTTTGCAGATGGGCTTGGGACCACCGACAGCGGGGTTGATTTTTATCTAACAATCCACAAGACGCTGGTTCAGCATGGCATTTGTATGTTTCCCTGCCAGGTGACACGGATGTAGGCTGCAAATTGTATAACTGTGCACCAAAACTGTCAAAAATCATAGGATATTGTTGGCAACAAAGTGACTGATGATACATTAAACAGGCTTACTGAAAGGATGGAATCCTTGCCCCTGCTCCACATAACTGACATCTCTAATCTGCTTTTCAGGGTTCAGCTGAGATGTTAGATCGGCATTGCTCTCCTTGGTTGAAAAAGGTTTCAAGGAGATTTTGATAGAGGTGCACAAGATTTACAAGGACGTTGCCGGGACTTGAGGACCTGAGTTATAGGGAAAGGTTAAATAGGTTAGGACTTTATTCTCTGAACCGTAGGAGAAAGAGAGGAGATTTGATAGAATTATGAGGGGTATAGATAGGGTAAATGGAAGCAGGTTTTTTTCCCATTGCAACACAGCAACTCAACAGGTCAGTCAGCATCTGTGGAGAGGAATAAACAGGTGACATTTCAGGCCGAGACCCTTCAGCAGAATTGGAAAGGATGGGGGAAGAAGTCAGAATGAGAAGGTTGTGGGAGGGAGGGGAAGGAGTACAAGCCGGAAGGTGATGTGTGAAGTCAGGTGGGTGGGGGAAGGGGAGGTGAAGTAAGAACCTGGAGGTGATAGGTGGAAAAGGTATTGGGTTGGAGAATCTGGTAGGAGAGTGGACCATAGGGGAAAGGGAAGGAGGAAGGGCACTAGGGGGAGATGGCAGATTGGTGAGGACAAGAAAAGAAATAAGAGGGGGCCAGAGTGGGGAACTGAGGAGGAAAGGGAGGAGGAGAACACTACTGGAAGTTGGAGAGATCGATGTTCATGCCATTAGGTTGGAGGCTGCCCAGAGGGAATATTAAGTGTTGCTCCTCCAACCTGAGAATGGCCTCATTGTGGCTGTAGAGGAGGCCATTTTGGAGTAGGGATGGGGACCAGAATTAAAATGGTTGGCCACCAAGAAATCCTGCTTCCTGCAAAATGCTCGGCAAAACAGTCCTCAATCCTCCTCTACAGTAGAGGAGCCTGCAGTGGAGTACCAGATGGATGACCCCAATAGATTTACAGGTGAAGAGTTGTTTGGGGCCCTGAATAGAGGTGGTGAATGGGCAGGTGTCACACTTATTCCGCTTGCAGGGTAAGTGCCAGGAGGGAGATTAGTGGAGAGGGACAAATGGACAAGGGAATCATGGAGGGAGTGATGGGAGGGTGGGAGGAGGTGGAGGTAATGTGTTTGGTGGTAGGATCCTGTTGAGGATGGGGGAAGTTGCGGAGAATGATGTGTTGGATGCATAGATAAGGACAAGAGGAACTCTATCACTGTTAAGGCAGCAGGAAGACGGGATGAGTGCAGTGTCCTGGAAATGGACATGGCAGAGACAAAGGAACTGAGAAAAGGGTATAGCATTTTTACAGAAAACAGAGTGGGAAGAGGTATAGTCAAAATATCCTTAGGAGTTGGCTGTTTTATAGAAGTTTGTCTCCAGAGATGGAGACAGAGTGATCAAGAAATAAAAGAGAGGTGTTAGAAATGGAGCAAGTGAATTTAAGGGTAGGGTAGAAATTGGAGGCAAAGTTGATGAAATAGATGAGTTTGGCATGGGTGCATGAAGCAGCACCAATGCAGTTGTCGATGCAGCACAAAGAGATTTGGGGAGCTTTACCAGGGAAGGCTTTGTACATGGACTGTTTCACATAGCCAATGAAAAGGCAGATATAGCTGGGTCCATGTGGGTACCCATGGCTACATCTTGAGTGGGGGGAGTTGAAAGAGAAATTGCAGAGGGCGAGGACCAGTCCTGCCATTTGGATGAAGGGTGGTGGTGGAAGGAAACTGGTCGGGTCTGTTGTCAAGAAAGAAGTGAAGAACTTTAAGACCTTCTTTGTCGGGGATAGAAGTGTATTGGGACTGAACATCCGTGGTGAAAATGAGGCAATGAGGGCCAAGGAATTGAAAGTTGTTGAGGAAGTGTCAAGGATATAGATGGGAAGGGACTGAACCAAGGGGGATAAAATGGAGTCAAGGTATGTGGATAAGAGTTCTGTGGGGCAAGAGCAGATAAAAACAATGGGCCTACCAGGACGATTAGGTTTATGGATCTTGGATAGGAGGTAGAAACAAATAGTGTGCGACAAGAGAACTATGAGTTTAGTGGCTGTGGATGGGCGTTGAGATTGGTGATGCTGTTGGAGACAATTCTCTGATAGTCTAGAGAGGGGTCCTCTTCATGGGGTAAATAAGAGGAGGTACCTGAGAGTTGTCGCCTGGCTTCAGCAAGGTAGAGGTCAGTCCACCACACTTTTGTCTGCAGGTTTAATGGTGAGGTTGGGATTGCTGCGGAGAGAGTGGAAGGCAGTGCGTTCAGAGGAGATAAGGTTCAAAGGGGAGAGAGGAGTGCTAAAGTCGAGCCAGTTATTGTCTCGTTAGCAATTAGGGATGAAAAGATCCAGAGCAGACAGAAAACCAGAGTGGGATAATCCAAGAAGGAGGGTTGAAGACAGAAGGGATCATTGGAACTGGGTGGGGAATTCTTGCCAAAGAAATTATCTTGGAGACAGAGGCAGTGGAAAAACAGCATCATGGCAGGTGCAGAACTCACTGAGGTGCGGGGGACCTCAGTGAGGGGGGACAAAGGTAAGGACGTTGCTGAGGACAGAACGTTTGCCTTAGAGAGAGGAAGGATGGAGGGAGGGAGCAGGTCTACTTTCCTTTCAGATTCCTTCTTCTCCAGCCCTTTACCTTTTCCACCTGTCACACCCCCTGCCCCCCCCCCCCCAGCTTCTTATCCACACCCTATTCCACACACCTGGCTTCAAGAATCACTAGATTCAAGAATGGTTCTGGAAGACTGGAAAATTGCAAAATGTCACACCACTCTTCAAGATTGGAGAGAGGTAGAAGAAAGGAAATTATAGGCCATTTAGTCTGACCTCAGCGGTTGGGAAGATGTTGGAGTTGATTATTAAGGATGAGGACTCAGGGTACTTTGAGGCACATGATAAAATAAGCTATAGTCAGCATAGTTTCCTCAAGGGAAAATCTTGCCTGACAAATCTGTTGGAATTCTTTGAAGTAACAAGCAGGATAGACAAAAGGGAATTGATCGATGTGTATTTGCATTTATAGAAGGCCTTTGAAAAGGTTACTTAACAAGGTACAGTATTACAGGAAAGATTCTAGCATGGATAATGCAGTGGCTAATTATTAGGAGGTAAAGAGTGGGAATAAAGGGAGCCTTTTCTGACTGGCTGCAGGTGACTAGTGGTGTCCCACAGGGATCTGTATTGGGACCAATTCTTTTTATGTTATATGCCCATTATATGGATGATGGAATTGATGGCTTTAATGCAAAGTTTGCAGACAATATGAAGATAGGTGGAGGGACAGGTAGTTTTGAAGAAGGACTTAAGACAGATTAGGAGATGGACAATAGCAGATGGAACACAGTGTCAGAAAGTGAATAGTCATGCATTTTGGTAGAAAAATGAAAGGGTTGACTATTTTCTAAATGGAGAGAAAATACAAAAAACTGAAGTGCAAAGGGACTTGGGAGTCCTTGTGCAGGATTCCCTAAAGGTTAATTTATAGGTTGAGTCTGTGGTGAGGAAAGCAAATGCAATGTTAGCATTCATTTCAAGAGGACTAGATGCAAGGATATAGAAGCAAGGACGTAATGTTGAAACTTTACAAAGCACTGGTGAGGCTTCACTTGGAGTACTGTGAGCAGGTTTGGGCCTTTTATCTTAAAGGGATGTGTTGAAACTGGAGAGGGTTCAAAGGATGTTCACGAAAAATTCCAGGATTGAATGGCTTGTCATATGAAGAGCATTCAACGGCTCTGGGTCTGTATTCACTAGAATTCAGAATGAAAGGCAACCTCATTGAAACCTACCTAATGGTGAAAGGCCTTGATAGAATGGTCATGGAGAGGATGTTTCCTTCAGTAGTAGAGTCAAAGACCAGAGGATGCAGCCTCAGATTAGAGGGGCACCCTTTTGGACATGAGGAGGAATTTCTTTAGCCACAAGTCATTGGGTATACTTAAGGCAGAAGCTTATAGATTCTGGATTGGTCAGGGTATGAAGGGACACGGGGAGAAGGCAGGCGATTGAGGCTGAGAGGGAAAATGGATCAGCCATGAGGAAATGGAGAAGACTCAATGGACCAAATTGCCTAATCCTGCTCCTAAATCTTATTTTCTTATAAGTCCTGGTTAAGTGACCACTGACATCAGGCAGAGTATTGATAATGGTTGCAGTCACCCGTCTTGTAATGATACTGCTCAGAAGAAGGCAATGACAAACTACTTCTGTAGAAAAATTTGCCAAGAACAATCATGGTCATAGACATGGCACATGATGATGATGGTGGATAAGTACATGGGTGGTATGGAGGGCTATGGTCTAGGTGCTGGTTGCTGGGGCTAGGCAGAATAATAGTTTGTCATGGACTAGAAATGCCAGAGGGCTCTAGTGCTCTTTGACTCTTCAGCTCATGATCTTAGGATCATGATTAAGAGGAATAATTAATATTGTTCAATTGGATAGTTCAAGCACCATAGGACGTGTGTTTAAAATGATGACAAATAGTATTGCGGGGACAGAGGTGATGAGGATTTTAAAAATGTTGAGTGCGTTTGTAATCTGCAACTCACTAGCTCTGAGAATGATTGAAAGTTAATCAGAGCTTTCAAGGGTGGGTTGGAAAAGTACTGCAGAAAAATAATCTGAGTTACTGGAAAGAGTAAGTGAACTAGAATTGATAAGATTGCTCGACAAAATGTCTGTGCTTTTGCTTTTGGGCTGAATGGTCTCCAGGTCCACGACAACTGTGTTCTGTCAGCTGAATCATTTGCCGGAGAAACAAAGTGAAGCTAAGTGATTTCTGACAGTGCCCAATCTCATCTTTTATCAAATCAAGTATAGTTTAATTATCATTGAACTTACATGGATTATAATACATGGATAAAGCCAAACAAAACAGTGCTCCTCTGGGGTCAAGGTGCAAATCATACACAGCACATTCAAAATAATGAGAGAAAAAAAAATATATATATAGTCCAAGACCCTGAGCGACATGTCCCGCAAATTGATGGTACAGTTTCTGACACCAACCTGGTAGATAACACCGACGGGAGAGGCCAGCCCCCATCCGAGCAACGATGCCACACTACACCATCTCTGGCATCTTCTCACCTGGAATGCAGCAACAGGCAAGCCTGAGGCTTGAGGCCTAATCAAGTAGGAAGCAATATTATCACTGCTGAGACTTTGACCTGCCCTATTGGATCTGTGCAGACCCGATGATATAATGAATTCTCGTGATGTGGTGTACACAATGTCCCTCATTTGTAACTCAAAGTAGAATGTTCCACAGTTTCTGAAGATAAACTTCAAAAGAAGCCATCACAGAGTACCACAATATTACAAGATTCTCTCCTTATGTTATTCAGTGAGGGTAACAATTTTGAGAAGTATAGAATGGGAGCCTGTCCCAAATACTGCAATACCAAAGCAGCTGTACTGAAGATACATAGGACAAAAGTTTGACCTCAGACCTTTCATTTTACTGACATACTGGAGGGAGTTCACAGTCCAGGCAGCTCATGATTAACACAAAGGACTAGAAATCTGATTGCACACTGGTGCTTAATCTCGAGCATCGCACAATCTAATTTCAATTTTAGCCACAATAAATTGCATTGATGATTGTTACTTCCATGTGAAATCATCCCAGCTGCAAAATTAGGCCTGGTACATCCCTGTGCTATTTACTTGACAAACACAGTGATATGGGATTAGCTCAGGTAGACAATTTGGTCAGCATGGATGAGTTATGCCGTAGGGCTTGTTTTCATGCTGTATAGCTCATTGACTGCACTTGATGCTCTGCTGGCAACAGACATGCACCCAAGCTCAGAGTAAATTTATTATCAAAGTACAGATACCTCACCACATACAACCCTCAGATTCATTTTCTTGCGGGCATACTCAATAAATCTACAGAATAATGACCACAGCAGAATCAATGAAAGACTGTACCAACTTGGGCGATCAACCAGTGTGCAAAGGACAACAAACTGTGCAAAATTACAAGACAAGGGTGCAAGCTGGTTCAACGGGGACTTTAAAAAGGGGATTGGACAAATCTCAGTTGGAAAAAAATTGACAGGGCTATGGAAAATGAGCAGGAAATGTACAGTGGGACTAATTCATCAACGAAACAATATAGGTTCAAAAGGATGAATGGCGCCCGTTAAATAATTTAATGGTGGCAGGCATGCAAAGACAACAAACTGTGCAAATACAAAAGGAAGAATTAATAAATAAGCAATAAACATTAAAAACATGAGATAAGGAGTCCTTGAAAGTAAGTCCATGGGTTGTGGGAACAGTTCAGTGTTGGAGTGAATGAAGTTATCCCCTTTGGATCAAAAGAGCCTAATGGTTCAGGGGTAATAACTGTTCCTGAACCTGGTGGTGTGTGCCTTGAGGCTCCTGAACCTCCTTCCTGATGGGAGCAGCGAGACGACAGTATGTCCTGGGTGGTGGGGGTTGCTGATGATGTATGTTGCTTTCCTGTCTACAATGTTTCGTGTAGATGTGCTCGGTAGTGGGAAAAGCTTTACCTGTGACGAGCTGAGCCACATTAACTACTTCTTGTAGATTTTTCGTTCAAGGGCATTGGCGTTTCCATTATCAGGCTGCAATGCAGCCAGTCAATATATTCACCACTAGACATCTATAGAAGCTTTTCAAAGTCTTCGATGTCATGCCACAAGTTCCTAAGTAGCAGTGCTGCTGTGCTTTCTTCGTAATTGCATTTATGTGCTAGGCTCAGGACAGGTCCTCTGAAATAATTACACTGAGGAATTTAAAGTTGCTGATCTTCTCCACCTCTGATCCTCCAATGAGGACTGGCTCATGGAACCCTGGTTTCTTTCTTCTGAAGTCTATAATCAGCTCCTTGGTCTCGCTGATATTGAGTAAGAGGTTGTTGTTATGGCACCACTCAGCCAAATTTTCAATCTCCCTCCTATGTGCTGATTCATCACCACCTTTGATTCGGCTAACGACAGTGGTGTCATCAGCAAACTTGAAGGTGGCATTGTAGCTGCACTTAACCACACATTCATCAGTGTAAAGCAAATAGAGCAGGGGCTAAGAACACAGGCTTGTGGTGCCCCTGTGTTGATGGATATCATGGAGATGTGGTTATCAATCTGAACTCACTGGGGTCTGCAAGTGAGGAAATCAAGGATCCAATTACACAAGGGTCAAGGTCTTGGAGCTTATTGATTAAATTTGAGGGAACTGAATGCTGAGCTGTAATTGAAAGAGGATCCTGATGTGTCTTTGCTGTCCTGATGTTCCAACGTTGAGTGAAGAGCCAATGAGGCAGCACCTGCTGTGTAACGGTGTCACTATTTACACACACGTTAAAACCCATAAACTGGAGCTCAGAGTTCCACACCATGACGAGTGTGGGACTGCCCCGTTTGAACAAGGAGCACAATATGTTGCACATTTGCTTTTACCCTGATTTGAAGCATCATTTGCTGGCAGTAAGAGACCTAAGTGACCAACTTCCAAAATGATTGAAAACCTTTTCTCCTTTTCATCAATTCAATCCTATTAATAGCACCCAAGAGAGATATGGTATGGAAAACCAGGCTCTTTGACTCAAGTCCATCGCAACTATCCACCATCTACTCTAATCCTGTTCTACAACCCCTAGGGGAAATTCATAGAGGTCAATCATCCTACTGGCCTGCATGTCTTTCAGATGCGGGAGGCAGCCAACATGATCACAGGGGGTCAGAAGAGACAGCAGATCCTGAAATCCTGAGTAACCAACAATGTGCTGGAGCAGTGTTGGTGAGAGAAAAGGACTGTCCTGAAACCCCACATCAGATGTTGCAGGGTTTGAACATGAAACATTGAAAATTCCTTCCCTCCTACAGATGCCACCTGACCTGATGAGTTGCCCCACGGATTGTTTAGTGATTGCAGGGAGAACATACAAACACCAAACAGAGAGCAGCCAAGGTCAGGAGTGGACTTGTGTCACTGGCGCTGAGAGACACCACTTCTACTACCCACACCAGCATGCCGCCCACTTTTGAACTTCCTGTTGTTAAATCCTCAATAATGAACTCTGGTATTTTCCTTAATATTGTTAATTAATCTGTTCTTCACTTTCTCCTTCCCCTTTTTTTTGTAAAAGAAGGTATGTTAAAGGAAATTGCCCCAAAATCCACGTTCTTTCTTTTACAGTACTGTGCAAAAGTCTTAGGGTTTAAAACTACAGTTGCAGAGAAACTAGAGTGCCAGAACTGTTAGTGGAGAGATCGTGGAGACAAATGTTGGTAAGACCTCAGTCAAAGTCAGGACTCAACAGGCTGCGTGTGATGTGACTAGTGTCCTGAGCTACATACATTTCAATACAAGAAGTAACTCAGGAAAAGCAGGTAAGCTCAGGGCACGGATCAGCACCTAGAATTATGACGTAGTCATTAGTGAGATTTGGTTGCAGGAGGGACAGGACTGGCAACTCAATATTCCAGGGTTCCGTTGTTTTAGAGTTGACAGAGTGGAGGGATTAAAAGAGGATGGGTGGTGTTACTAGTCCGGGAAAATGTCATAACAGTACTTCTTCAGGATAGACTGGAAAGACTGGTGTGGAATGGGGTGATAAGAAAGATACGATCATGTTAATTGGGCTGTATTTCAGACCATTCAACAGCCCTAGGGATTCAGAGGAACAAATTTGTAAAGAGATCGCAGGCTGTTGTAAGAAACATGAGCTTGTTATAGTAGGTGACCTTAAACTTTCCAGAGAATTGACAGGGAATCCCACACTGTAAAAGGACTAGATAGGATAGAGTTTATCAAATTTGTTCAGTGAAGTTTCCTTCATCAGTACATAGTAGTCCCAACGAGAGAGTATGTGATACTGGATCTATTAGGGAATGAGACAAGGCAGCTGTCCAAAATTTGTGTTGGGGAAACGTTACATCCAGTGACCACAATGCCATTAGTTTGGAAGTTAATATGCAAAAAGATATGTCTGGTCCATAGGTTGAGATTCTATATTGCAGAAAGGCCAATTTTGATGGTATTAGAAGTGATCTGACAAGTGTAGATTGTGACAGGCTGTTTTCTGGCAAAGGTGTACTCGGAAAGTGGGAGGCCCCCAAAAACGAAATTTTGAGAGTACAAAGCTTGTATGTGCCTGTGATAATAAAAAGTAAAGATAACAAGTGTACGGAATCTTGGTTTTCAAGACAGAATAGGCCCTGGTTAACAGCAGGTATGGGCAAGTAGGATCAAATGAGGTGCTTATGGAATAAGAAACGTAAGAGAACATTTCAGAAAGAAATCAGGAAGCCTAAAAGAAGGCATGAGGTTGCTCAAGCAGACAATAGACAGTAGGTGCAGGAGTAGGCCATTCGGCCCTTCTAGCCAGCAGCACCATTCACTGTGATATGGCTGATCATACACAATCAGTACCCTGTTCCTGCCCTCTCCCCATATCCCTTGACCCCGCTTTCTTCACTGCCTGCTGTACCTGCATGCTTGCTTTCATTGACTGATGTACAAGAACACCTAGATCTCGTTGCACTTCCCCTTTTCCTAACTTGACTCCATTTAGATAGTAATCTGCCTTCCTGTTCTTGCCACCAAAGTGGATAACCTCACATTTATCCACACTAAACTGCATCTGCCATACATTTGCCCACTCACCCAACCTGTCCACGTCACCAGACAAGGTCTGCTTGAACAAAAGGATTGCAAGGGACAAAACTGATTCTTTGGAAGACCAGAATGGTAATCCATATGTGGAGCCAAAGCAGATGAGGGAGATCTTAAATGAATTCTTTGAATTTGTATTTACTCAGCAGCTGGACATAGAGTCTATACAAGTGAGGCAAAACAGCATCAACTTCATGGAATCTGTACAGATTATAGAGAAGGAGGTGCTTGCTATCCTGAGGCAAGTCAGGGTGCATAAATCCCCAGAGCCTGAGAAGGTATTCCCTCAGACCCTATGGGAAGCAAGTGCAGAAATTGCCAGGGCCCTAGCAGAGATACTTAAATTATTCTTAGCGACAGGGGAGATACCAGGGGATTGGAGGTGACCAATGTTGTTTTGTTGTTTAAAGAAGTGTCTAAACATAAACTATAAAATTATAAGCCAGTAAGCCTGACATCAGCTGTGGGAAAGTTATTGGAATTTACTTTAAGGGACTGGATATATTTAGATAGACATGGACTGATTGGTAGGTCATGCCCAGCCAATCTTCAAGAGCTTTTTGAGAAAGTTGCCAGGAAAATGGATAAAAGCAAAGCAATGGATGATGCCTACATGGACTTTAGTAGGGCACTTGACAAGGTCCCACATGGGAGGCTGGTCCAGAAGTTTCAGTCACTTGGCATTCAGGATGAGGTAGTAAATTAGATTAGACATTGGCTTTGTGGGAGAAGCCACAGAGTGGTAGTAGATGGTTGCCTCTCTGACTGGAGGTCTGTGACTAGTGATGTGCTGCAGGAATTGGTGCTGGGTCCTTTATTGTTTGTCATCTATAAAAATGATATGGATGTTAATGAGGTTAACTGGATCAGCAAATCTGTGGATGATGCCAAGATTGGGGATGTAATAGACAATAAGGAAGGTAATCATGGCTTGCAGAGGGATCTGCATCAGCTGGAAAAATGGCAGATGGAATTTAATGCAGACAAGTGAGGTTTTGCAACGGTGGGACTAACCAGGGTCTTACATAGTTAACAGTTGGGCACTGAGCAGTATGGTAGAACAATGGGATCTGGGAATACAGGTCCATAATTCATTGAAATAGTGTCACAGGTAGATAGGGTTGTAAAGAAAGCTTTTGATATATTGGCCTTCATAAATCAATGTACTGAGTACAGGAGATGGGATATTATGTTGAAGTTGTACAAGACGTTGGCGAGGCCTCATTTGGAGTACTGTGTGCAGATTTGGTCACCGACCTACAGGACAGATGTAAAAAAGATTTAAAGAGTGCAGAGAAAATTTACAAGGATGTTTCCAAGTCTGGAGGACCTGAGTTATAAGACTGAATAGGTTAGGTTTGTATTCTTTAAAATGTAGAAGGCTGAGAGATTTGATAGAGGTATACAAAATTATGAGGGGTTTTGATAGGGTAAATGCAAGCAGACTTTTTCCACTGAGATTGGGTGGAACTACAACCAGAGGTCATGGGTGAAGGGTGACAGTTGGAAAGTTTAATGGGAATATAAGAGGAAGCTTTGTCTCTCAGAGGGTCATATGAATATAGAATGAGCTGCCAGTACAAGTGGAGCAAGCGAACTTGATTTCAACATTTAAGAGAAGTTTGACTAGGTACACGGATGGTAGGATATGGAGGGCTATGGTCTCAGTGCAGGTCGATGGGAGTAGGCAGCTTAAATGGCTCAGCATGAACTAGATAAGTAGAAAGGGCTGTTTCTTTGCAGTACTTCTCTACGACTATGTAAAAAATCTGGTAAGTGAAGATGCTTCCAAAAATAATGAAAAGAAAGGTTTCTAAATATCAAAAAAAGTTCAAAGTACATCTATTATCAAAATATGATTATAGTAATTTGCCTCCTGTAAAAGAGCAGTAAACAGTGAGAAAAAAACTAAATCAAATCACACTCCGTCTTTAAAACTAAATCAATTCTCTTAGGTACACTGTTGTGCAGTTTTATATGAAAAATTGGTTGGTAGGTTATTCCAAGCTTCTTGGAAATCTTCCTCAGTTCTTCTGCAGATTTTGGCTGTCTTGCTGGCTTCTGTCTCTCCAGGTAATCCCAGACAGTCTCAATGATGTTGAGATCAGGGCTCTGTGGAGAACTCCTTGTTCTTTTCACTGAAGGTAGTTCTTTATGACCTCGGACTTGTGTTTGGGGTCATTGTTCTGCTGCAGAATGAAGTTGGGAGCAATCAGACGCCTTCCTGACGGCACTGCACGATGGATGAGAATCTGCTTGCACTTCTCAGCATTGGGAATTCCATCAATTCTGAACGAATAACCAACTCCATTTGCAGAAACGCAGCTGCAAAGCTGCAGGGAACCTCTACCATACTTCACTGTTGGCTGCAGACATTCATCCAGGTAGCACGCTCCAGCTCTTCAATAGATAAACTGCCACCTGCTTGAAACAAAAAAATCTAAAATTTTGACCCGCCAGTCCAGAGCACTTGCCGCCTTTGTTCTCCACCCCAGTCATTGTAATTTTTTGGCCGTAGTTGAGTCTCTTGGCTTTGTTTCTACTTTGGAGGAATGTTTTTTTTTCGTCAGCAACTGTTCCATGAGGACCACATCTGAGAAGACTTCTCCAGACTGTAAAAGGCTGTACTTGGGTTTCACTGAGTTCTAGGCTGCTGGCAGTGCAGTGATTTAGAAGGGACATCAGTTGGATGAATCCCTCGTCTGCTGCACTCAGTTGTCGTGGCCGACCACTGCGTTTCTGGTTCTCAATCTTGTCTATTTCTTTGCGCTTCTTCAGAAGAGCTTGGGCAGCACATCTTGAAACTCCTTCCTGCCGCGAAATTTTTGCTTGGGGGAGACCTTGCTGATGCAGGATGACCACCTTGTGTCTTGTTGCTCTGTTCACTCTTGCCATGGTGTAAGAGTTGTTGATTTCCTGAGGTTCTCATAACTTCTACCTGATGGCAACATCTGAAACAAAATTTATTTTTAAAATCTTGGGTGCCTAAGACTTTTGAACAGCACTGCGCATGTGATTAGTTTGTAAAAAACTGGGCAACATGCTATTAAAAAATGTAAAGGCGTTAGAAGGGGTGCAGAAGAGACATTAAGAAATCTTCAGCTGCAGTAAAAGTCTGGAAAAGCTGTATTGTTTTCCTTATAAACCACCAGCATTTTGTGTGTGTTGTTTGAATTTCCAGCATCTGCAGATTTCCTCGTGATTGCTCAGATGAACTGATATTACTATTCAAGAATTTTAAGGTGAATGAGGCAAAAACTTTTTTTCAGTTGGTCCTAGGTCAAGAAGACAAGATTTTAAAATATTTGGTAAAAGATGTAAAGATGCCTTGAGAAAAATCCTTTGTAGTGCAGTGACTTCAGACAAGGAGGAACTTCTTCAGCCAGAGGGTGGTGAATCTGTAGAATACGTTGCCACAGGCGGCTGTGGAGGCCAAGACTTTGTGTATATTTAAGGCAGAGGTTGATGGGTTCTTGATTAGTTGGAGCATGAAGGGATACAGGGAGAAAGCAGGAGATTGGGGGCTGAGAGGGAAAATGGATCAGCCGTGATGAAATGGCACAGAAGACTCGATGGGCCAAATTTTGTTCCTTATTATCAATGAGTAAAACACTGGTGAAATGCTGATGTTATCAACATAATAGAACTAGCTACATTGTTCAGCCAAGGACTGAAACCACTACTTATATTCAAGCTAAAAGTGCAAGATTTAACATTGCTTTATGAATCACTCATCAACTCAAATATTCTTATAGAAATAGCAGGCAGAAGCTGCGCCTGTCTTACTGCCAATTTATACCAACAGTTCCCCGCTGTAGTCCTATATAATTTGAAGGTTTTGTACTCAAGCAACATCATCTATTGGTCATAAAACAAACATTTAAGAGGATTAACTTTCTCCTTCACAAACCTTCACCTTCATCTACTAGAGGCTGAGTAAACCTCAAGATAGCAGACACAAAAACAACATAGGTCAGCTGCTCTGCATACACAGGAACGAGACCAAGAGAAAAATAACAGGAACATTACAGCAGGTCCGGCTGGGAGGAAACAGGATTTCATGTTCCGGGCTGAGAGAAAAGTGGCAGTGAAGGTGAACACAAGTGATTGTGCAGATTTTAGAAACCTTGAGCAACCCACAGAAAACACTGCCGAGCCCCAGCGAGGTCTCTTGATGAAGGGTCCCAGCCCGACTAATTATGCCCCTTCCACAGATGCCGCCTGACTTCGCTGAGTTCCTCCAGCATTTTGTGTGAGTTGCGGAGAAGGTGTTGGGGTGGGAGGGTGGATGAGGCAAAGGCCTCATGAGGAGCTGGTCAGAAAAACGCACGGGGGGGGGGCAGTGAAAGCAAAGATCTTTAAAATGCCAATACGCGGGTGTGAAACTATTAGAATGCAGGGGATCGATTCTGTGGAGAGAGAAAACCCGAGCTGATGGATAACCTTACAGCAGAGCTGGCTAATTTTGACTCAAGCATAAAGAGCCGACGGCGGGACAAGGGATCGAAAATCTCCCAGCGCTTCGACGCCGATCGCCCTGACGGTGGCAGCCAGCGCATGCGCACTAGGAGCCAGACGGCAGGGGGGAGTGACGGGCGCATGCGCACTAGAGGCCTGACGGCAGGGGGAAAGCGATGGGCACATGCGCCCTAGAAGCCAGGCGGCAGGAGAAAGAGACGGGCGCATGCGCGGGTGGAAAGCCGGCCGGCGTTCCCCCTGCAGCTCGAGCATGCGCACTGGGGATTTCGTTTTGGCGGCTACCTGCCCGAGGGCGGGAAAAGTCGTTGACGCTTTTCTTTTATAAGATTTTTTTTGTAATGCCGTTGGTGGCGCCCGGGAATCTTCAGACAGAATCCAAGACTCGGGAATTTTTGTTTTTTCATTACAGGTTAAATCTAAAAGACCTCCGGGGTTAATGGAGGCGGCAGTTCGACAGGTAATGGGATCAGTGTGTGCTCTGTTCCTGAAAACACCCGGAGAGTCCATGCATGGAGTTATGGACTGATGATTAAGCGATTTCTCCAAAATATCAACTGTTTCTCGTTCTCCAAACTGATGAATTACATTTTTCTTAAGTGCATGTAAAGGCTTCCATTTCACCTTTTGCATTTAAACATTTACAGAGTTGTGAAGGTAGATTCACTTCAGAATATCCATCCAGTTGTGCATTACTGGGGGGGGGGGAAAGTGGCCACCTCCATTGCTTATGCAATGCTGTGAAAGGATGGTAGATCAGTCATCCAAACCTCCTGTGGAGAGGCCTTGACAATCTTACAAGAATTTAAAGCAGAAAATCAAAATGAAAGAGAAGCAGAACAAAAAAAAAACTGCCAGATTCAATATTGCTGTAGCAATCATCACTCATTTGTGGAAGACCTTTTGTCAGAACCCTGAAAGAGTGGAACCACACTGGTTTTGTTTTACCAGAATTATATGCGCCCTCAGTTAATTCATCTTGTTGATCATGCTTCCTGAATTAGGAGCATAATGGCCAGCGAGGAAGGTTGTCAAAGTTTGCAGAGGGATCCAGACCAGCCGGAAACAAGGCTGATAAACGTCAGATGGAATTTAATGTAGACAATTGTCAGGTGTTGGGAGGGGAAACCAGGTTAGGACTTAACAGTTCTGTGCAAAAGTCTTAGACACATATACCGTATATGGCAAGTGCGCCTAGGACTTCTGCACAGTACTGTATTTGTCAACTTGGAGCGGAGAGCGAGGTTGTAAATCTGGCGGGAGCAAAGGATGTCGGGAATGGCGCAAATGGAGCGCCATGGGAGTAACGTGGGACAGATGGCAGGGAAGGTATGCCAGAGGTGGTGGGTGCAGGCATACCCAGCCCTGAGACACCAGGCAAGATCATTTGATTTCAAACAATTTGTTTACAGAACATAGAAATCCACAGCACATTACAGGCCCTTCAGCCCACAATGCTCTGCCGACCATGTAACCTACTCTAGAATTTCTCTACCGCATAGCCCTCTATTTTTCTAAGCTCCATATACCTGTCTAAGAAATTCTTAAAAGACCCTATTGTATCCACCTCGACCACTGTCGCTGGCAGTGCATTCCATGCATCCACCACTCTCTGTGTGAAAAACTTACCTCTGACATCCCCTCAGTACCTATTACCAAGCACCTTAAATCTACGCCCCCTCGTGTTAGCCGTTTCAGCCCTGGGGAGAAAACCTCTGGCTATCCACATGATCAATGCCCCTCATCATCTTATACATCTCTATCAGGTCACCCCACATCCTCCGTTGCTCCAAGGAGAAAAGGCCAAGTTCACTCAACCTATTCTCATAAGGCAAGCTCTCCAATCCAGGTAACATCCTTATAAATCTCCTCTGCACTGTCTCTATAGTATCCACATCCTTCCTGTAGTGAGGTGACCAGAACTGAACACAGTACTCCAAGTTGAGTCTAACTAGGGTTACCTGACAGCTCTTGAACTCAAACCCATGGTTGATAAAGGCCAACACACCGTATGCCTGCCAACCTGTGCAGCAGCTTTGAGTGTCCTATGGACACGGGTCCCAAGATCTCGCTGATCCTCCTCACTGCCAAGAGTCTTACCATTACTATTATATTCTGTCTTCAAATTTGACCTACTGATATGAACCACTTCACACTTATCAGGATTGAACTCCATCTGCCACCTTTCAACCCAGTTCTGCACCCTATCAATGTCACAATGCAACCTCTGACAACCCTCCAGATTATCCACTCCCAACTTTTGTGTCATCAGCAAACTTACTAACCCACTTCCTCCACCTACTTCCTCCATTCACGTCATTTATAAAAATCACAAAGAGGATAGGGGTCCCAGAACAGATCCCTTTGGAACACCGTCCTCCATGCAGAGTATGAACTGTCCACAACCCACACTTTGCCTTCTGTGGGCAATTCACAAAGCAAGGTCTCCATGCTTTGGATTCCATGTCTCATTACTTTTTGAATGAGCCTTGCGTGGGGAATGCCTTACTGAAACCAGATGCACTACATGCACTGCTCTACCTTCAACAATGTGTTTACTGAACATTACAGAATGTCTCTCTGGTGCTTCCCGCTTCCACCCCTCTCCCTTCCCCTTTCCCCCCAACCATGATTCCCCTCTCCCTGCCCCCTTCCCACTCTCAGTCCACAACAGAGACCCATATCAGAATCAGGTTTATCATCACACACATATGTCATGAAACTTGTTTTATTTTGTGGCAGCAGTACAGTGCAATGCATAAAATTACTACAGTACTGTGCACAGTGAATAGCGGAGAAGTGAAAGCACAACAAAAGGATCTGAAAATACAGATAAATACAGTAGTTCCTTGAAAGTGGTGTTACAGGTAGCTGAGAGAGCATTTGGCATTGAATTCAGTACAGTATTCAAGTACTGGGTTCAGGTCTTGGGAATGATGTTGAAGTTGTATAAGACATTGGTGAGGCCTAATTTGGACTGTTTTGTGTGCAGTTTTGGTCACCTGCCTGCAGGAAAGATGTAAACAAGGTTGAAAGAGTGCAGAGAAAATTTGCAAAGATGTTGCCGGGTCTGGAGGGCCCGAGTTATAAGGAAAGAATGAATAGGTTTGCACTTTATTCCTTGGAACGTAAGAAAATTGAGGGGAGATTTGATAAAGTTATACAAAATTATGAAGGGGGCAGATAGGGTAAATGCAAGCAGGCTTTTCCCACTGTCACGTACCCCGTGACGGGTTAAAGAACCAGCAAAAAGGGAAAACACATTTGGAGTCTGGTATTGCTATAATCTAATAGTGTTTATTAGTAACTACGCAATACTGTACTATAAATGCAGGTTAGCAATGATATATGTATACATAAATGTGGAAATAGGAACAAAACTAGGCTCTTTCAAACCTAGGGGCGATTGGATATAGTCTCACGATGATGAAGAGAGTTCAGTTCAGTTCGAAGTAGTTAGTTGAGTAGCATTAGAGAGAGAGGTGAGAGGTGAGCTGATGCTGTCGATCTTCCCGTTGTCTTCCGAAATCCTGTTGTAGTCACCGACTGTGACCATAACACATGCGACCGTTCTTCAGTGATGGAATTATCACCCAGGCGAGGGTGAACACACAAATAATACCCCACCGGTCACACCTTTTCACACTGCGAGAGCCACTGATCGATTTCCCCGAATCGATCCTCCAAAATCCCACCTTCATGTGGGCGCAACATAGCTCGTTCAGTGTCCAACACCATGTGTGTGTCTCTATCAGCAGACCTGGCATTTTTACCCCCACATGCTGGACACCAGCTGTCCATCAAACTGTTCCGCCCTCCTCTCTCTGTAAGAACTTTACAAGCAGGCAAGTGTCCTTGTGGAAAGGTAAACAAGCTTGTAGAGAAACCATAACATCAATCTTTCGAGCAGTCTTTTTCTCTCTCTCTCTCTCTCTCTCACTGCGTTGGATGCCCCCTCTCTCTCTTAATAGCAGTACAGTTCATAGGGTCAATTCTGGACCCTGTCACACCACTGAGGTTGTGTGGGACCACAACTAGAGTTCATGAGTTAAAGGTGAAAGGTAAAAAGTTTAACGGTTACACGAGAGTAAACTTCTTCACTCGGAGAGTTATGAGAGTGTGGAACAAGCTGCCAACGTGCGAGTTCGATTTCAACATTTAAGAAAAGTTTGGATAAGTACATGGATGGGAGGGATATGGAGGGCTATGGTTCCAGTGCAGGTTGATGGGAGTAGGCAGTCTATATGGTACAGCACAAACTAGATGGGCCAAAAGTCCTGTTTCTGTGCTGTACTTTATGATTGTATGAGACAAGAACTAGAGGTCATAAATTATGGGTGAAAGGTGAAATATTTCAAGGTACCTAAGGGGAGTCTTCTTTACTCAGAGGACAGTGCAAGTGTGGAACGAGCTGCCAGTGGAATTGGTGGATGCAGTGGATTGCAACACCTAAGAGAATATGGATGGAAGGGGTATGGAGGGCTATGGTCCATGTGTGGGTCAATAGGGCTGGGCAGAATAACAGTTTAGCATGGACTGGATGCGCCAAAGAGACTTGCTCTGTGCTGTAACTCTGACAAAGAAATGTCAATGCTGGAAGTTGGCCAGCATTTGTACTGGAGATTATCAATTGCATTTCCGTAGAGGTTGTGTGAGGATAACATAGATTGGTAGATTGTTTTCTTGTTAGGCAGGCTGTCAATGCTCACATATGGAGATACATTGGGTAGATGCTAAAAGTTGCTGTTTCCTGTGCAATTAATGCACTGGCCCAGGGTCCAACCAACTGTGTAAAGCTGGCATCTCAAATTGACTTTTGTCTCATTAGTATTCACAGGTGAAACACAGAGGGAGAATGTCTTTTCCAGGTGTCAGATAGACCAGGTTATCTTTCGCAGCTAAAATGGCACTTAACTCAAAACGTTACCTGCCTAAGATCAGACATGAATCAAAGTATTGAATGCAATCATTCAATCATTGACACCAGTCACGACTCAATGGACATAATGTGTTTTCCCTCCAGATTATAGAAAACCTCGTTACTAAAATAAAACATGATAACAGAAGATTGCAAAGACCTCCTGCACTCGAAGGAGATCTGTTAGTATGGGTTAATGCTGTGAACTCCAGTTTACGTTCCCACAGAGAGGGGCTGTTTTGTATTGTGACAGGTAGGTGCATCAAACTGAGACAAATTAGCTTGACAGATTTGATAGATTGATTCTGGATTTGGCCCCGATGCTAATTTTGAATGGTTCCAATTTGTTCAGTGGCAGCTGCCGGACAATGGATCGCCAACGATCAAACCGATAAGTTTTACAAAGGTAAGCATGTTTTCCAAACCCATTTGGACTTTTAAAGTTGGTTCTTATACATTGCTGTGCATTATGCTGATGGAAATTGTGTTTAAAATATGCTAGTAGAATGTAGAATCACCGAATGATAACTCTGGAAAGAATTGTACAGCACAATAGAAATCTGCTGAGGTCATCAAGTCTTTAGCAGTTCTTTCAAGTACAATCCAAGCAGTCCCTTTGTTTTCTGCTCCAGATTCCTGCATCTGGCATCTCTTATGTCTCTAGTCTCTTTGGATTACCTCACATATGTCTCTAGTCTCTTTGGATTATTTTATAAAGGTTGCTCTTGATTCCATATCAGCCTGCAAATTTCCTAATCGCTCAACAAGCTAAAAACTCTTCATATTATCTCTGGTCTTTTTGCCGAAATCTAGGCTTCCTGTTTATAGATCCTGTAACCACTGGATACATTCACTCTGTCTGAGCTATTTCTTTGATTTAACATACATCTATCAAATATTCTCTTGTGTAGCTGGTAAATCATACCCAAGTGATAAATCTCTTCACAACCTAAAACCTGATGTACATAATTGGGTGCAATCTGCCAATGAGTCAAACTATTGTTTGTACAGTGTATTAGTGTAAAGCTGATATACAGTATCACTTCTGACTTACAAACAGTTTCACATACAGTAAAAGGGATAAACAGCATTTTTGTTTGTCATTTCTAGCAGCCATTATGTTCTCCTTTTGTAATCTCAGATTATGATTAATTTCTCATAGCTTCATAGAACACTGCAACACAGAAGCAGATCCTTTGACCCATCTAGTCTGTGCCAAAATATTAATGTGCCTAGCCTCATCGACCTGCACCTGGGCCATAGCCCTCCATACCCCTCCCATCCTTGTACCTATCCAAATTTCTCTTAAGTGTTGAAATCGAGCACACGTGCAGTATTTCTGCTGGCAGCTCATGCCACACTCTCACGCCCCTTCAAGTGAAGAAGTTTCCCCTCATTTCCCCTAAATAGTTCACCTTAACCCGTGACCTCTAGTCTGAGTCAAACCTCTGAGTCAAAGTCAGTGGAAGGAGCATGCTTGCATTTAGCCTATCTATACTTTTCATAATGTTGTATACCTCTGTCCAATTTCCCTACATCCTTCTATGCTCCTCATCACAAGCAATGTGCCTTTTTTCATTCTGGCATCTTCCCCCTTCATTTCCAGTTCCAAAGAAAGGCCTCGGCCAGAACATCGACTGCTCATTCCCATGGATGCTGCCAGATCTGCTGAGTTCCTCCAGCATTTTGCTTGCGTTGCTTTGGATTTCCAGCATCTGCAGAACCCCTTGTATCTGCTGTTTTTCAGCCCATTTCCCCGGCTGGCCCAGATTCCATTGCAAGCTTTGATAATCTCTCGGTCCACTGTACCACCAATCTTAGTGTCTTGATCTGCAAATTTACAAACAAGAAGTGACTTGATCTGCAAATTTTCTGATCCAGTTTACCACATTATCATCTAGGTTGTTGATAGAGATGACAAACAACAATGGACCCAACACTGATCTTTGGGCAACACCACTTGTTACAGGCCTCCAGTGAAAGAAACAACCATCTACTACCACTCGCTGGGTTCTCCCACAACGCCAATGTCTAATCCAGTTTACTACCTCATCTTGAATACCAAGTGACTGAACCTTCTTGACCAGCCTCTCATGCTAAAGTCCATGCAGACAACATCCATTTCCTTACCTTCATTAACTTTCCTGTTAACTTTCTGAAAAACTCTATAAGATTGGTTAGACAATTTCTTCCATGCACAAAGCCATGTTGACTCTCCCTAATCAGTCCCTGTCTATTAAAATACTTATATATCTGGATCCTTAGAATACCTTACAATAACTTGACAGCTACCGATGTCAGGTTCACTGACCCAAAATTTCCCGGTTTGTACTTGGTGCCTCTCTTAAACAACAGAACAACATCAGCTATCCTCCAATCCTCTGGCACCTCACCCACAGCTACAAATATTTTAAATATCTCTGCTTGGGCCCCTACAACTTCTGCACTAGTGTCCCACAGGGGCCGAGGCAACAGCTTGTCAGGCCATGGGAATTTATCCACCCTAATTTGCCTCAAGACAGCAATCACCTCCTCCCCTGTAATTTGTATATGGTCCATGATCTCAGTGTTGCTTTGCTGCTCCCCCATGTCTTTCAGCTTCTTCCATAGATGACCTCTCTGATCTTCCAGAGTGCCAATTTCATTCCTTGCTATCCTTTTGCTCTTAATATATCCGTAGAAGCCCTTGGGATTCTCCTTCACCTTGGCTGTTAAAACAACGTCATGTCTTCTTTTAGCCCTCCTAATTTCCTTCTTAAGTGTTCTCTTGCATTTCTTAAGTACTCCTCAAGTACCCCATTTGTTTCTTCCTGTCTATACCTGCTATGCATCTCCTTCTTCTTAACCAGGGCATCAATATCTTTCCAAAACCAAGGTTCCCCAAACCTGTTATCCTTTCCTTTTATTCTAACAGGAACATACAAACTCTGATAATTTCCCTTTCGAAGGCCTCCACTTACTAAATACACCTTTGTCAGAATATAACCTGCTCCAATCCACACTTGCCAGATCCTTTCTGACACCATCAAATTGGCCTTTCTCCAATTTAAAATCTCAACCTAAGGACGAGACCTGTCCTTCTCCATAATTACCTTGAAACTATTGGCATTATGTACCATCTTCTTCGCCATGAGTTAAACTGTATTTTCTTCCTATATCTGGCCTCACTAGCACATGGCATGGATAGCAACCCTGACATCACAATCCTAGAGGTCCTGTCATTCAACTTAGCATCTAACTCCTTGAACTCACTTCTCAGGACCTTGTCACCCCCTCCTTCCCGTGTCATTGGTGCCGATGCGGACCATGACCTCTTACCCTCCCACTTAAGAATGCTATGGTCTCGATTCAAGATGTCCCTGAGCCTGGCACCTGGGAGGCAACATATCATCTGGGAATCTTGTTTTTGTCCACAGAACCTCCTCTCCGTTCCCCGAACTAATGAACCCCCAATCACAAAAACTCACCCTTTCTGAGCCACAGAGCCAGAAATGACTGCTGTGGCTTTCCTCAGCTCCACTTACCTGTGTCCTACACCTTTTGTTGTAACTTCCTCCATGTACGACCTGTCAATCAACCCTACAGCCTCCTGAATGATCCATTTCCAGATCCAATTCCATGAAATTGAAAGAGCTACAGCTGGATGCACTACTTGCAGGTGTAGTCATCAGGGACACCGGAAGGCTCCCTGCCCTCCTACTTTCTGCAGGAGGAGTATTGGACTATCCTGCCTGTCACTGCCCTAAATATGTGTACAATGTCCTGTGTATGTTACTAAAAAGGGCTTCTTTGGTTTGTTACGAGTAGGAATGCTTCTTTGTCTGTTAAAAGTTTCTCTTGCCGTTGTTTCACTTTAGAATGGCTGATATGGTAATTGTATTCATTTGTTAATCAATGGGGAAGGTTATTGTGTTTTGTGAGGCTGGGACCTTGGGGGAGGGGTTGCGCGGGCTTGGAGAGTCCGGAGGGAGACGCCGAGGAAGGAGGACGTGCGCTCGGGAGACCACCGGGGAGTCCGAAGTGGGAGTTTCGGGAGGACGACCACCTAGGAGTCGAATGGTTCGCTGGATGAGCTCCACCGATGTGCACTAAACTGACTGAACTTTGATAAGTTGGCGCCTTTTGTTTTTTTTCTTGTGTATATATATATATATTGTACTGCCTAATACTCTTTTAATTTTAGTAAACTCTTTAAAGTGTATTTCATAACGGTATTTGTTGTGAGTTTGATACTGCCGGCGGGGGGCGCGAGGCATAAACTTGATTCTCACAGCACCTGCGTGAACGGGAGGCGGGGTTGGTGTGTGGCTGGATTTCTTTTTCCCCTAGACATATACCAGCCTGTTGGGTAAGTGTTACATTTGCAATAAAAAAGAACGGAAAAAATTAAATGAAGCAAACAAAATCTACCTACCCCCTTTGCTTCCCCTTAAAGAGTCTTGATAAGCCAAAGCCTGAACTATCCACTCTAACACTGGCCCACTCACACAATGGCCACTTCATTTTAAGCCAACTTCTTTTCATTGTCCCTTGCCAAGTGCCTAATTATCCAGCATCTACTCGGGAACTGTGGCATGCAGCAGTCCAAACTCTCCCTGCTAGCTTCTTTTGAACTCTCTCCTGATACACAATCAAACATCTCTTCAGGAACTGTGACGTGCAGAATGTTCATTTTTACCTCGATGAATTTGTTCCAGTCTTTCAGCATGGATAATCATTTGTTTTTGCTGTCTAATCTCTCCTTGTCACATCCTTTGTTCTACCCCCCTTCCTCCTCTCCATCTTCAAACTAGTTTATCTCATATCTTTGCCAATCCTGTTGGAAGTTCATTCCGAAGGGCTTTTATTGTGCTGTAGGTTTTATATGTTTTCTATGTTTTTTGTTTCTATCTGTAAACCTACTGCTATCTGAGTACCAAAAAACTTGATAATTTTTTTCTAATTTACAGCTTTCCATGTATTTAGCTTGGTTTTCGTAATGGAAATTCAGCTCTAGGTTACAACGGAATGAATTTCAGAGGCATGGTACAAAATGATGCTTTATTTAACACTGTTAGGACCATAAGACCATAAGATATAAGAGCCGAAGTAGGCCATTTGGACCAAAGAGTCTGCTCCGCCATTTAATTATGGGCTGATCCAATTCTTCCAGTCATCCCCACTCCCCTGCCTTCTCCCCATACCCTTTGATGCCCTGGCTAATCAAGTTCTAAGTGGACGTCCTTCAATCCTGAAGTTGTGCCCTCTTGTCCTAGACTCCCCTACCATGGGAAATAACTTTGCCATATCTAATCTGTTTCAGCCTTTTAACATTTGGAATGTTTCTAGGAGATCCCCTCTCATTCTCCCAAGCTCCAGGGACTACAGCCCAAGAGTTGTCAGACGTTCCTCATATGGTAACCCTTTCATTCCTGGGATCATTCTCCTGGATCTTCTCTGAACCCTCTCCAATGTCAGTATATTCTTTCTAAAATAAAGAGCCCAAAACTGCACACAATACTCCAAGTGTGGTCTCACAAATGCCTTATAGAGCATCAATGTCACATCCCTGCTCTTATATTCTATACCTCTAGAAATGAATGCTAACACTGCATTCGCCTTCTTCATCACTGACTCAACCTGGAGGTTAACCTTTAGGGTATCCTGCACAAGGACTCCTAAGTCCCTTTGCATCTCTACATTTTGAATTCTCTCCCCATTTAAATAATAGTCTGCCTGTTTATTTCTTCCACCAAAGTGCATGACCATACATTTTCCAACATTGTATTTCATTTACCACTTCTTTGCCCATTTCCCTAAGCGATTAAGACTCTCTGCAGGCTCTCTGCTTCCTCAACACTACCTGCTCCTCCACCTATCTTTAGCTACAAATTTAGCCGCAAATCCATTAATACTGTAGTCCAAATCATTGACATACATTGTAAAAAGCAGCGGTCCCAACACTGTCCCCTGTGGAACTCCACTGGTAACCGTCAGCCAGCCAGAACAGGATCCCTGTTTTCCCACTCTCTATTTTCTGCTGGTCAGCCAATGCTCCACCCATGCTGTAACTTCCCTGTAATTCCATGGGATCTTATCTTGCTAAGCAGCCTTATGTGCGGCACCTTGTCAAAGGCCTTCTGAAAATCGAAGTATACCACATCTACTGCATCTCTTTTGTCTACCCTGCTTGTAATTTCCTCAAAAAATTGCAGTCAGGCAGGATTGTCCTTTCAGGAAACCATGCTGGCTTTGGCCTATCTTGTCATGTGCCTCCAGGTACTCCGTAATCTCATCCCTAACAATCGATTCCAACAACTTCCCAACCACTGATGTCAGGCTAACCAGTCTATAGTTTCCTTTCTGCTGCCTCCCACCCTTCTTAAATAGCAGAGTTTCCCGACATCCGGTACAATGCCAGAATCTATCGATTCTTGAAAGATCATTGTTAATGCCTCCGCAGACTCTCCAGCTACTTCCTTCAGAACCCAAGGGTGCATTCCATCAGGTCCAGGAGATTTACCGGTATTCACCCTCAGACCATTAAGCTTCCTGAGCACCTTCTCAGTTGCAATTTTCACTGCACATGCTTCACTTCCCTGACACTCTTGAATGTCCGGTATGCTGCAGATGTCTTCCATTGTGAGGGCTGATACAAAATACGCATTCAATTCCTCTGCAATCTCTGCATCTCTCATTATAATATCTCCAGCACCATTTTCTATTGGTCCCATATCTACCCTCAACTCTCTTTTAAGCTTTATATACTTAAAAATTTTTTAGTATCTTCTTTGAAATTAGTTGCCAGCTTCCTTTAATAATTAATCTTTTCCTTCCAAGTGACCTTCTTAGTTTCCTTCTGCAAGTTTTTAAAAGCTTCCCAATCCTCTATCTTCCCACTAGGTTTGGATTCCTTGTATGCCCTCTCTTTTGCCTTTATTTTGACTCTGACTTCACTTGTCAGCCACGGTAGTGTTCTTCTTCCATTTGAAAATTTCTTTTTTGGAATATATCTGTCTTGCACTTCCATCATTTTTCGCAGAAACTCCAGCCAATCTGCTCTGCTGTCCTTCTGCTAGTGTCCCTTTCCAGTCAACCTTGGCCAGTTCCCCTCTCATGCCATTGTAATTTCCTTTATTCCACGGAAATACCGACACATTAGAATTCAGTTTCTCCTTCTCAAATTTCAAGGTGAACTCGATCATATTGTGATCACTGTTCCCTAAGAGTTCCTTAACCTTAAGCTCTCTTATCACCTCCAGATCATTGCACAGTACCCAATCCAGCACAGCCGATCCCCTAGTGGGCTCAACAATAAGCTGTTCTAAAAATTCATCCCTTAGACATTCTACAAATTCTCTGTCTTAAGGTTCAGTACTAGCCTGATTTTCCCAATCCACTTTCATGTTAAAATCCCCAATGATTATCATGACATTGCCTTTCTGACACGCCTTTTCTATCTTCTGCTGTAATTTGTAATCCAATCTCAGCTGCTGTTTGGAGGCCTGGTTACAACTGCCATTAGGGTTATTTTACCCCTGCCATTTCTTAACACAACTCATAGAGACTCTACACCTTCAGATCCTATGTCATCCCTTTCTAATGATTAAATACTATTTCTTATACACAGGGCCACACCATCCCCTCTGCCTACTAACCTATCTTTTCAATACATTGTATAACCTTGGACGTTAAGCTCCCAATGGCAGCCATCCCTTAGCCAAGTTTCAGAGATGGCCACAACGTCATACTTGCCAATCTGTAGCTGAATTTCAAGATCATCCATTTTATTTCTTATGCTGTGTGCATTCAAATACAACACTTTCAGTCCAGTATTTGTTGCTTTCTGTTTTAACTGCATCACACCTCTATTGCCCTGCAACTCATCCCACTGGCTGTGGTTATGCCTCATCTCCTGCCTATCCTTTCTATCATCTCTGTTGCACGCTGTCTTTGACTTATTTCTGCTTTCCCCTTCCTCAGCCATATCACTCCAGTTCCCATCCCCCTGCTAAATTAGTTTAAACTGTCCCTAACAGCTCTATTAAACCTGCCTGCCAGGATATTGGACCCCTTTGGGTTCAGGTGTAACCACCCTTTTTGTACAGGTCATACCTCCCCCCAGAAGATGCCCCAATGATCCAGGAACCCAAAGCCCTGCCCCTTACACCAGTCTCTCAGTCACACATTAATATGCCTGATCATGCTATTTTTGTGCTTATTAGCACGTGGCGCAGGCAGCAATCCTGAGATTATTACCCTGAAGGTCCTGCTTTTCAGCTTCCTACCCAACTCCCTAAATTCTCTCTTCAGGACCTCCTCCCTTTTTCTACCTATGTCATTGGTACCAACGTGTACCAAGACTTCTGGCTGTTCACCCTCTCTCTTCAAATACTCTGCACTCGATCTGAGACATCCCATACCCGGGCACTTGGGAGGCAAAACATCATGCGGGTATGTCTATCAGGCTGACAGAACCTCCTGTCTGTTCCCCTCGCTATGGAACCCCTATGACTACCACATTCCTCATCTTCTTCTCTCTACACTGCGGAGCCAGGCCAGAGACCCGATCGCTGTGGTTATCCTCTGTCAGGTCACCCCTTCAACCGCATCCAAAACGAGATAACAATTACTGAGGGAGTTTGGCCATGGAGGGGGGTGGCTCTTTTTTAATTAAGAGGTTTTTTTCATCCCTTCCCTGACAGTCACCCACCTATCGAACTCCTGCAGCCTTGGGGTGACTAACTCCCTGTAGCTTCTATCTCCCGCTTACTTACCCTAATAAGCTGTTGATTATGGATGAATTAGTTAGCCCAGGATCCCTTAAGGAACAGCCTTGGTTGTTTGTGATAGCACAAATGAATTGCAAATGAGTTCTTTGTAAAAGGTTTGCATAATCCTTGCTTCTCATACATTGAGAAAGTCCCCAATCCCTCAGTTGCAAATGAGAAGTTGACTGTGGCTCAATTCTACGACCAACAAAAGAAATGAGTAATTCCTCATATGTGAAGGGAGAGACCAAATTTTTGCAGTGATTGATTCATAGTACTTATTCTCATCATTATTTTTACTTAACTGGCAAACATTTCTACAGTAGCAAAAACACAGTATTAGGAAATGGCAAAGATGATCTGGAAAGTAATATCCCATGTCTCTGTGGACATCTTTAGCAGGAAGTGTGATAATTAGGGGAGTGTAGGTTTAAGTTAATTAGTAAAGCAATTAACAGAGAGATGAGAAAATAGTTTCATCTAACAGGCTCCAGATCTCAGTGTCTCATGGCTGATAAAGACAGAAACCCTCAACTGAACAATTAAGAAGAGTCTGAAGCTCTGTAACATACAAGGCAATGCTGTGGAGTGAGAACAGGGCAGTTAATTTAACTCAAATAGTTTCCCTTTTCTGTGAACTTATTTCACATGTCTTAATTTTCCGTCATCATCTGACATTGGACTTCTGGTGCTCTGTGTTTGTCCCTGTACTTGACTCAAAGTGAGATCTCTAACCAAGTTGTAAACAAGTTCATAGATGTTCACCATGGTGGGCCGGATCTCAAAGAATGATGAAGTCGAGTACAGAAAGAAGAGAACGAACCTTACACAATGGTGTCTACACGAGGAAATCTGCAGATGCTGGAAATTCAAGCAACGCACACAAAATGCTGGTGGAACACAGCAGGCTAGGCAGCATCTACAGGAAGTACAGGTGACGTTTCGGGCCGAGACCCAGTGGTGTCGAGGTGACAATGGGAAGTGGGGCAGAATACACACCCCTCTTGGTATCTGTGGTGCTGAGGAGGAGATGGCTGAGAACTTCCAAGTTCCTATGAGTAAATATCACCAATTGCTTGTCCTGCCTTTTTTTCACAAATATACAAAAGTTTATTCACTCACAAAAACATAGAATAATCAGGAGTTCACAAAACTGCTTACAAGTTCAATTAAAATAGTAATACTATCAACTACAAAACACTCAAGCCTCTGCGGGGCCCACTGTTCTCGGAACTCTCCCATTGTGCCCATGGAGAGCAGATGCCCCTCCAAGGACATCTGGGCATGGATGTAATGCCGGAAGAGGGGCAGGCAGTTGGCTTGTGCAGAGCCCTAGTCTGCCGCCACCTGGTTCAATCACATAGATGCATTGGCCAAGAAATCATACAACTGCCTACCTATAAGGCACATTCACTGTAACTCTAACATTATATTCTGCAATCTGCTATTGTTTTTCCTTTGTCCTACCTTGGTGTAGTTATGTTTAGAATGATCTGCTCAGATGGCGTGCGAAACAAAGTTTTTCACTAATTAACAAAACTGTTACATTATACAGAATAAAGAATCTTTGAAAGTGTGCACGTTTGATCCATTAATTTTGATTTGTCCAGTTATAGAAAGGCTGTTATTCCAGCTGTCCTTGACTGCAAGGCAACCAGATACAGAAGATGCTGACTTAAATGAGAGGCTCGGCTCTTCATTGTTCAGACTGACATTTGAGGTATGAATAACGTATTCAACTCCCAATTGATCAGTTATTGTTTCTACTTGCTGTGTGTTTGAAGAAGGACAAATTACTGTTAATCTGGATATTGCTGACAAGGGCAGGAGTTATTGTTTATTCCCTAGCATTTCAGTAGAGCAGTCAAGAGTTTGCCACATTTCTCCGAAACACATGGGCCTAATTGGGTAAGAACAGGAGCTTTCTTGAAGGACAATTGCAAATTAGTTCAGTTTTACAACAACCTGGCAGTTTCATGTCATGTTTCTTGAGATGTGCACAAGACAAGCACATTAGAGATAAACGTATGGAACCATACGCTTAGGATGCTCCACAAAACGGCCTATTATACTACTTCGTTATTTGTTCCAAAATAGCTTGTCATTGAAATACCTCGTGCCACGGTAGGAATTGACCTCCTATTCCCGGAGCAGTAGTCCAGAAGTGAAATACAGCAGCAAACCATAAAAAGCTGGAGGAAATGGACAGTCCGCTTTTCTGGTTGAGGCCTTTCATCACCTCAACCCGAGGAAGGATCTCAACCTGAAACGTCAACTACCATTTCCATCCATCTTCTGAGTTCCTCCGGCATTTTGTGTGTTGCTGCAAATTTCCAGCATCTGCAAGCTCTTGTGTCTCCAGTAAACCACTTGGGCTTCCAGGATGCCAGTGCTATAACCCACTGCTAAGTTGTATCACTCTAGCAGTATTTAGACCATAAGAGATAGGAGCAGAATTAGATCATTTGGCCCATTGAGTCCGGTCCACCCTGTCACCATGGCTGATCCATTTTCCCTCTCAGCCCCAATCCCCTGCCTTCTCCCCATATCCCTTCATGCTCTGACCAGTCTCTGTCTTAAATATACCCATTGACTTAGCCTCCACAGCCACCTGTGGCAACAAACTCCACAGATTCACCACCCTCTGGCTGAAGAAATTCCTCCTCATCTCTGATCCAACTGGACGTTTCTCCATCCTGAGGCTGTGTCCTCTGCTCTTAGACTCTTCGACCAGAGAAATCATCCTCTCCAAATCTACTCTATCGAGGCCTTTCAATATTTGGTAGTTTCAATAAGACCCCTTCTGATTCTTCTGAATTCCAGTGAAGATATGATGCCAGTAATTAAATGATATTTACTATCATTTATGTGATTGTATCTTGGTTGCATCATAAAGAAGGGTTCTCTGTGTCTCAAGTGGTTAAAGTCAATAAATTGTTTGAACCTGAACCTTTCCAGGACAGTATGCCTAAACAATTTTTTACTTCACCCTGTACTTACATAAATAAAAACAGATTCAATTCTGGATATCCTACTTCAATTGCACACCCCCTGATACACAATACCTTTCCAATATCCATATGATGCAAGTCAGGACCATAAAGGAATATTCGACCTGCTGAGTTCCTCCAGTGTGTTGTATGTGTTGCTTTGACCACAGCATCTGCAGTGTTGCTTTGTGTTTGATATTCTTCAACTGCCTGGACAATCCAACAATCAAGGAGCTTAATACTTAATCAAGGAGGCAAATCTTATTTGATTTGCCTCCTATCCACCACTTTAATTACCATGCAAAGCATAGAATTTCACTGTACTTTGGTATGTGCAACAATACTTCCCCATCCCCTTCACTTTCCACAGGGATCGTTCCCTCTGTGATTCCCTTGTCTATTTGTCCCTCCCCACTAATCTCCCTCCTGGCACTTAGCACTGCAAGTGGCCCAAGTACTACACCTGTCCATCCACCTCCTCCTTCACCTCCATTCAGGGTCCCAAATCGTCCTTCCAGGTGATGTAACTCTTCACCTGTGAATATGCTGTGTCCGGTGCTCCCGATGCGGCCTCCTCTACATCGGTGAGACCCCTGGTCGACTGGGGAACTGCTTCGATGAGCACCTCCACTCCATCTGCCACAAGCAAAACTTCCTTGTGGCCAAATGTTTTAATTTCCATTCCTATTCCTGTCTGACATGTGCTAACTAAGCTAAGATGAGGCCACCCTCAGGGTGGAGGAGCAACACCTTGTATTCTGTCCGGGTAGCCTCCAGCCAGATGGCATGAATATTAATTTCTCTTTCCAGTAAATAAATTCCCCCAACCCCCTTCCTCTATTTCCCACTCTGACCTTTTACCACTTCTCACCTGCCTATCAATTTCCCTGGACCCCCTCCTCCTTTCCCTTTCCCCTATGGTCTACTCTCCTCTCCGCAGAAATCCACACCAGGCTTACTTCCCTCACAGGAAAATAGCCACTCACAGGAGACCTTGCCCACGCCCAGGATTACGGCTGCACAGGTGGAAGGTCAACTGAGGAAGATCTGTACTAGCAAGGCGGCTGGACCGGATGGAGTTTCCCCACGATTACTGAGGGCCTGTGCGACTGAGCTGGGAGAACCACTACAGCACATCTTCAACATGAGCCTGGAGCAGAGAAGAGTACCCAGACAGTGGAAAACATCCTGTATTGTCCCGGTACCGAAGAAACCACAACCAAAGGAGTTGAATGACTTCAGACCTGTTGCCTTGACGTCGCACGTGATGAAGACCATGGAGCGGCTGATAATACAGAATCTGAGGCCACAAACCAGGCATGCCCAGGATCCTCTTCAGTTTGCGTATAAGGAGAAGGTGGGAGTGGAGGATGCTATCACGTATTTGCTGCACAAATCACTCTCTCACCTAGAGGGGGTCAGTTGTGCTGTGAGGATTACATTCCTTGACTTCTCTAGTGCCTTTAACACCATCCAGCCCAAGATCTTAAGGCACAAACTAACGGAGATGGGAGTAGACTCTCACATGGTGGATTGGATAGTGGACTACTTGACAGATAGACCTCAGTATGTGCGGTTGGGAGACTGTAGGTCTGACACGGTGGTCAGCAGCACAGGGGCGCCGCAGGGAACCGTACTCTCTCCGGTCCTGTTCACCCTGTACACATCAGACTTCCAATATAACTCGGAGTCCTGCCATGTGCAGAAGTTCGCTGATGACACGGCCATAGTGGGGTGTGTCAGGAATGGACAGGAGGAGGAGTATAGGAAACTGATACAGGACTTTGTGATATGGTGCAACTCAAACTACCTGCATCTCAATATCACCAAGACCAAGGAGATGGTGGTGGACTTTAGGAGATCTAGGCCTCATATGGAGCCAGTGATCATTAATGGAGAATGTGTGGAGCAGGTTAAGACCTACAAGTATCTGGGAGTACAGTTAGACGAGAAGCTAGACTGGACTGCCAACACAGATGCCTTGTGCAGGAAGGCACAGAGTCGACTGTACTTCCTAAGAAGGTTGGCGTCATTCAATGTCTGTAGTGAGATGCTGAAGATGTTCTATAGGTCAGTTGTGGAGAGCGCCCTCTTCTTTGTGGTGGCGTGTTGGGGAGGAAGCATTAAGAAGAGGGACGCCTCACGTCTTAATAAGCTGGTAAGGAAGGCGGGCTCTGTCGTGGGCAAAGTACTGGAGAGTTTAACATCGGTAGCTGAGCGAAGGGCGCTGAGTAGGCTACGGTCAATTATGGATAACTCTGAACATCCTCTACATAGCACCATCCAGAGACAGAGAAGCAGTTTCAGCGACAGGTTACTATCGATGCAATGCTCCTCAGACAGGATGAAGAGGTCAATACTCCCCAATGCCATTAGGCTTTACAATTCTACCGCCAGGACTTAAGAACTTTTTAAAAGCTATTATTAATGCTTTTTGAGATAGTGATTTAGATGTATATCATATTTTTTTTTACTGAGTTAAGTATTGTATGTAATTAGTTTTGCTACAACAAGTGTATGGGACATTGGAAAAAAGTTGAATTTCCCCATGGGGATGAATAAAGTATCTATCTATCTATCTATCTCTCCTATCAGATTCTTTCCTCTCCTGCCCTTGACCTCTCCCACCCACCTGGCTTCACATCACCTTCCAGCTAGCCTCTTTTCCATCCCTTACCCACCATTTTATTCTGGCATCGTCCCCCTTCCTTTCCAGTCCTGAAGAAGGGTCCAGGCTTGATATGTCGACTGTTTACTAATTTCCATGGATGCTGCCTGACCTACTGAGTTCCTCCAGCATTTTATGTGTGTTCCTTTGAATTTCCAGCATCTGAGGACTTTCTCTTGTTAATAATAAACCAATTCTAATTCACTTCCTTCACCACCAATTCACTGTATCTCCAGGTTATGCCATCTTCAATATGCTCTGCAGTCATTTACCTAGATGATCATGTCAATACTCCAAATCTGCAACCTCTGCCAACTTTTGTGAAGAATGGCATATTCTACCTGTGACAATCCATGGATTGTCACCTTGTCATGGTGGAGAAGCTTGTGTGGTCCTGAGATCCTGAGAGTGGTGCTGTCTGGAGCTGTGCTCCTGGTAGGGTCACCCATGGCGGTAAGATCGAGGGTGAGGTCCCTGACAAAGAACAATCCAACCAAGACCTCAACGGCGGAACAGGCGGACGAAGTTACTTGGAACTCAACGGCTGTGAAGGCGGATGAAGGCTGCAACAAATCCAATAGCTCCAATCGTTGTGGTTTCCATGCCATTGGAATCAGTTGGTTGATTTGTGATTTGCTTCTTGGAGTGCAACATCAAGTACACGTTGAACAAGTACATGCACAGGCGTCTTCGCTCTGTGATAGATCAACGGAACGAAAAGTGTCATCCTCGACCTCGAGGGATAGCCACGACGACGACGATGATGATGATTCTTCCTGTGACCTTAGAGTTTCCTATGGTGCTCTAATTTTCCCCCACAACCTAAAGATAGTCTAGTTTACAGATGAAACTCATAAATTCACCCTGGTATACAAGTCAGTGGTGGAACTTCGAGGAGGGGTTTTTGATGGGAATTAAGAATCTGATGTTAGTGTCAATGGATGCTTGACACTGGCCTGGTCAGTGGACCAAAGGGCCCATTTTCATGTTGTATGACTATATTAGTATCCCTCCCCATCATGTGCAAATTCGGGGTTCAGTTGTCCGCTGGGGAGGGAGTTTTCCTGTTAAGTGGACATCACAGTGGTGCAGTTCAAAACCACATTGGTTTCCTCCGGGTTCTCCAGTTTGCTCTACATCCCAAAAAAACCATTGCACCGAGGCAGTTCCACTCTCTCGACCTCAGAGAGGTCTGGTGGCGCAAACAAGCGTCACAAACTGGGCTCTTCTCTGGCTGCAGTGGATGACCATGACATCTTCTGTGCCGTGTCATGCCCTTTGCTCTCCACAAAGTGTCGCAGAATCATCTTCCTGGCTGTTGGATCTCACTGTAGGTCTCACCTGCCCGGTCTGCCAGAGCTGACTTCTCATGTTAGGACAGGCGAGTCCCTGTCTCACAGGGGTATGAGTCTGATGGCCACCCTCACCTTGTTTAGCCTACCTCTCAAAGCAGTGTACTGGGGGGTTTCCGCTGTCGCATGCAATCAGGCACTTGGAGCCACAGATGAGAGATGAGTGGGTATCAAAGGTGAGTGAGCTGCCCCAGAATGAAGACGACAAGTCCCTTCACCAGAAGTGCTTCACCTCCCTGGACACCCCTATGTCCATGATACTCACTTCCTAAACACACTGTCATGCTTTGCTTTGGAGTGAAGGAGGATGTCTTAACAGGTGTACAAGATGATGATAGATATAAATCAAGTGGACAGATGGAGACTTTTTCCTAGCATGCAAGTGGCTAATACAAGAGGGCATAATTTTGAGGTGATTGGAGGGAAGTGTAGGGGAGTGTGACAGAGGTAGGTTTTTTACAGGAAGTGGTAAGAGCATGGTGGAAGAGGCAGAAAAAATAAGAACATTTAAGGGACTCTTAGATATGCATGAGGATGTAAGGAAAATGGAGGGCTATGTAGGAAGGAAGGGTTAGACTGATCTTCGAGTAGGCTGAGAGGTCGGCACAATATCGTGGGCTGTGGGGCTGCATTGTGCTGTACCCTTCTATGTTCTATGTTCAGTTGCTGGAGGTCAATCCCGCAGAATCTGTCATAGCCAAAGAATACTAGCTGAAGCTTCTTTGTTATGGGCTAACTAAGTATACTCCAAGGGTAGTCATAGCCGAAGGGTGGTAATTGGGACGAGCTCCCACTGCTAAACAAATGCGCTTCATGGCATGTGTCTCAAACAGCCGAGTCCAACTCCTGGCCTTCACGTGTGGCACAGTTCTTATGCCCGGCGGAGCTGTTCTCACTGACAGGAGAAGGGGTAAAGGTGGCCCACTGGCACCTTAAAACCAGTTGCTCTGGGCAGATGGGGCTTGTTAACCACGGATGGGAGCTCATCTAGGAGAGGGAAATCTCCGATTTCAAACCTCCGCTGCCTTGCGGCCATACCCGCTCACAGGAAAGGCTTTGGGAGTAAACCCCGAGGAAAAATCCGGAGTCGGAGTCCGGAAGGCGGCTGACTGCTGTACCCAGCACTGGCACGGCAACTCCTGCGATGCTGCTGGCACCAAACTGTATCGACTTTCATCGTTCCTTTGGACCTGTCGTCAGCACGGAGAGGGGGGGGTCCCACTGCATGGGCAACAAACGAATCTCCATATCAACCCTGCCCTGGCTGGTGCCATGGAGAAGCCACTCACAGTGACTACCAGAGGCACAGTACCCATGGTCGACCATGACCGACGGAGGCCACAAGTATCTTTGACACATTTTGAATTCAGTGTTTCTTCATGCTTTATGATGAGGTTTTCTTTCCTTACCATCTTTGGATGTTGCAAATCCGAAATAAAATTAAAACATTACACTGGAAGTGTTCAACAAGGGGCAGTGTCCGTGAAGAGAGAAGCTGTTAACATTCCGATTGATGAATTTTCCCACTTTACAAAAACTCTGTGTTTCCAATTTTCTGTTTTAATTTCAGATTTTTTTTGTCTTTTCCTTGATGTGTTTCCTTGAGGTACAAAAATGTCCACATCAACAAAAAAAAATCCATTTTAACAAAACAAAACATAAATATTCAGACGCAACACGGGTGAATCTGCAGATGCTGGAAATAAATAAAAACACAAAATGCTGGCAGAACTCAGCAGGCCAGACAGCATCTATGGGAGGAGGTAGTGACAACGTTTCGGGCCAAAACCCGTCGTCACTACCTCCTGCCATAGATGCTGTCTGGCCTGCTGAGTTCTGCCAGCATTTTGTGTTTTTATAAATATTCAGACCATGAATTTGCACAGCGCATAATGAAAGATGACGTGTAATGTGAATTTGAATTGCTAGTTAATCTCATTCACTCTGACTTTCCTTTCTTCATTTAATTAGATTTCGGAGAGGAATAGCACCATTATGGCAGACTGCTTAACAATTCAGGATTTCTTGCACAGGATCAGTATTGTCAATCCACAGGTATTTAAATGACATATGGTAACTGGCTGACATTGTGGGGAAAAAATGTTAGAACACACCAGTATGCCCCTGTCGTAACCTCCAAATGTGTGAATCTAAAGCTGGAAAGTGATTAAAATGGATTCCTCTTTGTCAGCCAAGGCCTTCGGCCATCAAAGATATCTGTTGGTCCTCATGGTTTACAGGGTTCTCCATGGTTCATCAGGTCTGTTTGTTTCCAAGAGATTCAGCAGACAAATTTGGGGTGTAGAATAGAGTTTGTGGAAACGTTGGAGCAATGGTACATACAGGAATTTTAATCTAAATTTGCCTTTAGAGGGCCATTCCATTAGATAAATCACACATGTATTTGCACTTTTGTGCGTTTATGATCGGGCGGACTGGCTCTGTGGCCTGCAGTCAACGATCAACACAGCGCTGGATTGAAGTGAACTGAAACTGAACATTCCTACTGTTTCGCTGACTTTGTGCTTTGATATTTTATATTCTGTGTTCGCTCGTTTTTTTATTGCCATTCAGACAATTTGTTTTTTTCTTGAACGTTGGGGATTTGATGTTTTTCTTTGAACGGGTTCCATGGTGTTTCTTTGTTTCATTGCTGTCGATAGGAAGATGAATCTTGGGGACCTATACTGCGTGCTTTGATAATAAAAGTACTTTGAACATCCTTATTAGGCTGAAAGATTATTAGGAGATCCCCGTCCCTACTGTTCCCACCCCAACCCAATACCACTATTTATGCTGCTGAGTGGGGAGGAAAGTAGATTAAGCCAAACCGAGGACAAGTTCTGTGGTTTGTGAGCTTATTGGAGAAGAATGAAGACGATGGTTCCTTCGTCACATTGAAGCTCCTCTTTATCCTCTGAACCTCTTGTCACGGTAGAACCGATATGACTTTAGATCGAACATTCGGGTACAACTTAAAAAGAGGAGAATTCAGTAGTGTGAATGATTGGTTGGTAAGGAAAAAAACAGGAAACTAACAGTAACAAATCAAAATGGGAAAGTATTAGACATGGAGAAAAATATTAGAGAATAATAACAGTCACAATAGTTGTAAAAATGTTTTAATTACAGTAGAGAATTCAAAGGCAACATGAATGAATCTGCAGATGCTGGAAATATATAAAAACACAAAATGCTGGCGCTACCTCCTCCCATAGATACTGTCTGGCCTGCTGAGTTCTGCCAGCATTTAGTGTTTTTATTAATTACGGTGGATAAGCTTTCAAAAATAATTTCAATAACATTCCTTTACAATTTTAATTAAGACATTTATATTAAATAGTGGTACATTTTTGGGAAAGACCTGATCGAGTTTATTTTAAAAGTCAATTGGTTAATGCCTCGGGTTGCTGTATCATAAACTATGATATTAATAGTGGGGTTAAGTGTGCATGAGAAATGGTTCAATGGTTCCATTTAACAACGTCCATGAAAAGAGAAGGAAACCCCAAAGAATAAATGACAGTAAAATATTAGAACCTCAAAGCCCCCCTCTCTCCCCTCCCATGCACAAACAGCAGCAAAGTATCAACCCTCCCCCACTTATTTCAGCAGGAAGCATCATCACCCACCACCTACCAAGTGCCCTCAAAGAGAGACCACGATCTACAGTCCAACAAAAACTACTCGTTCACCCAACAATTCGACACACCACAGGTTCTCTCTCTGCTACTGTCTGCTATGTCATTTTTATTCAGAGTTCTCCAACTCAATAATCAACAGCAAACTCTCCCCTACCATTGAGAGAAAGAGAGAGACAGAGAGGGCACAATTGCCTGAGTACAAGGCTTCTGGCAGCTGATGCCACTGTTGGTGATGTTCCATTTCTCTCGCGACACCTCAGTCAGCAACACCGGCATGGAATCGGCCTGTCCAATGTATGTTTAGTTGCCACAATGTGTCGCCAATGCATAATGAAGCAGGCCTGGGTAAAATGTTCAAGTCCTGGATTTGCACATGGGGTCTGACTTATTTTGGTAAATTGCTGTGGAGTATCATCCATAGATACTTTTATAGCTAAGGTTTTAAGAATTTAACTTTTTCTCCTGCTTGCCCATCTCTCTCCTAAAAAACTTATAATCACATCTTTTATATTAGCCACCATCAGGCTACAAGCTGATCACACTCCAAAGCGAGATGGCCCTCAAAGTCTCTGTTCCCCCGCTCCTCAAGTAACTGGATACATTACCCTTCCAGATCAGTCTTAACCTTTGTCTCACCATCAGCTTTGTATGAGTTTTATTTTGTGTTACGTGTGGGTCTCTTGTGCTTTCTGAAACAAGCAGGACGATATTATAAAAAATAGCAGGGCAGTTCTCAACAGTGCACTGATCAGCTTTTATCTCCCGCTCAACGTTAATTACATGAACAGAAAATTATCCAATCATCAGCACGTCACTCTAGTGAAAACTTCGTGAGTGCACATTTGCTGCTGTCACATTGCTGGTATTACTATAGTTGACTTCAAAGGTACCTCACCGCAAAATGCTTTGGGATGTCCTGAAAGTAATGTGAAAGATGCTGTATGATTTATTCTTAAACATAAATTTCCAAAGCTCTGAATAAGAATTTTTTTTCCCTCTTTAGCTAAAAATTGAGTTTTACATTAAAGTAAATGAAGCTCTATCAAATCAAATTTTTGGGTAAGAATACTCATTTACTATCGCTTTGCTAGGGAATTGCATGATAACTTACTTTTTAAGCAAAATGTTTAAAATCAGGTGACAACTCAGATTTCCTGGGGGCGGGGGGGGGGGGGGGAGGTTGGGCTTACAGTTTTACCCTCTAGAAGATTGTTAGTCCCAAACACGAGAAAATCTGCAGGAGCTGGAAATCCAGGCAATGCACACAAGATGAGGAACTCAGCAGGCCAGGCAGCATCAGTGGAAAAGAGTAAACAGTCGATGTCCCTTCTTCAGGACTGGAAAGGAAGGGGAGAAGTCAGAATGGTGTGGGGAGGGAAGGAAGAAGTACAAGGTGGCAGGTGATAGGTGAAACTGGGAGGGGGGGTGAAGTAAAGAGCTGGGAAGTCAATTGGTGAGAGAGATAAAGGGCTGGAGAAGAGGGAGTCTGATAGGAGAGGACAGAAGACCATGGAAGAAAGGGATAGGAGAGGAGCACTAGAGGGAGATGTTAGGCAGGTAAGAAGATAAGGTGTGAGAGGGAGACAAGAAACGGGAATGGTGGGGGCAAGGAGCACAATTACTGGAAGTTTGAGAAATCGATGTTCATGCCATCAAGTTGAAGGCTACCCAGACGGAAAATATCAAGTGTTGATCTTCCAACCTGAGTGTGGCCTCGTTGTGGCAATAGAGGGGGCCATTGACTGACATGTTTGAATGGGGATGGGGAGTGGAATTGAAATGGGTGGCCACCGGGAAATCCCGCTTTTTGTGACAGATGTACTCAACACTCTGGGTCTCCCATTGTCTATATACAGTAATATCTATATTACCATGATGGATGGATAGATGGATATATGGATGGATGGTTAAATAACTTGGATAGATTAATAAATAGATGGATGGATAAATAATTGTGATAGGTAACCATGATGGATGGATAAATGGATATATTTTGATAGATACATATACATAGGGAGTGCACATCTTATGCATTTAAACCAGAACATGCCTGGGTACTAAGGGAAGCAATGGGATTAGGTTCCTGGGGATCTGATGGAGACTGTGCATCTTCATTAGTTTCTGGCGAGATCCAGAAGATAATATTGTCCCTTGTTCAAAAAGGGCAGTAAGGATAATCACAAAACTGTAGGCTGATGACCATTACCACAATAGGTGAGAAGTTGTTGGAGAACATTCTGAAGGACAGGACTTGTGTTCACTTGGAAACACAAACACTGATTAGAAGGAGTAAGTGCAGTGAAGATTATATCTCACAAATCTGATTAAGTGTTCTGAGGTGGTATTCAAGAAGATTGTTGAAGGCAAGACAGTAGATGCATTTTTGATAAGCTCCAACATGGTAGGCCAGTCCAGAAGGTGACCATCAGACCACAAGGGATCTGAGGACTGAGATGTGTTGGTGATGAAAGTTGGCTGGGTGATTGGAGACAGAGGTTCGTGGTAGATGAGTGTTTTTTTGACTGGAAACCTTTAACAATAGTATACCACAGGGACCTTTGTTGCTTATAATAAATGACTTGGATGAAAATCTGGTGTATGATTTGCAGATGACATAAATATTAGTAGAGGCACAGATAATGAAATCAGCTAGAAAGTTGGAGGAGTGATGGCAGAAGGAATTGAATCCAGGTAACAGTGAGGTAAAACACTTGGGGAAGTCAAATCCTGTTAGGACATAGAGAGCATAAATTTCATTTAAGTACAGTGAAACACTGGGGTGCAGGTGTGTAACTCCCTGAAAGTAGCTGCACCAGTGGATTGGGTAGTGAGAAAAGGCATTTGGAATACTTGCCTTCATAGGCTGGAGGCTTCGCTTAAAAGAGTTGGGATGCCATGTTGCAGTTTTACAAAACCGATTAGTCCTCACTTATAGAATTCTGTACAGTTCTGGAACCACAGTGCAAGCACAAGAGCAAGACTACTGAAGAGATTCACCAGGATGTTGCCTGGAATGGAGGGCTACCATTCGAAGAAGAAATTGGATAGGCCAAGTTTATTCTGACTGGAAATCGGAGGCTGAGGGGATGGCCTTGTGGAGGTTTACAAAATTCTGATGGGCATAGATAGGATATCGTTCTCATCGGGCAGGGAGTCGAGAATGAACAGATTTTTAAGGTGAGAGAGAAGAAATTTAAAGGAAATCTGAGGCGTATTTTACACAGAGGAAACACATATTTGGAATGAGCTGCCAGAGGGGATAGTAGAGCCAGGTACTATTACAACATATGACACCATGATTGCACAGTTTCACAATCCCAAATGCAGCAATGTTCAGTCCACCCAGGTATGATGGGAGTCAATTTATTTGTGAAATGAAGCAATTTATTGTTTTGCATGACATCATCAGGAAGATGTTCTTGTTTAGCAATCTTACATTTAACCAGATACTTGCAAGTCCAGCCCTTTCTTACATTTACCAGAAACTTGAAGGTCTCAGTCTCTGGTTCTGAGGTATCAAATAAGCATTAAATAAGTTAAAATATAATAAATTCTCTCGGCGAAATTCACATATAAATGTTGAACATACACTTGTCGCATAGCGTTATTTAAACACAAGTATGACCTTGTTCGTTTAAACACTGCCAACACTGGATTTTACCAATGATTAGATCAGGCTTGCAGAGACCCAGAACAGATGCTTCATTGCACTATAAACAAAATCAATTTACTCAATAAACAAATACTAGTTTAAAGACCATTAGAAACATACAGCACAGCAGCTTATAAATACAAAAACAATACAACTTAAGTAAAAACGCAATGAGCAGAGTACATGTTTGTATAAATTATGAACATAAAATAAATCCCTGCCACTTAAGTGATCGCTGAGCATGATGGACAGATGTACCTAATCATACGTGCTATTGACATTTAATTAATTGATATCTGCTCAAAAAAAGCAGTACATACAGGAAAATGATAAGACTACATTAAGCAATGCAAGTGAACTTTATTGATTCAATATTTACCCAATGTTCTGACCCAGAACAGAAAATACTCATTTGTACTTAAGTTCAGAATGAAGTATAAACATGAATTGTAAATCAAAGTAAAATGCTAATGATGACATAAAGATAAATCTGTATGTTGATCATCCTTGCATAACATTGCTGCTGTTATAAACACAAGATATTACTAGCAACACACAAAAATGCTGGAGGAACTCAGCAGGCCAGGCAGCGTCTATGGAAATGAATATACAGTTGATGATTTGGGCTGAGACCCTTCTTCAGAACTGGAAAGGAAGAGGGTAGATGCCAGAATAAAAAGGTGTGGGGGGGGGTCCGCGGGGAGAAGGTGAACTGGAAGGTGATAGGTGAAGCCAGGTGGGTGGGAAAGGTAAGGGGATGGAGATGAAGAAACCTGATAGGAGAGGGGAGTGGACCACAGGAGGAAAAGGAGGAGGGGACCCAGGAGGAGGTGATAGGCCAGAGTGGGGTATAGAGGAAGAGGGCAGGGGAAGGGAATTTTTTTTACCGGAAGGAGAAATCAATATCCATGCCATCAAGTAGGAGGCTACCAAGACGGAATACAAGTGTTCCTCCTCCACCCTGAGGGTGGCCTCATCGCGGCACAAGAGGAGGCCATGGACCGACATGTCAGAACAGGAATGGGAATCGAAATTAAGAAGTTTGGCCATCAGGAAATTCTGTGTTCGGCAGAAGGAAAAGAGGTGCTCAACAAAGTGGTTCCCCCAATTTGCGACGGGTCTCACCAGTGTAGAGGAGGCCACACTGGGAGCAGATTCATAGGTGAAGTGTTGCCTCACCTGGAAAGGACTGTTTGGGACCTGAATGGAGGTGAGGGAGGAGGTGTATGGGCAAGTGTAGCACTTAGTCTGTTTGCAGGGTTAAGTGCCAGGAGGGATATTAATGGGGAGGGACGAATGGACAAGGAATCGTGGAGGAAGGAATCCCTATAGAAAGCGGAGTGGGGGGGAGGTAAAGGTATGTTTAGTGCTAGGGTCTACTTCCTCTACTTTCCATAATTAACATTGTGGTGGTTGATCTTGGCAATTTTATTAGGAGGGGCAGTGATCACAATGATGCTTCATTCATATTTGTGCATTGGATTGTTTTATATTCAATGGTGTGTCGTGAGTGAGCGAAGTTGCATGACAAACAAGAAAAGATCTGCATATGCTGGAAATCCAAGCAACACACGCAAAATTCTGAAGAAACTCAGCAGGCCAGACAGCATCTATGGAAAAGAGTACAGTCAACATATTGAGCAGAGACCCTTTGGCAGGACTGGAGAACTCGTCTTTTTTTCTTGAGTTCTGCTGAAGGGTCTTGGCCTGAAATGTTGACTGTACTTTTTTCCACAGCTGCGGCCTGGCCTGATGAGTTCCTCCAGCGTTTTGTGTGAAGTTGAATGACAGAATAAGATTTTAATTTGTCCACCATCGCATCAAGCTTCTCCATTTCCCAGCAGCAATTTAAAGTGATCAGTATGAATTGTGGAATTCCATGGTCAGGAACTTAGAGATGTTTGAAAAACCTCATCCTTTTAGGAATATTATGGGTTTTACTTACTACACCATATGCAATACAATAGACAATTGGGATTTTTTCCATACCCCATTCAGTTTCTGAATTTTTTTTATTGTTAATGTTGCATTGTTGAAGTTTGTAAGATTTTAAGTAACCTCGGTGGACATTATTGAGAAAGCTGCATTGTAATTAATGAACGGAGTAGTGATGTTGCATGTCATTCTCCATCTGTATCGCTGCTGGATGGAACTGGTATTTTCATTCAAAAATCAGGAACTGGGTGCAATGCAGATATGTGACCTTGATTCAACATTAACTAAACTCATCTTCCTTTAGGAATGAAAAAGAGGACAAGTTTTGCATTAAAGGACAATCTGTACTTTGTGCCAGCACTCACTATATCAAGTAAGTGTGAAACGTCGGCGCACCCGGATCTTATTTTCAGTTCTCAGAGTATGCAAGATATTGGCAAAATTTATTTACCTTCACAGAGAAAATCGTGGGAAAAAAAGATTTTTGAACAATCGGTAGCTTTTTGGCAACATAGGTCTTAACTATACAGAGTGAGACAGGAAACATGTAATGCAAGTGAGATTGGACTGAATGTCTCTCCCTTTTGAAACAAGTGAACCGAATCTGCTTTTATGATAATGTGCAAATATATTGAACATTATCATAAACTTCCATAAACTTTCAAGTTCAAGTTTAATTAACATTCAAGCATACATGAAAATAGCCAAACAAAGCAGCAATCTTCTGGGGCCAAGGTGCAAAACACATTACCAACAGCACTCAACACTTAGCGAAGAGCACATACGCTTACAATTGTTCATTCCATTGCTAATTCCTTTCTCATTGAGATACGGGAGCACACATACAAACCAGAAGACTGAGTACAGGATTAATGGTCAGTTACTTAAGAGTGTGGATGAACAAAGGGACCTTGGGGTTCAAATCCAAGATTGCTGCGCAGTTTGATAGGGTAGTTAAGAAGGCCTATGGGATGCTAGGCTTCATTTACAGGGGTATTGAGTTCAAGAGTAGAGAGGCCATGTTGCAACTCTACAAATCTCTGGTGAGAGTATTGTGTTCAATTCTGGTCACCTCATTATAGGAAGGATGTGGAAGCCATGGAGAGGGAGCAGAGGAGATTTACCAGGATGTTGCCTGGTTTGGAGAACAAGTCATATGAAGCAAGGTTAGCAGAGCTGAGACTTTTCTCTTTGGAGCGTAGAAGAATGAGAGGGGACTTGATAGAGGTCTACAAGATTATGAGAGGCATAGATAGGGTGGCTAGTCAGTACCTGTTTCCCAGGGCACCAATAACAAAGGCATATGTACAAAGTTAAGGGAGGGAAGTTTAGGGGAGACATCAGGGTTAAGTTTTTTTTACACAGAGGGTTGTGAATGCCTGGAATGACTTACCAGGGATGGTGGTGGAGGCTAAAACATTAGGGGTATTTAAAAGCCTCTTGGACAGGCACATGGATGAAAGAAAAATGGAGGGTTATGGGGTAGTGTGGGTTTAGTACTTTTTTTAAAGGATTATATGGGTCGGCAAAACATGGAGTGCTGAAGGGCCTGTACTGTGCTGTGGTGTTCTATACCAGATATTGCAAGCAGAAAGACTGGCATAATTAATCTGTAGGCTGACGGATTGCTTCCTTTCTGGGATTGAAAATTTTGTGGGCTATTAACTTGTACATCAGCTTTTGTTCCACATTCATAAAAAAAGTGTTTGTTTCAACTGATGTTCGGTTCCTAGAATACCAAATTGCAGTATTTATCCTCACTGTACAATCCTCTCACTCTCTTGCAGTCTATAAGCCGCAGTTTTATTTTCTTTAATTATATAAGTAAGTACAAAATTATGCAAATCAAATCAAATTAACTTTTTTTTCTGAGAAGAGATGAAGAGCGTGCAGCTCACCCGCATTGTTGCCGACTCCACCCTGTGGCTGGGAAGTCTTTCTCTTTGTCTGTTCCCAATCAACTTGCAGAAGATGGAGTGTGTGGGCTGCTTGAAATGATACCAATAGTGGCAATCTGTCCTTGCCTCAAGAACTACCCCAACAAACCTGCTAGTGTGTCAAGCGTATCTGTATCCTTTCAGTAACGAGCACTTAGCTTGCGTGGATATACAGTAAATGGGACCTGGGTTTCTCTGCTAATGTGTTTTTTTTCCCTATGACGCTCTTTCATCGGTGTACTTTGTCCGCCGAATCTGTGGGGATGGACAGAAGCTTTGCCTTGGCATTCGGAGGCACAAATTCCTCTTGAACACTAGGCAGAAGTTGGCTTTGCCCAAACTGGTTTGCTTATCTCACATTTGAACTGTGGCTTTCTTCTTAGTTTCCCAGGCAACAATAATCCAAAATTTCTGCCAAGTGATCCCCAGCGTTATCTGGTCTCAGTCTTAGGACAGCTCCTCGGCAGCCTCATAGTGCCAGCAGCCCAGCTTCAATCTCCAATATCAAATGTGGAATACAGGTTTCCCCCGCTATCCGAAGGTAGAGCATTCCTATGAAGCTGTTTGTAAGCTGAAATGGCATAAAGCGAAGAAGCAATTACCATTAATTTATATGGGAAAAATTTCTGAGCGTTCCCAGATCAAACCAAGTAACACATAAAACCTAAAATAACACGAACATATAATAAAAGCAGGAATGATATGATAAATATACAGCCTATATAAAGTAGAAATATTGTATGTACAGTGTAGTTTCACTTATCAGAATTGGGAAGACTGCGAGCCAAAATCGATTTGGAGAAAAAAAAATCAGCACGTACATGCATGCACACGTACACGCATGAGCACACAACTGCCCGCACAAGGCTTCATGGTCATGGTCGGGGTAAACACACGTATAAAGAGGGCGTCTTTTTTTTCGTAAAAGTGAAAATCCTCTTTGGTTAGTGAAAACTGGTACTAATGTAGGTCTTTCATAACAGCGAGCCGTCATAAAGCAGACGTTCGAAAAATGGGGGGGGGGGGGCACCTGTATAAGTCTATGGCTTAATCTTACTCAAGAAGCTGATTCAGACTGTAGCAATGTCACCCAATACAACATGATCACAACACAACATAATCCCAATAAAGGTTCACAGACATAAAGAACTAATTGTTTCTCTTTCCACGGATACTGCCTGGCCTGCTGAATTGTCCTAGCCCTTTCTGTTTTACTTTCCAGAATTCCTTCGAAGTTCAAAGTAATGTATTATCAAAGTACATCTATGTCACCATATACTATAATGAGACTCATTTTCTTGTGGGCATACTCAATAAATCTATAGAATCAATGAAATACTGCACCAACTTGAGCGTTCAACCATTGCAAAAGACAACAAACTGTGAAAATACAAAAAGAAAGAAATGAGAATAATAAATAAATAAGCAATAAATAACTTTATCAGACTTTTTATTAATTAAAAAAGTACATATATATATAAACAAGAGGAGAATTATCTCAAATCTCTATCGATAACAATTCATATAAAAGGTAAAATAAACACTATCAAGATCATACATAGTATTAATATAATAGTATATAATAAAAATAAAATAATCAATTCTCCTCTTATCATTCCATGAAAAGAAGAAAAAAGATAAAGAAACTTTTATAATTTTTATATACATAAAAAACCCACTAAACAAAAAAAAGAAAAGGAGAAAAAAAGAGACCGGGCAGCCTCTACTGAGAGTAAAAGCAAGAAAAAAGATAAACTTTCCGATCAAATCCAAAGTTTTGAGAAAGTAACTGGAAGAGCAATAAATAAGCAATAAATATCAGGAACATGAGATGAAGAGTCCTTAAAAGTGAGTCCATAGGTTATCAAAATCAAAATAATTCTGCAGTTCTTTTGGTTTTCATTCTACCTACTCATCATGAACAATGACAATACTCTCAAATTTGACCATAAGACATAGGAGCAGATATAGGCTATTTGACTCATTGAGTCTGCTCTGTCATTCCAGCATGCTGATTTATTTTCCCTCTCCTACCTTCTCTGTAACCTCTGACGCCCTTAATTTGACAGTAAGTTGAGTAATTTCCTAAAATTGTCAAAGATATTGGATTTTCCCAATAAATGGACACCATGTGTTGTCCTAATGGACATTAATGACATTGACATTGAGTCACCAACTGAGGCATCTGTAAATTGACCTCTGTAAACTTCAGTCCTGAGGAGGGTCCCAGCCCGAAACATGGACTGTTCACTTTTTTACCACTGAAGTTGCCTGACCTGCTGAGTTCCTCCAGCATTTTGTGTGTGTTGCACAAGTACTTCAGTTTGTGTTCAGCACTGCTGGCATCGAGATTGTTAATACATTCTAAGTGATTGGGAGGAGGTTTATAAAATGTATAGAGTCTCATTCAAGACACTAAGAAACAAGTAATTTTCTACTTTCAGCAATCTGTACTCATTTAATTAAGAATTAAATATGAACAAAGTTGGTCACAATTATTTCATCCAAATTCCCTACCTAAATGGACACTGCGCATGTTGATGATATATGATGGGGAAATTTTCCCTCATTAGAACACAGGACATAGAACAGTACTGTACAATACAGACCTTTTGGGCAATAATGTTGTGCCACTCTTTAACCTACTCCAAGATCAATTTAACCCTTTCCTCCCACATAGCCCTGCAGCGGATAGTGAGGTCAGTTGAAGGGATCATCAAGGTCTCTCTTCCCGCCATCACGGACATTTACACTACACGCTGCATCCGCAAAGCAAACAGCATTATGAAGGACCCCACTCACCCCTCGTACAAACTCTTCTCCCTCCTGCCATCTGGCAAAAGGCACCGAAGCATTCGGGCTCTCATGACCAGACTGTGCAACAGTTTCTTTCCCCAAGCTGTTAGACTCCTCAATACCCAGAGTCTAGTCTCACACACACACACACACACACACACACACACACACACACACACACACACACACACACACACACACACACACACACACACACACACACACACACACACACACACACACACACACACACACACACACACACACACACTCCCTTTGCAATTTTTGCTCATTTCCTGCTAAAACATTGTTTACATTTACATCATTTATTATTATATTGTAATTTGCCCTTTACTGTGTCTATTATCTTGTTTATAAATTATTGTACAGTCTTGCACTGTTTTGTGCACTTTATGTAGTCCTGTGTAGGTCTGAAGTCTAATATGGTTTTGTGTTGTTTCATGTAGCACCAGGGTCCTGGAGGAACGTTGTTTCGTTTTTACTGTCTACTGTACCAGCAGTTATGGTTGAAATGACAATAAAAGCGACTTGAGATTTTCCTTTCCTCCATGTCCCTATCTACATCTCTAGATGTATATCTATCTCTACTATCACCCTGGCGGTGCATTTCATGCACCTACCTCTCTGTGTACGTGTAAAAGAAAGCTGCCTCTCTTAGCATAATTCATTTGGCACAAAAAAGCGAGGAAATGAGTGTGACAGTTGCCTTGGATGCAGAAAAAGCATTTGATAGATTGGAATGGGATTTTTTATTTAAGGTATTGGAAAAATATGTTAGGAAAATCTTTTATAAAATGGATTAAAACCTTAAATGTTAATCCTCAAGCTAAAGTAGTTACTAATGGTCAGATTTCAACACCATTTCGCTTAACAAGGTCAACTAGACAAGGTTGCCCATTATCACCTGCCCTATTTGTATTGGCGATAGAACCATTAGCTGAAATAATTAGAACAGATTCAGATATTATGGGCTTCAGAGTTAACCAAGAAGAATATAAGATTAATTTATTTGCTGATGATGTTCTGATTTATTTAACAAACCCATTGCAATCGCTGCAAAAACTATCTTTCAGATTGGAAGAATATGGGAAAATATCGGGGTATAAAGTAAACTGGGATAAAAGTGAAATTTTACCCCTTACCAAAGGAGATTATAGTCAATGTCGATCAGTAACTCAATTTCGATGGCCAATAAATGGGATAAAATATTTAGGTATAAGAGTCGATAATGATGTAAATAATTTATATAAACAAAACTATTTGCCATTATTAAAAAAAATAAAAGAAGATCTTGATAAATGGATGATGTTACCCATAACATTAATAGGTAGAGTTAATGCTGTAAAAATGAATATATTTCCTAGATTGCAATATTTATTCCAAACTTTACCAATACAACTGCCTCAGAAGTTTTTTCAAGAATTGAATTCATATGTGGAAAGGAAAGATGTCAAGAATATCATTGGAAAAATTGACATGTAAATTTGAATTAGGAGGGTTACAACTTCCAATTTTTAAGAATTATTATAAAGCAAATCAACTTAGATTTATTGCATCTTTTTTTGATGAAGAAAAACCGGCATGGATTAGAATAGAACTAGATAAGATAGGAGAAAATATACCAGAAGATTTTATATATAAATGGGAATCCAAATGGATATGGGAAAAGAAAGAATCTCTTATATTAAGATGTTTGATTGATTTATGGAATAAGGTAAATATGGACGATGAGATAAAGAAATCTTCATTAGCAAGAAGAACCTTAATTCAAAATAGGCTTATTCCTTTTACAATGGATAATAAACTTTTACATAACTGGTTTCAAAAGGGGATTAAATATATAGGTGACTGTTTTGAAGGAGGTGTATTGATGTCGTTTGATCAATTAAAAAATAAATATAAAATATCAAATAACACCCTTTTCTGTTATTTTCAATTAAAGGCCTATTTACGAGATAAACTGGGTCAAACAATGTTAATGCCAAAACCTAATGAAATAGAAATATTAATTCAAAAAGGAAAAATTTAAAAATTTACATCTTGTATGTATAATTTGATTCAAAAACAGGCAATTAAACCAGGAATTCATAAATCAAGACAAAAATGGGAATCTGATTTGAATATTAAAATTGATGGAAAAAATTGGTCAAGATTATGTTTTGATAGTATGATAAATACAATAAATGTCCGACTTAGATTAGTACAATATAATTTTTTACATCAATTATATATAACACCACAGAAAATAAATAGATTAAATTCAAATCTATCTGACCAATGTTTTCGATGTAATCAAGAAATTGGTATGTTTTTACATTCTACTTGGTCTTGTTTTAAAATTCAACCATTTTGGATAAATTTAAGACTTTTATTGGAACAAATTACTGGAGTACAACTCCCACATAGCCCAATATTATTTTTACTAGGTGACATTGAAAGGACAATACCGAAACTTAAATTGAATAAGTATCAGAAAAAATTTACAAAAATTGCATTGGCAGTAGCCAAAAAAGTTATTGCAGTTACTTGGAAATCAGACTTAAATTTAACTATGGATTGTTGGAATAATGAAATATATAGCTGCATTCCACTTGAAAAAATTACTTATAATCTAAGAAATAAATATGATATATTTTTGAAAATTTGGCACCCATATCTACAAAAGATAGGATTAAATATACAGGTCCTTTGAAGATAAAATTACAAAGCAATGGGGAAAATAAAAATAAAAATTAAAATTATTTTGAACTTCATGGAGCATGTGGGGATCCTCCGATATTCAGGCAATCTTTCTTTCTTTTTTTTTCTTTTTTTTTGTTACGGATTCAGCAACAATAAATATATGAGTGAGGCAGGGGTTTTTATAACAAATAACAACATTTATTAAACACTGAAAAACAAACCCCCAAAAGTAAACAAACCACTCACGTAACCGGAAATCAGCTGCTGTGCGGCAGCTTAAACAGTTCTTAAAGCAATGAAGCTTAAACAGTTCTTAAAGCGATGAAGCTTAAACAGTTCTTAAAAGTAGTATTGCAAAAGTTCAAAATGCTCACAGTCCATTTAAGGGAGAGACTTTTTAAAGATGATTTAAATTCTCCTTCACGTCGTCTTGCTGCAATTCCCAGTTGAACTACTTTTCCCACGAAGAATTTTATGAAGATGAAATGTAACGGCTTAAAGGCACTGACCTTTCCTTTACAAAACTGTACTCAATCCTTTCTGCTATTCACAGGGATTAACACGAGCACAGTCAACGAATTCCTTCCGAATGAGGATCCAAGGTTGAACCTGTTTCACCGTCGAAATTGACTTTCCTCGATCTTTTAACTCCCGAACTCCGATCTTCACTCTCCACTAATTCTCAACTAGCAGTATTATAAAGAAACTGCTGGCAATGACCTTTTAAACTTTCGGCATTAAATAAAACTCCACCTTTCAACCACACTGCGTCATAATATTAAATCATGCAGTGGCATGAAGTCAACATGGCAAATCCAGCCATGAACTGCCCCTCCTCACAGGGAGGGGTCCTCCTTTTATACCCTGTAAAAAAAACCTGTCACATGACCACTACTGGCTGGAAAATGACGTCACTCCACCATCACAAGACCATTACCTCAAGTCCAGTATAGCTTCAACACCTGTCACGTGACAAGTACACCACTGTCACGTGTCACGGGTATGTAACATTTTAGATAGGGGTTAAGGGGAGGGGGAGGGTCAATATTAATTTTTTTACTATTCTAATATTCCATTCATTCTATGTAATTCTCTTAAAAATGTAATAAAAAAAAACAAAAAAGAAGAAAACTGCCTCTAACATTCCCCTATACTTTCCTCCCAACACCTTAAAGTTATACCCTGGCTGTCCACTCGATCTCCGTCTCTTATCATCTTGTACATCCCTTTCAAATTACCTCTCATTCTCCTTTGCTCCCGAGCTCATTCATCCTATCCTCATACGGCATGCTCTCTAATCCAGGCAGCGTCCTGGTAAATCTCCTCTGCACATTATCTAAAGCTACATTGTCATATCTTTGTTAAATTTCTGATCCTTAGGGTTCTTGCGGAAGTCCAAAATAGCAAGCAGTCATAATTCCAAGATTTCAGTTTATTTTAGAGTACAAACAAACATACAAATACTAAGCAAACTAATTAAAGAGCTGAGAAACGATGCCAAGAGGGGAATTAATGCTAAGGGTTGCAAGTCAAAGGAATAAAGAAAAATAAAAGATGGTGCTTCTGAAAAATCTAGCTCTTATTTAGATATGATAAAGAAAATTCCTTAGATAGGAATAAATTATTTAATAGGCTACATAATTAACACAATTACATCACGCGGGTAACTCTGGAAAATGAGAAAAGGTGATAAACTGTTAGTTTAGCTGCTACACACACAAAATGCTGGTGGAACGCAGCATCTATAGGAAGAAGCACAGTCCTGACGAAGGGTCTCGGCCCGAAACGTCGATAGTGCTTCTTCCTATAGATGCTGCCTGGCCTGCTGCGTTCCACCAGCATTTTGTGTGTGTTGTTTGAATTTCCAGCATCTGCAGATTTCCTCGTGTTTGAGTTTAGCTGCTACACTGCTTTCTGCCAGTGAGTGTGAAAAATACATGAATTTGTTAAAAAGTGCAAATCTTATAAAAAGTATTATTAAGAAAAAGTGGTTTCCAACAGCATCTTTCCTATAATAAGTAACCAGAATAGAACACAACACTCTAATTAGAGTTTAATAATGGTGCAAAATTATGGCTCTTGAACTCAGTCCCCAACTATTGAAGGCTAACACACAATGTTCCTTCTTAATCACCCTATCAACTTGTGCTGCCACTTTGAGGGATCTATGGATGTGGACCCCAAGATCCCTCCACACTGCTAAGAATCCTGTTATTAACCCTGTATTTTGCCTTCCAAATCAGAATCAGGTTTAATATCACTGGAATATGTATTGTGAAATTTATTGTTATGCATTATAAAAACTGTAAATTACGGCAAGAAGTATATACTGTATATTAAAAAGGTTCTATTAAATAAGTAGTGCAATAAGAGAAAAGAAAGTAGTGAGGTAGTGTTGATGGGTTCAATGTCCATTTAGAAATCGGACGGCAGAGGGGAAGAAGCTGTTCCTGAATCGTTGAGTGTGTGCCTTCAGGCTCCTGTACCCCCTCCCTGATGGCAGAGGGGAAGAAGCTGTTCCTGAATCGTTGAGTGTGTGCCTTCAGGCTCCTGTACCTCCTCCCTGATGGCAGAGGGGAAGAAGCTGTTCCTGAATCACTGAGTGTGTACCTTCAGGCTCCTGTACCTCCTCCCTGATGGCGGAGGGGAAGAAGCTGTTCCTGAATCGCTGAGTGTGTGCCTTCAGGCTTCTGTACCTCCTCCCTGATGGCAGAGGGGAAGAAGCTGTTCCTGAATCGTTGAGTGTGTGCCTTCAGGCTCCTGTACCTCCTCCCTGATGGCAGAGGGGAAGAAGCTGTTCCTGAATCGCTGAGTGTGTGCCTTCAGGCTTCTGTACCTCCTACAGAAGAGAAGAGAGCATGGATGATGGGAGTCCTTAATTATGGGTAATGCCTTTCTGAGGCATTGCTCCTTGAAGGTGCCCTGGATGCTGGGGAGGCTAGTGCCCATGATGGAGCTGATGGAGTTCACGACTTCCGGCAGCTTATTTTGACTGTGTAATGCCCACTCCCCACTTCAGCCTGTGTGCACTGTAAACAAAAGTGAGAGGTGAATACCACCCTTGTGAGTTAGCGATTGGACCATATGGTGGACCTAGTAAAGGTCTGTCACTTTCTGTAAATGTTGTGAATATTCCAGTCATAGGAATTCTTTTTACCAAAGCTGGGCCTTATAAAGGAATCATTGTTTTTCAGGATCAGGCAGAACTTGAGGCACAAGATCAACCACCATCTTAATGAATGTCAGAGCTTGAAGAGACAAATGGCTTACTTGTCTCTTACTAGCTTTCTTAATTTTTTGTGTTTTTGAGATAATCTGACAATCACTTGGAATGGCAACATAGTGAATGGAAAACTATAGTTCTTTTGATAATTCCGTACTGTTAATCTCATAATGTTTCTGCAGGTCAATGGGAAAGGGGGAAGCATGTACAATGCAGACACTTGCTTAAACAGAACAGCACTCCTTGACTTGGTACATATATTTATATACGGACCAGCTGACCTGCCTGTATCATTCAAGGATGGTAAAAATCCCTTCTCATTCTTTATGGATCCATCCCACCTGGCAGACTGGAAGCATTATGAACAACATCTGACTCTAAACACAGACCAAAATATAGTGGAAGGAAAGTTTTGTTTCTTTTTTTAAAAACTCATTTGTTTATCAAAAGGTGATAGCTATTCTGCTTATGGACTGTACGTATTCCATCAAATGACGAGCATAAATACTAGTTATAACTGTAGCAAAGCTACTTGATGAAACCTCAGTCTTCTATTTCTACCAAGCCAAACCAATAGTTGTCGTCAGTGATCAGGATAGCATTCTCTAGTTGTTAGATTTTCACGCCATTTTTTTGTTACCAGCACCTTTTGTTTCCAGCGGTTATTCCACGAATGCATGCAGAATTTTAAATTCAGCTCCTTTTGGAGAGGAACATTAACTACATATTAAACATATTCGGTGGTGGGGAGTGGGTGGCACTTGCTGCACCAACCCTGGCCCTGCATGCTCATTATAACCCTTTTTCTCTGTGTGGTGTTGTTCCTTTGGTGTAATCCCATTTGTGGCCAAATGGGCCAAATATTAATATTAGAAGCTGACAATGTATTTTATTCAACTGTTGAGCCATCACATCCCCTAAATAATGATGATATACACAGCTGGTCCGCACATGTTCTCTTTCAACAGACCAGAGACCTGGGTGATTATTTCTTCTTTTCCCTCAGGAGCCCAATTCGTTACAACCCATTGGGCTTAAATAAGCTGACTATGCAGTTTAGGAATGCAATTTGGAACCTACTGGATTTGTAGAGACCACCTACTCGGGATTTCTTAAAAAAGAAGTCCCTGAAGCTAAAAATGAGCCAAACAGGGCAGTACAGGCCTTTTGGCCCACAGTACTGTGCCTACCTTTAACCTACTCCAACATCAATCTAATGTTCCCTCCCACATAGCCTTCCATTTCGCTTTCATCCCTGTGCCCAAGAGCCTCTTATTCTGCTAATCTTTTGCAAAGAGGCATTTAACAAAAATAATCATCATTCATCAAATTACTTCTGTTAACTTCTACCCAGTGATAAGATAGTCTAGTCAAGCCTCTTAGCTGTAATATTGGATTTGTGATTATTTTTGCTTTACTTAAATACCCCAGCTTTACTTTTATCATGACTGGAGACATTTGAGTGAAAAATACCCCTTTTTTAACTGTAATTACTATTACTAACAAAAATACTTCTGTCCTATGAATAGGCCTTTGCTCTGCATTTAAGCAATCCAATTTTAAGTTGATAACAAAAATTACCGACGATGCAATCTAGTCAGAATTCCCTGAACACTTATAATCAAATAATCAGCAAATTTGCTCTCGCTCCATGTTGGGCAAGTACAGTGCTATGCAAAAGTCTTAGGCTTTGTATACGTGCCTAAGACTTTTGCACAGTACTGTATATTTTTAAAAAAGTGCAAAAATAGAACCAGAAAATGTGAGGTGGTGTTTATGAGTTGGTTCATTGTCCATTCAGGGATCTAGTGGCAGAGGGGTAGAAACTGTTCTAAAATGTTGAAAGCTTAAAGAGAGACTTTTGCCAAAATCCCACATTGCAAATGAGAAAAACCAGATATTGAAAGCTCCATAACATATTGACCTCAGCCCTGAGTCCTTATTTTTGCAGTAATTTAGAATATCCCCAATGCTGTAAAAAGTATGACACTATAGCCATGGGTGGCTGTGGGATAGAGGAGTGGTCTGAGAGCAGGTGAATAGCATAGTGTGGAGTCAAAACAAGGTTCAAGGTTCATTTTATTGTCAAGGTATGCATGTGCTGTGTTGGCGTGTGGCCTAGTGGGCAAGGCATCAGACTAGTAATCTGAAGGTCACTGGTTCGAGCCTCAGCCGAGGCAGCGTGTTTGTGTCCTTGAGCAAGGCACTTAACCACACATTGCTCTGCGACGTCACCGGTGCCAAGCTGCTTGGGTCCTAGTGCCCTTCCCTTGGGCAACATCGGTGGCGTGGAGAGGGGAAGGCCTGCAGCTTGGGCAACTGCCGGTCTCCCATACAACCCCTACCCAGGCCTGCACCCTGGAAACTCCAGGCACAGATCCATGAGCTCTCGAGACCGACGGATGCCACCAATGCATGTGCAATACAACTCTGATATTTGTCCTGTTTATTATTTATTGTAATGCCTGCACTGTTTTGTGCACTTTATGCAGTCCTGGGTAGGACTGTGGTGGTTTACGTAGTTCAGTGTAGTTTTTGTATTGTTCATGTAGCACCATGGTCCTGAAAAACATTGTCTCGTTTTTACTATGTACTGTACCAGCAGTTATTGTCGAAGTGACAACTAAAAAGTGACTTGACTTGAAATACATGTGAAAGAGTAAAAGAAATAAAACTCGCAGACCCCAGAATCCCCACCCTCTCCCTGCAGAAAAAAACAGCAACAATAAAGAGTGATTACAATGTTATCTCGGGACCAAGTAGGCATGACTTGTGTCCAGAGGCTTTATATCGCAGGTATATGTCGTAAAATATATTTAAAAATACAAATTACAATAAGAAGTGTGTGTGTGTGTGTGTGTGTGCGTGCGTGCGTGCATGCGTGTGTGATGGCCTGTTTCCGTGCTGTAATTGTTATATGGTTACATAACATTTCACTGATGTCATTTCAACAATTTTACTTATTCAGATCTGTACACAGTTCACGTCATTCTTATTTCATCATGATGTCAACCGTGCAATTTTTAAACCTCCATTTATATAAGTTCACTCTGTCCATGAACTCCATACCTCTATACAGGCTATGTTTTGCAGGTGGAAGGCAGCCCATTGGATAAACTTGCCACTTACTGACTAATTATCCTGAAAATATCCAATCCCACTTCGGAAACTACAGCTACTGCCAGTACCCTGAAAGGGAAAACTATCAGTTAGCACGTACAGCTACTATGAATCAGTGTGCTGGTGCATGCACAGAATGTGATGTGAGTGTGAGGGGTCAGATTTCGGAAAGTGTGATCCATCCTGGACAAAATTATGCAACTGACCACTGGACCAGGCATAAATAATGGTCATTTCATTGAAGTGCTGGAATCCTTTAGATCCCTTGAGAGCATAGCACAGCACAGCACTGGAAGGGCCGTCTAGCCCAAGATATTTTGCCTATCTTGATGTCAATTTATACTAAATATCCTCCTCCGTATCATCCATGTTCCTCCATTCCTATGCAAGCTTTGCCTTTCCAAAAGTACATAATTCCCATCCCTCACTATCTTCTCCAATAGCTTCCCTAGCACTGAAGTGAGCCTCACTGGTCGACTTGCCTGGATTTCCCCTTTTTGAATAAAGGCACAACATTTGCCACTTTCTAGTACACCAGGACCTCACCTACTGCTATTGAGGACACAAAGATCCTTGTCAGATTTCCATGTTCACTCAAGGATAAAGGTGGGAATGTGTACTTGCAGTGAAGTGGCTGAGCACTCTGACATTCTCCCTTATCAGTTCTGCAACCCCTCCACCTATTTTACCTCCCTCTCTCTCACATCTAAAACAAGAAAACCTAGAAACATTGAGCAGCCAGTCTTGTCTCTCTGGCATCCAGGTCTCTGTATTGGCATCGTCTTAATTCCACGTCCTGAGTTAATCTTTCGTATCCGTAATACTCCTAGTGTTGAAATAAACACATTTTAACCCATAAGACACAGATATCTGTCTTAAAAATTATTATCTGAAAGAAATTGTTGACTTATTGATCTAAGCACATTTTAGAAGCCATTTGCTCTTTATGTATATGTATTATGCTGTAGGATTAGCCTGCCCAGATATCAGTTTCACTGTTCAATCAACACTGGAAGATGGCTGGTCGGAACGTGGTGGAACCCAGGAGCAGACGGTCCTTCTTTTTCTCTTCATTAAGTACTGGGACGACTTTCACTTGGAGCTGTTGGATATAATTGGTATTTTTACAAAGCTTATTCTTTGAGCTTCTTTTGGATTCAACATTAATTATTGCCACATTTGTCAGATTCCTTCCTTGTTTTTATCTGCCCCCGGTAACACCAAGAAACTATGGTGATTCTATGCAACACACAAAATGCCGGAGGGACTCAGCCAGTCAGGTCTATGGAAATTGAATAAACAGTGGACCTTTCAGGCCAAGAGCCTTCCCCAGTTCTGAAGAAGGGTCTTGGCTCTAAACGTTGACTGTTTATTCATTTCCAAGAAGGGTCTTGGCCCGAAACGTCGACTGTTTATTCACTTCCATAGATGCTGCCTGACCTGCTCTGAGTTCCTCCAGCATTTTGTGTGTGTTGCTTTGGATTTCTGGCATCTGCAGACTCACTTGTGTTTATGTATTGTGATTCTAACTGGCTGGGTGTCTTTACCAAAGATGTGCTGGTTAGAAGGTTAACTAGCTCCTAGAAATTGTCCCTAATGTAGGGAGGTGGAAAGAAATTGGGAGATGACAGGCATAACAGACTGAAAAGGTTTCTCTGTAATAAGTGGGGGATAAGGGACTGTTTTGAGAGCTGGCATAGTCTTGATGGATTGAATGGCCTTCTTCAATCATTATGGAAAAAATATACATATATTGTTTATGAAGATCAGAGCTGAGTGGGACCTAATTTTGGGGTGAGAAGGTGTTTAAACTTTCATCTCAGAGACCTTTTGGAAATGGTTTTATAGTTTGATTATGACTGTTAGATAAGGTAGTCTTATATTTTGACGACTTCTTCTAGGAGCAGCCGTTCTTTTTGCTGTTTTAATTGTTTATGAAAGAATGCGAAATAAAGAGCAAGGTACTGACAGCGAAACTCTGCATGGAGTTACCTGGTTGTCACCCTATTTGTTTTAATGAATTGTTATTGCCATAAGAATGCCAGTTTTAACCATTCAATAATGACTGTAAGGCAACACACACAAAATCTGGAAGAACTCAGCTGTTCAGGCAGCATCGATGGAGATGAAATAACAGTTGATATTTCGGGCCCAGAGCCTTCATCAGGACAGATGAAGGGACTCGGCCTGAAATGTCAACTGTTTGTTCATCTCCATTGATGCTGCCTGACCAGCTGAGTTCCTCCAGTATTATGCGTGTGTCGCTTTGGATTTCCAGATTTTCTCGTGTTCACAATAATGACTCTAATTCTTTCATGAATAGGAGGACAACAAATTGTTGTTGAACATTTGGATCAGATTCTTAACTGTAATAAAGAGGTTGTAAGGGAATGCATTCAACCTGTACTTCGTAAAGTCCTGGATGAATACGTACAGCTAAGGAAGGTATTTGTAAACTATATAAGAGAAAATAACATGTATGCTTGACATCCTAATAGTGGCTTGACCAGATAGTTAAAAACAACATAGAAAACAAGATATAACTTTTTATTTTGCACCTTCTAGCAAATTACCTTGTTAGTACAAATATGATTCGACTGCCAAATCAAACCAGAAGTTAGTGTTATTAAATTAGCTTTATTTGTCACACGTACATCAAAACGTTGAAACGTACAGTGCAGCGTGTCGCTTTGCATCAACAGGACAGTCTGAGGATGTTCTGGGGGCAGCTCGTAATTGTCGCCATGCCTCCAGCGGCAACATAGCACACCCCCGATTCAGCAACCCTAACATGTACACCTTTGAAATAATGGGAGGGAACTGGAGTATACAGAGGGGACCCATGAGTTCTCAGGGAGAACGTAGATACTCTTTACAGGCAGTGGAGGGAATTGAACCCCAATCGCTGATACTGTAAAACGATTACGCTAACCATTAACCCCTCCTTTAATATTTCACATTGGGAGTTTACCAAATCTAATGATTATCAAACCTTCTGTGCAATATCAAGATGTGTTCTGTTAACCGCTGCTTGAACAATTTAAAGAGAATTGCAAACTCAGCTTTAATGCAACGTAGCTACAGTAGGTTGAACAAGTTAGGTCTTTATTCTTTGGAGCGTAGAAGGTTGAGGGGGGACTTGATAGAGGTATTTAAAATTATAAGGGGAATAGATAGAGTTAACGTGGATAGGCTTTTTCCATTGAGAGTGGGGAGATTCAAACAAGAGGACATGAGTTGAGAGTTAAGGGGCAAAAGTTTAGGGGTAACACGAGGGAGAACTTCTTTACTCAGAGAGTGGTAACTGTGTGGAACGAGCTTCTAGTAGAAGTGGTAGAGGCAGGTTCGATTTTGTCATTTAAAAACAAATTGGATAGGTATATGGACAGGAAAGGAATGGAGGGTTATGGGCTGAGTGCAGTTTGGTGGGACTAGGTGAGAGCAAGCGTTCGGCACGGACTAGAAGGGGGCGAGATGGCCTGTTTCTGTGCTGTAGTTGTTATATGGCTATATAGTTATAGTTGTACCAATGTCAAAATGAACTGCTGTTTTGCACTGAGCTAAAATCTACCATTCCAATCTTGAGGAAACTATTAAGCACCACCTAATTCGTAATGCTCTGCAGTATTCTGGCATGTTGGGACTTTAAATGACAGATATTTCACACTATTTGATGTTATTCTTATTAATATCCCAAGAGATTTTCAATTAATGCTTTTACGTACTGTGATAATTACTTACAGTTCTCTTAGAAATATTTCAGTGAACTCACTAAGTTTAAAGAGAGTGGAGGAACTGGGTCTGGTAAATTGAGAGGAAATGTGGGAACCACTGCCCCGAGAGTTAGCATGGAAACTGTTGTAATATGAACAAAGTCACCAGAGAGGCATTGAAGCTAACATATGCAGAAGTGTTTTATTTTACAAAATGAGACACTTTCGGAGGAAGAGGCCTGTTTGAGCCAATATTACATGACTTTTTTTTTAATGCTAAAGATCAAAGGTAACAGCAGTACAATTCAAAATGCTGGTGGAACGCGGCAGGCCAGGCAGCATCTATAGGAAGAAGCACTGTCGACGTTTCGGGCCGAGACCCTTCGTCAGGATTAGCTGAAAGAAAAGATAGTAAGAGATATGAAAGTAGGAGGGGGAGGGATGAAGCCACACTCAGGTTGGAGGAACAACACCTTATATACTGTCTGGGTAGCCTCCAACCTGATGGCATGAACATTGACTTCTCTAACTTCCGTTAATGCCCCTCCTCCCCTTCTTACCCCATCCCTGATTTATTTATTTTCACCCCTCCCCCACCTTTTTTCCTCTGCCCATCACTCTGCCTGTTCTCCATCTCCCTCTGGTGCTCCCCTCCCCCTTCCTTTCTCCCGAGGCCTCCCGTCCCATGATCCTTTCCCTTCTCCAGCTCTGTATCCCTTTTGCCAATCACCTTTCCAGCTCTCAGCTTCACCCCACCCTCTCCGGTCTTCTCCTATCATTTTGCATTTCCCCCTCCACCTCTTACTTTCAAATCTCTTACTATCTTTCCTTTCAGTGAGTCCTGATGAAGGGTCTCGGCCCGAAACATTGACAGTGCTTCTTCCTATAGATGCTGCCTGGCGTGCTGCGTTCCCCCAGCATGTTGTGTGTGTTGCTTGAATTTCCAGCATCTGCAGACTTCCTCGTGTGAGCAGGACAATTCTATAGTTACAATGTACCTACAATGCTTCCTTTGAATTACATATAGTTTTCACACACCTCCTTCTTTGCAGCCACACTCCAGACATCCAAAATGAGTGTTAATTAGAATTGTATTTTTCAATTAACTGGTGTCCTCAGCTCCATGAAACTATTGTCCAGGGCTGTATTATAAATGTAATCTACAGTCCACATTCAGGTCTAAAGAATGGTTGTTGAAGTTAATATTTGCTATATAACCATCCAGAATGTGCCCTAACAGAAACTAGGCTTCTGGATAAGCCAGCTGCCAAGCCATTAGGATTTTAGAGTAGTCCATAGCAAAGTGCTGGAGTGTCCTGTATTTGGTTTTACTGTTTTGACTGATATTCTCCAATTGCCGTGCTCTCAGACATTATTGAGATTTTCTCTCCTTAGAATCAGAGAAGAGTGCAGACTGCTACCCATATCATCTATGATGCCATTCAGAGTATCGTATCATGCAGCACCAATCATGGCTTTAGAACCAGGTCCCTTCAGCTCTTGCAGGTATGTACTGGGACCCTTCAGTGTGGCTGGAACATTCAATTTAGCAAACAGATTCTGAAAGTGGTACAAAGACTGAAATAAACTACTCTATCTTAAATAGAGAGGACATCGCTATTACTCCCTAGGGCAGCCAGTCTATTGACAGGTGAAGGCTGACAGAACGAGTTCAGTCCATCAGCCCTACCAGGAAGCTGTTGTGAGAGAACCCAATATAAGAGCTACAAATCTTCCTACAGTAGCTGCAGCATCATTCACCAGATGAGAATAGGTCCGCTCTCTGATTTTCCTTTGGGCTTCAGCTTGAGGTCTCTTTGGCTCTCTGCAGTGGCAGCACCTGGAACCCGTTTCTTTGTGATGAGTGGACGGACACCGTGAGGATGCTGAATTCCTTGAGACTTAGCTCAGATCTGTTGTACAGCAAGTATTGTACCATCAAAGAGGTATTGAGAAATACCTGCTGTCAGGGGTGTTAGTAGAGGCAGATACGTTAAGAGACTTTTAGATAGACACACAGATGAAAGGAACATGGAGGATTATGGGGGTGGGAAGGAGTAGGTTAAAAGGTTGGCACAACATTGTTGGCCAAAGGGTCTGTACTGCTGCTTGTTATAAAACTAGGTCCTTCAGTCTAGATAAGGAGGCTCGAAGTTTTCGGACGGACTCAGAGACTGCTGTCGTCGGGTACTTCCGAGGCATTAATTGTCAGCCCCTGGAAGTCTGCTGCCTGATGATCGGACTATTGGAGTCGATCGGGACTTTGAGACTTTTTTTAAAACCGCGTCCATGGTCTGTGTTTATCGAATTACGGTGTTGTTTTGCACTGCTGCAACTATATGCTATAATGATGTGGTTTTGTCGGTGTGAATCTTGGTTTGTCCTTTTTTTTATTTTGTGATATCACTCCGGAGGAACATTGTATCATTTCTTAATGCATATGCATTTCTAAATGACAATAAACAAGGACTGAGTGTCCTCATAATCTAATCTAATGTTAACATAAGAACATAAGGAATTGGAGCAGGAGTCGGCCATCTGGCCTGTCGAGCCTGTTCCGCCATTCAATAAGATCATAGCTAATCTGGCCATGGACTCATCTCCACCTACCTGCCTTTTCCCCATAACCCTGAATTCCCCTACTATGCAAAAATCTATCCAGCCTTGTCTTAAATATATTTACTGAGGTAGCCTCCACTGCTTCATTGGACAGAGAATTCCACAGATTCAGTTCACCACTCTCTGGTTGCAATGCCATCTGGTTTGGAGGGGCCACTGCACAGGATCAGAAAAAGCTACAGAGGGCGTAACCTCAGCCAGTTCCATCATGGGCACTATTTTCTCCACCATCAAGGACAACTTCAAAAGCTGATGCCTTATACAGGCAATATCCATCATTAGGGATCCCCATCACCCAGGACACACCCTCTTCTCATCAGAGAGGAGGCACAGGAGCCTGAAGACAAACACTCGCCATTTTAGGAACAGCTTCTTCCCCCTCCACTGTCGGATTTCTGAATGGGACAATGAACCCGCAAACACTACCTCACTACTTTTGCTTTTTTTTACACAAATTTTTAAAAATATATACTTTTTGTATTTTATGTATTGCTGCAGCAAACAACAGATTTCACGACATATGTCAGTGATAGTAAACCTGAGTCTGGTTCTGAATTTCTGTTCTTGATTGACTTACTGATGACCCTGAAGAAGGTGTTCCCACAGCCAAAGACCTCACTTTAAGGATTCTTTATCTCATCATTTCATGTTCTCATTATTTATTGCTATTTATTGATATTTGCATTTACACAGTTTGTTGTCTTCTGCACTCTGGTTGATCTTTCTTTGATCCTGTTATAGCTACTATTCTATTGATCTGTGAGTATGCCCTCAGAAAAACTGAATCTCAGGGTTGTATGTGGTGATGTATACATACTCTGATAATAAAGTTTAACTTTGAACGCGGTGGGTGCTGGAAGGCTGGTAATTTAAAACCAGAGGACAGAGGGCTGGATACATTTCTTCAACAGGGGAGTGAATCTTTAAAATTCTCCTCTTTGGATGATTTGGAATTTTTGTAGTTAAGCACTTTTCAAACTAAGATTAATTGCAATTATAATCAAGGGTTGGTATTTAAAATTATGAGGGGGATAGATAGAGTTGACGTGGATAGGCTTTTTCCATTGAGAGTAGGGGAGATTCAAACAAGAGGACATGAGTTGAGAGTCAGGGGGCAAAAGTTTAAGGGTAGCACGAGGGGGAATTTCTTTACTCAGAGAGTGGTAGCTGTGTGGAACGAGCTTCCAGTAGAAGTGGTAGAGGCAGGTTCGGTATTGTCATTTAAAGTAAAATTGGATAGGGATATGGACAGGAAAGGAATGGAGGGTTATGGGCTGAGTGCAGGTTGGTGGGACTAGGTGAGAGTAAGTGTTTGGCACGGACTAGAAGGGCCGAGTTGGCCTGTTTCCGTGCTGTAATTGTTATATGGTTATATGGAAACATTCAGTTGAAAAAAAAATCACCCGTGATTCTTCTAAATGGTGGAGCCTCAAAGTGTTGTGTGGATTACTGCTGCTCCTATTTCTTGTTTTGACTATCTGCTTCCAGTGGTTTTTCTATAGCGCTGCAGTTGAAATTAAGTACGCTGTTAGTACAGCAAGATATTGCAGGGTAAATAAAGTATGCCATATTTCAACCATATTTCTCCAACAAGCTTAAATGACTATAGATATAGTTCGACTTTACAATATGCTGTGGTTTTATTTTGCCTAGGTCTCGCACACACAGGAAATGAAGACATCACTCCAGAGTCTGTTACAAAACGTGATACAGAATCGATTTCTCTCAAGCCGAGGCTGCAACATAAAGCAAGTATGTTCCTGAATCCAAAAGCAAATTGCTGGAAACTTGAAACAAAAAACAAAAGATGCCAGAAGCAGTAAGGCAGCATCTTTAGAGAGAGAAAAACAGTTAACATTGCCGGGGATCGCCTTTTGTTAGTTCTGTTGAAGGGTCAAGCATGTCATTGGCCTGATATAATAAACATGTTTTCCTCTCACCACGGATGGTGTCTAACCTGTTGATTATTTCCAGATTTTACTGTTTTTATGCACTTCAATAAGTTGAGAATTAATTACAACTTGATTCCGAGAATGAAAGGGTTATTATACGAGGAATGTTTGCTATCCCTGGGTCTGTTCTCACTGGAATTTAGAAGGATGAGGGGGAATCTCATAGAAACCTTTCGAATATTGAAAGGCCTAGAGAGGGTAGATGTGGAAAGGATGTTTCCCATGGAGGGGGAGTCTAGGACAAGAGTCTAGGACAGCCTCAAAATAGAGGGGGAGTCCAGTTAAAACAGTGATGAGGAGAAACTTCTTTAGCCAGAGAGTGGTGAATTGGTGGAATTTATTACCACAGGCAGCTGTGGAGGCCAAGTTATTGGATGTATTTAAGGCAGAGCTTGATAAGTTTTTGATTGGGCACAGCGTCAAAGATTATGGGGAGAAGACCAGGGAGTGGGGCTAAGGAGGGGAAAACAAGGATAAGCCATGATTGAATGGCGGAGTAGGCTTATTGGGCCAAATGGCTTAATTCTGCTCCTATGTTTTACGGTCTTAAGGTCTAAGTTAGTTATGTTTTGCTGGCTTGCTTCTTTCTTAGTTATTTTTAACAGTTCCTAATCAAAGTTCAAAGTAAATTTCATTATCAAAGTACACATATGTCACCTCATACAACCCTGTGACTCATTTTCCTGTGGGCATACTCAACAAATCTACAGAATAGTAACTATAAAGGATCAATGAAAGATTAACCAGATTGCAGAAGACAACAAACTGTAAAAATGAATAAATTACAATAAATAGAAACATAGAAAGCCTACAGCACAGTACAGGCCCTTCAGCCCACAAAGCTGTGCCGAACATGTCCTTACCTTAGACCTACCTAGGCATACCCATAGCCCTCTATTTTTCTAAGCTCCATGTATCCATCCAGGAGTCTCTTAAAAGACCCTATCATTTCCACCTCCACTACTGCCGCCGACAGCCCATTCCACACACTCACCACTCTCTGCCTAAAAAACTTACCCCTGACATCTCTGTGCCTACTTCCAAGCACCTTAAAACTGTGCCCTCTCGTGCTAGCCATTTCAGCCCTGGGAAAAAGCCTCTGACTATCCACACGATCAATGGCTCTCATTATATTGTACACCTCTATCAGGTCGCCTCTCATCCTCTGATCTCTCAACCTATTCTCATTATGCATGCTCCCCAATCCAGGCAACATCCTTGTGACTCTCCTCTGCACCCTTTCTATGGTTTCCACATCCTTTCTGTAGTGAGGCAACCAGAACTGAGCACAGTACTCCAAATGGAGCCTGACCAGGGTTCTATATAGCTGCAACATTACCTCTCGGCTCTTAAACTCAATCCCATGATTGATGAAGGCCAATGCACGGTATGCCTTCTTAACCACAGAGTCATGAGATAAAGAGTCCTTAAAGTAAGATCAATGGTTGTGGGAACATCTCAATGGATGGACAAGTCAGTGTAGTTATCTCCTTTTGTTCAAGAGTCTGGTGGTTGTGGGGTCTAATCCTCATGATCTGACTATACTAGTCTGATGTGATATGACATCACATCTGTTATGTGAACAAACTGAAAGGGTAATTCATAGTCTTGAAAAAGCCACCAAATTTCCTACAAGATTACGTTTGCTGTTCATTGAGTTCCTTCATCTTTACTTAATTTCATATCCCTCAGAAACTACGTGATTGGACACTAATTACGTATAAGTGATGGATGCTGCCCAGTCCATCACTAGCAAAGCTCTCCCCACCGCTGAGCACATTTAAGAGGAGTGCTGCCACAGGAAAGCAGCATCCATTATCAAGTACCCCCACCATCCATACCATGCTTTCTCTTCTTTTTTGTTTAGAGATAAGCACAGTTAACAGGCCCTTCTGGCCAATGTGGCCGTACCATCGAATTACACCCATGTGACCAATTAATCTACTAACCTGCATATCTTTGGGACGTGAGAGGAAATAGTAAACACCCCGAGGAAACCCATACAGTCACGGGGAGAACTGACAAACACCGGCAGGAATTGAACCCAGGTCGCTGGTGCTGTAAAGCGTTCATGCTAACCGCTACACTACCGGACTGCCCAATTTACACATTGGCTGTTTGTTAGTCAGCATTTATGTAAAGTTGTTAATAACTTCCATTGAATTTCTTTATTTTCCTGAAAATGCCTGCAAAAAATGCATCTGAAGGCAATATATTGTAGGAGCCACGTACCTATTTTCTGTCTGCCTGTGTATTGTGCAGTATTTTGTATTGCACATTTCTTTTTCAATCTTTTTATAATTATTATTAATATCAATATAATAAGATTAATACATAGATAATGGGATTACAAACATACACATTTCAACTGAACATGAAAGAATACATAAGCAATAGTTACAATATAAATGAGTCTTCCCAAATCATGGACGATACAAGTAACATATAAACAAAGCAAACCTAGGTATATCATAATATATATTTTAAAAAAACAGAAAAGAGAAAAAGAAAAAAAAATTATGCAAGAAAAACTAATCTAACAATCTAATAACTAATAAGGAAAAAAAAGAAAAAAGGGAAAAAATAATGAAAAAAAAGGGCTGTTTATAATATCTAACAAAAATACAAAATCATCAGTGTCGTCAACTCCGATCCTCTCAACATATGTAAAATCAAAACTGGAAAAACAAATAGGCTTGGAACAGGGTCACATTACATCATATGAAAATATTGAATAAATGGTCTCCATATCTTTTCAAATTTAATAGAAGTATCAAATACAACACTTCTAATTTTTTCTAAATTTAGACATAACATAGTTTGAGAAAACCAATGAAATACAGTAGGAGGATTAATTTCTTTCCAATTCAACAAAATAGATCTTCTAGCCATTAATGTAAGAAATGCAATCATTCGACAAGCAGAAGAGGATAAGTATTGCACATTTATTATGGGTAATTTGTCATGTGGGTTTGTGGCGTAGAAGCGAATGAGTATAGTTATATATTCACGTTTTGTCTAAGTTCAGTTTGGTCTTTTAGAGCCAGGGAGTTGGCCGGGGAGGACCTTTTCTGGTTCCCACTAACACTATCGCAACCGCCAGATCGCTATTATATAGTTATTAGACTTCTTATTTTGTTACATTGCTAGTTTTAGTTTTGTTAGATTTTATCGTTGCATGATTGTTCATCTTTGCTGGTTTCTTAATAAAGACCATGAGACCATAAGACAAAGGAGCAGAAGTCAGCCATTCGGCCCATCGAGTCTGCTCCGCCATTTCATCATGAGCTGATCCAATCTCCCCTTTAGTCCCATTCCCCCGCCTTCTCACCATAACCTTTGATGCCCTGGCTACTCAGATACCTATCAATCTCTGCCTTAAATACACCCAATGACTTGGCCTCCACTGCCGCCCTTGGCAACAAATTTCATAGATTCACCACCCTCTGGCTAAAAATTTTTTTTCACATCTCTGTTCTGAATGAGCGCCCTGCAATCCTCAAGTCATGTCCTCTCGTACTAGAATCCCCCACCATGGGAAACAACATTGCCACATCCTTTCAACTGTCCATGCCTTTCAACATTCAAAATGTTTCTATGAGGTCCCCCCTCATTCTTCTAAACTCCAAGGAGTACAGTCCAAGAGCGGTCAAAAGTTCCTCGTATGTTAACCCTCTCATTCCCAGAATCATTCTAGTGAATCTTCTCCGAACCCTCTCCAATGTCAGCACATCCTTTCTTAAATAAGGAGCCCAAAACTGCTCACAGTAAAGGATCGAACATACTCGTTTGAACTTTGGAACTTTGGTACTGTGGAAAGCACGTCATACAGTGTCAACCCTCATGCTTAGTCTCTGAGTGGTTGTGGTTGGTTTTCCAGTAACTGTTACATAGGTGGTAACATTTATGTGCTTTGACTTTGATATATAGTCACGTGATTTTGCTTTGGCAATTAGGATTGATTTTCGTTAATGTTCAGGAAGTCTGGCTGCACTGGATTAACATGATCGGCATTTAATTTAAGGTTCAATCAGACGATGGTGACCGTGCAAACTCTAGCAGTGACTCAGCTATTCCAGAAGCCAGTCAGGAGAATCTGTGTGAAACAGACAACTTCCAGATGATTTACTCAGAGCCTGAAGGCTCTGTCTCAGGTACAAACGGATCTATTTAATCTGTGCCCAAACCTCTCTGAACCCCTCTACGTCTCTCTAAAACGTGTTCATCTTCCTTTTGGTTTACTTGATCCTAGCTCTCACTTACCTCCCTCCGAGTCAGCCAGATAACACTGCGGCTATGTAGCCTGTAGACAAACAACCTGGCAGTGCATGTTCCAGATAATGTTGGTAGCTTTTGCTAGTACATCTTGTTTTCCACTTTATAATTCTTTTAATGCCAGCGTGTTCCCCAGCCACAAATACAGGCCAGGGACTTAGCAGAGGGGGTTATGTAAATGTCCTTGTTAGTATGAGGTATTCAATAACAGTGTGCGGGCCAAGGTGGGGGAAAAGGAGAAGTTGTAGCATGCTTTTCCTTTCCCATTTGTGAGGATATATTTGTCACCTATTCAATGCTTCTAAGTTCGTGGTAGCTTCCTGAGACAGTAAGACTCGCCAAAAACACCCAATACCCGCTACTAACCCGTAGTCATCACCATGTGACATTATGGGGCCTGTGTCTCACTTGTGTTTAGCTCATGAGCTGTGGGCACCAAGAGGGAACCCTGCTCTAGCTCAGTGATTGCAGGAGGGCCGGATGTTGGTTGTTTCCTGTACTAGTCACCTGCCTTTTGCCGTCAGGAATCGGAGGAGATGGGAGTTGGTGCCCTCTGTGAGCTGGAAGCCTTTTTTGTTGGCTCAGAAGGCCTTTTCTAACCATGCCAAAAAAAAAGGCTTTTTAAAGATTTAATTTGCCCCTTATGTCAGTGCCTCTGACCATTTTAATTTTTTTTTTTGTTTGGAGCTACCTGTACAGCAAGGTAACAAGACCTTCTGTTCCAGTGGGCCCATGCCACCCAGTTACACCCACGTGACCCATTAACCTACTAACTGGCACGCCTTTTGTGGGAGGAAAACCCACACGGTCATGGGGAGAGCGTACAACCTCTTCACAGTCAGCAGCAGGGATTGAATTCCAGTCACTGGCACTGTAAACCGTTATGCTACCATGCTGGCCTTCTGGTCTGAACACTTGACCCCTGACAAATAGACAGTGCATTTATTGCCCACAATTGCAATCAGGTTCCTAGTTACTCTACATGGTCACCAGCATCAAGACGAACCTTCCAGTTGCTTCTATTCCCTCCCTCCATTGCCCTAGCTCACCAAACTAAATTTTGGTTTCTCCATCCCATGGGAAATAAGAAGCAGCTTGTCTCCTATTTCACCTTGCTCAAGCATCCCTACTCTACTCTACTCCCCATTATGCCGCTGGCGTTTAGGGCTGCAATGAAGGTCCTCCGTCTCTGGCGGTGTTCAGGGTTTCCATCATCGTGTCAGTAGCTCAGTTTTCACTTCTGTCGGTAAAGCAAGTCCTGGGTGGAGACTCAGGAATACCGCCACATCCAGGTGTAGAAGGATTCTTCATTGCTGTCTATGTAACAGTTTTGTTTTACCAGTTAGTCTTGTTAGCCTTGAGCTGAGCCTCCGAACCTGGAGGATTGGTGGGCCACCTTTGGTCTGGCCTCCACCCTCTGACCTGTTTGATATGGGCAGCCCCACCAAGAGTCAAAGCATAAAGTCCCGACTCCAGCTGACATAGCTCTCTCGGTCACTGAGGCACGCAAAGCCTCCGAGCCATGACAACCTTGGAGGTATCTACTTGAAAAACAAACATCTGCTCTGCTGATTACAATTTCCATGAAACTGTTTATGTCATGGTCCGTTCCGTGAAATCCGCATTCCGGTTCACGGTCCGGTCCATGTTCCTTATTCCAGGTTTTCCGGGTTTCCCCAGTTTCTGTTGAGGCAGCTGATTCTTGTATGGGCTGGCCTCATAAATAGCTTCAGGATTCAGCCTCTGGCTGCTGGATTGTTCCTGTTGAAACCCCCTGTCTGTATCCCTTCCCTTCACCTTCCTGCCTGGAGCCTTGCCCCGCCCTGTCTTGCCTCGCCTCGCCTCGCCTCGCCTCGCCTTGCCTTGCCTTGCCTGTGTCTGGAGCCTTGCCCTGTTTGGAACTGTCTGTCTGTGTCCACGCCTTCGCTAGGTAGGTCTGGCTGTTTTGCCGCTACCTAGTGTTGGGAACTGTCTTGTCATTTTCAGTGTTCTGTATAATGAGTCCTGGCCCTATGACCTGTACCCAAGGAGGGGTCCCAGCTCGGTGTTCCATGTTCCTGTCTCTCCCTCGACCCAGGCTCTGTGTTCTGTGTTCCTGTTCTTCCTTGATCAAGGCTCTGCGTTCTTGTCTCTCCCTCGACCAAGGCTCTGCGTTCCTGTCTCTTCTTCGACCAAGTCAAAGCTTCGGGGTCTCGTCCAGTCCTAGTCATGTCCTAGGTCCTTGCCCTGTCCAAGCCACGGCTTTGTGTTCTCTTCTTGTCATGTGCCTCGCCCAGCCCAGGAGTACCTTGCCCAGCCCGGTGCTGGGGTTCCCTCGTCCTGTCCATGAGTCTCACGTCCAGTCTTGTGCCTCTCCTCGTCCTGTAGCCACGTCTTGTCCTTGCCTGGTTCTGGAGTCCGAGCCCGAGTCGAGACCCAAGTTCTGGGTCCTTGTCCAGTCTCCGGCTAGGAGACCAAGCCCAGGCTCCTAGTTCCCAGTTCCATGTCCTGGTTCCGCTATCCTTGTCAAGTCCTAACCCAGGCCCGGAATCCTTGATCGTCTGGGGCCTGTGACATGTCCTGTGTCCTTTCTTCCTCACTTCCCTGGCTTCCTTCTCATGCCTAGTCCTGTTCCTGGTAGTTCAGTGTCTGTGTCTTGCATTTGGGTCCACTCCCAATGCCCTCATTATGACAGTTTACCATCCACTCTCATTTTCTGTTCCCATTTGAGCTGATTTTGTAAATTGTTCCCTGCCTCAGTGCTGTTCCACTTCTTTCAAATCTCATGTTATTGTCTTCACCTTCAACTCATCCCCTGAAATACGCACCATACAAAAACTCAAACTGAGCACTGTCATTAAAAGCTATTGTGCCATTTCTAAATCTCTACTTCCTGTCAAAAATCCTTGCTCTGTCCTTGCTGCTGCCATCAGGAAGAAGTTTCAAGAGCCTCAGGACTCGCACCACCAGGTTCAAGAACAATTACTACCCCTCAACCACCAGGCTCTTGAACAAAAGGGGATAACTTCATTCAAATTCACTTGCCCCTTCATTGAATCGTTCCTAATGGTCTCACTTTTTCATCTCATGTTCTCAGCATTTATTGTTATTTAATTATATTTGCATTTGCACAGTTTCTCTGGTTAAACCCCCTAGTTGGGAGCTCTTTCATTGAGTCTGTTATCATTACTATACTATAGATTTGTTGAGAATGCCCTGAAGAAAATTAATCTCAGGCGAAATTTATATATTTTGATAATAAAATTTACTTTGACCTTTGAACTCGCTCTTGCCCGTCTTTCCCACGACTTTATCCCTGTCATTACAAATGAAGTTTGCCGTATCAGTAGGGTTGGCGAAGACAGTCATAACAAGACAATGTCCTGTTGATATTTTCCACACTACCATTACTGAAATCTCCTCAGCAGCCAAGGGTCCTTCTTTGTCCTTCTCTTAATTCTGACCTACACTTCTCTGGGTAATGTCAAAACACTGTATTTCACATCGACACTGTCAACAACAGAGCTTAACCTCACCATAGCAGCGTCCAGTGCTCATGTGTTAAGATTGTTCTTTTAACATCTAGAACCAGATGGGCCAAAGTTTCCTGCCGTCAAACACTAGAACCATTAAACTTGGCTCTCGCCCAAACTCTGGTTAGCGCAGTCATTTCTCCTCTCCCTCCATCTGCTCTCACAGACTGTTTCTTACCACTATGTCTTATCCGAGCTGAGCTTCTGGCCCGGTATCCTCTCTGTCAGCAAGACTGTCCGTTTCAAATCCTGCTACGTTTTCCACCTCTGCCCCATTTGATGTTGAAGCACACATCCACTCTTTTTCTGTTTTCTCATTCAATCACCCCAGTAACCTCCTGGCTAGCTTCTCAACTCCTACTCAGCATGGTAGCATAGAGGTTAGCATTGTGCTATTACAGGGCCTGCGATTCCGGGCACTGCCTGTAAGGAGTTTGTACATTCTCTCCATGACCGTGTGCTTCGGTTTCCACCCACATTCCAAAGACGTACAGGTTACTGGGTTCATTGGGCTGAAAGATCGACATCTCACTGCCTCGGGTGGAAGTTCCTGCTTCCTTCAAAAAGGCAACAATTATACAGAGCCAAAGAAAAATAATGTGGGTTGCCTTAATGACTATCGCCCGGTAGCACTCACATCGACAATGATGAAATGCTCTGAGAGGTTGCTCATGACTAGACTGAACTGCCTCAGCAAGGACCTGGACCCACTGCAATTTGCCTATCGCCACAATAGGTCAACAGCAGACGCAATCTCAATGGCTCTCCACATGGCTTTAGACCACCTACACAACATAATCACCTAGATCGGGATGCTGTTCTTCAACTACAGCTCAGCATTTAATACCATCATACCCACAATCCTGATCGAGTACAGAACCTGGGCCTCTGTACCTCCCTCTGCAATTGGATCCTCGACTTCCTAACCAGAAGACAACAGTCTGTGTGGATTGGTGATAACATATCCTCCTCACTGACGATCAATACAGGCGCACCTCAGACATGTGTGCTTAGCCCACTGTTTTACTCACTGTATACACATGACTGTGGCTAGGCATAGCTCAAATACCATCTACAAATTTACTGACAGCTGATTGTGGACTTCAGGAAAGGCAAGGTGAAGGAACTCTTACCAATCATCATAGAGGAATCAGAAGTTGGGAGAGTGAGCAGCTTCAAGTTCCTGGGTGTCAAGATCTCTGAGGATCTAACCTGGTCCCAACATATCGATGTAGTCATAAAGAAGGCAAGACAGCAGCTATACTCTATTAGGAGTTTGAAGAGAAATGGTATGTCAACAATTACACTCAGGAACTTCTATAGCTGTACCGTACAGAGCATTCTGACAGGCTGCATCACTGTCTGGTATGGAGGGGCTACTGCACAGGAAAGAAGCTGCAGAAGGTTATAAATCTAGTCAGCTCCATTTTTGGGCACTAGTCTACAAAGTACCCAGTACATTTTTAAGGAGCGGTGTCTCAGAAAAGCAGCATCCATTATTAAGGACCCCCCAGCACCCAGGACATGCCCTTTACTCACTGTTAATATCAGGTAGGAGATACAGAAGCCTGAAGACACACACTCAATGATTCAGGAACAGCTTCTTCCCCTCTGCCATCAGGGAGGAGGTACAGGAGCCTGAAGGCACACACTCAGTGATTCAGGAACAGCTTCTTCCCCTCTGCCATCTGATTCCTCAATGGACTTTGAAGCTTTGGACACTACCTCACTTTTGTCTGTTTTTGCACATTTTTAAAATCTATTCAATACATGTAATTGATTTACTTGTTTATTTATTATTATGTTTTATTTTATTTATTATTATTTTTCTCTCTCTGTTAAATTATGTATTGCATTGAACTGCTGCTGCTAAGTTAACAAATTTCATGTCACATGCTGATGATAATAAACCTGATTCTGATTCTGATCTCCAAATAAAATATATTAAAATACCCATCATAAGCTTAACCTAATCTAAAACTAACTCCCACTTCGCCGCACTAATTACACTAGATGTGGAATGAGTCTCAGTGTAATTAAGGTGATTGGAGTCCCAGCGTCAACAAAAGATTAAAGAAAGATTAACTTTGAAACATGTACAGTACTGTGGAGAGCAGTCAAACTAGCTGCATCAGCATCTGGCAAGGGGGAGGGGTGCGGACTACTGCACAGGATCGAAGCAAGATGCGGAGAGCTGTAAACTCAGTCAGCTCCATCAAGGGCACCAGCCTCCGTTGTATCCAGGACATCTTCAAGGAGTGGCACCTCAAAAAGGTGACATCCATCATTAAGGACCCCATCACCCAGGACATGCCCTCTTCTCATTGCTACCATCAGGGAAGAGGTACAGGAGCCTGAAGACACACACTCAGCGATTCAGGAACAGCTTCTTCCCCTCCGCCATCAGGGAGGAGGTACAGGAGCCTGAAGACACACACTCAACGATTCAGGAACAGCTTCTTCCCCTCTGCCATCAGGAAGGAGGTATGGGAGCCTGAAGACACACACTCAACGATTCAGGAACAGCTTCTTCCCCTCTGCCATCAGGGAGGAGGTACAGGAGCCTGAAGACACACACTCAGCGATTCAGGAACAGCTTCTTCCCCTCCGCCATCAGGGAGGAGGTACAGGAGCCTGAAGACACACACTCAGCGATTCAGGAACAGCATCTTCCCCTCTGCCATCAGGGAGGAGGTACAGGAGCCTGAAGACACACACTCAGCGATTCAGGAACAGCATCTTCCCCTCTGCCATCAGGGAGGAGGTACAGGAGCCTGAAGACACACACTCAGCGATTCAGGAACAGCTTCTTCCCCTCTGCCATCAGGGAGGAGGTACAGGATCCTGAAGACACACACTCAGCGATTCAGGAACAGCATCTTCCCCTCTGCAGTCTGGTTTCTGAATGGACATTGAACCCATCAGCACTACCTCACTACTTATTTATTTCTATTTTTTGTACTTTTTTTTTGCACTACCTTACTTCCCCTTTTCTATTTTCTATTTATGATTTATAATGTAAATTTTTATTATATTTACTATCGATTTGTACTCCAGGGAGCGCCAAGCGCAGAATCAAATATCGCTCTGATGATTGTACGCTTTAGTATCAATTGTCTGGTGACAATAAAGTAATAAAGTACATCCTATTTAACTATTTACCTATATAATACTTACTGTAATTAAGTTTTCTTTTTTTCTAATTAACAAACTTCATGACATACGCCGGTAATATTAAACTTGATTCTGATTCTGATGTGCATTGTAACATTGAAACGTGTCATTTATGTCAACAGCTAACACAGTCTGAGGATGTGCTGGGAACAGCCCATGAGCGTTGCCATGCTCCTGGGGCCTACATAGCATGCCCACAACTTACCAACCCTAACCTTAGAATGTGGGAGTTAACCAGAGCACCAGGGGGTCACAGGGAGAACGTACAAGTTCTCTGCAGACAGGGGTGGAGACTGAGCCTCAATCGCTGGCGCTATGAAGCGTTTTGCTGACCGCTATGCTACTATGCAGCCCTGCAAAGCAGGGACCTTGAAATATGGCTGTTTTATATGAAATTTCATAGAAGCAGATCTCTGGATTAATACTATCCCCGTTTGTTTTTGTTTAACTTGTCTCAGGATGTTGCAAAGATTCAATGATGTAGTTATGTATTTGAACTGCATTGCATTGCTTCTAAGAGACAGGGTCGAGCTGATACTCACTGGAGTTTAGAAGAACGGGGGGGGGGGTTCTTATTAAACCTATCAAATATCAAGATAGAGTGGACATGGAGACAATGTTTTCCACAGTGGGACAGTCTAGGACCCAAGGGCACTGCCTCAGAATACAAGGACATCCCTTTAGGGCAGAGATGAGGAGGAATTTCTTTAGCCAGAGAGTGGTGAATCTGTGGAATTCATTGCCACAGATGGCTGTGGAGGCCAAATCGTTGGGTATATTTAAAGTGGAGGTTGATGCGTTCTTGATTAGTAAGGGCATCAAAGATTACAGGGAGAGGACAGGAGAATGGGGTTGAGGGGGTAATAAATCAGCCATGATGGAATGGAGGAGCAGACCCAATAGGTCGAATTGACTTATTCAGTTCTTATATCTTATCATCCAATGGCCACACACTGATCTGACATGGAAACCTATCATCATTCCTTCACTGTCATAGGGTCTAAACCCACAGAACTCCCTCCCCAACAGCACCTTCAACGTAAAGACCATCGCAGTTCAAGGGGGTGGCTGATCTCACCCCCCACCCCACCTTCTCAAGGGGCAGTTAGGGATGGGTGATAAATGTGGTTTTGCTTTCCAGTGATGGCCAAGAACACAGACACACAAGAGACTGTGACATTTGACTATGTAATAAGTGTGCTCAAGGATAGGGAGGGCTTTTCCTGTGATAGACTGGGCTGTGTCCACTACTCCCTATAACCTTTTCCATTGCTGGGAATTGACAGACAGACAGACAGACATACTTTATTGATCCCGAGGGAAATTGGGTTTCGTTACAGCCGCACCAACCAAGAATAGTGTAGAAATATAGCAATATAAAACCATAAATAATTAAATAATAATAATTTAATTATGCCAAGTGGAAATTAGTCCAGGACCAGCCTATTGGCTCAGGGTGTCTGACACTCTGAGGGAGGAGTTGTAAAGTTTAATGGCCACAGGCAGGAATGACTTCCTATGCCGCACAGTGTTACATCTCGGTGGAATGAGTCTCTGGCTGAATGTACTCCTGTGCCTAACCAGTACATTATGGAATGGATGGGAGTCATTGTCCAAGATGGCATGCAACTTGGACAGCATCCTCTTTTCAGACACCACCGTCAGAGAGTCCAGTTCCACTCCCACAACATCACTGGCCTTACGAATGAGTTTGTTGATTCTGTTGGTGTCTGCTACCCTCAGCCTGCTGCCCCAGCACACAACAGCAAACATGATAGCACTGGCCACCACAGACTCGTAGAACATCCTCAGCATCATCTGGCAGATGTTAAAGGACCTCAGTCTCCTCAGGAAGTAGAGACAGCTCTGACCCTTCTTGTAGACAGCCTCAGTGTTCTTTGACCAGTCCAGTTTATTGTCAATTCGTATCCCCAGGTATTTGTAATCCTCCACCATGTCCACACTGACCCCTTGGATGGAAACAGGGGTCACCGGTGCCTTAGCCCTCCTCAGGTCCACCACCAGCTCCTTAGTCTTTTTCACATTAAGCTGCAGATGATTCTGCTCGCACCATGTGACAAAGTTTCCCACTGTAGCCCTGTACTCAGCCTCATCTCCCTTGCTGATGCATCCAACTATGGCAGAGTCATCAGAAAACTTCTGAAGATGGCAAGACTCTGTGCAGTAGTTGAAGTCTGAGTTGGCGTTTCCATACCAGTCCAGATGCAGCCAGTCAATCCTGATATCGTATTTGCACTAAAGATTTTCCATGAAGTATCTAATTATTGTGTAAATTCATCACTGGTATCAGTGGACATTCTTTCTCACAGTAATGAATGTGTGACCCCAGAAACCACAGTCACTTTTGAACACTATAGGGAGGATGTCAAGATTTCAGAGAGGGTGCAGGAGAGGTTTACCAGGATGCTGCCTGGTTTAGAGGGCAAATGCTATACTGAGAGGCTTGACAAACTTGGGTTGTTTCCTCTGGAATGGCAGAGGCTGAGGAGAGATCTGATAGAGGTTTACAAGATTATGAGAGGCATAGACAGAGTAGACAGGGAGTATCTGTTTCCCAGGGTTGAAATGTCTAATATCAGGGGGCATGCGTTGAAGGTGAGGGGGATAGGTTCAAGGGGGATGTGAGGGGTAAGTTTTTTTCACTCTGAGAGTGGTGGATGCCTGGAGTACACTGCCTGGTAATCTGGTAGAGGCAAATACATCTTTTAAGAGATGGTTGGATCGGTACTTGAATGTGAGGAGTTAAAAATATATTTATTATCAAAGTATCAAAGAAAAATAGAGGGTTATGGGGTAGTGTGGGTTTGGTACTTTTTTTTAAAGGATTATATGGGTCAGCACAACATGGAGGGCTGAAGGGCCTGTACTGAGCTATAGTGTTCTATGTATACATTATACAACCTTGAGATTCATCTCCTAACCGGCAGCCACAAAGCAAAGAAACCCAAAAGAACCCATATATTAAAAAAAAATTGAAGACCATCGAACAGCTGATGTGCAGAGAGAAAAAAACACATCGTGCAAACAAATAGCGTTCTGAACCGAAGACCGCGGAGTCCCATCGTTCAGCGCAGAGCAATGATCCGAACCGGCTCGTCCCTCACCTCGGTTCCCAACACCCCGACCTTTTCGATCCGGCTCAGCGCTTAAATCGACAGGTTCAATCACCTCGACGCACACTGGGGGTAGTGCCCTGCCTCCCTTTCCAATTAGGCCTGGCATTTAAACTGTTTGTTGAGGAAGGGGGGTGGGGAATATGGACGTCGTGTCGGTAGGAGGAATTAGTTTTGGGCGGGGGGGGGGGTTTGATTTACTTTTTTCGCTGGTTTGGCACAATATTGTGGGCTGAAGGGCCCGTACTGGTGTTGTACTGTTCTATGTTCATAACAGGCACCAGGAAAAGACAACTAGAAATGAACACAACAAATCCCTGCATGAATCGGAGCAGCAGACCCCCCAAGCAAACAACGGATGAAGTTTGCCACCAGCCACGGACGGAACACGTTAGCACGGCGCTCGTCTCCTCACTGAAAACAAACACACAACTCTCAGCATCTGGTCCGACAAGATCGGCGTCTGATGGGCAGGGCAGCAATGTGAGCACCCGGGAAAAAGCAATCGCAGATCAGGTTTGTCATCATCTATAAGGTTTTTATCCTTTGGAGCGTAGAAGGTTGAGGGGGGACGAGATATTTAAAATAATGAGGGGGATAGATAGAGTTGACGTGGATAGGCTTTTTCCATTGAGAGTAGGGGAGATTCAAGCAGGAGGACATGAGTTGAGAGTTAAGGGACAAAAGTTTAGGGGTAACATGAGGGGGAACTTCTTTACTCAGAGAGTGGTAGCTGTGTGGAACGAGCTTCCAGTAGATGTTTGTAGAGGCAGGTTCAATATTGTCATTTAAAGTAAAATTGGATAGGTATATGGACAGGAAAGGAATGGAGGGTTATGGGCTGAGTGCAGGTCGGTGGGACTAGGTGAGAGTAAGCGTTCGGCACAGACTAGAAGGGCCAAGATGGCCTGTTTCCGTGCTGTAATTGTTATATGGTTATATAATTATGATAACAGTCCAACTTATCTTTATGAAATTTCAAGAAGGTTATAAGGAACTCACTGCCCGTCATGCCACAGGCATTTAGGGCAGCAATGAAGGTCCTCCATCTCCGATGGTGTTCAGAGTTTCCTTCATTGTATCAGTAGCTTCCTCTCAATTTTTACTACTATCAGTCACACACATGTCCCGACTGGAGATTAAGATGTAGAAGGATTCTTCATTGCTGTTTCCATAGCAATTTTGTTTGACCAGTCAGGGCTGTTAGTCTTGAGCTGAACCCCCAAACCTGGAGAACCGGTGGACTATTCTTAGTCTGGCCTCTACCCTTTGACCTGGCATGGGTGACCCTTCATCAGGACTCTGCGGAAGGGTCTTAGCCGGAACATTAACTGTTTACTATTTTCCTCCAGCCTTTTGTGTGTGTAGCTTCAGACAGGGCAATTGTTGGGATGTATTTATTGTAATTAATTTGTGGGACGGAGCATCACTGGCATCTCTAAGTACTCTTGAGAAGCCGATGACAGGCTACTGTGTTAAACTGTTGCAGTCTGTACTGAAGCTGCCACCCGACAGCTGTGGTTGAGGAATTCCAGGATTTAAACCGATAGCAATGAGGCAGTGGCGATATTTAATGGACAAAGGATGCTGACCGACTTGCAGGGTGAAAATGCAGTTAGTGTTCTCCCCTGTGCATGCTGCCCCCTCCTCTCCTGCCTGGTGATAGAAGGTCCGAGTTTGGGAGCGTGCTTTGAGTCGCCTTGCCGAGCAAGTGTCTCTGCTCAAAGCGTCAAAGCCATGACACAGAACATAAACATAGACCAGTACAGGCCCTTTGGCCCACAATATTATGTTGACCGTTTAACCTGCTCTTAGATCAACTCACTCTTCCCCCCTACATGGCCTCCATTTTTCAATCATCCATGTGCCTGTCTATGAGCTTCTTAAATGCATCTTCCTTGAACACCGCCACTCCTGACAGTGTGTTCCACTACCCCGCAACTCTGGGTAAAAGAAACTCACCTCTGACATCCCCCCCCCCCCATTCTTTCCTCCAATCACCTTAAAACTGTACCCCCTCGTATTAGCCATTTCTGACCTGGGACAAAGTCTCTGGCTGTCTGCTCGATCTATGTCTCTCATCATCGTGTACACCTCTATCAAGTCACCTCTCATCCTCCTTTGCTCCAGAGAGAAAAGCCCTGCCTCTCTCAGCCTGCCTCATAAGACAGGCTCTCTATTCCAGTGCCCTGGTAAATCCTTCTCTGTATCCGCTCTGAAGCTTCCACCTCTTTCCTAAAATGAGGCATCCAGATCTGAACGTAATATTCCAAGTGTGGTCTAAGTCAGATTTTTATAGAGCTGCAACCTAGAAACATAGAAAATAGGTGCAGGAATAGGCCATTCGGCCCTTCGAGCCTGCACTGCCATTCAGTATGATCATGACTGATCATCCAACTCAGAACCCTGTACCTGCTTTCTCTCCATACCCCCTGATCCCTTTAGCCACAAGGGCCATATCTAATTCCCTCTTAAATATAGCCAATGAACCGGCCTCAACTGTTTCCTGTGGCAGAGAATTCCACAGATTCACCACTCTCTGTGTGAAGAAGTTTTTCCTCATCTCGGTCCTAAAAGGCTTCCCCTTTATCCTTAAACTGTGACCCCTCATTCTGGACTTCCCCAACATTGGAAACAATCTTCCTGCATCTAGCCTGTCCAATCCCTTTAGAATTTAGAATTTACGTTTCAATAAGATCCCCCCTCAGTCTTCTAAATTCCAGTGAGTGGCTCATGGCTCTCAAACTCAGTCTCCCAACTAGCAAAGACCAACCCACCAAACACCTCAACAACCCTAAGAACTTGCGCGGCAACTTAGAGGGATCTGTGGATGTGGAGCCAAAATCTCTCTGTTTCCCCATACTGTTAAGAATCCTGCCATTAATCCCGAATCTAAAAAGCAAACACGAAGAGATCTGCAGATGCCGGAAATTCAAGCAACACACTCAAAATGCCGGTGGAATACAGCAGGCCAGGCAGCGTCTATAGGGAGAAGCACTGTCGACGTTTTGTTCGTCAGTTCGTCAGGACTAACTGACATGAAAGATAGTAAGAGGACCCTGGATCCTGATTTCAGATTCAGCCTTCCAAAGTGATGTGTAACTGTTGTGTGTTGTTTGAGTTATACTTATCCAGTTGAGTGTGGACGCTGGACTCGTGCTTGGCATGACATAAAAAGGCATTGGGACGTCAGGATGTGAATCACTCACTGCATAATAACCCAGCCTCAGACCTGTTCTTGGAAAGCTCCATCATGGGCACTAGCCTCTGTAGTATCCGTGGCATCTTCACGGAGCAGTGCCTCAAAAAGGCAGCGGCCATCATTAAGGACCCCCAACACCCAGAACACGCCTTGTTCTCATTGCTACCATCAGGAAGGAAGTACAGGAGCCTGAAGGCACACACTCAACGATTCAGGAACAGCTTCTTCCCCTCTGCCATCCGATTTCCGAATGGACATTGAAACCATGAACATTACCTCACTACTCTTTTACTTCCTATTTTTGCACTACATATTTAATCTAACTATTTTATATATATATGTGTATACACACACACACACACACACACACACACACACACACACACACACACACACACACACACACACACACACACACACACACACACACACACACACACACACACACACACACACAGTAATTAAGTTTTCTTTTTTCTCTCTATTGGTCACCTACCTACAGGAAATATGTAAACAAGCTTGAACAAATTCAAAGAAAATTTACAAGGATGTTGCCAGGTCTGGAGGTCCTGAGTTATCAGGAAAGATTGAATAGGTTAGGACTGAATGCTTTAGAATGTAGAAGATTGAGAGGAGATTTGATAGAGGTATACAAAATTATGCGAGATGTCGATAGAGTAAGTGCAAGCAGGCTTTTTCCACTGAGGGTGGGTGGGACTACAACCAGATGTCATGGGTTAACAGCAAAAGGTGAAATGTTTAAGGGGAATATGAGGGGAACCTTCTTCTCTCAGAGGGTGGTGAGAGTGTGGACCGAGCTACCGGGACAAGCTTGGATAGCTACGTGGGTAGTTGGGATATGGAGGGCTATGGTCCTAGTGCAGGTTGATTGGGGTAGGCAGTTTAAATGGTTCTGGCATAGACTAGATGGGCCAAAAGGCCTATTTCTGTGCTGTACTTCTTTATGACTCTGCCACTCTATTATCATGTATTGAATTGTACTGCAAAGTTAACAAATTTTACGGCATGTGCCGACGACATTAAATCTGATTCTGATTCTGAAACACTGGCTAGCAAAAAATCATATAACAGAATCTTCACTGAAGATTATCCATGAAGATCAGATTGCTCATTGAAGTACCAACTTCAAGTTGGCGCCAAATGGAGAAAGCTGCATAATAAAATAGAATGTCCATTTATGTGATGCCACATTTTTGATGAAAGATACATCATGGCAAAGAAAAATCGATAACGTTTTATTTCACGTCCTCAAACGTCATAGGGTTCAGGGGCTTGCGTGCCTCAATGACTTGGAAAGCTATGTTAGCTGGAGTCAACAAGTGCTTTGGATCTTGGTAGGGTCAACCATGCCAACCAGGTCAAAGGGTAGAGGCCAGACTAAGAGTGGTCCACCCATCCTCCAGGTTCAGGGGGGTCACCTCAGTGCTAACAACTCTGACTGGTCAAACAAAATTGTTACAGAAATAACAATGAAGAATCCTTCTGCATCTGAGTGAGACGGTATTCCTGAGTCTCCATCCGTGACTTTCATGGCTAACAGTGGCGAAAACCGAGAGGAAGTTACTGACACGATGAACAGCCTGAACACCACCAGGGATGCAGGACCTTCATTGCTGTCCTAAATGCCAGCGATGTTACGGGCAGTTTGTTGTTGTGATTTGCTCAAAGCAATGGGTGTTAAAGAGGAGATTGAGTAAAGAGGGGGAAAAATTGAGGGAAAGAAATCCATAACTTAGGACTGGAGACCAGAATGATAGTAGCAGTAATGGTGGCAAATTTACCTCACGAATCCTGCTACTTTAAAAAAAAAGTTATGATATTGCGACTTGAATTTTTGGGTGTGTCACTCTGGATTTCCAGTATCTGGCGATTCTCGTGTTTGTGGCTTATTTAAACCATGGTTCAGAAGCTAACTATGGAAGGTCAGGTCAGCTGGGGAGTTCCTGCGTGGAATACACGTGGAGATCCCGATCCTGATAAGTATGAAGTAATTGAAGTATGTTGGATGGGGAAATCAGCCTCAGATCTTCCCATTGTTGCGAATTATCAGATTTTTATATGGAAGAAAGCAAATTAACTTTGTAAACACATTGGATGCACTTAAGTTCAAGCACTCAACTAAATGTTTTCAACTGCAAACACGAGGAAATCTGCAGATGCTGGAAATTCAAGCAACACACACAAAATGCTGGTGGAACACAGCAGGCCAGGCAGCATCTATAAGGAGAAGCACTGTCATTGTGTTTTCAACTGATACTTTGTAGATTGTATATCATCTGTCTGGACCGTGACATTCATACTTCCATGTTCTCTTGTGTTCAGGAGGATTTCTTGTGGCTTCAGGAAGTTCACAACTTAACTGAATGGACTTGATGACTTGGGTTGAAGCGACTGAATCCTTGAGGCTGTCAAATTAACTGATGTAGATGCCGTCATTAAAAGCAGCAGGATTCAAAGCCGAAAGAAATCCAAATTTTACCAGATGTATTATAAGAGAAATTACAGAATAAAGTGGTTTCTGTGCAACTGGAAATGTTTCTGTTCGAATCTTTCCTGGCAATTCTGTGCATTCCCTTGGGTGATGCAGAGAGATGAAACAGCTGGATATCATGTACGTATTCAACCCCATTTGATTCTGTAACAAGCATTGACTGATTCATGCAGGTATCTCAAGTACAATACTATAACTAATGGTGTTTACAATAAATAACAGAGATAGTAAGGGAGAACAATACGGTCCTCAAACAAGAGAAACTCTGCAGATGCTGGAAATCCAAGCAACACACACAAAATGCTGGAAGAACTCAGCAGATCAGGCAGCGTCTGTGGAAAAGAGTCCAGTTGGTGTTTCAGGCGGAGACCATACGGTCCTGAGGAAATCAATTTGTTGTAAAGGAAAGTCCGGGATTCAGTCTGTTCTCTATCAGAGACTCCTTTGACTGCATTGTCATACAATACCTCTTCCATTCTCTTTTGCTGTCAGAAAGTCAGCACTAATCATCCTTCCCTATCGGCTCTTGAAAAGGTAGCGGCATGCGGCTTTTCTGAACCACTACCACGTTGGTGAAGGCGTTTCTGCCAAGCTCTTCACTAGAGAGTTCAGAATTCAGAATTTACAACAGGGAAGGGATGTGAATATTTATACATTTCCTAGCCCAGAGGTTGTGCCATTCAGAGGGCAACTTGAAGGTGCTGGCATTGTGGAATTCCCATTTGCCATCTTCAAGGGAACCACCACCCAGGCAAGGGGTGACACACTGGTAGATTCCACAAGGTTACCCCAATCACACACAACGTGATAGCCATTTATGCAGTTCCACAACATACGAAATAACTCCCAACACTTACTTGCCACAGGGGTGCCTTCCTTCAGTGAAATGCCACACCCAGACAAAGGGTAAACACACACGTAGTATTCACAAAGGTTTTCCCCTCACCAGAGAACCCACTCCTGCGGATTAACTATTTGACAAACACACTTCCATATTCGAATGGAATCAAACTCACCCTTACGGGCTACTTAGAGAGAGAGAGTCCAGACAGTGATCTCTTTGTCACTAGGTTTCTTCTGTTTCAAACCTCTCCTCTCTCTGCAAACTTCTTCTAATTGCAGCAAGTCATGAGAGTCATTTATCAATACTCCGGATTGATCATAACTCATCCCTTTTGGGCTACTGAAAGTTTAAACCAGCGACTGACTCACCGGTGTCTTCCACTGACCGAATCCATCTTGACTCTCAGCATAGTAACCAAGTGACTCTGCGGTCAGCAGAAATTCAACAGTGTCCAAAAGTCAGATTCATTCTCTCGGCATTTTAAAGTGGCAGTCCACAGAAAAAAATGAACCCTAGGGGTATATAACAGCAGTGTAATGCGTCATTTGTGTTAACAACTGACACAACCAATGGATGGACTGGGGACAGCCCACAAGTGTCATCGCCCATTCCGACACCAACAATAACATAGAACCATAGAACATTACAGCACAGAAACAGGCCTTTTGGCTCTTCTTGGCTGTCCTGAACCATTTTCCTGCCTAGTTCCACTGACCTGCACCTGGCCCATATCCCTCCAAACCCCTCTCATCCATGTACCTGTCCAAGTTTTTCTTAAATGTCAAAAGTGAGCCCACATTCACCACTTCATCTGGCAGCTCATTCTACACTCTCACCACTCTCTGTGTGAAGAAGCCCCCCCCCCAATGTTCCCTTTAAACTTTTCCCCTTCACCCTTAACCCATGACCTCTTAACCCTTAACCTTTTCTCCCCTGGCCTCAGTGGAAAAAGCCTGCTTGCATTCACTCTATCTATACCCATCATAATTTTATACACCTCTATCAAATCACCCCTCATTCTCCTATGCTCCAGGGAATAAAGTCCTAACTTATTCAGCCTTTCTCTGTAACTCAGTTTCTCAAGTCCCGGCAACATCCTTGTAAACCTTCTTTGCACTCCTTCAACCTTATTAATTTCCTTCCTGTAATTAGGTGACCAAAACTGCACACAATACTCCAAATTTGGTCTCACCAATGTCTTATACAACCTCACCACAACATTCCAACTGTACCATTTCATGCCCAAACTGTACAACAGAACAACACAAGCAACAACATCAAAAACACGACAGCAAGAAACAAGCCCCTTTCCTCCTTCCCAACCACCCAGACACCCGCTCACACTCAGAGACAGTCCGCCAACCCCAGGACGGGCTGCTAAGCTTGATGATTTGACCCAGTGGAGGTGGTTTGTTGATCCTCCACGATAGATAGCAACCTGGGGGGGAGCAATTTCCTTAGCAGCACGCGCTCATTACTCAAGCCCCCCCCCTTTCAAAGTTCAAAGTAGATTTTATTATCGAAGTGCGGATATGTCACCACATACAACCCTGAGCCACTCTCCTGCGGGCATACTCAGCCGATCTATAGAATAGTAACTGTAAGCAGGATCAGAGAGTAAAAAAAAACTGTGCAAGTACAAATATAAATAAATAGCAATAAGGAACGAGGACATGAGATAAAGAGACCCTAAAGTGAGATCTTTCGTTATGGATCCACAGAAAGTCATTGGGTTGCTCCACATTGACCAAGACAATAGACGTAAACACTGCAAGGTCTGATCCACGCACGGTTGACCTCAGGCTTTCGTCACGAACCCTTGGGGAACGGCGTCTAAATCTGGAGAACAATTATAAAGTTGTGGCAACTTGACTTTGTATTTATAGTATACCTGTCTCCTCCATCGTTATCCCTGTGTGGGTACTTTATTGCACTAGTGGACAGAACTGCAGGCAGTGGAGGACTGGTCCAGGGGTTCCACATGAAGTTTTTAAACAGGCGAATCACCTCCTGATGGCCACTGTCGTTCGGCACTCCGACAGATTGAACTTCATCTAGAAGAAGAAAAAAACATTATGAGTGAGTAGGATGCCTAAACCAGGAGTGAGGTTCGATCAATCTTAAGAGCCGAGCCGATTTGAGAACGGCCTCGCGTTGGGCGGCGAGGTCCTTTCCCGGGTGCGTGGCAGGACCCGGTGTTCGGACGACGTAAACGCCGGCCCAGAGAGACCGAGAGGGCAGGGTTTCGGGACCGGGCTGATCCCGCTCACTCTTCTGCGACGTTCATCCCTCTCTCCGTGGCACTGAGGCTGTGAGACTTCGTGTCTCCCAAACTTTCGCGGTGTTTTACCCCGCTGTGTGATGAAGTGAGACCGAGGCTATGGGTTGACTCTGGCTGCTCCGGGATTTGGGTTTATGGGCTCGATTTGCTCCGGAATGCCGCCGCTCGCTTCTGTTGTTTGCGCGATTTGTTTTTTTCTCCTCTTTCTCAGCTCATTGGGGGTTGGTCTTTTTTTAAAAAAATCGGCTTCTTTCGGGTGCCTTTGCTTTGTGGCTGCCTGTAAGCAGACAGATCTCAAGGTTGTATAATTTCTGCATTCTTTGGTAATAAATGTATTTTCATTCCTTTGACACAGAATTTCAGGATTTTCATTATCAATATACCACTGACTGACTGCGGTGGCTGAGTTTTAAAGGAAATAAGCAACTGAAGCGCTCAAATAAATCTCGTCTTGGGGACTGGGTGTTTATATTATTACAGTTTGGCAGAGGTTGACTTCTTGATCCTATTGACGCTGGGGAAAGGACAAAGGGCATCAGTGGTCGCATAACCAGGACTTTTGATCCGCACCGGCTGCTCATACGACCATCCACCACCTGCTCCTGTCCCTGATCTGGGGGGGGGGGGGTGCTAATCAGGTGCTTAAGGGTGACCTGCAGGCTAGAGGAAGGAAGGAACACCTTCCACCTCCTTTTGCAGAGACTTATCTCCACTCTGCAACCAATCTTCTACTAGAATCACATGAAATGGAGACTGCTCTTTCTCCCTAATTAGGGAGAGAGAGAGAGAGAGCCTGTGGTATGTCAGATACCTGGTGAACAAGTAGTCTTTGGGATATTGATGCTATTCTGCACATTTGAGTGCTCGGTGGAGGGTTCAGATGCTTTTTTTTGCTGGGGGGGTTGTTGCTTTGCTATTGCTTATGTGTTGGTGGGGCTAGCTGGGGGGGGGCGAGCATTGGGGTTCTAACATTTAACTATCATTTATTCTTTGGGCCACTCCTCTTTTTGTGGATGTTTGTGAAGAAACAGAATTTCAGGATGTATATTGTAAACATTTCTCTGACATTAAGTGTACCTATCGAAATTATCAGGCAGGAGGCTGTTTAACCTTTTGACCCTACGTTGCTTCTTTGGTGAATAAGTCTCTCCATACACTTCCTGCTCTTTTCCTACTTTTTAACGACTCAAGTATCTGTCTAATCCCTTTATTTAAACTTCACAAGATCACAAGACAAAGGAGAAGTAGGCCATTCAGCCCATTGAGTCTGCTCTGCCACTCCACCATGAGCTAAACTATTCTCCCGTCTAGTTCCAATTTCTGGCTTTATCCCCATATCCCTTGATACCCTGACTAATTAGATACCTATCAATCTCCTCCTTACAGACCCTCAATGATCGGGCCTCCACAGCTGTATGTGGCAATAAATTCCATAAATCCATGACCCTCTGGTTAAAAAAATTTCTCCTCATCTCTGTTTTAAATGGATACCCTCTAATTCTAAGACTGTGGCCTCTTGTCCTGGACTCACCCACCAAGGGAAACAGCCTTTCCAACATCTACTCTGTCCAACCCTTTCAACATTCGAAATGTTTCTATGAGATCCTCTCTCATTCTTCTATACTCTGATGAATACAATCCAAGAGCCATGAACGCTCCTCATATGTTAGTCCCTGCATTCCAGGAATTATCCTTGTGAATCTACTTTGAACTCTCTCCAACATCAGTACATCCCTTCTAAGATAGGGGGCCCAAAACTGCTCACACTATCCCAAATGAGGTCTCACCAGTTCCTCATAGAGCCTCATCAACACCTCCTTACTCTTATACACTATTCCTCTTGAAATGAATGCCAACATAGCATTCGCTTTCCTTACTGCTGATCCAACCTGGTGGTTAACCTTTGGGGTATCCTGCACGAGGACCCCCAGGTCCCTTTTCACTTCCAATTTTTGAATTTTCTCCCCATCTAAATAATAATCTGCCTGATTATTTCTTCTTCCAAAATGTACGGCTGTACGTTTCTCAACATTGTATCTCATCTGCCATTTCTTTGCCCACTCTCCTAAACTGACCAAGACTCTCTGCAACCTTTCCGTTTCTTCAACACTTCCTGCTCCTCCACCTATCTTGGTGTCATCCGTAAACTTAGCCATATAACCATATAACAGAAACTCACTGTGTGAACACATTCTCCTTAACTTCCCCTTTGAAGCCATTTCCTCTGTTTAGAGGCACTGACACATCTCGTTATTTAATGCATCATTCTCTTTGGAGAAATACCAATTTCTGGGTTGCTGAGAAAGATCCTACAGCCAAGAGCAGGGAGACTTTTCCTGTCTGCAGGTGCTTGCTGTCTGAATGAGGGACACCAGAGCAATAAACGGAAATGGTGCATTTGCTTTCAGGATGAGCAAGGATTGCATCCCACAATCCTGACTGAAAAGCTGTAGAACCCGGGCCTCTGTACCTCCCTCTGCAATTGGATCCTCGACTTCATAACCGGAAGACCACAATTGGTGCGGATTGGTGATAACATCTCCTCCTCGCTGACGATCAATGCTGGTGCACCTCAGGGGTGTGTGCTTAGCCCACTGCTCTACTCTCTATATACCCATGACTGTGTGGCGAGGCATAGCTCAAATACCATCTATAAATTTGCTGATGACACAACCATTGTTGGTAGAATCTCAGGTGGTGACGAGAGGGCGTACAGGAGTGAAATATGCCAACTAGTGGAATGGTGCCGCAGCAACAACCTGGCACTCAGCATCAGTAAGACAAAAGAGCTGATTGTGGACTTCAGGAAGGCTAAGACAAAGGAACACATACCAATCCTCAGAGAGGGATCAGAAGTGGAGAGAGTGAGCAGTTTCAGTTTCCTGGGTGTCAAGATCTCTGAGAATCTGGCATTTGGCATGTCAACAAATACACTCAAAAACTTCTATAGATGTACCGTGGAGAGTATTCTGACTGGCTGCATCACTGTCTGGTATGGAGGGGCTACTGCACAGGACCGAAAGAAGCTGCAGAGGGTTGTAAATCTGGTCAGCTCCATCTTGGGTACTAGCTACAAAGTTCCCAGGGCATCTTCAGGGAGCGGTGTCTCAGAAAGGCAGATTCCATTATTAAGGACCCACAGCACCCAGGGCATGCCCTTTTCTCAATGTACCTCCTCCCTGATGGTAACAGTGAGAAAAGGGCATGTCCTGGGTGCTGTGGGTCCATAATAATGCTGGGAAGGGTAAGACATACCAATCCTCATAGAGGGATCGGAGGTGGAGGGAGTGAGAAGTTTCAAGTTCCTGGGTTTCAAGATCTCTGAAGATCTAACCTGGTCTCAACATATTGATGCAGTTATAAAGAAGGCATGACTGCGGCTATACTTTGTTAAAAGTTTGAAGAGATTTGGCATGTCAACAAATACACTCAAAAACTTCTATAGTTGTACCATGCAGAGCATTCTGACAGGCTGCATCACTGTCTGGTATGGAGGGGCTACTGCACAGGACAGAAAGAAGCTGCAGAAGGTTGTAAATCTAGTCAGCTCCATCTTGGGCACTAGCCTACAAAGTACCCAGGACACCTTCAGGGAGTGGTGTCTCAGAAAGGCAGCATCTATTATTAAGGACCCCCATCACCCAGGGCATGCCCTTTTCTCACTGTTACCATCAGGGAGGAGGTACAGAAGTCTGAAGGCACACACTCAGCCATTCAGGAACAGCTTCTTCCCCTCTATCATCTGGTTCCTGAATGGGCATTGAAGCTTTGGACACTACCTCACTTCTTAAAAAAAATACACAGTATTTCTGTTTTTGCACTTTTAAAAAATCTATTCAATATACGTATACTGTATTTGGTTTACTTGTTTATTTACTATTATTATGTTTTATTTATTTTTTTCTGTCTCTGCTAGATTATATATTGTATTGAACTGCTGCTGCTAAGTTAACAAATTTCACAACACATGCCGGTGATAAGAAACCTGATTCTGATTTCTGGTGCGGAACTCGGTTTAATTTTACGTGCATGTGTCAAAAAATTTGTCATCTTTATGGCAGCATTGCAATGCACATGATAATAGAGAAAAAAACTGAATTACTCTATATTAGTTAAATTAAATGAGCAGTGCAAAATTAGAAATAAAGAAGTAGTGAGATAGTGTTCATGGGTTCAATGTCCATTCAGGAATCGGATGGCAGAGGGGAAGAAGCTGTTCCTGAATCGCTGAGTGTGTGCCTTCAGGCTCCTGTACCTCCTCCCTGATGGTAGCAATGAGAAGAGGGCATGTCCTGGGAGGTCCTGGACACTACGGAGGCTGGTGCCCGTGATGGAGCTGAGTTTACAACTCTCTGCAGCTGATTTCGATCCTGTGCTGTAGCCCCCGCCCCTCATACCAGACAGTAACGCAGCCTGTCGGAATGCTCTGCACGGTGGAGCTGTAGAAACTTACAGGTGCCTTTGGCGACAAACCAAATCTGTTTCTCATCCCCGCTTGCTGTCCGACCCAACTACATACACCAAGAGTAGTAATCAGAAATGGTTCATCTGCTTTAGAGGTGAGCATATGTTTTCATTGTCTCCTGGTGCACATGACAAAAACAAATCTGAGCCTCTCCCGTGCATAGGATTGCTTTCCTCCTTTAGCAATTCGCTTAACCTATTTAATGTACGCCCGTCCGAAAAGCTGAGTCCATCGCCATGAACGTGGCAGTCACTACCTGCTCCGATTTTATGAATGGAGTTCGCGCGGGGGGCACAGCCCGCCGATGACGTCAATTCTCCGCGTCGCAGGGCAACGTGCGTGGGGCGAATATCGCGCCGGAAGTGCCGGTGCGCCGACGATGGCGGACCATGGCGGCGGCGCCGACCTCTGCTCCGTCTCGGTGGTGTCCTGCCTGCTGCTGGCCTGCGGCTACGTGGGCAGCCTGTACGTGTGGAGGAGCCGGTTACCCAGGTAACGCGGGCGGAGGCGTGGGGCTGCGGCGGCAGCCGCCCCGGGGCGGGCGCGGGGTGAGGGGGGGCGAGAGAGCCGGTTACTAGGGCAAGAGCGGTTGCTAGGGTAACCCCAGCCGGCACCTTTGGGTGGCGCAAGGACGAGGGGTGCACGGGAGAGTCTCCTGGCCGCGGGAGCCTCCCATGCACCCCCGTGCAACAGTTGTCAAACTCCGTGCTGTTGCCCAGAACTTTCCCCAGATCATCCCAGCAACTTAATTTAAAAAATGAGAACCGGGGCAACTTTGTCTACATCAGCATCTGAAGGCAAGGGGAAACATGAAGCACGAAATTCTTATTTCCTCTTTGCAGTTACTGCTGAGGATCAGTAAATTACAGGTTCCCTCTACTGCTTCTCTCTTCCACATCCACCGGATAGTTGAGAGGCAAGCCAACATTAATCCTTATTTTTTTAAAGGCATGAAAGGCTGCTGTTGCTTTGCTCGAACAAGAATTACTGTTGGCAGACTTTCAGCTGCTGATGAGAGCTTACAGAAGTGCTAGCTGAGCGGTGTCGAAGCAACAACCTTGCAATCAATGTCAGTAAGACCAAAGAGCTGATTGTGGACTTCAGAGAGGGTGAGATGAGGGTGCACATACCAGTCCTCATAGAGCGATCACAGGTGAAGAGAGGGAGCAATTTCAAGCTCCTGTGAGGACTTGACCTGATCCCAGCATCTGGATGCAGCTGCAAAGAGGACAAGACGGCGGCTATATTTCATTAGCAGTTTGAGGAGATGGTGTGTCACCTAAATCCCTGGCAAATTCCTACAGATGTACCGTGGAGAGCATTCTAACTGGCTGCATCGCTGTCTGGGGGAGGAGGACTTCGATCACAGGAGGCTGCAGAGAGTTATAAACTCAGTCAGCTCCATCACGGGCACCAGCCTCCGTCGTATCCAGGACATCTTCAAGGAGCGATGCTTCAAAAAATCATTAAGGACCACCCAGGACATGCCCTCTTCTCATTGCTACCATCAGGAAGGAGGTACAGGAGCCTGAAGAAACACACTCAACGATTCAGGAACAGCTTCTTCCCCTCCGCCAGCAGGGAGGAGGTACAGGAGCCTGAAGAAACACACTCAATGATTCAGGAACAGCTTCTTCCCCTCCGCCATCAGGGAGGAGGTACAGGAGCCTGAAGACACACACTCAGCGATTCAGGAACAGCTTCTTCCCCTCTGCCATCAGGGAGGAGGTATAGGAGCCTGAAGGCATACACTCAACGATTCAGGAACAGCTTCTTCCCCTCTGCCATCAGGGAGGAGGTACAGGAGCCTGAAGACAGTCAATGATTCAGGAACAGCTTCTTCCCCTCCGCCATCAGGGAGGAGGTACAGGAGCCTGAAGACACACACTCAACGATTCAGGAACAGCTTCTTCCCCTCTGCCATCAGGGAGGAGGTACAGGAGCCTGAAGACAGTCAATGATTCAGGAACAGCTTCTTCCCCTCTGCCATCAGGGAGGGGGTACAGGAGCCTGAAGACACACACTCAACGATTCAGGAACAGCTTCTTCCCCTCTGCCATCAGGGAGGAGGTACAGGAGCCTGAAGGCACACACTCAATGATTCAGGAACAGCTTCTTCCCCTCTGCCATCGGGGAGGAGGTACAGGAGCCTGAAGACACACACTCTGTGATTCAGGAACAGCTTCTTCCCCTCTGCCATCAGATTTCTGAATGGACACTGAACCCATGAGCACTACCTCGCTGCTTTTTTATTTCTGTCTTACACTACTTATTTAACTTAACTACTTAATATAAATATGTATACTTACTGTAATTCATTTTTTTCCTCTATTATTGTGTATTGTACTGCTTCTGCAAAGTTAACAAATTTCACGGCATATGCCAGTGATATTAAACCTGTTTCTGATCATTTCCCCATCAACTAACAGCGGGAGAAAGTGCATCGCGGACATGGGGTGAACGTGCAAACTCCACGGGAGATCAGCGTTGAATCCAGGTCGTCAAAGTGACCTGAACCTCGCTGTAGGGTTTGGAGGCTTGCGTGCCTCAATGACCCGGAGAGCTATGTTGGCTGGAGTCGGGCTCTGTGCTTTGGAAGGGTCGCCCATGCCAAGCAGGTCAAAGGGTAGAGGTCAGACTAAGAGTGGTCCACCGGTCCTCCAGGTTCAGGGCTGGCAACCCTGACCGGTCAGACAGAACTGTTAGGGAAACAGCAATGAAGAATCCTAAACCTCAGGGAGACCCTGCTCAGGGCTAACAACCCTGACAGCTAAAACAAATTGTCAGGGAAACAGCGATGAAGAATCCTTCTACATCCGAGTGGGGCGGTATTCCCGAGTCTCTACCCGGGACTTGTGTGACTGACAGTGGTGAAAACCGAGAGGAAGTGACCGACACGATGAACACCACCAAGACTAAAGTCGGCCAAGGACAGGCAGAGTTAGAGGACCTCCATTACCACCCTAAGCGCCAGGTGTGTAACGGGCAGTGAGTAAGTGAAGTCACCGTCGCATCATGAATTGCGGGAGATCACTGTGTGCATGGCGGCCGCAACAGTTCCGATTATGGAATAAAGACTTCCAAGTTGGAACCCTGCGGGGGGGGGGGGGGGGGGGGGGGGAACAGCATGGTAGCATAGAGGTCAGCACAATGCTTCATGGTGCTGGCGACCGGGGTTCAATTCCTGCCGCTGCCTGTGAGGAGTTTGTATGTTTCCCCCATGATTCCTTCACAGTCCAAAGGTGCAGGATTAAGGATATGCTTTGATTTTAGTTGCGTGGATGGAAGGGGAATGGAGGGCCGCAGGTCATCGGGAGCAGGCAGTTTAAATGGCGCGGCACGGACTAGATGGGCTGAAGGGCCTGTTTCTGAGCTGCAGTCCTCTAGGACTCTGGTTTTCGGTAAGACAAAAAATGGTCTTCATTGTAATTGGACATTACATGCATTTCTTTGCAATATAAAGGCATATTTCGCAGAAGTCAATTTTGCAAGTGGGACCTGTGCAGACCTGCAAAATGAGTTTCACTCTCTGTGGCTTGAGGTAGAAATGCAAGAATCTCTACCTTTCCTTTTCATGATCTGTTCCAACCTGCAAGGTCTGCTGGTTTAATTGACGCCTGATTTATCGGCGATCTGACTGAAATACTTCGGAGTTTTTCTATTTCATACAGGAATTTGGGTGCCTTATTTCATCCAAAAATATGTTTTATATTGTTGAAGTTGCATTGCTGAAGCCTTACTGTTTTCATAATGTGCGCAACTTGTTTAAAAATCTGTAGATAGTGGCTGACATGAGCTTGGAACAGTACAGGCCCTTCAGCCCGCGCTGTTGTGCTGACCTTTTATCCTACTCCAAGATCGATCTGACCCTTCCCTCCCGCATAGCCCAACATTTTGGTGCAGAGCCATGAACCTGTCTCTGAACATGAACGAAACAAAAGAGATGGTTGTTGACTTCAGGAGGGCACAGAGCGACCACTCCCCGCTGAACATCGACGGCTCCTCGGTAGAGATCGTTAAGAGCACCAAATTTCTTGGTGTTGTCGTGGTTACTTGAAATGACCAGGAGACGCAGACAATTCTTCAAGAAGTTTAAACCTTTATTTGCAAACAAAGGCTGAGGCAATCAATGAACTTGTCACCGAAAGCCCACCGAGCTCCGGTGTACAGCATTCTTTATAGTAACTTCTTATCTCAGTTACATTTCGGTTTTATCAGCATACCCAATCAATTTTTAGTTGCATATCATCTATACATTAACTAATCAATCGCTCTTGTCTAGCTCTCGGTGCGCCACCATTATTTCTCTCCAGTTCGCAATGGGGCCCCATTCCTGGCCAAGGTTATTTTTTCAGACAACCTCCCTCACATTACATTCCTGCTCGTACCATCCTGTCTGCCACCGTTATCTCTTACTAAACAAAGGCTGAGTCTAATACATGGGGTACATTTCAGCTAATTAGTGCTGCTAGCTAAACAGGTGTTCTTTAACTGCCGCAGTATGTAGCTAAAAGAATACAAGGTATCTAGTTAAAACAATACATAGCAAAATGTGTCTAGTAAAATAATACATAGTAATATTTAGTACATAGGAGTGATTACATAGTGTAGTAAATAGCTAGTACATAGTGATTATATTTCAGGTATATATAATGATTATGTCAGGTATATTTCTCAATATAATTCCCCCCTTTGAGACTCACAGGGTCTCACACAGAAAGAGAACACTCAGAGGCCGTGCATCAAAGCCAAAATAAAGTCCAGCATTTTAATCCCAAATTTGGGTCAACTACAATTTCCATACTCGGAGCTCAAAATGATCTCTCTCTGTTACCCTAGGCTGCTGAGCCAAAAACCTGTCCCTCCGTAGCTGAGACAGGAAAAAAGACTCAGACACCTTTACAGACTAGTGTCCACATCATTAACACCCTCCAGTCCATTTGATGCGTCGCGCAGACTGTAGCAGTACATCATCGGCTTTTCTCCTTGTCTGGGGTCAGATTCAATAATTTCCAGGAGCATCGGGAATCGTTTTGCTGTCGCAGGCACTATCAAAGTCTTGAGACATGGAAGAAAACAGCACAGAATAAGTGCACAACTTATCAATACAACACCTTCAGCTATTGCCATTTTGGTCAGCCACGCACCCCATCCCTCTAGTCTGCTTTCTAACCAGTCTGCCCATAACTCCTCTCCCCCCCCTCCTTAGGACTTCCAGTCCTGTCTGGGCTGTTGCTTAAATCTACTCTGTCCCTGATAGGGCATCTGTGGAAATGCTCCTCCGAAGACATTCATTATTGGTATGGGGTTTTCTGGCCCTTGACTGACAGAATGATCGGTTCCTCTATGTAGTGGTGCTTCATTCACTTTAATGGCTGTACTCACACTGGTGGTGGCTGGCAGCATCTTTTTGCTTTTTTCTTTTTCCTTCTTTTTTCAGTTCTTCGAGCTGCATTTGCAATAGCTTTCGCTGCACCTCTTCTTGCTGCTCAGCCAGCTTTCGTTTGTCTCTCCGATATTTCTCCACCGCGTGGACTGCGTGATCGCTGAATGCTTGTGGGGTCAGCGACGACAGCCCAACCACTTCCTCCAATTTAGATTTGACTTGCGGAGGCATTGCGTCCAGAATGCTTTGTCGGAACAGTGAGTTCAGAAACAAGCTATTTTCCACCTCTTGCTCAGTCTCCAGTCTCCACCTTTTCAACTGGTTTTCTACATAGGCTGCTGGGTTTTCAGTGTCTCCCAGTTGTTCCCCCTTTAAGGCTTTGGGGTCCACTCTGGGTGGGTAAAGCTTCCTGAGGGCCTGCCATACCCTCTGCCTCACTGGATCAAAATTGGTCCCATCAGTCTGTGGGCTGTCCACATTCTGTAAGCCAGCCATTTCCATCAGATCTTTTAGCTTGGAAGTTCCCATCAACCTTATCAGCAGTGCCTTCAAATCTCCCATAGCCAACAATCGTCCTGTTGTTTCCTCCTTGAAGGCTCTAATCCACTTTCCTGCCCCCTCGTGCAGACTAGGCAGAGTATTTTTCAGCCCTTCCAGGTCCTGGGATCCCCAAGGGATATACTGTACTTGTCCTGATCCCTTTACCAGCAGTGGCAGCATTTCCTTCTCCCCGTTCCATGTAATCAAGCTTCCTTCCTCACCTGATTCTTCATCTATTGCTGACCCTATTTCTACTGGCTGCCACTCATACCTCCTTGGGGTATACCTTCTCCCTTGCTCCTTCTCTCCTCTAGTCCCCTCTTCCATCTCCAATATCTGTCTCTCTGTTCTCTCTCGTGCTTCCTCCAAACTCTCGTCTCCTACCTTCCTCCAACTTCCTCTCAACTCACTCCGTTCTTGCCATCTAGATGATTCCTGTTCTCTTCTAGTCTGTCCGTCTCTACAGTATAACTGATACTCCTCATAATCCCTCTTCTCTCTGAGCTGCTGTGGCCTTTCAACTTCTCTTTCCATCTCTCTTCTTTCCTGTTCCATCCTTATCTTTTCTCCCTCTATCTCATTCCTCAGCACCTCTCTCACCCTCTCATATTTCCTTCTTTCCTCCTCAGGGTCCCAGACCTCTACTCTTCCCCCTGCAGGCTTACTGTTCCTGATATCATGGGGCACTGCTTGGGTGTTCCCTGCTCATGATAGGGAGGGGGTCTTTCTACTTCTTTCAGATCCGGGTATGGAGCTGAAGCCGGGTTTCTGTTAGGCTTTTCCTCTTCCCCCACCCGACTGTTTTTCCTGTTCCCTTGCGTCTTTTTTGTTTATTATCAAAATCCTGCCTGTCTTTTCTCAATCTCTCTCCCTCCATCCTAAAAAGTCTCAATACTTCCATCTCCTGCTCTCTCCTTTCCTCCCTTTTCTTGGACTTATCGTTTGGTTTATGATTTTTAATTAGTGCTTCCATCTCTTCACACATCGAATGTCCCTTCTTTTGGCCAATTCGTGCGCAGGTTTTTGGTTCTTTTCCCCCCATTTCTCTGAAATTGCAGTAATCTCACCTCTACTTACCGAGAATTTCTTGCACAGTATGTCTCCTGCTGTTCCGTTTTCTTCCGCCATGTTATTCTCTTCTTCTCTTGGGTATTATTTCTTTAAAAAAATCTCACAGTTCAAATACCTCCCCGATCCTATCTCCACGCCTATCCCTACAGTTTATTCTACCAGTGTTCAAGCAATTTATCAAATTCTTCTTACCTTCTATTCCATTCTGTCCGAGCAGCCCTCAACCTAGGGCAGTACTCACAGGAAGTATCTCTTCACTCTCCCTGCCCGTTCAGCCCTTTGTCATACGAAGCGGTATCCACAGGGACTGACCAACACCACGTGGAATTTTCTTTACTCAACTTCTTATTACCTTATTCGTACTTACCCCCACTGCAGTGTTCTCGATCAATCTTCTGAGCTTCCTGTCAAACCCCCAATTCTGCCAGATTCTTTGGATCGGAGAGACCCTTCGGCAGTTGCTACACACCTCTGAGTCCCCGAGACCCCCAAAACCAACAGAACTTTAGTCCAAATTGTCGCAAAAAGCGCTTATCTTTTTTCTGGGTGCATCCCGTAATTCTGTTTGCTCTGTGAGGGCTCTAGAGGGACTGGGAAGCGGCCTCAACCCGCCGAATCCTTCTCGCGGGTCTCTTTCCGATCCTGCTCGTGACGCCAATTTTGTCGTGGTTACTTGAAATGACCAGGAGACGCAGACAATTCTTCGAGAAGTGTAAACCTTTATCTGCAAACAAAGGCTGAGGCAATCAATGAACTTGTCACCGAAAGCCCGCCGAGCTCCGGTGTACAGCATTCTTTATAATAATTTCTTATCTCAGTTACATTTCAGTTTTATCAGCATACCCAATCAATTTTTAGTTGCATATCATCTATACATTAACTAATCAATCGCTCTTGTCTAGCTCTCGGTGCGCCACCATTATTTCTCTGCAGTTCGCGTTGGGGCCCCATTTCTGGCCAAGGTTATTTTTCCCTCACATTACATTTCCTGCTCATACCATCCTGTCCGCCACCGTTATCTCTTACTAAACAAAGGCTGAGTATAATATATGGAGTACATTTCAGCTAATTAGTGCTGCTAGCTAAACAGGTGTTCTTTAACTGCCGCAGTATGTAGCTAAGAGAATACAAGGTATCTAGTAAAACAATACATAGCAAAATGTGTCTAGTAAAATAATACATAGTAATATTTAGTACATAGGAGTGATTACATAGTGTAGTAAATAGCTAGTACATAGTGATTATATTTCAGGTATATATAATGATTATGTCAGGTATATTTCTCAATAGTGTTCACCTGGCGGAGAATCTCACCTGGTCCCTCAACACCAACTCCTTAGCAAAGAAAGCCCAGCAACGTTTCTACTTTCTGCGAAGGCTGAGGAAAGTCCATCTCCCACCCCCCATCCTCATCACATTCTACAGGGGTTGTATTGAGAGCATCCTGAGCAGCTGCGTCACTGCCCGGTTCGGAAATTGCACCGTCTCAGATAGCAAGACCCTGCAGCGGATAGTGAGGTCAGCTGAGAAGATCATCGGGGTCTCTCTTCCCACCATTACGGACGCTTACACTACACGCTGCATCCACAAAACAAACAGCATTATGAAGGACCCCACGCACCCCTCGTACAAACTCTTCTCCCTCCTGCCATCTGGGAAAAGGCACCGAAGCATTCGGGCTCTCACGACCAGACTATGTCACAGTTTCTTCCCCCAAGCTATCAGACTCCTCAATACCCAGAGCCTGGACTGACACCTTACTGCCCTATTGTCTTATTTATTATTTATTGTAATGCCTGCACTGTTTTGTGCACTTTATGCAGTCCTAGGTAGGTCTGTAGTCTAGCTTTCTCTGTGTTGTTTTTTTTACGTAGTTCAGTCTAGTTTTTGTTCTGTGTCATGTAACACCATGGTCCTGAAAAACATTGACTTGTTTTTACTGTGTACTGTACCAGCAGTTATGGTCGAAATGACAATAAAAAGTGACTTGGCTTGACTTTATAGCTGCATGGATATGTTGGGACCAGGTTAAATCCTCAGATATATTGACACCGAGGGACTCGAGATTGCTCACCCTCTCCACTTCTGATCCCTCTGTGACTGGTGTGTGTTCCCTCGTCTCACCCTTCCTGTGGTCTTACTGACGTTGAGTATAAGGTTGTTGCTGCGACACCACTCAACTAGCTGGTATATCTCACTCCTGTACGCCCTCTCATCACCACCTGAGATTCTACCAACAATATCAGCAAATGTATCATAGGCAAATTTATAGACGGTGTTTGAGTTTTAGTTTGGAGGAATTTAAAACTTCAATTCAGATTGATTTCCCGTAAGTACACGAGTCATTCAGTATTGTACAAATACTATCACTTTTCTGTGGATTGTTAACATTTGCCTGGAGTTGTGCACTTGTTCAATTTAATGTCATAATATATTTCATCTATCTTGTCTTTGTCTTCTGTCTTTCAAGCAACTTAATCTATCTTTAAATTGCTTCCTAACCTGACATCTCCTTTTGTGGAACAGGATCAGATTTTGGCTTGTAATGTTTCTGTGAACTGCCCCATGATGTCTTATGGTAATGGGGGCACAAATTCTTAGATTAACGTACTTATTATACGGGACACAAATATAATTCCAGACTACTTGTATCACGTAGGAATTTGTAGAAACAAGAAATTAACTTTTATTGAATATAACGCGTTTAATTGCATGATGCTTTGCAATAGTTCATCTAAGCTTAAAAAAAATACTTTCAGCTGGCCGGTTGTATAATGGCATCTACATAGGACTTTGAAGTGATTGTTCCCAAGTTAGAATCTAGCCGGTTCTTTGCTCGCTTTCCATTCGTGCTGGATTGAGCAATGAGCTAGCGTCTCAGCCTTGTAAAAATCAGCCAGATGCTAAAGAACGGCAAGGTTGCTGCCCGACGTGCCACAAGGCGCAGAACGAAATGACAACAAAAATGCTTTGTTGATGGTTTTCATTTGTACTCAGTGTCTGAGGCTTCTCACTGAAGTGTCCAACAATAATCAGCCAGCATTCACAAAATGCTGGTGGAACACAGCAGGCCAGGCAGCATCTATAGGGAGAAGCACTGCCGACGTTTCGGGCCGAGACCCTACGTCAGGACTAACGAAGGTTCTCGGCCCGAAACGTCGAGATGCTGCCTGGCCTGCTGTGTTCCACCAGCATTTTGTGTGTGTGTGGTTTGAAATTCCAGCATCTGCAGATTTCCTCGTGTCAGCCAGCATTGATGGATTCCAGTTGCCCTGATACCGTTTCTCCATGACCACAATGTCCTGGTGAGACCTTTCACCGTGCTCGTCACTGACAGCGCCAAGATTGGCAGGGAAGAAGTCTAAATGGGTTTTGTATGCTTGAAACATGTTGTCAACCAGCTGCACGTAGTTCGGTGCTCTGTCGTTGCCAAGAAAATCTTCAACAACATCCTTGAATGCCTTCCATGTGATTTTCTCCGGTCCCACTAGAAGCTCTTCGAATCGCCTGTCATTGATGACCTGTGTGATTTGTGGACCAACAAAAATGCCTTCCTTAATCTTGGCATGAGTTATTCTGACTTGAGCTATGAATTGAAATTACAGATATAGGTGATTTCAAAAAAAATGGTGCACGATAGGGAGATTTCATGCTGATTTTCACAATCAGCAGCCCAAGATCCATAAAATACAGCCAAAAGTATTCAGGAAGCAGAATCGTTCTTGTCCGGTGTAATAGACCCACAAGATACTGAATATGTTATAAGGTTTTATTCAGGTTTATTTTCTCTGTGTTGTTTCGAGAACTGTCTGTTCAAGCAAGACGCACGAGGCCCCGGAGTGAGGAATGGGGTGGCTCCTCCCACAAGGGCTGTAGGAATGACTGGTTGTTTTTCGTGTGCCCGACAGGGATCACCCAACCGTGATCAAGCGCCGATTCACCAGCGTCTTGGTCGTCTCAGCACTTTCTCCGTTATGGGTCTGGATGTGGCGCCAGTACACGGGTTTCAAGGTACGTCTGCGTCTTTGGCACGGGGTTGCTTCAGGGTTCAAAGTAAATTTATCACCAAAGTACAGTCGGCCCTCCTTATCCGCGGGTCCCGCACGCGCGGATTCAACCAACCGCGGATCGGGAAAACCCGGAAGTTCTCTCTCCAGCACTCGTTGTTTGAGCATGCACAGACTATTTTTTCTTGTCATTACTCCCTAAACAATGCAGTATAACAAGTATTTATATAGCATTTACATTGTATTAGGTATTATAAGTAATGTAGAAATGACTTAAAAGTACAGGCAGTCCCTGGGTTATGAACGAGTTCCGTTCCTGAGTCTTTAAGTTGGATTTCAAGTCGGAACAGGTTCATCGGATATTATTTAGCACCAGTTAGTCAAACGTTTTTCTTAGTATATAGTACAGATTTTACCTTTCAATGCACTTAAGAAACATACGTATTTCAATAATTAAACCACTGCATTGCTTTCATTGGGGCAGGGCCTTTCAAAATTGTTCCTATCGTTGACCGACAGTAGCCTAATGCTTTTCCAGTGACCGATGGCGTTTCACCTCTTTCTGATCGCTTTATTACTTCCACCTTATTTTCATTCGTGATTGTGATTATTTCCGTGAACAGAAACACTGCGGATTCAGAGCTCCGCCGGGTCCTAATGTCCACCGCAGAGAGACAGGTTAAATAAAGTTCGGGGTTCCGCTGGGTCCTAATGCCCACTGCACTGAGACAGGTTAAATAAAGTTCGGGGTTCCGCTGGGTCCTAAGGTCCACTGCACTGAGACAGGTTAAATAAAGTTCGGGGTTCTGCTGGGTCCTAATGTCCACTGCACTGAGACAGGTTAAATAAAGTTCGGGGTTCCGCTGGGTCCTAAGGTCCACTGCATTGAGACAGGTTAAATAAGGGACTTGAGCATCCACGTTTTTTAGTATCCATGGGGGGTCCCAGATCCAATCCCCTGCAGATAAGGAGGGCCGATTGTACATGTGTGCCGCCATATACAACCATTTTCCTGCGGGCATACTCAATAACGCTATAGAATAATAACCATTCAGAATCAATGGAAGACCGCACCAACTTGGGCATTCAACCGGTGTGCGAAAGACAACAAACTGTACAAAACAAAAGGAAAGGAATAATAATAATGAATAAATAAGTAATAAATATCGAGAACATGAGATAGTGAGTCCATAGGTTATGGGAACATCAATGATGGGGCGAGTGAAGTTAAGTATAGTATGTTGGAAGGGTAGTAACTGTTCCTGAAGCTGGTGTGTGAGTCCTGAGGCTCCTGTACCACCTTCCTGATGGTTGAGGGGTAGTAACTGTTCCTGAACCTGGTGGTGCGAGTCTTGAGGCTCCTGTACCTTCTACCTTATGGCAGCAGTGAGAAGAGAGCATGGCCTGGGCGGTGAGGATCCCTGATGATGGATGCTGCTTTCCTGCGACAGCGTTTCATGTAGATGCGCTCAGCGATGGGGAGGGCTTTACCTGTGATAGACTGGGCCGCTTCCACTACTACTGTAGGATTTTCCATTCAAGGGTGCTGGTGTTTCCATACCAGGCTGTGATGCAGCCAATCGACATCACACACCTGTAGAAGTTGGTCAGAGTTTTAGATGTCTTGCCTAATCTCCGCAAACTCCTAAGGAGGTGGAGGCACTGCTGTATTTTCTTCGTAATCGCCCCTACGTGCTGGGCCCAAGACAAGTCCTTTGAAATAATAACGGCAAGAAGTTTAAAGTTGCTGACCCTCATCACCTCTGATCCTCTGATGAGGACTGCCTCATGGACCCCTGGTTTCCCTCTCCTGAGGTCAGTAATCAGCTCCTTGGTCTTGCTGACATTGAGCGAGAGGTGGTTGTTATGACACCACTCAGCCAGATTTTCGATCTCCCTCCTATATGTTGATTTGCCGCCACCTTTGATTCAGCTGACGACGGTTCTGTCATCAGCGAACTTGATTATGACGTTATGGCGTATCACCAGCCCAATTTGAAATCCACCCTGATTGCCTGGAAAGATTGAACCTCGTTGATTTCTCTCCAGTCCTTCTGAGACATTTCTAATTCCTATCACTCCCTATTGACCACCTCCGCACTTACCAGTGGCTGAACATTTTAATTCCAGTCAATGCACACAAAATGCTGGAGGAACTCAGCAGGCCAGGCGGCATCTATGGGGGAGAAAAAGTACAGTCGACGTTTCAAGCTGAAACCCTTTGGCAAGACTAAAGATAGATAGATAGATAGATACTTTATTCATCCCCATGGGGAAATTCAACTTTTTTTCCAATGTCCCATACACTTGTAGCAAAACTAATAACATACAATACTTAACTCAGTAAAAAATATGATATGCATCTAAATCACTATCTCAAAAAGCATTAATAATAGCTTTTAAAAAGTTCTTAAGTCCTGGCGGTTGAATTGTAAAGCCTAATGGCATTGGGGAGTATTGACCTCTTCATCCTGTCTGAGGAGCATTGCATCGATAGTAACCTGTCGCTGAAACTGCTTCTCTGTCTCTGGATGGTGCTATGTAGAGGATGTTCAGAGTTTTCCATAATTGACCGTAGCCTACTCAGCGCCCTTCGCTCAGCTACCGATGTTAAACTCTCCAGTACAAAGATGAGACAGAGATAGAGGGTGGGGTGAGGGGAGAGAGAAACACAAGGTGATAGGTGAAACTGGGAGGGGGAGGGGTGAAGTAATGAGCTGGGAAGTTGATCGGTGAAAGAGATAAAGGGCTGGAGAAGGGGGCGTCTGATAGGAGAGGATAGAAGGCCATGGAAGAAAGTAAAAGGGGGTTGAGCACCAGAGGGAGGTGATGGACGGGCAAGGAGATGAGGTGAGAGAGGGGAAGGGGGATGGGGAACGGTCGAGGGTGGCACTAATCCTTGCAAGTCCATTCATCCCTCCCCACAGATCTCCCTGGCACTTACCCTCGCAAATCCTTCCCTACACAACTCCCTTGTCCATTCGTCCCTCCCCACTGATATCCCTCCTGGCACCTTTCCTTGCAGGGGGAACAGGTGCTGCACCTGCCCCTACACCTCCTCCCTCACTACCATTCAGAGCCCCAAACCATCCTTCCAGGTGAGGCAACACGGCAACAAAGTACACTGCAGATTCTGTGGTCAAATCAAGACGTACAAACAAACTGGATGAACTCAGCAGGTCGGGCAGCATCCGTTGAAATGAGCAGTCAACGTTTCGGGCCGGAACATTGACTGCTCCTTTCAACGGATGCTGCCCGACCTGCTGAGTTCATCCTTCACCTGTGAGTCCGTTGGGGTCATCTACTGGTTTTGGGGCTCCCGGTGTGGCCTCCTTTATATCAGTGAGGCTCAGCGTAGATTGGGAGACCGCTTCGCCGAGCACCTACGCTCGGTCCGCCAGAACAAGCTGGATCTCCCAGTGGCCACCCATTTTAATTCCACGTCCCATTCCCATTCCGATATGTCCATCCATGACCTTCTCCACTGTCGGGATGTCAGGTTGGAGGAGCAACACCTTTTATTCCGTCTGGGTAGCCTCCAACTTGATGGCATGAACATCGATTTCTCAAACTTCCGATGAGGCCTCCCTCCTTCACCATTCCCCTCTCTCACCTCATCTCCTTGCCTTCCCATCACCTCCCTCTGGTGCTCCTCCCCCTCTTTTCTATCTTCTACGGCCTTCTGTCTCATTCACCAAACAACTTCCCAGCTCTTTACTTCAATCCCCCCCCCCCCCCCCCCGGTCCCACCTCCTGGTTTCACCTATCACCTTGTCTTTCTTTCTCACCTCCTTCGACCTTTTAACTCCAATTCTTCACCTTCCTTTTCCTCCAGTCCTGCCGAAGGGTCTTGGCCCAGAACTTCAACTTTTCCGTAGAGGCTGAAGGCCTGAGTTCCTCCAGCATTTTGTGCGTGTTATCTGCGGAATTAATCCTGTTTGTGATTCGCTACTCCTTATGGGTAGCCAGCCGGTGGCGTAGTGACAGCCACACTGGACTCAGAGGCGAGTGGTCCCGGGTTCGAATCCCGCCGACTCCTTACACACTTTCCACCCGTGCTGGGTTGAGTGTCGAGCTGGCGTAAAAATCAGACAAACGCTGAGGAAATGGCAGTGTTCTGCACGATTTGTAACAAGGTGTGGAGAGAACCCCTTATCTTCAGTTACCTTCTTGACAGCAGATCCAGTGAGTGCCTGGAATGACTTGCCAGGGATGGTGGTGGAGGCTAAAACATTAGGGGTATTTAAGAGCCTCTTGGACAGGCACATGGATGAAAGAAAAATGGAGGGTTATGGGGTAGTGTGGGTTTAGTACTTTTTTTTAAGGATTATATGGGTCGGCACAACCTGGAGGGCTGAAGGGCCTGTACTGTGCCGTAGTGTTCTATGGTTCTAAAGTGTGGTCTGATCTTCATCTCAGTCACAATAATAGACAAACGCAATCTGCCTAAACTAATAACGCACAAACAGTTGTACTACTTTTCATCAACGCTGGGTACACCATTTAAACAATCACAGTCTAGATTCAAACAAGTATGGGAATCTCTGGGGCCTTCTACAAAGGCTCCTTGGAGTTAGATGTTCCAATCAATGAATGCCGAAGGGGGTGAAAAAGAACTCAAGGGTAACAGCAAAAGACTTGTGGAAGTATCTTCTAATGTGTCCGCTCTAAGAAAAACACAGATCAAGAATGGTGTTCATGGAAGGACACTACGGAGGAATCCACTGCTCTCCCCCCCAAAAAAAAACATTGCTGCACATCTCAAGTTTGCAAAAGGCTACCTGGATGTTCTACGACGCTTCTGGGACGATGGTCCGTGGACAGATGCGACAGAAGTTGAACTTTTTGGCAGAAATGCACACCGCTATGTTTGGAGGGAAAAGGGCACTGCACGCCAACATCAAAACCTCATCTCAACTGTGAAGCACGGTGGAAGGGGCATCATGGCGTTGGGCTGCTTTGCTCCCTCAGGGTCCGGACAGCTTGCGGTCGTTGAGGGAACAATGAATTCAAAATTGTATCAAGGAATTTTATGGGAGAGCAGTCCGTCACCTGAAGCTGAACAGAAGCTGGATGATGCAACAAGACGATGATCTGAAACACAAGAGTAAACCAACAACAGAATGGCTTAAAAAGAAGGAAGTTGGTGATTTGGAATGACCAGAACTCAACCCGATTGAGATGCTGCGGCATGACCCGAAGAGGGCTGTTCGTGCAAGGTATCCCGGAAATATTGATGAACTGAAACAGTTTTGTGTGGAGGAATGGTCTAAAGTTCCTCCTCACCATTGTGCAAGTATGATCTACAGCCACAGGAAATGTGTGGTGGAGGGCTGAAATGGCAAGAGTGAGGGGGTATTGTTTTTAAGGTGGTATAAGTGGGATGTCAGAGGTAAGTTTTTCACATGGAGTGGTGGGTGTGTGGAATGCACTGACGCCAAAGGTGGTAGAGATGGATACAGTAGGGTTTTTTAAGAGACTCATAGATAGGTACACGGAGCTTAGAAAAATAGAGGGCTCTGCGGTAGGGAAATTCCAGGCAGTCTCTCAAGTAGGTTACTTGGTCGGCACAACTTTGGGTCCGAATGGCTGTAAGATTTCTATCTTTCTTTGAAGGGATACGGGGAGAAGGCAGGAGATTGAGCTGAGGGGGAATTGGATGAACCATGATGAAATGGCAGAGCAGACTCGATGGGTCAAATGGCCGAACTCAGCTCCTGTATCCTGTGGTGAAAAGTGACGACTTGCCTGATTAGCTTGGAGATTCAGTCCTACTCAGCAGAGAGTGGTGCTTCAAGAACAGGAGAAAGAGAATTGGTTCATCAATAAATCTTTGCTCTGTCATGACATTTGCTAATATACTATAGAACATCGAATAGTACAGCACAGTACTGTTATTCTATGTTCTATAGACAGGTATATTGAGGAATTTAACTTGGGGGGGGTTATATGGGAGGCAGGGTTTGAGGGTCGGCATGACATTGTGGGCCGAAGGGCCTGTAGTGTGCTGGGTTGTTCTGTGTTATTGCTGCTGAAGGAGGTTCTACCAGTTATTAAATACAAGGGTTCACATACTTTTCCCAGCCTGGACTGTGAATGATTGAACAATGTGTTCAATAAAGACATGAAAAGTATAATTGTTTGTGTGTTATAAGTCAACAGGTTGTGATTGTCTATTACTGTGACTTCGAGGAAGATCAGACCACACTTTATGAGTAATTAATGCAGAAAATCTGTTTCACAAACTTTTTCTTGCAACTGTAGATTGGAGGGTACTAGGTTTCTGCCAGAGAGTAACGTCTGAACGTTTATCCGGACGATAACCTAATATATCCGCAGCAGATTTCACCGCAGGTTTTGACGTACCTGTGGCAAATAAAGCTAATCTCTCTTGTTTAAGGTTGCCCAGCACTAAATTTAACGGTTGCTATGCAACACAATTTTAAGAACGGCATCTTAAAAAAGTTAGACCATAAGGTATCGGAGCAGAATTAGGCCATTCAGCCCATTGAGTCTGTTCCACCATTCTATCATGGCTGATTTATTTTCCCTCTCAAACCCATCCTCCTTCCTTCTCCCCATAACCTTTGGTGCCCTTACTAATCAAGGAACTGCCAACCTCCATTTTAAATATACCCGTTAACTTGGTCTCCACAGCCATCTGTGGCAATAAATTCCACAGGTAACAAGGGGAGTCTGCCCATTGCCTCTTCTGGATTTTGCCCCCTTCCCTTCCGGTCCCGATGAAAGGTCTCGGCCCGAGGCTGTTCGTTCCCCTGCATGGATACTGCCAGACCTGCTGAGTGTCTCCAGCATTTTGTGTGTGTGTGTGTGTGTCAGCGTGTGTCAGTGACAGCCGCATCGGCTGAAGACATCGTCCCGTGTGCACGCAGGGCGAGAGGAGTCTGACTCGCTGAATGTTCTGATTAGACAGGTCCATCGCTGCTGGCATTGATGGGCATCCATTTGGAGGGCATCTTCGCAGCCGCCTGCTTTCCCCTCCTGCTGACCATGGTGAGTGTGCGGACGGGGTAAGTGAAATCTGCTTTAATCACTCTGGTCTCAATGTTTTTGTTAACTCTGAATAAGAAGAGCAGTTACATTAGATCTTCAGAACCTTAGTTAGACTATTCTGCGAACTGTGAACAGTTCTGGTTGTCCTTGGAGAAGGTATTGATTGGGGCACCAGAACGGGTAGGATGAGGGAACACACACCAGCCCTGATAGAGGGATCAGACGGGGAGAGAGTGAGCAATTTCAAGTTCCTGAGTGACAGTATCTCTGAGGATCTAACCTGGTCCCAACATATCGAATGCAGGTACAAAGAAGGCGAGACAACAGCTATATTTCATTAGGAGTCTGAGGAGGTTTGGTACGAGGTTTGCAAATTTCTACAGATATACCGTGGTGAGCAATCTAACTGGCTGCATCTGGTATTGGGGGGGGGGGGGGGGAACACTACACAGGATTGCAATAAGCTGCAGAGAGTTGTAAACTCAGTCAGCTCCATCACGGGCACCGGCCTCCGTCGTATCCAGGACATCTTCAAGGAGCCTTCTAAGGAAGTAGAGGTGTTGTTGTGCTTTCTTTGCAAGTAAATCTATATGATTAGGATAGAAAAAGTTATTCCGTGTTGTGGGTGAAACCGGAACAATGACTAACAAATCAGTAGGGAAGGTAAAAAGTTCTTTCCCCAGAGAATGTGGAGCTCTCTCCCACGGAGAAGGCTGGAGGTCCAGAACAGAGATGCATTTAAAGGGAAGTTGAACAAACCGATAATGGAGGCTTGCTCGTTATGTGCCATCTCGTATAGCGGGGGCGATCGTGATCTTTCCGTGACCACGATTGTTCTCGGCAAATTTTTCTACAGAAGTGGTTTGGCATCACCGCCCTCTGGGCCAGTGTCTTTACAAGATGGGTGACCCCAGCACTGGCGTGAGTGGTCACGTAACCAGGGCTTGTGAAATGCACCGGCTCCTCGTGGCCAGCCCACGGCTTCATGTGACCCTGATCGAGGGGGTTAAGCAGGTGCTACACCTTGCCCAATGGTGACCTGTAAGCTAGCGGAGGGAGGGTGCGTCTCACACCACCTTCGGTCAAGACATATCTTCTCCCTGGCACCAGAATAATGGAGGAAAGAAGTTTAATGCTGGGGTGAGGAGAAGAGGGGTGGGAGGAGGGTCAACGTACCTCGAGTCCCTTATTAGAGCAATCCTTCATGGAAAGTAAACTGCTTGTGTGTTCAACAGGTGCTGTTTGTTGGCCCATTGATTCAGCTGGTCATGGACTATTCCTGGGATCTCTTCGACGGGTTGAAGATGTTTCTAGGTGAGTCTGTGCTTTGGGCACCTGTTTGAACCAGGATCGTAGAAGTCGGGAACAATAATTAAAGATTAAAGTGCATTTCTTATCGAAGTTTGTATCAGGTTGGAGGCCGGTGACTAGTGGTGTGCCTCAGGGATCTGTACTGGGTCCAATGTTGTTTGTCATATACATTAATGATCTGGATGATGGGGTGGTAAATTGGATTAGTAAGTATGCAGATGATACTAAGATAGGTGGCGTTGTGGATAATGAAGTAGGTTTTCAAAGCTTGCAGAGAGACTTAGGCCAGTTAGAAGAATGGGCTGGAAGATGGCAGATGGAGTTTAATGCTGATAAGTGTGAAGTGCTACATTTTAGTAGGACTAATCAAAATAGGACATGCATGGTAAATGGTAGGGCATTGAAGAATGCAATAGAACAGAATGATCTAGGAATAATGGTGCATAGTTCCCTGAAGGTGGAATCTCATGTGGATAGGGTGGTGAAGAAAGCTTTTGGTATGCTGGCCTTTATAAATCAGAGCATTGAGTATAGGAGTTGGGATGCAATGTTAAAATTGTACAAGGCATTGGTAAGGCTGAATTTGGAGAATTGTGTCCAATTCTGGTCACCGAATTACAGGAAAGATGTCAACAAAATAGAGAGAGTACAGAGAAGATTTACTAGAATGTTACCTGGGTTTCAGCACCTAAGTTACAGAGAAAGGTTGAACAAGTTAGCTCTTTATTCTTTGGAGTGTAGAAGGTTGAGGGGGGACTTGATAGAGGCATTTAAAATTATGAGGGGGATAGATAGAGTTGACGTGGATAGACTTTTTCCATTGAGAGTAGGGGAGATTCAGACAAGAGGACATGAGTTGAGAGTTAAAGGGCAAAAGTTTAGGGGTAACAGGAGCGGGAACTTCTTTACCCAGAGAGTGGTAGCTGTGTGGAACGAGCTTCCAGTAGAAGTGGTAGAGGCAGGTTCGATATTGTCATCTAAAGTAAAATTGGATAGGTATATGGACAGGAAAGGAATGGAGGGTTTTGGGCTGAATGCAGGTAGGTGAGAGTAAGCGTTTGGCATGGACTAGAAGGGCTGAGATGGCCTGTTTCTGTGCTGTAATTGTTATATGGTTATATATGTATGCAGTATATGACCCTGAGATTCGCCTTCCCCACAGACAGTCATGGAACCATGGAACCCCGCAAAATAAAAGCAAATTGCGCCAACAGCAAGCGAAAAATTCAGAATATAGGACGCAAAGCGAGGGAGTCCAGGATTATTCGGTTCAGTTCAGTGTTCATTATCTGCAGGCTGTCCCGATCAAAATCTCCCCAAAGAGCAACAGGAAAGGAGGAACCAGAAGCCATCATAACGTGAACTACAGCGTCCAGTCCACAAATGGCGTCGATTAAACCTTTGCCCAGGACCCAGGACTCCATCGAGGGAGAGAGAGACTACTGGAATGCAGAGATCTTCTTCCAGGAACAGCGAGCGAGAGGGAGAGAGAGAGACCGTCATACATGGCCACCTTCCTCCAGCAGCTGTGAGCGAGCGAGCTGGTAGACGGCTCCGGCCACTCACTTGACTTCCGCCCATGCCTGGATGATTTCAACCTTCCTCGGCGCTTCAGTCAGCGAGAGACGGAGTCAGTCGTGGGCTGGCTCCCCACCTCCCAGCTTCTTGGCCTCAAGGCTACACACGTCGCTCAAAGCCTCTCAAGAGACAGCAAAGTGCCAGCTCGCTCTATTGTCCTGAAAGCACACCTTCGAAACGTAGGTCACAGGCTCCAACAGTCGTAGAACCATATTTGAAAGAAACAAACTTCGAAGAAGTGAAAGAAGTTCCGTGACGTTGGTGGCGTTGTTTGCTGGCGCCATAGTGGTTAAATCTTCTTCGGCTGTCCATTGATTTTTGATGATGAAACCTGGGCAGGGTTGTATGGGAAACCGGCAGCTGCCCAAGCTGCAAGTCTCCCCTCTCCACGCCACCGATGTTGTCCAAGGGACCATTAAGACCCAAGCAGCTTGGCACCGGTGTCGTCGCTGAGCAATGTGTGGTTAAGTGCCTTGCTGAAGGACACACACACAACCTCAGCTGAGGCTCGAACCAGTGACCTTCAGATCACTAGACCGACGCCTTAACCACCTGGCCACACACCACAGCATAGTGGTTAACTAGTGTTGAGAATCCTGTATTACAGAAAAACACAAATCTGGCAGCTGGAGAACTTAAACTCAGAGAACACGAAGCCCAAAGAAATTAGCAGCTGTTGGGGCTGGGGGAGGAGTACTGGGGAAATTAATGGGTCCCAGGTTCTTGTAACTTCCAGTCCACGGTTTTGAAAGGTTTCTGAATGGCTGGCCTTGTTGACGTCTTCCAAGCATCAAAAGATGATTGAGCAGATGTTGTTGAAGATAAGCCCGCTACTTAAGATGGGCAAGCGAGAAGGAGTCAAGGAATTATACAGTTCTGTTGTTTGGTCAATTTAAACGCCGGCTCAGACAAACTGAAAAGACAGGGTGTTGGGATCCAGTATGGGAGGCGATTTCGCTCGCCCTCCGCGATGGTTGCTCCTCTCTCCATGCTGCTGAGGCTATGAAGACTGCCCCGGCTGCCGTGCTCCATGCTCACTAATGTGATGAACTGATAAGCGAGGCTTCGGGCCTACTCCAGGCTGCTCCGGGGTTCGGATCTGAGGCATCAATTTCGGTTTGGAAAGCTGTCGTTCGCTTAGATTGCTTGCATAATTTGTGTCTTTTTCTCTTCTTTCTCTTGCTCATCGGGTGTTGGTCTTTCTTTTTTATTCTTTATTTTTATTTAATTGGGTTCTTTTGGATTTCTTGCTTTGTTACCATGAGCAAACAAATCTCAAAGCTACACTCTCTGATAATAAATGTACTTGAATCCTGAATACATTAGGGGCATTTAAGAAACTCTTAGAAAGACACATGGATGGTAGAAAAATGTAGGACGATGTAGGAGGGAAAGGTTAGATTAACTGTAGAGTAAGTTAAATGGTCAGCACAACATTGTGGGCTGAAGGGCCTGTACTGTGCTGTCTCTATGTTCATCGAGCAGTTTGGCGGATGTTGGACAGAGAGAAAATATTGGAATCTATTATTAAGGACTTGAAGACTTAGGAATTAATATTAGACATCAATTTGTGAATGGGAAATCTATTAATTTTTTTTGGAAGCTTGTCCCTTTCTCTGGCAAAGGCTCTGAGCAGGGACGAACGTGATGCCAACTCTGTCAGGGCTGTCTCAGTAACTAAGGTACCTGTGTGATTGTACATCGGGAAATGTTTCCAAGTGACGTCAAGGTTGTGTAATTCTTTTGACTGAGCAATCAAGTGGACGCGTTCTCTCCTTGGGTCCAGCGATGTAAAGACGGGCGAGGAAAGTTCGTCGAACCGTACAGGGATTGTCCTGTAGGGGAATGTAACGGGTGACAGGTGACACGCATTGTTCATAATAGATACTGTTCTACATATTTCACAGACACCATCGTTGAGTTGTTCACTTTCAGGGATGGTGTCTGACGTGATGACATCAGTGTAAGCGTTCTGGTTTGTTCGTAATGGAAGTAAAGGGCTGCGGCTTTTGTTAAGCATATACAATTGCAAGAGTAAGTTTGTGAATCCTTCGCATTTACTTGGTTTTTCTGTATTAATTACTCATAAAATGTAGTCTGTCTGATCTTCATCTAAGTCACAATAACAGACAAACACAATTGGCCTAAACTAATAACACCCAAACAGTTGCACTTTTCATGTCTTTGTTGAGCACATTGTTTAATCATTCACAGTCCAGGCTGGGAAAAGCATGTGAACCCTTGTATTTACTAACTGGTGGTGGTGGTGGTGGCATCCGTCGGTCTCGAGAGACCATGGATCTGCGCCTGGAGTTTCCAGGGCGCAGGCCTGGGCAGGGTTGTATGGGAGACCGGCAGTTGCCCAAGCTGCAGGCCTTCCCCTCTCCACGCCACCGATGTTGTCCAAGGGAAGGGCACTAGGACCCAAGCAGCTTGGCACCGGTGACGTCGCAGAGCAATGTGTTGTTAAGCGCCTTGCTCAAGGACACAAACACGTTGCCTCAGCTGAGGCTCGAACCAGTGACCTTCAGGTTACTAGTCTGATGCCTTGCTCACTAGGCTACGCGCCAATAACTGGTAGAACCTCCTTTAGCAGCAATAACCTCCACCAAACCTTCCTGTAGCTGCTGATCAGACTTGCACAACGGCGAGGAGGAATTTTAGACCATTCCTGCATACAAAACTGTTTCAGTTCATCAGTATTTCTGGGATAACTTGCATGAACAGCCCTCTTCAGGTCATGCCATAGCTTCTCAACTGGGTTAAGGTCTGGACTCTGACCTGGCCATTCCAAAACACAATTTTTCTTCTTTCTAAATCTGTTGTTGATTTACTCTTGTGTTTCTGATCATTCTCTTGTTGTATCATCCAGCTTCTATTAAAATTCAGGCGACAGACTGCAACCCTGACATTGTCCTGTAATATGTCTTGATACAATTTTGAATTCATTGCTCCCTCAACCATTGCAAGCTGCCCAGGCCCCGAGGCAGCAAAGCGGCCCCAAACCATGATGCTCCTTCCACCATGCTTCCCAGTTGAGATGAGGTCTTGATATTGGTGTGCAGTGCCCCTTTCCCTCCAAACATAGCGGTGTGCATTTCTGCCAAAAAAAGTTCAACTTTTAGACCATAAGACAAAGGAGCAGAAGTCGGTCATTCGGCCCCTCGAGTCTGCTCCGCCATTTCATCATGAGCTGATCCATTCTCCCCTTTAGTCCCACTCCCCCGCCTTCTCACCATAACCTTTGATGCCCTGACTACTCAGATACCTATCAATCTCTGCCTTAAATACACCCAATGACTTGGCCTCCACTGCCGCCCGTGGCAACAAATTCCACAGATTCACCACCCTCTGGCTAAAAAATTTTTCTTCGCCTCTGTTCTGAATGGGCGCCCTGCAATCTTCAAGTCATGTCCTCTCGTACTAGACTCCCCCACCATGGGGAAACAACTTTGCCACATCCACTCTGTCCATGCCTTTCAACAGTCGAAATGTAATTTCATCGTCCCAGAAGCATTGTGGGACTGTGGTCTTTTGCGAACTTGAGACATGCTGCAATGTTGTTTCTCAAGAGCAGTGGTTTCCTCCGTGGTGTCCTTCCATGAACACCATTCATCTTCAGTGTGTTTCTTATAGTGGACCCATGAACAGAGACCTTAGCAAGTTTATGGAGGTCTTTTTCACCCCCTTCAGCATTCATTGATTGGAACACCTGACTCCAAATAGATTTTGTAGAAGGCCTTACCCTAGAGGTTCACATACTTTTTTGAACCTAGACTCTGATAGGTTAAATGGTGTACACAGTATTGATAAGAAGTACAATTGTTCGTGTGTTAGTTTAGGCAGATTGTGTTTGTCCGTTATCCTGATCAGACCACATTTTACGTGTAATGCAGAAAACCAGATAATTGCAAAGGGTTCACAAACTTTTTCTTGTAATACTAAGATGGTTCTTGTATGTTTTAATCTCAAAATCCTGCTGTGCTATTTGTGTTAAAGACTAAAGCAGTCCAAGCGTGTTCTGGGGCCAGCCGGCTGCTGTCGCTGTGCTTCTGGCCCACAATTTACTGACGCCAACCTGTACGTCTTCGGACTGTGGGAGGAAACCCGAGCGCCCAGCGGAAACCCACGCGGTCACGGCGAGAACGTGCAAACTCCTTACAGGCAGTGGCGGGAATTGAACCCCCAATCGTTGGTGCTGTAAAGTGACTGCGCTAACGGTTATGCCGCCCCGCTGAGCGCCGGCGTCTGCAGTCTCCTGTGTCAGCGCGCTGTACCTCTGCTGTCCAAAGGGTGCGTTAATCCTCTGTCGTCTCTTTTGCAGACCCCCGGTGTTGGGTGCAGTGCCTGGCGGACATGCGCTGGATGCGGAACCAGGTGGTGGCCCCGCTGACAGAGGAGCTGGTGTTCCGGGCGTGCATGTTGCCCATGCTGGTGCCCTGCACCGGCCTGAGCCGGGCCATCGTAACCTGCCCGCTTTTCTTTGGAGTCGGTGAGTGGCGTCGTCTGGGGTGGGCGCGGCGTCAGGGTGAAGTTTGCCCGTCCACCAGAAGTGCGTTTATTTGGTTATTTTTCCTACTTCCGCCACTTCCCTGCTGCCTCGGGGCTTGAGAACAAGAGAGCCTCTCGCCCGCGCCCCCACACCCCGCCAAGTGTCAGGACAGTACAGCACAGGAACAGATTCCAGTTTATTTCTCACTTGTACTCAGAGACATACGGTGAGCTGCAGTGTTTGCGTTAACAGCCAACACAACCTCAGAATGTGTCGGGGCAGTCAGCCAGCGTCTCCATATTCCAGAGCCAGCGCTGTGTGCCTGCAGTGCCCAGCAGGCAGCAAAACAAGCCCCTTACCTCACTGCCCGTCGCCCTCCCACCCATACATACACGCGCACCCCCCCCCCCCAACCCCAGGACGGGCCTCCACGCCTCCAGTCCCCTGGCTCGGGACATCGAGATTTCCGATCAACCTTCGGGCTTCGATCTTTGGTACCGCTAATCCCCTGTACTAGCCAATCACAGGACCCCAAGCTCAAACTCCAGGCGTGCCTCCTGTTCGCGTGGATATCCGACCCCGGATGGAGCGTGTGAAGCAGAGGCCTGGACTCTCGATGTCCTTCGTCACCCGTCCACGTCGCTGGTCTTCAAACAGATCCTCCGGCCATTTTGCCAAATTAAATGAAACCGATTTGCCCGCACACAAACTGTCTAAACACCTCTTGAGTGCCACAATTGTGACTGCTTCCACCAATAGTCAAGGCAGCCTGTTCCGACTCCTGTGGAATTATACTGGATATCAGTTTGTGAATGGAAAATCATTTGATAAATCTGTTAGTGTTTATTTTTCTTGTGTGGCTAGTGCCTTTCTCTGGAGAAGGCTGTGAACAGAGAGGAGCATGTCACCGACTGTGTCAAAGCTGTCTCAGTATCTCGGGTAGCTGTATAATTATGCATCAGGAAGTGGCTTCCAAGCGACATTGAAGCTGTTTTGATTCTTCTGAGTAAACTGTCAAACATTTGATCATTTTCTCAAAAGGTCAAACCTCCAGAGAAAGGGACAGCCTATGATTCAGGTAAAGGAAAAATATTTAGACCATAAGGCAGAATTAGGCCAGGTGGCCCATTGAGTCTGCTCCACCATTCAATCATGGCTGATTCTTTTTTAAAATCTCCTCCTCAACCCCAGTTCCCGGCCTTCTCCCCGTAACCTTTGATGCCATGTCCAATCAAGAACCTATCAATCTCTGCCTGAAATACACCCAACGACCTGGCCTCCACAGCTGCATGTGGCAATGAATTCACCACCCCCTGGTTAAAGAAATTTCTCTGTGTTTCTGTTTTGAAAGGGTGCCCCTCTATCCTGAGGCTGTGCCCTCTTGTCCTAAACTCCCCCACATGGGAAAAATCCTTTCCACATCTACTCTGTCTAGGCCTTTCAACATTCGAAAGGTTTCAATGAGATCCACCCCCCTCCCCCTTATCCTTCTGAATTCCAGTGAGTACAGACCCAGAGCCGTCAAACGTTCCTCGGATGATAACCCTTTCATTCCTGGAACCATCCTTGTGAACCTCCTCTGGACCCTCTCCAATTCCAGTACGTCTCTTCTTCTAAGATGAGGGGCCCTCTCACTTTAAATCTTTCCGCTCTCCTTTAAACTTTTCCCTTCTCACCTTAAAGCTACATCCACTAGTATTCGGTGTTTCTATCCTGGGTGGTGGTGGTAGTGGGGGGTGAACAATGGTTTTGACTGTTTACCCTAATGCCTTTCATAATTTTGTCAATGTCGATCAGATCTCCAACGCTCCGGAGAAAACAGCCCAAGTTTGTCCACGCTCTCTTTGTCGCGAATGCTCTGTAATCCTGGTGAACCTTCCTTGCACCCTTTCCAAAGCCCCGGCATCCTCCCTGTAATGGCGTGACCAGAACTGCGCATAACACTCCAAATTCAGCCCAAGTAAAGTTTTGTACGGCTGCATCGTGACCTCCTGATTGTTACGCTCGCTATCCTGACCGATGACACCACAGGCCTTCCTGTCCACTTCACTTGCTCTGGACCTGGACCCCAAGATCCATCTGTACTTGAAGAAGGATAGCTTCCTTCCACTCCTCCTCCTCCGCGGAGTGGATGTTGCCTCCAAATGACTTCTTCTAACACGGGGTGCTTGGGCTGTAGTTTCCACGCAGTAGGGACTAGAACTGCACTCAGTGCTTCGGTTGCAACCTGACCAAAGTTGCTCCCAGCTGCAGCGTGGCCTCCTGACTCTTGCGCTCGGTTCCTTGACTCCTTCCTGAGGCCTCCGTTAGTCAGAGTTGACCATGAATGTTGCGCCCCAGCTGTCTAGACAGGCAAGCCTGGTCAGGACCGTACAGAGAGCAAGCCGTCGCCCGTGTTGCAGGCTCCCCCTCTCCACGCATCCGATGAACGGCAGAGACCGGTACAGTTTGGTATCAGCGGCGTCGCAGGAGTTGCCTGTCAGCGTTGAACTCAACATGGGACTGCCTGAGGGAGTCCGGCTCCGGATCTTCCCTCGGGTTTTCCTCCTGAAGCCCTCCACGTGAGTGGAAATGGCGGAGGTTCGAGATCGGAGTTTTCTTTCGATTTGAATTGCCAACCACGGCTGGTGAGTCCCATCTGTCGGAAGCGGCTGGTTTTTAAGGCGCCGGTAACCCGCCTTTGCCCCTTCCCCGACAGTAGAGACGGTTCTTCCGGGCTTAGCTAAGGCACACGTGAAGGCCAGGAGCCGGGCTTGGTTGCCAGAGGCTGTTTGAGGTGCATGCCATTGGGAGCATTTAATAGGTAGTGGGAGCTTGTCCCCACCACCACCCCTGGCAATAAAAACCTGAAGGAACCGTGACTGATGAAGGCACCTTTACCAGCCTATCCACTTGTGCTCCCATTTTCAGGGACCCAAGACCCCTCTGTACATTAGGGTCCTGCCATTTGCTGTACGCACTACGCACGCTGGGCTTTATGGTCACCCCAGTGAACAGATGACCCCACCCGCTAGGGTGGACCCTCTGTGTTTGGTCAGCTTGATCAAGTACTCCATTGGGCCACAGTGCTGCCTCTGTGGCTTGGGGAGAAGTGGCTAAAGTGACCAACGCTCGGGCAAGATGCGCAGCTGTGTTTGGAAGGAATGGGATTTTGTACAAATGAAATGCATCTTCAGCATCCGGGACAGTCCAAGGTGGAAAAATGCCGAATTCGCGGGTGAAAGAAGAGGGGAGTACTAAAGGTTTATAGAATAGAACAATACAGCACAGTACAGGCCCTGTTGTGTCGGCCCTTAAACCCTGCCTCCCATATAACCCCCCCCCCCCCCACTTTAAATTCCTCCATATACCTGTCTAGTAGTCTCTTAAATTTCACTAGTGTATCTGCCTCCACCACTGACTCAGGCAGTGCATTCCACACACCAACCACTCTCTGAGTGAAAAACCTTCCTCTAATATCCCCCTTGAACTTCCTGCCCCTTACCTTAAAGCCACGTCCTCTCGTACTGAGCAGTGGTGCCCTGGGGAAGAGGCGCTGGCTGTCCACTCTATCTATTCCTCTTAGTATCTTGTATACCTCTATCATGTCTCCTCTCATCCTCCTCTCCAAAGAGTAAAGCCCTAGCTCCCTTAATCTCTGATCATAATGCATACTCTCTAAACCAGGCAGCATCCTGGTAAATCTCCTCTGTACCCTTTCCAATGCTTCCACATCCTTCCTATAGTGAGGCGACCAGAACTGGACATAGTACTCCAAGTGTGACCTAACCAGAGTTTTATAGAGCTGCACCATTACCCCGCAACTCTTAAACTCTATCCCTTGATTTATGAAAGCTAACACCCCATAAGCTTTCTTAACTACCCTATTATTTATTATCAGATATGCATGCCGTGTACAACTCTGAGATCTGTCTTCTCCAGATAGCCACTTGACAGAGAACCATGGAAAAAATATAACATCCTGATCGTGAACCACCCCAAACTCTCTCTCGCCCCACACAGTGCAACAAGAACGTCGACCCCCCCCCTCTCCCCCCGCATGAGATAGAAAGGGGGACAACACAATGAAAAACCGTATGACCGAAAAAGTCATAGTCTATAAACCAAACCCATAGACGCAGAACCTCGGTAACATCCTCCGACATCACCGACAGAGACGCCACTCGAGGGCAGAGGCCTACCCTCCTGGCACAGTGATGGGCCGCACAGGCTCCTCTTCCTCATAAAGCAGGTAGTCGGCGCCGAGCACCCGCCTTCCGCCTTGACGTTTCAATCTTCCTTGACACTTTAAGCGGCGACTGATGGAGGTGGTTGCGGAGATGGAAGAAATTTGAAGTGCTTCCAGGAGTTGGCTCGGTGTCTCTGCAGGTCTGAAGGAAACAGAGGTGGTGGGTGAAAAGGCTTGGTGCAGACTGGAGTGAACCTCTTCCGCCTATCCCCGTCCAGCTTCTCAATCATTCCCTCCCCCCCCCCCCACCTCCTTCCCCTTCACTTGGTTTGATCTTTCACCTGCCAGCTTGACCTCCTTCCCTTCTTCCCCCTCCCCAACCACCTATTCTTGCTTTTTTCCCCCTTTCCTGATGAAGGGTCGCGGCCTGAAACGCCGTCATTTGTTTATCGTATTGATGCTGCCTGCCTTGCTGAGTTTCTCCAATGTTTTGTGTGTGTTTGCGCGGCTCTGAAATGGAAGGGAAAGCTTCTGTCTGCAATTTCCTCTCAATGTTTACGAAGGGACAGTTTGAACCATTAAGGCTTTGGATGGCAAAGCCCCGTAGTCTGTGGGAGAACCTGGACACCAACCTGAGTTTGCTAGCCTGTTCAGTCCCTTGCCGGAGGAGACTGGGATACCAGCCAAGATTATTCCACTGGGTAGTTTTTTCTAGTTGAAATTCCTTCCTCACCAGCACTGCCTCTATCCCTCTGCCAACTGTCACAAAGTAGACTGGGGGTGTGTGGCTGAAGTCCCAGGCTGGGCAAGTTCAGCAAGGCTCATGCCGTCAGGAGCGAAGGAGGGGACGTGTGCCCTGATGTTCATTTTCTGCCTCTTTCAGCCAGAGAAAGCAGGACCTCCCAGTGGCCACACATTTTGATTCCACGTCCCATTCCCATTCTGATATGCCTATCCATGGCCTCCTCTACTGTCAACTACTCCTGCACTTCCTCTACAGCCAGGATGTCCTTCCTTAACCCTGGAGACCAAAACTGTACACAATACTCCAGATGTAAGAGGATACAAATGCAAGAGGATTTCCTTGCTCTTGTACTCAATTCCCTTTGTAATAAAGGCCAACATTCCATTAGCCTTCTTCACTGCCTGCTGCACTTGCTCATTCACCTTCAGTGACTGATGAACAAGGACTCCTAGATCTCTTTGTATTTCTCCCTTACCTAACTCTACACCGTTCAGATAATAATCTGCCTTCCTGTTCTTACTCCCAAAGTGGATAACCTCACACTTATTCACATTAAACGTCATCTGCCAAGTATCTGCCCACTCACCCAGCCTATCCAAGTCACCCTGAATTCTCCGAACATCCTTATCACATGTCACACTGCCACCCAGCTTAGTATCATCAGCAAATTTGCTGATGTTATTCTCAATACCTTCATCTAAATCATTGACGTAAATCGTAAACAGCTGTGGTCCCAATACAGAGCCCTGTGGCACCCCACTAGTTACCACCTGCCATTCCGAGAAACACCCATTCACCGCTACCCTTTGCTTTCTATCTGCCAACCAGTTTTCTATCCATGTCAATGTCTTCCCCCCGATGCCCTGAGCTTTGATTTTACCCACCAGTCTCCTATGTGGGACCTTATCAAATGCCTTCTGAAAATCGAGGTACACTACATCCACTGGATCTCCCCCCGTCTAACTTCCTGGCTACATCCTCGAAAAACTCCCAACAGATTAGTCAAGCATGATTTACCCTTGGTAAATCCATGCTGGCTCGGCCCAATCCTATCACTGCTATCTAGATATGCCACTATTTCATCTTTAATAATGGACTCTAGCATCTTCCCCCACCACCGATGTCAGGCTGACAGGTCGATAGTTCTCTGATTTCTCCCTCCCTCCTTTCTTAAAAAGTGGGATAACATTAGCCATTCTCCAATCCTCAGGAACTGATCCTGAATCTAAGGAACATTGGAAAATGATTACCAATGCATCCGCAATTTCCAGGGCCACCTCCTTTAGTACCCTAGGATGCAGACCATCTAGACCTGGGGAGATGTCAGCCTTCAGTCCCATCAGTCTACTCATCACCATTTCCTTCCTAATGTCAATCTGTTTCATTTCCTCTGTTACCCTATGTCCTTGGCCCATCCATACATCTGGGGGATTGCTTGTGTCTTCCTTAGTGAAGACATATCTAAAGTACTAATTAAATTCTTCTGCCATTTCTCTGTTACCCATAACAATTTCACCCAATTCATTCTTCAAGGGCCCAACATTGTTCTTAACTATCTTCTTTCTCTTCACATACCTAAAAAAGCTTTTGCTATCCTCCTTGATATTCCTGGCTAACTTGAGTTCGTACCTCATTTTTTCTCCCCGTATTGCCTTTTTAGTTAAGTTCTGTTGTTCTTTAAAAACTTCCCAATCATCTGACCTCCTACTCACCTCAGCTCTGTCATACTTCCTTTTTTTTTTAATGCTATGCAATCTCTGACTTCCTTTGTCAACCTCTGTGGCCCCTTTCCCCCCTTTGAATCCTTCCTTCTCCGGGGGATGAACTGATTTTGCACCTTGTGCATTATTCCCAAGAATACCTGCCATTGCTGTTCCACTGTCTTTTCTGCTAGGATATCCGTCCAGTCAACTTTGGCCAGCTCCTCCCTCATGGCTCCATAGTATCCCCTGTTCAACTGCAACACTGACACCTCTGAGCTGCCCTTATCCTTCTCAAATTGCAGATAAAAACTTATCATATTATGATCACTAACTCCTAATGGCTCCTTTATTTCAAGATCACTTATCAAATCCTGTTCATTACATAACACTAAATCCAGAATAGCCTTGTCCCTGGTCAGCTCTCGTACAAGCTGTTCCAAGAATGCATGCCGTAGGCACTCTACAAACTCCCTATCCTGTGGTCCAGCACCAACCTGATTCTCCCAGTTCACCTGCATGTTGAAATCCCCCATAACTACTGCGACATTACCTTTGCCACATGCCAATGTTAACTCCCTATTCAACTTGCACCCAATATCCATGCTACTGTTTGGTACCCCCCAAGAAGCACTAGCAAATTTCCCTGCAAGAATGTTAGTACCGCTCCAGTTCAGGTGTAAACCGTCCCTTCAGAACAGATCCCACCTTCCCTGGAACAAAGCCCAATTATCTAAAAACCTGAAGCCCTCCCTCCTGCACCATCCTCTCAGCCACGTATTAATCTGTATAATCTTTCTGTTCCTTGCCTCACTTGCATGTGGCACAGGTAGCAATCCTGAGATTGTTACCCTCGAGGTCCTGCTCTTCAGCTTCGCACCTAACTCCCTGAACTCCCTAAGCAGGACCCCCTCATTCATCCTACCCACGTCATTGGTCCCTACATGGACCACAACATCTGGATTCTTACCCTCCCTCTCGAGAATAACCTGCACCCGATCTGAGATGTCTCAGACCCCGGCACCAGGGGAGCAACATACCATCCGAGACTCCCGATCTTCCCCACAAAATCTCCTATCCGCCCCCGACTATAGAATCCCCCATCACTACCGCTCTCTTCTCTTCCCTCCCCCCCCTTCCTAGTCGAGGGTCCAACCTCAGTGCCAGAGACAGGACCACTGCAACGTTCCTGGTAGATCATCCCCACCAACAGTATCCAAAACGGTATACTTATTTTTGATGGGAATGGCCACAGGGGTGCTCTGCTCTCTCTGTCTGCTCCCCCTGCCTCTCTTGACTGTCACCCATTTGCCTACCTCCTGTCTTTTCGGTGTGACTACCTTCCGATAACTCTTATCTATCTCTGCCTCTGCCTCCTGAATGATCCGTAGTTCATCCAGCTCCTGCTCCAATTCCCTAACTCGGTCTGATAGGAGCTGCAGCTGGATGCACCTGTTGCAGGTGTGGTCATCAGGGACAACTGTATTGACCCTGACCTCCCACATACTGCATACGGAGCACATCACTGCTCTAACTGTCTCCCCCATTACTTGATCTCAGATTAGTCAGAATAAATGAAAAAAGTACCTACCGACCTTACCTTTTTACCTCAGCAAGCACGTACTCAGGCTCACTGATTTCCTCTCACCGAAGTCCTCTTGCGCCAAAGCCCAGCACTCTGCTCCCACGCACACCGCTGCCCGCTTCTGAAAGTGGGCCTCTTTTTAAAGCCCGCACTCGCCGCTGACGTCACCGCGCCTGCGCAGTTTTACCTTCCTCCTCAGGTACTCTCCAGGTAGGTCCGAGGGTCTCGGCCTACCTACAACGGCTGATCCTCTGATCCTCCGATCTCCAGTCGTCTGTCGACCACGAGCACTCCTTACTTCCGCTCCGCTCCGACACTCTGACAGTAGAGGAGTAGATGTAATCTACGCTGCACTTCATCATTTTGAGATCAGCCATGATCTCAAAATGGCGGTGCAGGCTCGAAGGGCCGAATGGTCTACTTCTGCACCTGTTGTCTATTGTCTATAAGATGAATCCACACTCAGGTTGGAGGAACAACACCTTATATTCCGTCTGGGTAGCCTCCAACCTGATGGCATGAACGTTGATTTCTCTAACTTCTGTTAATGCCCCTCCTCCCCTTCTTACCCCATCCCTTATTTATTTATTTATCCCCCATTTTTTTCTTTTCTCTCTTTTTTCTCTCTCTGTCCCTTTCACAATCATTCCTTGCCTGTTCTCCATCTCCCTCTGGTGCTCCCCTCCTCCTTTCTTTCTCCCTAGGCCTCCCGTCCCATGATCCTCTCCCTTCTCCAGCTCTGTATCCATTCTGTATCCATCACCTTTCCAGCTCTTAGCTTCATCCCACCCCCTCCGGTCTTCTCCTATCATTTCGCATTTCCCTTTTCCCCTCCCAATTTCAAATCTCTTACTATCTCTTCTTTTAGTTAGTCCTGACGAAGGGTCTCGGCCCGAAACATTAACAGTGCTTCTCCCTATGGATGCTGCCTGGCCTGCTGTGTTCCACCAGCATTTTGTGTGTGTGTTGCTTAATTTTCTACCTCTTTCTTTTTCCTCCCCAGCTCATTTCCACCACGTCATCGAGCTGCTGAAGTTCAGACAAGGGACAGTCGTGGGCATCTTCCTCTCGGCGGGTGAGAAGCACACGACACCCAGGGATGAGGAGGAGGGGGCTTGCTGACTTGCATTTGTGCCTGGGGTGGGGAAGGGCGCTCTCGTTGCCCCTCTGCGTGTGTGTGTGTGTGAGAGAGAAAGTGAGTGAGACGAAGCGGGGGCACCTTAGAGCATTGACTTGGACTGTGTAAACGATGAATCCGAGCAACACTCACACAATTCTGGAGGGACCAGCAGGTCAGGCAGCATCAGTGGAGAAGAGTAAACAGCCAACGTTTCGGAAGAGGCCCTTCTTCAGGACTCAGGAAAAAACGATGAAGAGTCAGAAGATGGTGGGGGAAGAAACACAGGGTGATAGGTGTAACCAGGAGGTAGGGAGAGGTGAAGTAAAGAGCTGGGAAGTTGATTGGTGAAAGAGAAACAGGGTTGGAGAAGGGGCAATCTAATGGGAGAGGACAGAGGCCCATGGAAGAGGGAGGTGATGGGCAGGCAAGGAGATGAGTTGAGATCAGGTGTATCTCAATAAGTCAATCAATAAACAACAGCGATGACCAGGTAATCAGTTCCCCTCGGTGTTCAGTGTGAGGCAAACAGGGAGAGTGTTGGCCCGTAGCCAAGTGGTTAAGGCGTTGGTCTAGTGATCTGAAGGTCACTGGTTCGAGCCTCAGCTGAGGCAGCGCGTTGTGTCCTTGAGCAAGGCACTTAACCACACATTGCTCTGCGACGATACCGGTACCAAGCTGCTTGGGTCCGAGTGCCCTTCCCTTGGACAACATCGGTGGCGTGGAGAGGGGAGACTTGCAGCTTGGGCATAAAACCCTGCCCAGGCTTGCGCCCTGGAAACCTTCCAAGGCGCAAATCCATGGTCTATCGAGACTAACGGATGCCTATCTATTTATCTATATAGAGAGAGTACAGAGGAGATTTACTAGAATGTTACCTGGGTTTCAGCACCTAAGTTACAGAGAAAGGTTGAACAAGTTAGGTCTTTATTCTTTGGAGTGTAGAAGGTTGAGGGGGGACTTGATAGAGGTATTTAAAATTATGAGGGGGATAGATAGAGTTGACGTCGATAGGCTTTTTCCATTGAGAGTAGGGGAGATTCAAACAAGAGGACATGAGTTGAGAGTTAAGGGGCAACATGAGGGGGAACTTCTTTACTCAGAGAGTGGTAGCTGTGTGGAACGAGCTTCCAGTAGAAGTGGTAGAGGCAGGTTCGATATTGTCATTTAAAACAAAATTGGATAGGTATATGGACAGGAAAGGAATGGAGGGTTACGGGCTGAGTGCAGGTCGGTGGGACTAGGTGAGAGCAAGCGTTCGGCACGGACTAGAAGGGCCGAGATGGCCTGTTTCCGTGCTGTAGTTGTTATATGTTATAAATGGGGAGAACTGCAGTGCATTTGTGTATGGCGGTGATCTTGGGATGGTTTACATCACCTAATGAGATGCCGTAACGTCCTGCAGTGTAACATGCCCTATGACAGATGTGTGTGTGTGTAGTTGATGCAGGTGAGACAGACCGAAGCATGCCAACCCCCCCACTCCCCCAGGTCATGATCTCTGGGCTCCCAATATGGACAGGGAGAGGGTGGAGGAGGGCAAACTACGTCTGCCTCACTAAAGCCAGGGGAGTCGGGAGAGGAGGAAAGCTCGCCCCGCAGAAGTGAGAACTCGCGGCCAGCGATGAAGCTCCTCCATCTCTGGCTTGCTCCGTCGTGTCAGTCACGCAAATCCTGGGTGGAGGAGACGCGGGAATACCATCGCACTCAGATGTAGAAGGGCGCTTCATTGCTGCTTTCCTCAACAAGTCTGTCTTACTAGTACGGCCCGAGCTGAACCCCCGAACCTGGAGGACCGGAGGACCACTCTGACCTCTGCCCTCTGACCCTGCCAAGACCAAAGGCATAAAGCCCTGATGCCAGCCACCATGGCTGTCTGGGTCATTGAGGCACGCAACCCTCGGACGAGGTTGAGGTCTTCTTGGAGGAGGGCATTGAGTAGAACATTGAAAATTTCTCCACCTCTGGGCCCTGTCCTCCCAGCAGGTGCCCAGCACAGAAGCCAAGGTCACCCGTTACCAAGTACTTGAGCTAACCCAGGTGTTTTCCATTCCCTCTCTTCCCAGTTTTCCAGTTTTCCTACACGGCAGTGTTCGGGGCTTACACAGCGTTTATCTTCATCAGGACAGGTCAGTGTCTGTTCACTCCGAACTGCCTCTCCCTCCCTGCCGCTCCTGCCCGCATCGGGGATCCACCGCCTCCGACACCCGCTGTCCCAGGGAGGGACTGAGAGGCGGCCTGTGTTATCATGGTGTCCCGCGAAGGGCCGGCCTGTGTTTTCCTGGTGATCCGCGTGGGGGGCGTCCTGTGTTTTCCTGGTGACCCGTGTTTTCCTGGTGACCCGTGTGGGGGGGCCTGTGTTTTCCTGGTGACCCGTGTGGGGAGGCCTGTGTTTTCCTGGTGTCCCGCGTAGGGGCGGCCTGTGTTTTCCTGGTGACCCGTGTGGAAGGGCCTGTGTTTTCCTGGTGACCCGTGTGGGGGGGCCTGTGTTTTCCTGGTGACCCGTGTGGGGAGGCCTGTGTTTTCCTGGTGTCCCGCGTAGGGGCGGCCTGTGTTTTCCTGGTGACCCGTGTGGAGGGGCCTGTGTTTTCCTGGTGTCCCGCGTAGGGGCGGCCTGTGTTTTCCTGGTGACCCGCGTGGGGGGCGGCCTGTGTTTTCCTGGTGACCCGCATGGGGGGTGTCCTGTGTTTTCCTGGTGTCCCGCGAAGGGGCGGCCCGTGTTTTCCTGGTGATCCGCGTGGGGGGCGGGCTGTGTTTTCCTGGTGACCCGTAGAGGGGCTGCCTGTGTTTTCCTGGTGACCCGTGTGGGGGGGCCTGTGTTTTCCTGGTGACCCGCATGGGGGGTGTCCTGTGTTTTCCTGGTGACCTGTGTGGGGGGTCTGTGTTTTCCTGGTGTCCCGCGTAGGGGCTGCCTGTGTTTTGTGGTTTGTGGTCCAGGGTATTTGGGGAGGGGGTGAATGTCTCTGGAAGTTCTTGGTATCCCAGTGGGCATTGGGGTGAGTTGTACCTGGGGGTGGGGTGTAGGGGGGGCACACCTACTGATCTGACACAATCCTTGTCTTCCAGGTCACCTCATTGGCCCGGTTCTCTGCCATTCCTTCTGTAACTACATGGGATTCCCAGCAATCGGGGCTGTCATCGAGCACCCTCAGAAACTTGTTATATTCTTCTTCTATGTGCTGGGAGTTGTCCTCTTCCTCCTGCTGCTCTTCCCTTTGACTGATCCGACCTTGTACGGGACGCTTGCTATCTGCCACCTCACCAAACCAGAAACCAGCACCTCAGTCTGCACCTGACCCCCCCCCCCCACCCCCACAACCCACCCCACCCCACCCACCACCGCCCCTCAACTGCCGCGTCCTGTGCGTCTGGCATTCAGGGAACTTGCCTTCTGGATGACCAGCAGGGGGACCGAGGGAACTTCTCAGGAACTGGGGAATCCAGCTCTCACGATTCCGGGAGGCGGGAGTTCCCGGAACGGGCGCTCGAATCAGCCGGCGTTCTCTGCTCCTCGACGAGACTTGCAAAGGAAGCGCCGGTTCGGACAGACCCGGGCCTCCGCAGGGCGCCGCGTTTGCACGGATGCCTCGCAGCCATCGCCTCCGAAATCCGGACACCAGTGTCCTGGTGCTTTCAATCACATTTCAGCCGCTCCTTCGAGGGCCACGGGCAAAGAGAAATTTCGGAGTGCTTCGTTTTCTGCTGGTTTCGCCCCTGTCCCGCCCACCTCCTTCGTGCTGTGAATACTCAGGATTTGTTTAAGCTGTTATCTTACCCTGTGCACCCTGTGGGGAAGCTCCATTGCTCTGACATCCAAGATGGCTTCCAGTTGTCTCACTACCCGTTGCCCCCCTCGTTCTGGCGTCTTGCGTTCCTGACAGCGTCCCCTCCTCTGTAAGCTTTTGCATCAGCGAGGCGCGCTCCCTGTTCTGACCTGGGAGGCGGGCGGGAGATGAGAGAAGGTGGTGTGGGCCCCGTCAGTGCTAGTAGTTGGAGGACGTTAATTTTGAGTGGGTGGGATGAGAGAGGCTATCAGGAGAGGACAGTTTGGTTTGAGGCGGGCTGGCAACACTAGCCACAGCTCACTCCTGAGCGCCGTTGGCCACCTGGGCCCCTTCAACCCTGCAGTCTTCTGACGGTGCTATCGGGTTGAGTGTCAGGCCCAGGGAGTGGATGTTCTTGCAGCCTAGGGATGATGAGGGGTTTTCAGAGGGAGAAAAGTCTTTGCCTGGCGTTCAAATTTACCGCTTACCCCCTCCTGTGGAGCACTGGGAGAGGGCAGCCCGTGCCCACCGCCCAGCAGTGAGTGAGATTCGGGGCGAGGCGGACAGAGAGAAGTCGGGTAGAGACGGCCCCAGACCGAGGGTGGGGGATTCCCCCCCTTGCGGTTTCACGGGATCGTAGCGCTGCTCCTTGTTTCGGACGCCTCTCTCGTGCCGCTGAGCGGCCTGTTCAGATCACGCAGGAGGGCTGCTCCGGGAACCCTCTGCTTCCGTGCGTTGAATTTGAGGACGGCTCTTACCCCTAGTTCCCCAGCCCGTTGGGTGGGGTGGTGGGGTAGGAATTAGGACGGGGTGGGGGGGGAGCGCTGACGGGTGGAGTTTTCACAGAGTGATGCAAGAGGTCTCGATCACCAGACCACCCCCGCTCCCGCTCCCCCCCGGAGGGGTGACTGCCTCAGGTCATTGTGATCTATGGCGGCGGTTTCTCCACTTCCTTCCGACCTCCTCGTTCGGCCCGCTGTGCCTCCTTCGAGGAATCGGGCGGCTCTCTTCACCCTGAGCAGGACACTTTTGCTCGCAACTCTCTAAACTCCCCTTACCCCCCCCCCCCCCCACTTCCTGGAGCAGGGTATCCCAGATAGCTCCCTTTGTGCAGGATGTATTGATCCAGCAACCGTCTTTTCAAACTGGACGGAGCCGACTGTGGCACCCTGCCTGCGACGGGTTGTCCAAGCTGGGGACTGGCGTCGACCTTCGGGGGCAGCATAACTCGGCCAGGGTTAGGCGGTCCTGCACAGTGCTTGCTAGCTCGACAAGTCTTTATCCACCCCCACCCAACACCGAGGGTCAAACTTTAAACGTTTATTTCTGCCGCTGTCCTGGCTAAACGCAGAAATCCCTCTAATAAGGTCAGCTGAGAGTATCTGAGCCAATTCAAAATCCAACGTCCCAGTCAGGATGTTTCCCCTTGGGAGGGGGACATTTACAGCGGAGTTGTCCCAAGTCCCGTCACCTTTGAACGGAAACGTTCCTGAAACCTCTGCTGTCAGGCGGCTGTCCGAGGGGTTTGAGTTTGCCATACAGGCCGACTCCGCCAAAGCAGGCCTTGAGAGCGGGCTGTTGTTTCCGGGATGAAATGTTAAAACTCTCCTCCCGGGTGAGCCTGTCCCACAGTCGGAGTAGAGGCGGCCAAGTTCCCCTTTGGCCCCGGGGCCTGTGATTATCCGTCAAATCAGCATCACCGAGACGGCGACCTGACCTCGTTCTGCTGCTCTTTTGCGGTTTGAGCTCCCGCCGACGCAATAGTGGCCACCTCGGAAAGCTCGTCAGTGGCTTTGGGCTTTTCGGTGGGGGGTTGGGGGGGGGGGGGCGGCCAGGGAATGGTGCTGGAGGTGCACAGACCTTTCTGTAGACAGGTTGCCCAGTTCTCAGGATCGTTTCCCAGTCCATACCGATTCTGCCAGCAGTGGCTGCCCGGGTCTGTAAACTGCGGCTCCCGCGCCAGCAATACCTAGAACCTTGCCGCTGATCAAATCCACCACCAGCAAGCTAGTGTCCAGAACTCTGTCCACAACTGCAGTTCCTTAACCTCACTACTGACAAAACTTCTGTCGAGGAAATGGGTCCTCCTGTCAAACCAAGAAGAAAGATATTTTTTCTAGCAATGACCACAGAAATATTTGTAAATCAAGCAATATATTTTCTAAAAGTAACTATTTTCCTGACAAAGAGATTGTATAATTATCCAAGAGAAACTTTTACTTAATGTGCAAAATGGAGCTGACAATCTTGTACTGTATGGCATAGAATATAAATTTCTGATTTAAAAAAAATATAAAGAGAGATCATGTTTATTGAGGCAAGTCCCAACTTTACAGACAGAATGGAGTAGCCTTCTGGTCTGCTTGTCCGTCCTGACTTTCCATTGGAGCCATGTACCTTCAGGCAGAAGCCATTCTTTCTTTCCAGTAAGTCACTGTGTTTGTTAATGTTTTGTATCCAGTTACCAGTCTGTGCTCTGTAACTCTTAATACCCTTGGTTAGCAAACGTGTGTACCAATCACCGATATAAAACAGTTAACTAAGTCTGCATCAACTGTATTTTTGTGGGAGAGAGTTTGACATCTCGTCCATTTCGTTTTTTTGCCTGAACGTATTCAGTTTTTGTTCTTGTCAATGGCCGAGCCTTGAACTCTTGTTTGTCTCCAAGTTTCTGAATTCTCGCTTAAGCCGGCATTACTCTGCCAGTTCCTTTAAATTATCCTGAAAGAAACTCGATCTAATCGTACCCAAACTTTCTGTGTGTGTAGGCCTCCGTTAGTCTCGATAGACCATGGATTTGCACCTTGGAAAGTTTCCAGAGCTCAAGCCTGGGCAAGGTTTTTTTTTAATGGAAGACCGGCAGTTGCCCAAGCTGCAAGTCTCCGCTCTCCATGACACTGATGTTGTCCAAGGACCCATACAGCTTGGCACCGGCGTCGTCGCAGAGCAATGTGTGGTTAAGTGCCTTCCTCAAGGACACACACGCAAGCCTCAGCCAAGGCTTGAACTAGCGACCTTCAGGTAACTAGACGAATGCCTTAACCACTTGGCCACGCGCCAACACAAACTTTCTGTATCCCATGAATGACAGAACTCATACTTTTAGCTGTTTGGAACACTGGTGGTAGTCCGGAGAATCTCTCCTGCAGATCTTTTCGAAGATGCAGTGTCTAGTCCAGTAAGCAGTATGTACGTAGAACACAAGATGTGCCAAACTTTTTGCCTACTCTTAAGCTCAATCTAACCTTTCCCTCCCACTTAGCCTTCCTTTTTTCTATCATCCATGTATCTATCTAAGAGTTCCTTAAATGGCTCTAATGCGAAAAAGGATCGAGTGCTTTCACAGCATATATGACGAAAAAAATCTTCTCCGGCTTCCGGCTGGGTATGGGTATTGATTATAACCGAAGCTCCGATGACAAACTCTGCCATCCTCTTCAGGGATCCCTGAAGAATTTGGCAGAGTTTGTCATCGAAACGTCGGTTTTAATCGAGACTCATACCTGGCTGGAAGCCGGAGAAGAGTTCATTTGTTGGCTTTAATTTATCTGCTGCCCCATCCACCCAACACACTCTGTGCAAAGAAATTACCTCTGGCATTCCCCCCCCCCCCCCCATACTTTCCTCCAATCACCTTAAAATTATGCCCCCTTGCATTACTGATTTCCTCCTCTTTTAGCAAACGAGGCACTGTCAAGTTTCTGGCTCCAATCCTCCTGAAAGTTTCCTACTCTCTGGAAATACAATCGTTGACGACCTTCACGGGTCGTGGAAGAACCGAATAAAGCGGCCACGGAGTGTGTTTTTGTACGTTTGTGGTTTTCTGTTCCCGTAGCCCGTCATCAGGTTCCACGTGTGCGTTTTCTGCACACCACCGTGGTAGCACGAGGTTATTTGAGTTTCTGTCGCCTTTCTGTCAGCTTGAACCAGTCTGGCCGTTCTCCTCTGACCTCTCCCGGTACTAAGATGTCGTTCTCCCCTCCCCAACAGATCTGCCGCTCACTGGAAGTTTTCTGTTTCTTGCAGCCTGGTCTCTGTAAACTCTGGAGGCCATTGTGTGTGAAAATCCCAGGAGATCAGCAGTTTCTGAGATACTCAAACCACCCTGTCTGGCGCCAATAATGGTTCCATGGTCGAAGTTCCTTGGGTCACATTTCTTCCCCCACTCTGTACCTCTTGACCATGTCTGCACGCTTTTATATGTTGAGTTGCTGTCACGTGATTGGCTGATATACATTTGCCCACCCACCCCCTCCTCATACTTTTCTCCACCTCAAAATTATGCTCCTTGGTATGAACCATTTCTGCCTTGGGGGAAATGTCTTTGGTTATCCCCTTGATGTATGCCTCTTATAATTATGTACACCTCTATCAAGTTGCCTCATCCTCCTTCCCTCTAAAGAGGAAAGCCCTACCTCACTCAACCTATCCACATAATACCTTCCTCAGTCCTTCCAGGTGAGGCGACACTTCACCTGTGAATCCGCTGAGGGTCGTCAGTTGTGCCTGCTGCTCCTGATGTGGCCTCTGCCTTGGTGAGACCTGCCGTAAATCGGGGGGGGGGGGGGGAACCGCTTCATCGAGCACCCTCGCACCATCCGCCAAATGCGGGACTCCCCAGTGGACAAACCTTTCAATTCCTATTCCCAATCCAATGTGGCGGTCAATGGCCTCCTCTTGAGGCAAGAGGAGGCCACCGCTGGCAGTGGAGAGCCAACACTTCATATCCAGTCAGATGGCATGAATATCGACTTCTACTTCTGGTAAACTAATAACTGGTAACCCCCCCCCCCCCCCGATCTTGTACCTCTTCTCACCTGACTGTCACTTCCCCTGCGTTCCCTCCTTCCCTTTCTCCTATGGTCCACTCTCCTCTCCTGTCACATTCCTTCCTCTCCAGCCCTTGACCTTTCCCACCCACCTGGCTTCACCCGTCACCTTACAGCCTCCTTCCCCTCCCCCCCACATCTTAATTTTGGCGTCTTTCCCCTTCCTTCTCAGTCCTGAAGAAGGGTCTTGGCCCAAAATGTTGCCTTTATTTATTTTCAAAGATGCTGCCTGGCCTGAGTTCCTCTGGCTTTTTGTGTGTGTTGCTCATAATACAAATGCTATTTTATATATGTTAAATAATTAAATAAGTAGTACAAAAAAAACTTAAAAGTAGTGAGGTGGTGTTCACGGGTTCAATGTCCATTCAGAGATCCGATGGCAGAGGGGAAGAAGTTGAGTGTGTGCCTTCAGGCCCCTGTACCTCCTCCCTGAGGGTAGCACTGAGAAGAGGGCATGTCCTGGGTGATGGGGTCCTCAATGATGGATGCCGCCTTTTTGAGGCTCCGCTCCTTGAATATGTCTTATATATACTACAGTATACTTGAATATATACTACAGAGGACAGTGCCCATGATCAAGCTAAGTTTACAAGTCTCTGCAGCTTTTTTTTCGATCCTGTGCAGTGGACCCAACCCCCCCACCCCCCATACCAGACGGTGTCGCAGCCAGTCAGAATGCTCTCCACGGTACATCTGTAGAAACCTACGAGTATCCTTTGGCAACATACCAAATCTCAAACTCCAGATGAAATACAGCTGATGTGCCTTCTTTGTATGTTGGGACCAGGATAGATATTTGGAGTGGAACAGAATGGAATTGGATCACCGAACACCATTTCCTCGGGGCAAATATGGCAGGGCATAATTTAAAGTTGATTGGAGGAAAGTGTAGGGGGGATGTCAGAGGTAAGTTTCTTTTACACGCAAAGCGGTCAGTGTGTGGAATGGACTACCAGGGATGGTAGAGGCAGATGCATTAGGGGCATTTAAGGACGTAGCTGAAGGAGAAATGGAGAGCTTTGTGGGAGGGAAGGGTTTAGGTTGATCTTGGAGTAGGTTAAAAGGTCAGCACAACATTGCGGGCTGAAGGGTTCCATGTCCCTTCATTGTACTGGTCCACAATCCAAGAGTTCCAAGCCCTTCATCTTTGTGAAAGTCTTTTCTGTGGAATCAAAATTTAATGCTGATGACATTAAAAACTTGATTTGTTATAGAGCACTACAGCACAGAAACAGGCCTTTCAGCCCATCTGGGCTTTGCTGAATGGTGTGGCTGGACACATCTATACTTACCCAGACCATAGTCCTCCATTTCACCCACGTACCTATCCAAACTTCTCATGTGTTGCCATTGAACTTGCCTCTACCACTTCTCATTCCACCCTCGTAGAGGAGAACTTCCCCCTCAGATTCCCCTTGGAATATTTTACCTTCCACACTCAACCTGTGACCTCTAGTTCTATTCGCAAGCAGAGAGGAAGAAAAGCCTGCATGGATTCACCCCACCTATCCCCCTCATTGATTTGGAAACCTCTAAAAGATCGCCCCACATTCTCCTGCGCTACAGGGAACCTATTCAATCTTTCCCTATAACTCAGGTCCTGAAGTCCTGGCAACATCCTTGTAAATGTTGTGCTTAACTTGACCTTCACAAAACCATGGTTCATTTTGTTAGTTCAAATATAATGGCAGAATATAATATTAAAGGTAAGACTTTTGGCAGTGTGGAGGATCAGAGGGATCTCAGGGTCCGAGTCCATAGGACGCTCAAAGCAACTGTGCAGGTTGACTCTGTGGTTAAAAAGGTATACAGTGTATTGGCCTTCATCAATCGTGGAATTGAATTTAGGAGCCGAGAAGTAATATAGGACCCTGGTTAGACCCCACTTGGAGTACTGTGCTCAGTTCTGGTCGCCTCACTACAGGAAGGATGAGGAACCCATAGAAAGGGTGCAGAGGAGATTTACAAGGATGTTGCCTGGATTGGGGAGCATGCCTTATGAGAATGAGTGAACTCAGCCTTTTCTCATTGGAGCGACAGAGGATGAGAGGTGTATAGGATGATGAGAGGCATTGATCGTTGGATAGTCAAGGCCTTTTCCCAGGGCTGAAATGGCTGGCACGAGAGGGCACAGTGTTAAGGTGCTTGAAAGTAGGTACAGAGGGGATGTCAGGGGTAAGTTTTTTACACACAGAGTGGTGAGTGAGTGGAATGGGCTGCCGGCAACGGTGGTGGAAGCTGATACGATAGGGTCTCCTCCTGGACAGGTACATGGAGCTTAGAAAGATAGAGGGCTTTGGGTAATGCTAGGTAATTTCTAAGGTAAGGACATGTTCGGTACAGCTTTGTGGGTCAAAAGGCCTGTATTGTACTGTAGGTTTTTAATGTTGACTATCTCTAATCAGGCTCTCCCTATCCAAATACTTATGTGTTCCAATAACATACATGGCTGATAATCAGCTCCCTGGTCCATAATTTCCCATCTTACTCTTAGAGCCTTTCTTAAACAAAGGAATATCAGTTATTCTCTGGACATCCAGCATCCCACCTGTGCTAAGGACGTATAAGATTATTAAGGGATTGGACAAGATAGAGGCAGGAAATATGTTCCAGATGCTGGGAGAATCCAGTACCAGAGGGCATGGTTTGAGAATAAGGGGTAGGTCATTTAGGACAGAGTTAAGGAAAAACTTCTTCTCCCAGAGAGTTGTGGGGGGCTGGAATGCACTGCCTCGGAAGGTAGTGGAGGCCAATTCTCTGGATGCTTTCAAGGAGCTAGATAGGTATCTTATGGATAGGGGAATCAAGGGATATGGGGACAAGGCAGGAACCGGGTATTGATAGTAGTTGATCAGCCATGATCTCAAAATGGCGGTGCAGGCTCGAAGGGCCGAATGGTCTACTTCTGCACCTATTGTCTATTGAGATTTTAAATATCTTTGCCAGGGCACCTGTAATTTCTGCATTAGCCTCTTACAAGCTCTGACACCTTGTCACCCTCAAGACGACCGCCACCACCCCCTCTTCCTTCATCCAGATACAGTCCATGACCTCTCTACTACTCCCCCCCGCTTCAGCTGTGTGTCTCTCCTGAAAAATACGGATGCATAGAATGCGTTTAGGGTTCTCCATCTCTTGGCTCCATGCATAGATCTTTCAGAGGACCAATTTTTGCCCCTATAACCATATAACAATTACAGCACGGAAACAGGCCATCTCGGCCCTTCTAGTCCGTGCCAAACGCTTACTCTCGCCAAGTCCCACTGACCTGCACTCAGCCCGTAACCCTCCATTCCTTTCTTGTCCATATACCTATCCAATTTTTCTTTTAAATGACAAAACCACTCTCTGAGTAAAGAAGTTGCCACTCCTGTTACCCCTAAACTTTTGCCCCTTAACTCTCAACTCATGTCCTCTTGTTTGAATCTCCCTACTCTCAATGGAAAAAGCCTATCCACGTCAACTCAATCCCCCCCTCATAATTTTAAATACGTCTATCAAGTCCCCCCCTCAACCTTCTACGCTCCAAAGAATAAAGACCTAACTTGTTCAACCTTTTTCTGTAACTTAGGTGCTGAAACCCAGGTAACATTCTAGTAAATCTCCTCTGTACTCTCTCTATTTTGTTGACATCTTTCCTATAATTCGGTGACCAGAACTGTACACAATACTCCAAATTTGGCCTCACCAATGCCTTGTACAATTCTAACATTACATCCCAACTCCTATACTCAATGCTCTGATTTATAAAGGCCAGCATACAAAAAGCTTTCACCACCACCCTATCCACATGAGATTTCACCTTCAGGGAACTATGCACCATTATTCCTAGATCACTCTGTTCTACTGCATTCCTCAATGCCCTACCATTTGCCATGTATGTCCTATTTTGTGATTAGTCCTACCAAAATGTAGCACCTCACACTTGCCCGCATTAAACTCCACTTGCAATCCTTTTGCTCTTAATATAGCCCTGGAAGACTTTGGGATTCTCCTTCACCTTGTCTGCCAGAACATCCTCAAACTTTTAGCTCTCAAGTGTTCCAAATTTCCCTTGCAGGGCGTGGAGGGGAGCAACATAATGCATAAGCAAAGACTGACAAGCAACCGGTGTGCAGAAGAGGAGAAATTGTGCCAAGTTGTAAAGAGTCCCTTGTAAGTGAATGTGCATTGTACAGTCAGTTCAGTGTTGAGGTGAGTGAAGTTATCCACACTGGTTCGGGATAGCTGTAGGGCAATAACTGTTCCTGATCTTGGTGGCGTGGGACCTGAGGCTCCTGTACCTCTTGCCCAATGGTAGCAGCGAGAAGAGAGCGTGGCCTGGGTGGGGGGGGTCCTCGATGTTGGATGCAGCGCTCTGTGTAGGTGTACTCAGTGGTTGGAAGGGGTTTAAGGTAGGTAGATACACGAGGAGTTTCAGGGAAACACCACAAGATTTAGACTTGCTTCGGATCAATTTTGATCAATTTGAAGACCACAAGGGGCTCCAGTCGTGAACCCTAATAAAGTGGGCGCTCAGCATCGAAGCGCATCTGAAGAGGAGCGCCTCGTGTGTCCATCCACATTGCTGATCGATGAAACTGCACGTTGAGCCAATTAGTTATATATAACTCATGGTATGCCCAACCACCGAGCACATCTACATGAAACATTGCCATAGAAAAGTATCTTCTGAGATCCTCACCACCCAGGCCACGCTCTCTTCTCGCTGCTGCCATCAGGAAGAAGGTACTTCAGAAGTTTTCTGATGACTCTGCCATAGTTGGATGCATCAGCAAGGGAGATGAGGCTGAGTACAGGGCTACAGTGGGAAACTTTGTCACATGGTGCGAGCAGAATCATCTGCAGCTTAATGTGAAAAAGACTAAGGAGCTGGTGGTGGACCTGAGGAGGGCTAAGGCACCGGTGACCCCTGTTTCCATCCAAGGGGTCAGTGTGGACATGGTGGAGGATTACAAATACCTGGTGATACGAATGGACAATAAACTGGACTGGTCAAAGAACACTGAGGCTGTCTACAAGAAGGGTCAGAGCCGTCTCTATTTCCTGAGGAGACTGAAGTCCTTTAACATTTGCCAGACGATGCTGAGGGTGTTCTACAAGTCTGTGGTGGCCAGTGCTATCATGTTTGCTGTTGTGTGCTGGGGCAGCAGGCTGAGGGTAGCAGACACCAACAGAATCAACAAACTCATTCGTAAGGCTAGTGATGTTGTGGGGGTGGAACTGGACTCTGACGGTGGTGTCTGAAAAGAGGATGCTGTCCAAGTTGCATGCCATCTTGGACAATGTCTCCCATCCACTCCATAATGTACTGGTTAGGCACAGGAGTATATTCAGCCAGAGACTCATTCCACCAAGATGTAACACCGAGCGTCATAGGAAGTCATTCCTGCCTGTGGCCATCAAACTTTACAACTCCTCCTTCGGAGTGTCAGACACCCTGAGCCAATAGGCTGGTCCTGGACTTATTTCCAGTTGGCATGATTAACTTATTATTTAATTATTTATGGTTTTATATTGCTATATTTCTACACTATTCTTGGTTGGTGCGACTGTAATGAAACCCAATTTCCCTCGGGATCAATAAAATATGTCTGTCTGTCTGTACAGGAGCCTCAGGACTCACACCATCAGGTTCAGAAACAGTTACTACCCCTCAACCATAAGGCTCTTGAACAATAGGGGATAACAGCACTCATTCTGTTTTGGGTCCTCCCAAAACTGATGGTCTCACTTTAAGGACTGTTTTTTCATGCTGTCATTATTTATTGCTGTTTACTTATATTTGCACAGTTTGTTGTCCATTGATCCTGTTTACAGTTACTGTCCCATCAATTTACTAAGAATGGCTGCAGAAGAAAGTATCTCGGGGTTGTATGTAGTGACACGTTATGTACTCTGATAATAACTTTTAATTATTTGACTTAAACTGCAGGTCAGAGATACCAAAGAGGCAGGAAGGAGTTGTAGTTTACCGGTAAGCACTCAGACTCAGATTCTTTCCTGGATGATGGAGATCTTTGATGATGGACGCTGCTTCCTTGTGGCAATGCTCCTTGTAGATGCCTTCAGAAGGAGTGATGGACTGGATTTTTAAAAAAAAACAGAAAAGGGACTGACTAGGGTGGAAGGCATCCTTAACAACACTGTTAGCCCTGCTTACCGTACAGATAGCAGATGAGGGTGGGGATTAAACTGGAATAGGCGGAGGCAAACAACTTCCTTTTGACATGGGGTGAGGGAGGGGACAGCCAATTATGTGCTGCCTAGAACCGAGATTGCTCTGTTGCCTCTCCTTTTCCTTGTATGGCAGATGACTCGAAACAATAAATTCGAAGTACTGAAAAAAGGACCTGGTACTTTACCAACGTATATGACTAATAAGCTATTTTTGGGCTTCCAGCCGGGTACAACTATCGATTATAATCACAGTTTCCATGACCAATTCTGCCATGTTGATCAGGGCTGATGTCTGGGCACGTCCAGTCCGGTGGTTTTTATACTCCCCCACCCCAGGCCTCCCCACCCCAGGCCGCCCCTCCTAATTGGTTCATCCTCATCCAATCAGGTTTCCATTTTCCCACCTTATTAACAATCGGATTCCAGTTTTTACTTGGAGTGAGACCTTCGTCTTTGTTAAAAATTCTTTTCCTCTAGTCTTATTTTCATAGGACCAAACGATGTGGGAGTAGGCCATTCGGCCCATTGAGTCTGCTCTGCCATTCAATCATGAGTTGATCCAATTCTTCCAGTCATCCCCACTCCACTGCCTTCTCCCCATACCCTCTGATGCCCTGGCTAATCAAGAACCTATCTATCTCTGCCTTAAATACACACAATGGCTTGTCCTCCACAGCCACTTGTGGCAACATATTCCACAGATTTACCACCCTCTGACTAAAGTAATTTCTCTACATCTCAGTTCTAAATGGATGTCCTCAATCCTGAAGTTGTGCCCTGTTGTCCTAGATTCCCCTACATGGAAAATAACTTTGCCATATCTAATCTGTTCAGGCCTTTTAACATTCAGAATGTTCCTATGAGATCCCCCCCCTCATTCTCCTGAACTCCAGGGAATACTGCCCAAGAGCTTCCAGATGTTCCTCATACAGTTATCCTTTCATTCATGGGATCATTCTTGTGAATCTTCTCTGAACTCTCTCCAATGTCAGTATATTCTTTCTAAAATAAGGAGCCCAAAGCTGCACACCAATACTCCACGTGTGGTCTCACGAGTGCCTTATAGAGCCTGAACATCACATCCCAGCTCTTATATCTATACCTCTAGAAATGAATGCCAACACTGCATTTGCCTTCTGCACCACCAACTCAACCTGGAGGTTAACCTTAGGGTATCCTGGACATGGACTCCCAAGACCCTTTGCATCTCTGCATTTTGAATTTTCTCCCCATCTAAATTATAGTCTGCCCATTTATTTCTTCCACCAAAGTGCAATGACCATACACTTTCCAACATTGTATTTCATTTGCAACTTGTTTGTCCATTCCCCTAAGCTATCTCAGTCCCTCTGTAGGCTCTCTGTTTCCTCAAACACTACCCGCTCCTCCACCTATCTTTGTATCATTGGCAAATTTAGCCACAAATCCATTAATACTCTAGTTCAAATCATTGACATATCGTAAAAAGCAGCGATTCCAACATCGACCCCTGTGGAATGCCACTGGTAATCGGCAGCCAGCCAGAATAGGATCCCTTTATTCCCACTCTCTGTTTTCTGCTGACCAGCCAATGCTCCACCCATGCTAGTAACTCCCCTGTAATTCCATGGGCTCTTATCTTGCTAAGCAGCCTCGTGTGCGGCACCTTGTCGAAGGCCTTCTGAAAATCCAAGGTCACCACGTCTACTGCATCTGCTTTGTCTGTCCTGCTTGTAATTTCCTCGAGATGCAGTAGGTTTGTCGGGCAGATTTTCCTTTCAGGAAACCATGCTGGCTTTGGGCCTATCTAGTCATGTGCCTCTGGGTATTCTGTAATCTCATCCTGAACAATCGATTCCAACAGCTTCCCAACCACTGATGTCAGGCTAACAGGTCTATAGTTTCCTTCTGCTGCCTCCACCCTTCTTAAATAGCAGAGTTTCCTGACATCCGGTACAATGCCAGAATCTATCGATTTTTGAAAGATCATCGTTAATGTCTCCGCAATCTCTCCAGCTACTTCCTTCAGAACCCGAGGGTACATTCCATCAGGTCCAGGAGATTTATCCACCCTCAGACCATTAAGCCTCCTGAGCACCTTTTCAGTCGTAATTTTCACTGTTACAAACTTCACTTCCCTCTTGAATGTCTGGTATACTGCAGATGTCTTCCACTGTGAAGACTGACGCAAAATACACATTCAGTTCTCTGCATCTCTGCATCTCTCATTACAATATCTCCAGCATCATTTTGTATTGGTCCTATATCTATCCTCAACTCCCTTTTACCCTCTATATACTTGAAAAAGCTTTTAGTATCTTCTTCGAATTAGTTGCCAGCTTCCTTTCATAATTCATCTTTTATTCCTAATGACCTTCTTAGTTTCCCTCTGCAAGTTTTTAAAAGCTTCCCAATCCTCTATCTTCCCACTGGCTCTGACTTCTTTGTATGCCCCTCTCTTTTGCTTTTACTTTGGCTCTGACTTCTTTTGTCAGCCAAATTTCTTCGTATTTGGGATGTATCTGTCTTGCACTTCCCTCATTTTTCGCAGAAGTTCCAGCCACTGCTGTCCTTCTGCTAGTGTCCTTTCCAGTCCACTTCAGCCAGCTCCCCCCTCATGACATTGTAATTTCCTTTATTCCACTGAAATACTGACTCATTGGATTTTCTATTTCCTTCTCAGATTTCAAAGTGAACTCAATCATATTGTGATCACTGTTCCCTGCAGTTCCTTAACCTTAAACTCTCTTATCACCTCCGAATCATTGCTCAACACCCAATCCAGCACCCTAATGGGTTCAACAACAAGCTGTTCTAAAAATCCATCCCTTAGACATTCTACAAATTTTCTGTCTTAAGGTCCAGTACTGGCCTGGCCTGATTTTCCCAATCCACTTTCATGTTAAAATCCCCAATGATTATCATGACATTGCCCTTCTGACACGCCTCTTTTCTATTTCCTGCTGCAATTTGTAATCCACATCCCGGCTGCTGTTTGGAAGCCTGTATACAACTGCCATTAGGGTCCTTTTACCCTTGCCATTTCTTAACTCAACCCATAGAGACTCTACACCTTCTAGCCCTATGTCAATGGCTTCCTTCACCAGGTGGTCCCAAAAGCCTTTGGTATGGCACAGTGTCGTCAAAGTCAGTATTATGGCCGTTGCGAATGCTATGTTCAGCTACCGCAGATTTCTCTGGGTAACCCAAACGATACACCTCAAGCTCCTTGTTGCAGGTTTCCACCCTGCATCGAAGTTAAAAACTGGAATTTGATTGTCAGCAAGATGGGAGAGCAGAAACCTGATTGGATGAGGACTAACCAATCAAGACCATAAGACATTGGAGCAGAATTAGACCATCTGGCCCATCGAGTCTGCTCCGCCATTCCATCATGGCTGATCCTTTTTTTCTTTCTCATCCTCAACTCCAGTTCCCGGCCTTCTCTCCGTAACCTTTGATGCCATGCCCAATCAAGAACCTATCAATCTCTGCCTTAAATACACCCAACGACCTGGCCTCCACAGCTGCATGGCTCCTTCCAATTTACTTTGGCCAACTCCTCTCTCAGACCACTGTAATTTCCCTCACTCCACTGAAATACTGCTACATCAGACTTTGCTTTCTCCCTGTCAAGTTTCAAGAGGGATGGACGCTGGGGGTATAAATACCACCGGACTAGACATACCCCAGGCATCACCCCTGATGAAAATGGTGGAGTTTGTCATTGAAGCGTCGGTTATAATTGATATCTGTAGCCGGCTGGAAACCTGAGAAGAGTTTATTGAAAGTGTACTATTTAGAGGAAAAATAGTTCTTACTCAAACTTTTCACGAAAGCGATTGTCTAGTTCTGGTCACACGTGGGCAATACGATAACGCAGCGGGTTAGCGCAAAGCTTTGCGTCGCCAGTGGCCACCACAGATTAGGATTCAATTCTCGCCCCGGTCTTTTCTTCCCCCCCCCCCCCCCCCGACCACATCAAGTTCCTCTGGGTGTTGTTGTTTCCTCAAGGATGCGTGGGTCAGGGCTAGTGAGTGGCGGCACTTGTGGGCTAACCCCCCCCCCCCCCCCCCCCCGAGCTCAGTCCTCGGGTTGTGTCGGTGCTTGTCACAAAGCAATTCGTTCCGGTGTGCGTGTGACGAATAAAGCTCATCTTTTCATCCTGCTGCTTCCCAGAATCAACTGTGCAGGAGCCGGCTGTTGGATCCCCCGTTACGGGCACGGCTGCACGGAAAATGAAAGCTATTTCATCAGCTGCGAGGGGCGGTGGGTGGAATCGTCCCCCTCCCAGCTGGTTCGGCCTGTGCAATGTCAGACTTCCAGCTGTGCCTCAGCATGTGACCCGGCCGCAAGCAAAAAATAAATTAGGAACTGGTCTTTGCCTCGGTTCCTCTTTCGCTGTTCCTGAGCAGGAAGCTGAGTTCACAAAGTCAGCAGAAAAGCCATCCAAACATGCAGGCCCTTTGACTCTCCAACCCACGGATCCTGGGACGAGCGGACGAGGGGGCTTATGGCTTGTATGGGCAGGTGTGTCACAAGGGAAAGAACCAAGCACAAAGCACCAGCTGGAACGCTCCGCCTTTGGCGTTAAAATCCGATGACGGTCTCCCTTTGGTCAACGTGTCTCGGTTCAGAGGTTTGTTTATTAATGTATGCAACTCTGAAATCCACCCTTCTCCAGATAGCCACGATGCCAAGACAGAAAAGATCATCAAACCCCCCTCCCCCAATTCCTCCTCCCTGTACAAGAAAATGAACGAAAATAGAACAGGTTCATCAATTCCCCCTGTACTACCATAGTGCCACTTCCCCGCAGTATCGGCATTTCTCCTGAATTTAGATTAGATTATGAGGACACTCGGTCATCGTTTATTGTCATTTAGAAATGCATGCTTAAGAAATGATACAATGTTCTCCCAGAGTGATATCACAGAAACAAAAAAAAGGACAAACCAAAGACTCACACTGACAAAACCACATAATTATAGCTATAGTTACAGCAGTGCAAAGCAATACTGTAATTTGATAGACGCAGACCACGGGCGCGGTTTAAAAGTCTCAAGTCTCGATCGACTCCAATAGTCCAATCAGGCAGCAAAGGGAGAAACTCTCCCTGCCATAAACTTCCAGGCACCGACAGCTGAAGCACCCGACGACAGCAGACTCTGAGTCCATCCGAAAACTTCAAGCCTCCGACCAGCCCCTCCGATACAGCCTCCCGAGCGCCATCCTCTGCCGAGCTCCCTCGACCCTCGTCCCGGCCGCTGGAACGAGCAAAGCCGAGGGCCAGCCCCTCCGATACAGCCTCCCGAGGGCCAGCCCCTCCGATACAGCCTCCTGAGCTCCATCCTCTGCTGAGCGCCTTCGACCTCGTCCCGGCCGCCGGAACGAGCAAAGCCGAGGGCCAGCCCCTCCGTTACAGCCTCCCGAGCGCCCTCGACCCCGTCCTGGCCGCCGGAATGAGCAAAGCCGAGGTCTCGGAGGCCTTCTCCTCCGGAGATTCCGGACCGCACAGTAGCAGCGGCAGCGAAGCGGGCATTTCAGAAGTTTCTCCAGATGTTCCTCCACGCTCTCACGTCTGCCTCCATCAAATCAGGATCGTGCACGGATCCCCTACTTACACGGAACGGATATCCATTCTCCGGAGAGGCGTGCACGCTGCATCGCGCCACCATTTTCTCCTCCTCCTATGAATTCCACTCATTTCCAAAAATCTACCCGTCTCTGTCCCAAGCAACTCAGTGTCTGCACCTCCACAGCCCCATTGGAGATTCATCATCATTTTCAATTCTACTTCCAATTCCAATCCTGCATCTCGTTCCCATTTCGATGTGTCAGTCCATGGCCCCCTCTACTTCCACGATGAGGCCACACTCGGTGGAGGAGCAACACCTTATATTCAGTCTGGGTAGCCTCCAACCTGATGGTGTGAACATTGCTTTCTTTATCTTCTGGTAATTGGTCCCCTCCCCCCACACCATTCCCTCATCCCCATTTCCCTCTCTTACCCTATCTCCTCACCTGCCCCATCACCTCCCTCTGATGCTCCTCCCCTTCCTTTCCTTCCTTAGTCTTCTGTCCTCTCCCATCAGATTTCCCCCTTCTCCAGCTCTTTATCTCTTTCACCAATTGACTTTTCAGCTCTTTACTCCACTCCTCGCCCTCTCCTGGTTTCACCTATCACCTGCAACTTTGCACTTCTTCCTCCCCTCCCACCTGCTTCTTGCTCTGACTTTTCTTTTATTCCAGTCCGGATTGAAGGGTCTCGGCCTGAAACATCGGCGTTTGCTCTTTCCCACAGATGCTGCCTGGCCGGCTGAGGTTCTTCCACGCATTTTGTCTGTGTTGCTCTGGATTTTCAGCGTCCGCGGATTTTGTTCTGACCGCTGTTTTCACGTTTCTCACCCTTCTCCCAAACAGCCGACCTCTTGCTTTGAGGCCGAACCCTTATTACTGGCGCTCCAGTGATCGGCTCTGTAAGTACTTTCATTAAAGCCACCTTTCAATCTTCTAAATTTCAAGGCAAATTCAGGTTTGTTCTGCCTAGTTTCACACAGAACTAGCCTCTACCGAGGTAGTGTAGGCGCTTCTTCCCTCCCGCTAACCTGCAGGTCACCCTTGGGCAAAGTGTAGCACCTGCTTAGCCCCCCTGATCAGGGTGAGGTGAACCCATGGGAGCAGGTGGTGGACGGTCGTACGAGCAGCCGGTGCACATCACAAGTCCTGGTTATGTGACCACCAACGTCAGGCTAGACAACCTCTGAAGAGTATTGATAATGGCTGGGGTCACCCGTCTTGTAAAGACACTGGCCCAGAAGAAGGCGATGGCAAACCACTTCGGTAGAAAAACTTGCCAAGAGCAGTCGTGGTCATGGAAAGACCAAGACACGATGCGTAATTGAGGCATCCGTTAGTCTCACGAGACCATGGATCTGCGCCTGAGCTCTCCAGGGCGCAAGCCTGGGCAGGGTCGTATGGAGATTTGATAGAGGTGTGTAAAATTGGTGTATAAAATAACTCACTGAATTTAGAAGATTGAGGGGGGATCTTATTGAAACGTATAAAATTCTAAAGGGATTGGACAGGCTAGATGCAGGAAGATTGTTTCCGATGTTGGGGAAGTCCAGAACGAGGGGTCACAGTTTAAGGATAACGGGGAAGCCTTTTAGGACCGAGATGAAGAAAAACTTCTTCACACAGAGAGTGGTGAATCTGTAGAATTCTCTGCCACATGAAACAGTTGAGGCCGGTTCATTGGCTATATTTAAGAGGGAGTTAGATAGGGCCCTTGTGGCTAAAGGGATCGGGGGTATGGAGAGAAAGCAGGTACAGGTTTCTGAGTTGGATGATCAGCCATGATCATACTGAATGACGGTGCAGGCTCGAAGGGCCGAAGGGCCTACTCCTGCACCTATTTTCTATGTTTCTAAAATGATGATGGGTATAGACAGAGTGAATGCAAGCAGGCTTTTTCCACTGAGGCCAGGGGAGAAAAAAACCAGAGGACATGGGTTAAGGGTGAAGGGGGAAAAGTTTAAAGGGAACATTGGGGGGGTTTCTTCACGCAGAGAGTGGTGGGAGTGTGGAATGAGCTGGTGAATGTGGGCTCACTTCTAACATTTAAGAAAAACTTGGACAGGTACATGGATGAGAGGGGTATGGAGGGATATGGTCCAGGTACAGGTCAGTGGGACTAGGCAGAAAAATGGTTCGGCACAGTCAAGAAGGGCCAAAAGGCCTGTTTCTGTGCTGTAATGTTCTGTGGTTCTATGGAAGATCGGCAGTTGCCTATGCAGCGAGTCTCCCCTCTCCACACCACCAATGTTGCCCAAGGGAAGGGCAAGGGCCGATACAGGGTGACGTCGCAGGACTTGCCAGAATGAGGTTGAAGGCAATGCCAGACAGCCTTATAGGGACTCCAGCTCCGGATTTGTCCTCAGGGTTTACTCCCGAAGCCTTTCCCGTGAGTGGGTATGGCCGCAAGGCAGCGGAGGTTTGAAATCAGAGTTTTCGCTCTCTCAGGCGGACTGCCTTCCCAGGCTGACGAGCTCCATCTACCCGAAAGACGCGAGGCATAGAACAAATAAACGAACCAATCTCACGCGACCAACAGAGCAGTTTTTTGTCGTTGAGTTACCGGGCAGATCTGGAAGCTTTGGAGCGGGTGTAGAAGAAGGGTGTATGCTAGTTTTTTTTTACAAAAATACATATATTAAAAATTAAAACCACAACTCCAGCATTACTAACAAAAGCGAGGCAAAACAAGGCTAACACAGATTAAACTAAAGTATTCCCACGGCATTTATACCCCTGCCATGCCTATCAGTCTCAAAACATCTTTTTGTTACCTTTAGAAGCTGTGTGGCCTTTGTCCTCAGCTACGTGGGCACGGACGTACCCCGCTGAGTATTGCATTTCGAGCAGAGGCCATCGGAGGGAGCCACGTGGGGACAGCTGGGCAGCAGGTGGCGCTGTGGGGGGAGAAAGACTGGTGGGGGGGTGCGTCTGCGGGAGATCTCCTCCACTGTGCTCAGTGTGGCTCCCCCGAGGTGAGGCAGGCCATTTGGCTTGGGACTGTACTGGTCAGAGGGCTAGTATCGAGAGGACTGTCGAAGGGTAGTGGTGAGGGCGAGCTGCGCTGTCAGAGGGCTAGTAGTGAGGTGACGGTCGCAGGGCGGTGCTGAGGGAGATCTGCACCGTCCGAGGGCCAGTACCAAGTGCACTGTCAGAGGGTGGTGCTGGGGGAGTGCTGCACTGTCAGAGGGCTAGACCCGAGGTGACGGTCGAAGGACGGAGCCGTAACGAGAAAAGGCTGCATGGCTGAAACGTCTCAGAACGGAAGCCGTGGATGCTCTTTCCAGAGATGCTGCCTGACCTGCACGTTTGGTTTCCGATACACCGGGCGGCCAGTTTGTGCGCAGTGAGATCCCATCGTCAACGTTCGGCTTTCCTGTGATGGGGAAGCCAAGGAACCAGAGGCCGCAGGTTTAAAGCGAGAGGTGAGAGACTTAATAGGAACGTAACTTACTTACTGCCATCACGCCGCTGGCTTCTACGGCAGTGTGAAGGATTCTTCATTGTTGTTTCCAGAACTTGTTTCTCCTGCAGCAAGTGGGGGGAGGGTCGATGCTTTTTCCACTGCTTGTGCGTGGGGGAGGGGGTGGGAGAGGTTGGGTTCTAACATTTTCTGTCATTCATTCATTCTTTGGGGGTTTTTTCTGTTTCACGGATGTCTGCGAAGAGTAAGAATTTCAGGTTGTATCCCGTATACATTCTCTGATCTTAAATTAAACTATTGAACTATTGAGAGAGGGGTGCAGCGCGAGGGAAGGGGGAACTGTCCCACGGAGAGATCGGGACACGTGGATGGAAGCTCGATCAATGGAGGGTAATCAGGATGTGAGTCAACGAAAGTTAACGCTGGACGTTCAGCAAGTTAAACAGCACATTAGGATTTATCGCAGAAGAGTCCGAGTACAAGCGTAGAATTGTCTTGCTCCTATTATATAGGGCCCCAGAGAAAACATATTGACAATGTTATGTGGAAGTTCAAAGTAAATTTTATTATCAAAGTACGTGTACGTCACCATATACAACCCTGAGATTCATTTCCCTGCGGGCATCTTCAACAAATCTATAGAATGGTAACTGTAAACAGGATCAATGAAAGATCGACCAGGGTGCAGAAGACAACAAACTGTGCAAATTCAAATATAAATAAATAGCAATAAATAACTAGAACGTGAGGTAAAGTGTCCTTAAAGTGAGATCGTTGGTTGTGGGAACATCTCAATGGATGGGCAAGTGAGTGTGGTTATCCCCTTTTGTTCAGGAGCCTGATGGTTGAGGGGTGGTAACTGTTCTTGAACCTGGTGGTGTGAGTCCTGAGGCTCTTGTACCTTCTACCTGATGGCAGCAGCGAGAAGAGAGCACGGCTTGGGTGGTGGGGATCCCTGACGATGGATGCTGCTTTCCTACGACAGTGTTTCATGTCGATGTGTTCAATGGTGGGGAGGGCTTTACCCGTGACGGACTGGGTCAAGTCCACTACCTTTTGCAGGATTTTCTGTCCAAACGCATTGGTGTTTCCATACTAGGCCATGACGCAGCCAGTCAAAACACTCTCCATTACACATCTATAGAAGTTAGTCAAAGTTTTAGATGTCATGTCGAATCTCTGCAAACTCCTAAGGAAGTAAAGGCACTGCCATGCTTTCTTCACAATAGAACGTGGATCCTGGGACCGGGACGATCCTCTGATGAGGACTGGCCTCACGGACCCCTGGTTTCCCTCTCCTGAAGTCAATAATCAGCTCCTTGGTCTTGCTGACATTGAGCGAGAGGTGGTTGTTTCGATCTCCCTCCTGTACGCTGATTTGTCACCACCTTCGATTCGGCCGACGACAGTGGCGTCGTCAGCGAACTTGTATACGACGTCGGAGCCGTGCTCGGCCGCACAGTCACAAGTGAAAGCGAGTAGAGCTGGGGGGCCAAGCACACAGCCTTGCGGTGAACCTGTGCTGGAGGCCATGGAGGAGATTCATACCCAAAATATACTGACCAGTGACAGAGTGGGAGCTCACTATTGCTGGGACGGTAGGTTCTTAGAACACAGAGCACTATGGAGCAGGCCGTTCGGCCCACAATGCTTGTGCTGGCCATGATGCCAATCCAAACCATTCCCATCACGCTCCTGTCCCTTATCCATTCCTATCGTATCCATCACTCCCCCCGGCACTCTCAGCACCTGTCCCTCTCTTGTAAGTCTCCTTTCAGCTTTCCCCCTCCCATCATGCCCCTCCCGAGCATGGAACTGGAAGGCAGAGGGACAGGCTCCTCAGCCTGCACTGTTGCAAAGATAAAAGGAGCGAATAATTTCTCACGAGCGTCGTGGAATGAACTGCCTGGTACGGCGGTCGAGGAAAATATTGAGTCGGTGATGACAGATGAGGAAAGGACATTTAACTCTACAGCCGGTTTTATTGCAATAAGGGGGCGCTGAGAACCCACTCAGTCTCAGACAGACGGGGGGGGGGGGGAGGTGGGGAGGTGATTATCACAACCCCGGTTACAGTCGGTGACCCACAAACACACAAGTGGAGAACTTGAATAACCCAAGCCAAAATGTAGCAAGCAATAGACTAACTTGAACATCCCACCGTAATCCCGCGAACGCGTGTTAAAACAAGAACAATAAATAGCGCTGGCCAATAAGAATGCTGGGATGGGTGTCAACCATGCCCTCCCCACAGAGCACTACACCGCCCCCACCTGAGGAGTCAGCCATCCCCGGCAACAAAGTCCAAAAGTCCGGTGGTGGTCGACGCTGCCGCCTGGGGTGCTGTGGGGTGCCTGTAGCACACGTACGCACCCCTCCCTCCCCATGGGAGGCTCTATTTGGAGGGGCAAGAGGCAGTTCCTTCCTCCAGCCTCACTGGGTCGGTGGTGACCGTGGGCTAGCCAGTCCCGGTGCAGCACAACTGCCTCCAGCTGCTGAGGCGCTGCCCCCGGTACCAGCTTCGCAACTCCCCCACACACCCCACCTTCCCCCCTCACCTATCACCTCACAGCTTCGCACCTCCCCCACACACCCCACCTTCCCCCTCACCTGGCCTCACCTATCACCTCCCAGCTTCGCACCTCCCCCACACACCCCTCCTTCTCCCTCACCTATCACCTCCCAGCTTCGCACCTCCCCCACACACCCCACCTTCCCCCCTCACCTGGCCTCACCTATCACCTCATAGCTTCGCACCTCCCCCACACACCCCTCCTTCTCCCTCACCTGACCTCACCTATTACCTCATAGCTTCGCACCTCCCCCACACACCCCTCCTTCTCCCTCACCTGACCTCACCTATTACCTCATAGCTTCGCACCTCCCCCACACACCCCACCTTCCCCCCTCACCTGGCCTCACCTATTACCTCATAGCTTCGCAACCTCCCCCACACACCCCACCTTCCCCCCTCACCTGGCCTCACCTATCACCTCATAGCTTCGCACCTCCCCCACACACCCCTCCTTCTCCCTCACCTGACCTCACCTATTACCTCATAGCTTCGCACCTCCCCCACACACCCCTCCTTCTCCCTCACCTGACCTCACCTATTACCTCATAGCTTCGCACCTCCCCCACACACCCCACCTTCCCCCCTCACCTGGCCTCACCTATTACCTCATAGCTTCGCACCTCCCCCACACACCCCTCCTTCTCCCTCACCTGACCTCACCTATTACCTCATAGCTTCGCACCTCCCCCACACACCCCTCCTTCTCCCTCACCTGACCTCACCTATTACCTCATAGCTTCGCACCTCCCCCACACACCCCGCCTTCTCCCTCACCTGGCCTCACCTTTGTAACAAGGTTGTAACTCAAAACACTGACAATGTAATTATGTTGAAGCTGTAAAATGTTTCAAAGTACAGGTTGTAGTGTGTTTGTTACATAGAAAATTTATGGAATATATTTATGAACACAATTGCAGGGTATTTCACATTATAGATTTCAAAATTACATTGAAATAAGTTCAACATTTTATTAACTATACAGAAGAAATTTCCAGCTATGTATCAATGATGGTTATGTGAAAGGAGCATTTCCTTCACTATAAGACTTAGGAGCAGAATTAGGCCATTTGGTCCATCGAGTCTGCTCCACCATTCAATCATGGCTGATCCTTTCTTTCCCCTCCTCAGCCCCACTCCCTGGACTTCTCTCCATAACCTGTGGCCAATCAAGAACCTATCAAGCTTTGCCTTAAATACACCTCCACGGCTGCCTGTGGTAATAAATTCCACAGATTCACCACCCTCTGGCTAAAGAAATACCTCCACATCTCAGTTTTAAATGGACGCCTCTCTATTCTGAGGCTGTGCCCTCTTGTCCTAGACTCCCCCACCATGGGAAACATCCTTTCCACATCTACTCTGGCTAGGCTTTTCAACATTTGAAAGGTTTCAGTGAGATCCCCCCTCATCCTTCTGAATTCCAGCAAGTACAGACCTAGAGCCATCAAACGTTCCTCATATGATAACCCTTTCGTTCCCGGAATCATCCTTGTGAACCTCCTCTCCAATGCCAGCACATCTTTTCTAAGATGAGGGGCCCAAACCTGTTAAACAGCGTGGCCGTGTTCCCGCATAGCCTAGAGGGAACCATGTTTGATTGTTTATCCCTCTCTTTGGATGCAGACTGACCTGCTGAGTTCCTCCAGCATTTTGTGTGTGTTACTTTACACGACAGGGAAGGCAGTGGGAACTTGTGCTGAGAGGCTGGTGGCCAAATTAATAGAGATGTTGAGTTAAAATAACAGTTCTGTTGCAGCAAAATTTCCATCTCTTTTTTTTCTGTTTTGTGGGTGGGTCCAGCTTCACACCTCCTTCCTGATCCCTTGGAATAAAATTAGTCTGTGATTCACTCGGTAGCTTTGTGCAGTAAGAGCAGACACAGCCATGACTCTGCCTCGATGGCTGGATCTCTGCTGGATGACCTGGTGTGTTTTACAGGGTGTGAAGCCGGCCACACCACACCAGCCCATTGAAGGTAAGCTGATCCCCTTGCTTTGATCCAGGCGACGGGCAGGTTTATTGAAAGGGCTATGCAAGAGGGGCACAAGTTAATAGTGTTTAATGTAACTGAACTGAACATAACAGCATTAGCAATATGTGGGTTGAACTCTCTCCCTCTCCCTCCCCCCTACCCTTCCCTCTCCCTCCCCCCTCTCCCTCCCCCCTCTCTCTCCCCCCTCTCTCTCCCCTCTCTCCCTCCCCCTCTCTCTCCCCCTCTCTTTCTCCCCCTCTCTCTCTCCCCTTTCTCCCCTCTCTCTCTCCACCCCTCTCCCACCCCACCCCCCACCCCCTCTCCCGCCTCTCCCCACACACTCCCCCTTCCCCTCCCCACCTTTCTCTCCCCTCTCCCCTCTCTCTCTTTCTCCCCCTCTCTCCCCCTCCCTCTCTCCACCCCTCTCCTGCCCCTCTCCCAACCTTCTCTCCCCTCCCTCCACCCTCCCCGCCCTCTCTCCCTCTCCCCCTTCCCGTCTCTCCCTCTCCCCCTTCCCGTCTCTCTCCCCTTTCTCCCCTCTCCCCTCCCTCCTTCTCTCCCTCTCCCCGCTCCCCACCCTCTCTCCCTCCCTCCGCTCCTCTCCCCTCTCCCCTCCCTCTCTCTCTCTCCGCTCCTCTCCCCTCTCCCCTCCCTCTCTCTCCCTCTCTCTCCCCCTCTCCTCCTCTCCCCCTCTCCTCCTCTCCCCCTCTCCTCCTCTCCCCCTCTCCTCTCCTCCCCCTCTCCTCTCCTCCCCTCTCTCCCTCTCCCTGCATGAAAATCCCAGGAGATCGGCAGTCTCTGACCACCCCCTCTGGCACCAACAATCATTGCACAGTCAAAGTCACTTAGGTGACATTTCTTCCCCAACCTGAAGTCTGGTCTGAACGACAACTGAACCTCTCGGCCAAGTCTGCACGCTTTCACGAATTGCGTTGCTGCCGCATGATCAGTAACGAGCAGGTGTACCAACGTGCAAAGAAAGTGGCCACAGACTACAGGCCTGCATAGTCCCGCCAACTGGGACGATATAAATATTGTCCATGGTACCCTGGTCGGTCATCTCCAGGACTGGTGACTAATTCTCCCTGGGGTTTGATCCTAATTATCTCTGGGCTGGTAGGTGAGGAGCTGACTCTTACTTTAAAGGGTTTGAAATTTAATCCAGTCACCAGTAACTAGGACAGGTCATGAATAGATGCCGTCTTTAAAGATGGACACCTTTTCTGTTTTTACAGTGGACCTCTTTGACTCGAAGTCCAGCGTCATCTCCATCAAAGACCACCGCAAGGTAAATCAGTCATTCCTCTTCCTGCCCGGCTTTTATTCAGAGCAATGCAATTACAATTTGTGTTATTTTCCCTAACGGAGATGGTTTGTTTGAGATTTAATGGCGCAAGGACAGAGACCAGCTGTCACAACGAGGGGTCGTTTTAAAAAAAGATATTTTTTTTTCAGTTAGCACGTGGATCGTTCACCTTCTGTGTCTAATTGTTTGTCTTTGGACTAGCCCCGGGGTTTCAGTTTGTGTTGGAGGTGTCCCATTTGGGATCATAGGGGGTTGTGAAACTCTCTTTGTATTTATCAACTTTATTCAATTGAGGGGAATTGAACTAGTACGGGCTTTTCAATGGCTTACACTGTAGTTGTTGTCTTTGGGGGTTACTGTTTCGTCTGGACACCGGTCCGAAATTTGTCTGACTGGTCCTGAATTTCTGCGTGTCCCAAGGTGCATTTCAGGGGGGCAATTCAACCCCTCTTTCCTAGCTCGTTGTGGGTCCGTGTCTGGAGCAACTCTGACCAGGTTCTACTTATCGGCAGTGATTTCAGTCCTTCAAAGTCCTTCAGCTCGTTAGTTTTGCTGATTAATTTCTGTATGAAATCTTTTGTTCGAGTCGCCGATGGCTCTCTGATTCCTGTACCTGAGTTTTCTAGTGATCCTGACAGAAAGCACGGGTTACTGAGACAGGGTCCCGTCACACACCCCCGGGGGTGGTGGGAGGATCTCCCCGGGCAGACTGCCTGGCAATGTTTAGGGGGTATGTTCTTGCTCGGGTGAATATTGAAAAGGAACACGCGCAGTCCACGGCGAACTCAAGAGGCATTCCAGGACCGCTGGGCTCCGCAGGGGGTAAATGCCATCATTGATAGAAATGGGAACATTTTGGTGTAATGTCTATTGTCTATTTGTAGTGAAGTGATTGTGTTTGCCACTGTTTTGTATATATTGTATAGCACCGATATTTGTAATAAAGGATTTTGTAAAAAAAGGGGTCAGACACAGAGTGAAGCTCCCTCCACACCGTCCCATCACACACTCCCGGGGTCAGACACAGAGTGAAACTCCCTCCACACCGTCCCATCACACGCTCCCGGGGTCAGACACAGAGTGAAGCTCCCTCCACACCGTCCCATCACACACTCCCGGGGTCAGACACAGAGTGAAGCTCCCTCCACACCGTCCCATCACACACTCCCGGGGTCAGACACAGAGAGAAGCTCCCTCCACACTGTCCCATCACACACTCCCGGGGTCTGACACAGAGTGAAGCTCCCTCCACACCGTCCCATCACACACGCCCGGGGTCGGACACGGAGTGAAGCTCCCTCCACACCGTCCCATCACACACTCCCGGGGTCGGACACAGAGTGAAGCTCCCTCCACACCGTCCCATCACACACTCCCGGGGTCGGACACAGAGTGAAGCTCCCTCCACACCGTCCCATCACACACTCCCGGGATCAGACACAGAGTGAAGCTCCCTCCACACCGTCCCATCACACACTCCCGGGGTCGGACAAGACATCCTTGCCTGAGGAATTCACAGGAACTTTCACCCTGTAACTACCCTTTTTAACACACCCTGGGACTATGTGAAGGGAGGGTGCAGAGGGAGCTTCACTCTGTGTCTAAATTAATTAATTTATAAAATGCAGTATGAAATAGTTTAGGATGGTGGTGAATATTGGAAGCTAGGGTTGAATCTGGATAATTTGTTCTGTACCCTGCAATATTTAATCTAAGCATTTTATTCGAAGGTCCAATTTAATGTCAGAGAAATGTATACAACACACATCCTGAAAATGCCTTTTCTTCACAAACATCCACATAAGCAGAGAAGTGCCCCAGAGAATGAACAACAGCTAAACGTGAGAACCCCAAAGCTCCCCTCCCTCCCCACCGGCCAAAGAAAAGCATCGGCACCCGTCACCGAGCATCTCACGCGTGAGCAAAGACACAGACTTGCAGTTACCCCAGAGACTTTGCGTTTCACCCGGTATTCAACATACCACAGACTCCGACTCTCTCTCACACACACACACACACACACACACACACACACACACACACACACACACACACACACACACTTTCTCTCTCTGCCCCCTCCCCCTCTCCCCCTCTCTCCCCCTCTCTTCCCCCCTCTCTTCCCCTCTCTCTACCCCCTCTCTCCCCCTCTCCCCCTCTCTCTCTACCCCCTCTCTCTCCCCTCTCTCTCCCCCTCTCCCCCTCTCTCTACCCCCTCTCTCCCCCTCTCCCCCCTCTCTCTCTACCCCCTCTCTCTACCCCCTCTCTCCCTACCCCCTCTCTCTACCCCCTCTCTCCCCCTCCCCCCTCTCTCCCCCTCTCTCCTCTCTCTCCCCCTCTCTCCCCCTCTCCCCCTCTCTCCCTCTCCCTCTCTCTCCCCCTTCTCTCTCCCCCTCTCTCCCCCTCTCTCCACCTCTCTCTCCCCCTCTCTCTCCCCCTCTCTCTCCCCCTCTCTCTCCTCCCTCTCTCTCTCCCCCTCTCTCTCCCCTCTCTCTCCTCCCTCTCTCTCTCTCTCTCCCCCTCTCTCCCTCTCTCTCTCTCTCCCTCTCTCTCCCCCTCTCTCCCTCCCTCTCTCTTTTTCTCTCTCTCTCTCTCCCCCCCCCCAATAAGGGAGAAAAAGGGTGTCTCCATTTTCATGCATAGTTTGCCTGTAGATTTTATCTTCCAAAGTTATTGTGTGTTACATTGAAGAACATTGTCTCGTTTGACAATGAACCTGACGTGATTTTATCGGAGTGATAGGCCTTAGCTGCAGTGTGGATGCGATTGCCGATGGTAACCACTGCCCCTGTGCTTTCCACCCACAGTGGGCGGTCAATCGCTTCGCCCTGGAGGCGGATTCGTCGCACTTGGTGTATCAGAGCTGCCCGACGGATGCCCAGGCGCAGCAAGCCCGCGAGGTCCTGTGGACGAACCCGATTCACACCGCGGGCGCCCGCCACCTCTTCCTGGACCTGACCTTCGCCCTCTCGGCCTGCCAGCCGCCGGGGCAGTGCAGGGACAGCTTCACCCTGAGTCTATTCCAGACCGACTCCGACCGTGCCAGGCCCCAATCCCGGCGGTCAGTCAGGATCCCAATCGAAGGCAAAGAGCGCTTCCCCGGTGAGCTCCTTGAGGGGCGCATTGACTGGACGAGCCTGAGGAAGAGGCTCAACACGGTCAGAGGCAAGCTGCTGGGCCCGGTGACCCGACCCTACTGCCGGCTGGGCTTCGAGTACCGGGGGCCTTGCCTGCTGATCAGCTCGTTCAGGGTCTACTACAAGAGGTGTCCGCCGGTCGGGGAGCACCTGGCCGTGTTTCCCCAGGCCGCCGGGGGCGAGGAGCTGGTCGCCGGCCGCTGTGTGAACAACTCGCTGCCGGAGGAGTTCCCGCGGCGGCGGTGCCACGAGGAAGGGACGTGGGGGCCCGTCTCAGGCCGGTGCCTCTGCAGAGAGGGCCATCAAGTCGAGAGGGGCGCCTGCAACGGTGAGCACTGCTTTTCCCTCTGGCTGCGTCGACGGCCGGCGTTAGAACATAGAACGCAGAGCGCAGTACAGGCCTTTGGGCCTACAATGTTGCACCGACCTTCTAGCCCGTTCTAAGATCAGCCTAGCTACTGTAGCCATCTTTTATTACGGAAGGTGCTTGGGCAGTAACCTGGACAGGGACAGGCAAGCTACTGAGATGGGTATTTCGGTCAGCTGACCAGTTGGGAAGGGCCTGCTCCCGCCCGGTCTGACTCCGTGACTGGAATTTCCACGACGCCGCCTTCATCCCTCTCAGAGTGTTGGAAAGGCTTTACAGTCGGCAAAGTGCGGCCAACTGTTGCAGGCAACGGCCAATGCTTCCTCTAAGCTGTAATGAGCAGTGTGTACAACAATCTTGTGCTGTGGAAACTTTTTTGCCCACAGACAATGATGTGTGTGCACTGAATGTGATTTGCTTGCTAAATGACGCTTTTAAAAGTCAAGTGTTCAAATATCACTCCACTTCTTCCCACTTGCAAGTTCTCCAGCAACTTTTGCCTCAGGACAATACGCACCAGTTTCTGCACCGTACATAAATATTTCTGGTAGCTGCACATTCCTGACCTCGTGAGCTTTCGGTGTAGCAGTTTCTACTGTCTCATTAAGCCATTCCTCTTTAAATGAGCTCGCAGTTTTTTTGTGCTTCATGCCCTTTGCTTATTTGAAATTCGACACAGTGAGTCAATAATTTCTTCAGTAAAAACAGTGTAAATAAGGCAGTTCTAAAACCCGCAGACAAATCATCACAAACTCCACATTGTCATCACCGTCCGCTTCAGAAACTGGAAAAGGAAGTGTGATTGTGTACGATTGTGAAATATACTTAACGTGCTGACAAAGTAGAGGGTGACAACCTTCTGCGCGCAGTTTAAATTCCCTTGTGCGTTAGTAGCAAAAGATGTGCGTACATGTACACCTTAGGGGGAAGATTGCCAATGATTTGTTGTGGTGTCATGCAATCACGTGACTGTACAGCGTGGATAAAGGCCTTTGGACCCAACAAGTCCATGTCTTTTTTCTTCTCCTTGTTCTTTCCCTTCTTCTCCCCCCTTTCCATTTTTCTTCCCACTTCCTCTGCCCCTTCTTCTTTCTCTTCCTCTACCCCTTCTTCCTCCTCCTCTTCTTCTTCCTCCTTCTCCTTGTCCTCTTCTTCCCCTCTTCTCCCGCTTTTCTTACTCCTTCCTCCCCCTCATCCCCCTCATTCCCTCATCCCCCTCATTCCCTCATCCCCCTCATCCCCTTCCTCCCCCTCATCCCCTTCTTCCTCCTCCTCATTCTCTTCTTCCTCCTTATCCTCTTCCTCTTCTTCCCCTTCCTCCTTATCCTCTTCTTTCTCTTCTTACCCCTTCTTCCTCCCCTTCTTCCCCTTCCTCCTCATCCTCTTCTTCCTCTTCTTCATCTCCCCCTTCTTCTTCCACCTCCTCCTTCTTCTTCCACCTCCTCCTCATCCCCTTTCTTCCTCTTCCTCCTCCTCATCCCCTTTCTTCCTCCTCCTCATCCCCTTTCTTCCTCTTCTTCATCCCCTTCTTCCTCCTCATCATCCCCTTCTTCCTCCTCATCATCCCCTTCTTCCTCCTCATCATCCCCTTCTTCCTCTTCCTCCTCCTCCTCATCCTCTTCTTTCTCTTCTTAGCCTTCTTCTTCCCTCCTTCTTCTAACCCTTCTTCCTCCTCATCCTCTTCTTCCTCTTGTAGTGGTCCTGTCTCTGGCACTGAGGTTGGACCCTCGACTAGGAAGGGGAGGAGGGAAGAGAAGAGAGCGGTATTGATAGGGGATTCTATAGTCAGGGGGGGCGGATAGGAGATTTTGTGGGGAAGATCGGGAGTCTCGGATGGTATGTTGCTTCCCTGGTGCCGGGGTCAGAGACATCTCAGATCGGATGCAGGTTATTCTCGAGAGGGAGGGCAAGAATCCAGATGTTGTGGTCCATGTAGAGACCAACGACGTGAGTAGGATGAGTGAGGGGGTCCTACGTAGGGAGTTCAGGGAGTTAGGTGCGAAGCTGAAGAGCAGGACCTCCAGGGTAACAATCTCAGAATTGCTACCTGTGCCACGTGCGAGTGAGGCAAGGAACAGAAAGATTATACAGATTAATACGTGGCTGAGAGGATGGTGCAGGAGGGAGGGCTTCAGGGTTTTAGATAATTGGGCTTTGTTCCAGGGAAGGTGAGATCTGTTCCGAAGGGACAGTTTACACCTGAACTGGAGCGGTACTAACATTCTTGCAGGGAAGTTTGCTAGTGCTTCTTGGGGGGGTTTAAACTAAATTTGCAGGGTTGGGGATCCAGAATTTGAGAGAGGATAGTGACATGAAGAATAAAGGACAGGTGGGGACTACACGGTTCCGGAATATTAAGTGTGTAGTGGAGAAAGGTGAGGCGGAACAAGTGATAAGGAGGACACATGTACAGAGGGATGGTCTGACGGAACATGGAGTTAAATGTGCAGAAAGAATAAGTAAAGTTAGGAAGGACAACAAAATTCTAGGGGCGTATAGCCCGATGGGAGTTCGGGGAGTTGGGTTAAGCACAATAGGCAGCAATTCAAACAGAGAGAGGAGAAATGGGCTAAAAATTCTATATCTGAATGCACAAAGTGTCAGAAATAAGGCAGATGAGCTTGAAGCTCAGGTGCGAATAGGTAACTATGATGTTGTTGGGATAACGGAGACATGGCTGCAGGTAGATCAGACCTGGGAAATGAATGTACAAGGGTATACGTGCTATCGTAGGGACAGAAATGTGGGCAGAGGGGGTGGGGTGGCCCTGTTAGTGAGGAATGAGATTCAGTCCTTTGCAAGGGGGGGGACACAGGATCAGGAGAAGTGGAGTCTGTGTGGATAGAACTGAGGAACAGTAAGGGCAAAAGGACCCTAATGGGTGTTGTCTACAGGCCACCAAACAGTAGCATGGATATTGGGTGCAAGTTGAATAGGGAGTTAACATTGGCATATGGCAAAGGTAATATCGCTGTAGTTATGGGGGATTTCAACATGCAGGTGAACTGGGAGAATCAGGTTGGTGCTGGACCACAGGATAGGGAGTTTGTAGAGTGCCTACGGGATGCATTCTTGGAACAGCTTGTACGAGAGCCAACCAGGGACAAGGCTATTCTAGATTTAGTGTTATGTAATGAACAGGATTTGATAAGCGATCTTGAAGTAAAGGAGCCATTAGGAGGTAGTGATCATAATATGATGTTTTTATCTGCAATGTGAGAAGGATAAGGGCAGCTCGGAGGTGTCAGTGTTGCAGATGAACAGGGGAAACTATGGAGCCATGAGGGAGGAGCTGGTCAAAGTTGACTGGATGGATATCCTAGCAGAAAAGACAGTGGAACAGCAATGGCAGGTATTCTTGGAAATAATGTACAAGGTGCAAAATCAGTTCATCCCCCAGAGAAGGAAGGATTCAAAGGGGGGAAAGGGGCCTCAGTGGTTGACAAAGGAAGTCAGAGATTGCATAGCATTAAAAAAAAAAGGAAATATGACAGAGCTAAGGTGAGTGGGAGGACAGATGATTGGGAAATTTTTAAGGAACAACAGAACTGAACTAAAAAGGCAATACGGGGAGAAAAAATGAGGTACGAATGCAAGCTAGCCAGGAATATAAAGGAGGATAGCAAAAGCTTTTTTAGGTATGTGAAGAGAAAGAAGATAGTTAAGAACAATGTTGGGCCCTTGAAGAATGAATTGGGTGAAATTGTTATGGGAAACAGAGAAATGACAGAAGAATTTAATAAGTACTTTAGATCTGTCTTCACTAAGGAAGACACAAGCAATCTCCCAGATGTATGGATGGGCCAAGGACATAGGGTAACAGAGGAAATGAAACAGATTGCCATTAGGAAGGAAATGGTGATGAGTAGACTGATGGGACTGAAGGCTGACAAATCCCCAGGTCCAGATGGTCTGCATCCTAGGGTACTAAAGGAGGTGGCCCTGGAAATTGCGGATGCATTGGTAATCATTTTCCAATGTTCCTTAGATTCAGGATCAGTTCCTGAGGGTTGGAGAATGGCTAATGTTATCCCACTTTTTAAGAAAGGAGGGAGAGAGAAAACAGAGAACTATCGACCTGTCAGCCTAACATCAGTAGTGGGGAAGATGCTAGAGTCCATTATTAAAGATGAAATAGTGGCATATCTAGATAGCAGTGATAGGATTGGGCCGAGCCAGCATGGATTTACCAAGGGTAAATCATGCTTGACTAATCTATTGGAGTTTTTCGAGGATGTAACCAGGAAGTTAGATGGGGGAGATCCAGTGGATGTAGTGTACCTCGATTTTCAGAAGGCATTTGATAAGGTCCCACATAGGAGATTGGTGGGTAAAATCAGAGCTCATGGCATTGGGGGGAAGACATTGACATGGATAGAAAACTGGTTGGCAGATAGAAAGCAAAGGGTAGCGGTGAATGGGTGTTTCTCGGAATGGCAGGTGGTGACTAGTGGGGTGCCACAGGGCTCGGTATTGGGACCACAGCTGTTTACGATTTACGTCAATGATTTAGATGACGGCATTGAGAATAACATCAGCAAATTTGCTGATGATACTAAGCTGGGTGGCAGTGTGACATGTGATGAGGATGTTAGGAGAATTCAGGGTGACTTGGATAGGCTGGGTGAGTGGGCAGATACTTGGCAGATGACGTTTAATGTGAATAAGTGACATTATCCACTTTGGGAGTAAGAACAAGAAGGCAGATTATTATCTGAATGGTGTAAAGTTAGGTAAGGGAGAAATACAAAGAGATCTAGGAGTCCTTGTTCATCAGTCACTGAAGGTGAATGAGCAAGTGCAGCAGGCAGTGAAGAAGGCTAATGGAATGTTGGCCTTTATTACAAAGGGAATTGAGTACAAGAGCAAGGAAATCCCCTTGCATTTGTACAGGGCCCTGGTGAGACCATACCTGGAGTATTGTGTACAGTTTTGGTCTCCAGGGTTAAGGAAGGACATCCTGGCTGTAGAGGAAGTACAGCGTAGATTCACGAGGTTAATTCCTGGGATGTCCGGACTGTCTTACGCAAAGAGGTTAGAGAGACTGGACTTGTACACGATGGAATTAAGGAGATTGAGAGGGGATCTGATTGAAACATATAAGATTATTAAGGGATTGGACAAGATAGAGGCAGGAAATATGTTCCAGATGCTAGGAGAGTCCAGTACCAGAGGGCATGGTTTGAGAATAAGGGGTAGGTCATTTAGGACAGAGTTAAGGAAAAACTTCTTCTCCCAGAGAGTTGTGGAGGTCTGGAATGCACTGCCTCGGAAGGCAGTGGAGGCCAATTCTCTGGATGTTTTCAAGAAGGAGCTAGATAGGTATCTTATGGATAGGGGAATCAAGGGATATGGGGACAAGGCAGGAACCGGGTATTGATAGTAGATGATCAGCCATGATCTCAAAATGGCGGTGCAGGCTCGAAGGGTCGAATGGTCTACTTCTGCACCTTTTTTCTATTGTCTTCTTCATCTCCTCCTTCTTCCACCTCCTTCTCATCCTCTTCTTACCCCTTTCTTCCTCCTCTTCTTCATCATCCCCTTCTTCTTCCACCTCCTCCTCATCCCCTTCTTCTTCTTCCACTTCCTCCTCGTCCCCTTCTTCCTCTTCCCATCGCCCCACCTGGGGCAGAGGCCGCCGACAGCAGCTCACCCGGTTCCTCTGTCCGGGGCTGATGATCGGCCGAAGCTTCCACTTTCACCTCACGGCTCGGTATGTCCCCCCCTCTTCCTCCTTCCTCCGCCAGGGGACGAGGTCTCCGGAGCTTCTGTTGGCGTTTCTTCAGCTCTGGGCTTTTCAGGAATTTGGGTTTGTAACCCCATGCCCAACCCACTCCCCCTCCCTGCACTCGGGACTGTCCACAGTGGAGCAGAGTTATTAATCCTCTTACTCCGTTACCTCCTACTTCCCCTTTCCATTCAGCTGACCAGTTATTCGAAACTTCCCTGTCGTCTAAAGCTTCCCATCACACTGACAACCACACGGCCAATTTTTATATCATCTGTAAACTTTACTTATCGTACTCTAGAGGGGGATGGAGAGGAGCGACCTGGCAAAGAGAGAGGGGGTGGGGGGGGTGACCTGGCACGGGGAGAGAGGAGAGTTAGGGTCAGGATGTAATTGCGTGGGCATTGGGAAAACTCTTCCCTCTCGTCCTTCCCGATCTCGTTACCGGAGATTCAGTGTCACTCAACCCTGCCCCTTTGTTCTGGACCATGCCTTCTTATCCTGGTCCAACACTCGACCAATAATTAAATCACGCATCCACTGAGATGTTCCCACAACCAATGATCTCACTTTAAGGACTCTTTATCTCACGTTCTCGTTATTTATTGCCATTTATTTATATTTGCATTTGCACAGTTTGTTGTCTTCTGCACTCTGGCTGATCTTTCACTCATCCTGTTTACAGTTACTATTCTATAGATTTGCTGAGGATGCCCGCAGGAAAATGAATCTCAGGGTTTTATGTGGTGACATAAATGTTCTCTGATAATAAAGTTTACTTTGAACTTTGAGAATTCACACAAATATGCCCTGAACATTTGTCACATTTCTTCTGTACGTTTCCCTGAGAACATCTGTTCCCAATTTATGCTTCCAAGTTCTCCTAACTTGTTCCTATCCCTCTCCAGTGCTACAGTAAAGGAGATAGAATTGTGATCACTATCTCCAAAATGCTCTCCCACTGAGAGACCTGACACCTGACCAGGTTCATTTCCCAATACCAGATCAAGTACAGCCTCTCCTCTTGTAAACTTATCTGCCATATTGTGTCAGGAAACCTTCCTGAGCACACCTAACAAACTCCACCCCTCACTCTAGGGAGATGCCAATCAATATTTGGGAAATTTAAATCTCCCACCACAACAACCCTGTTATTATTACTCCTTTCCAGAATTTGTCTCCCTATCTGCTTCTCGATGTCCCTGTTACTATTGGGTGGTCTATAAAAAAACACCCAATAGAGTTATTGACCCCCTTCCTGTTCCTAACTTCCACCCACAGAGACTCCGTAGACAATCCCTCCATGACTTCCTCCTTTTCTGCAGCTGTGACACTGTCTCTGATCAACAGTGCCATCCCCCCCACCTCTTTTGCCTCCCTCCCTGTCCTTTCTGAAACATCTAAAACCCGGCACTTGAAGTAGCCATTCCTGCCCCCGCACCAACCAAATCTCTGTAATGGCCACAACGTCATAGCTCCAAGTGCTGATCCACGCTCTAAGCTCATCCGCTTTATTCGTGATACTCCTCACATTAAAATAGACACGTCTCAAACCATCGGTCTGAGCGTGTCCCTTCTCTATCACCTGCCTATCCTCCCTTTCACACCGTCTCCAAGCCTTCTCTATTTGTGAGCCAACCACCTCTTCCCCAGTCTCTTCAGTTCGGCTCCCAGTCCCCAGCAATTCTACTTTAAACTCTCCCCAATTGCCTTAGCAAACCTTCCCCGCCAGGATATTGGTCCCCCACGGATTCAAATGTAACCCGTCCTTTTTGTACAAGAGGCTCCAACTACTGAGATTTGCGGAAAGCCTTTCTTTCTCTAGAAGGCAGAACAGCCAACTTTCCGTCCGATCTGGATCCTGGGTCATTCTACAGTCCAAAGTTCAAGTTCATTTACCACGCGTACATCGAAAATGTTAACACGCGAAATACTCTGTTTGCGTTAACAACTGAAGCGCCCGAGGGCGTGCTGGGGGGCAAGTGTCGCGCGCCCCCCCCCCCCCACATCCCGGCTCCAACATAGCGTTCCCACAATGCTCGGCAGAGCAACACAGCGAAACAAGCCCCCCGTTACTCTTGGCTGCCCGTGCACGTACACAGTCCTCTGACGCCCAAGGCAATCTCGGCCTCCAGACATTGTTCGGACAGCTTCTTCCACCAGGCCATCAGGCTGATTAATTCACGCAGGCACAACTGGATTTCTAAGCTATATTAATAAGCTATCTTACTGTACATACTGTTTATTACAAATGACTATAAATTGCACATTGCACGTTTAGACGGAGATGTAACGTAAAGATTTTTACTCCTCGATTCAATTCGGTTCAATTCTGGGCCTGCCAGGCTTGCGAGACGCTGTCGAAAGCTTTACTGAATCTCACGCAGACCACATCAAAACCACCGCCTTCAACGACCCTCCATATTATCTCCTCGAACGCTGGCCAGATGTGATCCTCCCCTAAGTTTGAGACGACTCTCTTTTAATTACTCTGTGATTTTAAACTGATTAAATTGCCCCGCGGCAACAAATCCATTAATTGCGTGGAACCCCGAGCTAAAAGGGCAACAGTTTTTGCAGTCCTGGTAAACAGAATGTGGTTTTAATAAGTTTCATGAGTCATCCCTGAAGAACCAGGGACTATTCCCACCCACAGAATCTGGAATGACGGACTTTTCCCGTTCCCAGTTTCCCAGTTTTCCAGAAGGGATTGCTGCATCTTCAACACAACTGGTCTGAGAGATGGCAGCTGGAATGACAACCATTGAGAGAGTCTCCAGTGGCAGAGGCCCTCCCGCTCAAGGAGGTGTCTTTCCTTTCTCGGCTAAACATCCCCAGGTTACTTTTGTTTTGGTTGACCGGGTCTCCTGTGACGTATCTTTTCCAAAGGTTGGCTGTCTTCCCGGACGATAATAAGCCAATCCTAGAGGTTTATTCCTCCTTCATAAACACCCACTCGCCTCGCCCACGCTGGGGGCCTAGCGTGCTCAGGCCTCGGCTTCGACTGCTCTGAGAGCTCAAGCCGTCGGGTAAATCCGGTTTAAGGCGGTGCCGGCGAATCTCAAGCGACTTCTGGCTGGTGGAAAACAAACAAGAGGAAATCTGCAGACGCTGGAAATCCGAGCAACACACACACACAAAATGCTGGAGGAAATCAGCAGGCCGGGCAGCATCCATGGAAAAGAGTAGACTGGCGAGGTTTCGGGCCGAGACCCTTCACCGGGACAACTAAATACTTTGTTAATCACTCTTTTCCTGGCTAGTGGTCACCACGAGTTTCAGTCTGTGACTTCCCTTTGGACTTGGTGGCAGAATTGAGGCGAGGCAGTTGCCAAGAGCGAGGAGGACCCAAAGCTTGATCGATTTAAGTACCAGGCCGAATTATAAAGGTCGGGTACAGGCTGAATTGAGGCAGCGGGCCCCGGGCCCCAGAGTATATCGAAGTGGCTGAGCCCGAAGTTTGAACGACGATTTAGGCCGGATTGAAAAGGTCAGGATGCCGGGATTGGAGGTGGATGGCGGCCAGCTGCTCCACTCTGCGTCGAACTAGGGGTCTGTGGACGGACTGTTTGTGGACTGCAAGTTCAGAACGCTATTTGCTTGCGTTCAATGTTTGCCTGATTTGTTTTTTTCCCCTCTCTCGACATTGGGTGTTTGACGGTCGTCTGTTCCTATGGTTTTTTTTTGGTGGGGCGGCTTCTTTGTTTTGTGGCTGCCTGTAAGGAGACAAATCTTAAAGTTGTAAAATGTATACATACTCTGATAACAAGTGTACTTTCAACTGTGTACATCGACTCGTTTTTCTCTCCCCTCAGACACCGACTGACCTGCTGAGTATTTCCGGGGTTTTCTGTTTCAGCTGAGTGAGCCCAGGCTCCTCTCTTTGGAGCAAGGGAGGGTGAGAGGTGACTCGATGGAGGCGTACACAATGATGAGAGGCGTAGATGGCCAAGAGATGTTTGCCCAGGGCGGATATGGCAAATGTGAGGTGGAATCATTTTGAGGTGATTGAAGGCTGGGTGTCAGTCGTGGTGGGTGCGTAGTTCGCACTACCAGGGGTGGTGTTAGAGGCAGATACATCAGGGGCATTTAAGAGAATCTTTGATGCCTTGAATGTTCTTGGCTGTTTCTTCCCCTCCGTAGATGGATGAGAGGGGTTTGGAGGGATATGGTCCAGGTGCAGGTCAGTGGGACTAGGCAGGAAAATGGTTCGGGACAGCCAAGAAGGGCCAAAAGGCCTGTTTCTGTGCTGTAATGTTCTATGGTTCTGTGGTTCTATACTGCCTGACCTGTTGAGTTCCGCCAGCATTGCGTCTGTTGCTCGAGATTTCCAGCATTGCAGAGCCTGTGTTCAGATTTAAACGACCCTCTCCTTGTAACTATGTCCCCTCACTTGAGACTCTGCCACGACTGAAACATCGACATCTACTCTGTCCCTCACCGCCCCCCCCCCCCCCCCGGTGCTCGTTCAAAGAAATGGATCTAATTTTGTCATCATCATTGCGTGCCATGTTGCATGACATCATCATTATGTGCCATGTCGTATGATGTGGGGGATATCATGGTCTCTCCGTGACCATGATTGTTCTTGGCAGAATCTTAAGAGTATTGATCGGTGGTCGCATGACCAGGACTTGTGATATGCACCGGCTGCTCGTACAGCCGTCCACCGCCTCCTCCCGCGAACCCCGATCGGGGGTGGGAGGGGCGCTAAGCACGTGCTACACCCTGTCCTATTTCTCGTCTGTTTTCGTGTATTCCAAAATAGGCTTTCATAAACATTCTGAAACAAGCAGAAAGAGAATATTCAACTCAATATAATCATAACTGGTAGTGTAATTCCCCCCAGCATGGAGGGGAAACACCTTATATTCCATCTGGGTAGCCTCCAACCTGGGTATGAATATCGATTTCAAAGTAAATTTTACTACCAGAGTTCCATACACGCCACCACGTACAACCCTGAGACTTATTTTCCTGCGGGCATCCTCAGCAAATCTATAGAATAGTAACTGTAAACAGGATCAGTGAAAGATCAACCAGAGTGCAGAAGACAACAAACTGTGCAAATGCAAATATAAATAAATAGCAATAAATAACGAGAATGTGAGGAAAAGAGTCCTTAAAGTGAGATCGTTGGTTGTGGGAACATCTCAATGGATGGGCAAGTGAGTGTTTTGTTCAGGAGCCTGATGGTTGAGGGGTGGTAACTGTTCTTGAACCTGGTGGTGCGAGTCCTGAGGCTCTTGTACCTTCTACCTGATGGCAGCAGCAAGAAGAGAGCATGGCCTGGGTGGTGGGGATCTCTGATGAGGGATGCTGCTTTCCTACGACAGTGTTTCATGTAGATGTTCTCAATGGTTGGGAGGGCTTTACTCATGATGTACTGGGCCGAATCCACTACCTTCTGTAGGATTTTCCATTCAAAGGCATTGGTGTTCCCATACCAGGCTGTGATGCACTCTCCACTACACATCTATAGAAGTTTGTCAAGGTTTTTGATGTCATGTTGAATCTCCACAGCTTTCTAAGGAAGTAGAGATGCTGCCGTCTTTTCTTCGTGATAATATTTATATGATGGGTCCCGGACAGGTCCTGTGAGATAGTGACACCCAGGAATTCAAAGTCACTGACCCTTTCCACCTCTGATGCTCCAATGAGGACTGGCTCATGGACCCCTGGTTCTATACTCCCTCCTTGGTCCTTGGTCTTGTTGACTTGAGTGTTATTGCACCACTCAGCCAGGTTTTCAATCTCCCTCCTGTGTGCTGATTCACCACCATCTTTGATACGGCCCGCGACAGAGCTGTCATCGGCAAACTTGTGTATGGTGATGGAGCTATGCTCAGCCACGCAGTCGTAGGTGTAACGCGAGTAGAACAGGGGGCTAAACGCACATCTGTGTTGAAGGAGATTGTGGAGGAGATGTTTTAGCCAATCCAGTTTCCCCTTCGGGGGGAAAAGCATTAGCACCCCCTTCCTCTACTCCCCACTCTGACCTTTCAACCCTTCCCCCTGGGCCCCCTCCTCCTTCCCTTTCCCCTACGGTGCACTCTCCTCTCCTGTCAGGTTCCAGCCCTTGACCTTTCCCACTCACCTGCCAGTCAGCCTCCTTCCCCTTCCCCCCACCCTTTTATTCTGGCGTCTCCCCCCTTCCTTGGGCCTTGGCCCAAAACGTCGACTGTTTATTCATTTCCGCGGATGCTGCCTGATCTGCTGTGTCCCTCCAGCATTTTGTGTGTGTTGCTCGTGATATTCCCATTAATTTACAATATACATTGTTAGTTAACTTCCACTGATAAACTTAACACAGATAGTTCATGGAATTTTAACATCAATTACAGCTAATTTGTTCCACAGTTCAACTTTCCCTCCCTCTCCCTTCCCCCATCCCAGTTTCACTCTGCCTCCTCCTCCAGCTGCCTATCACCTCCCTCATGGTTCCCCCTTCTTCTACTACCCATAGTGCATTCCCCTTACATTCCTTCTTCACCTCTCCGGCCTACCCCCTCCCTGCTTCTCCTCCCCCACCCCTTGATCTCTCCTCTGATTGGTTTTTCACCCTCCCTCCACCTTCTTTATAGGGCCCCTGCCCCCTCCCCTCTTCAGTCCTGACGAAGGGTCTCGGCCCGAAACGTTGACTGCTCGTTTCCACGGATGCTGCCCGACCGGCTGAGTTCCTCCAGCCTGTTGTAAGAGTCGATACTCCGCTTTTCGCACCCACTGCAGCAGCTTTCTTACTTTCGGTCTGTTAGACGGCGGGTAAGATTGGGAAAAGCCGCCTCGCGGGTGCCTGTGGTTTAATTCACGGTTGGGTCTAAACTCCCTTCCCCTCCCCCAGGCACTTCAACCTCTTCAATAATGTTGAAATAAATTCCATTCTTACATTTATGGTGATGACTGGCGTGCTGTCTCTTCAATTAGCAGCTATTTAATGAGTGCTCTCCCTCATTAACTCTTTACTTCTCACTCTATTCCTTAAAGCTGATTTGTACTTGTGCGTCGCATCTATGCCGTAGGTACCACGTACCCTACGCCATATCTAGGCCGTACCCTATGCCGTAGGGTGACGTGCACCTCTCCAGAAAAGTTGCTCGCTCGTCGTGGCGATGCAGACCGCAACAACTGTGATCGGTCCGCTTGGTAGCATTGCATTTCCTCCTACGCGTTTCCGGTTGCTTCTTCTCTGCCATGTCTGTAGGCTGTGCGTACACCGATGCGAAATAGATGAACCAAATCGTCAAATCTATCTGCCGACATGTGAAGATGTTTGAAATGCATTTCTTCGTCCATGTCTCTCACGAAGGAACTCAACACAGTGGCGTAGAAACCCCACCGCCAACCAGCGATTTGGCGCACACCAACGCATGCTCGCTACGGTGTAGAGCGACGCAGAAGTGAAAATCAGGGTTACGTCGTAGCCCATACACACAGGTATAAATCAGCCTTTAATGGGTCATTTATCACCTCAGTTAATCTTCCCCAGATTTCTACCAGGCCTCCACACCGAAGCTTGGCATCACTGATAACTCAATTGAGTCAGGCTACGTCCACACTACACCGGATAAATCCGTAACGGAAGCTTTTTCTCTTTGTTTTTACCCTCCGTCCACACTAAAGCGGCGTTTTCGTCCCCTGAAACCGGAGCTTTTCAGAAACACTCTCCAGAGTGTGTAATTTTGAAATCGCTGCTCGGGCAGATCAGTGTGCACTGGGTAACCGGAGACTTCTGAAAACGCTGTCAGACGGCAGAGCGCCATTTCATTGTTTTCTTAAACGCAACCTAACAATTTCAGAACAGACGGCAATGAGACTGAAGCCAGAAGAGTTAGAAATGTACTCACCAAATACTTTGACCCATAACTTACTGAATAAATAAGTATACTCACTTTGCCCTGTTTTCTGTCCTTGCTCGTATGAAGGTGGTTTATCCATTTATGCAAGTACTTCTCTGACAATAGAAGTGTTACAGCCTAATGTAACGTTGTATGGAAATATAAGATAACACTGATGCAGACATGTTTTATACATTTAACAAGGGGCTTTATTAATGCAACAGATTTAATCAGTTTTGACTAATGCTCGTCATCAGCCGGGTCATACTGTACGTGAACTCCCTGTCGGTTGCCTCCGTACGCTCCAGTATTTGTTTTCTTTTGCTTTTGAGTTCTCCTGCACGAGAGCCAACAGCTGTCTGCCGTTTAAGTTTTTCTAGTCTGTAACTACACAAACGCGCACTTTCACGGCGAGATTCGACACCAAACATGTCGCTTGTTTGCGGTAGATGTGTCCTGCGCATGCGCAGTAGGATGAGATTCGCCAAAATCTCCGTTTCAATGTGGATAGAGAGATTTTTAAAAACGCATAGTGTGGACGCCTACCGTTTTTACGCGAAACCGGCGTTTTCAAAATTATCCGGTCTAGCGTGGACGTAGCCTTAGTCTTGAGTCTCTGTTACCTGTGTCGTGTGGATCACATAGGAGCGGAATTAGGCCTTTTGGCTCATCAAGTCTCCTCCACTGTTCTATCAAAGGCCCATCATCAGGGACCCCCACCATCCAGGCCGTGCTCTCTTCTCACCGCTGCCATCGGGAAGGAGGTAGAGGAGCCTCAGGTCCCACACAGTCAGGTTCAGGTTGCCCCCTCGGCCTCCAGGCCCCTGAACCGGCGCGGATAACTCCACTCACCTCAACTCCGAACTGACTCCGCAGCCTACGGACCCGCTTCCAAGGACTCCTTAAGCGGCCGGCTCCAGGTCGGAGGCGAGAGCAGGATTCGCTCACTCTCCGTGATGTCCGCTCCTCTCTCCAGGGCGCCAGAGCCTTCTGCTTTTCCGTTGCTTGGCCGTCTGAAACACCGGCCGAGCTAGGCTGAAAAGACCGAGTGTCGTGATCTGGGGTGAGAGCCAGTTTTGCTCACTGTCCGCGGTGGCCACTCCTCTCTGAGGCCATGAAGACCGCCCCGGCCGCTGTGCTCTGTGGCTTCGGTGACCATCCCATTCCAATTCCACTTCCCATTCCCACGTGTCAGTCCACGGCCTCCTATAATGCCACGGTGAGGAACAACACCTCATGTTCCGTCTGGATAGTCTCCTCCATCGATTTCTCAAACTCCTGGTAATTGACTTACCCCCATCCCCCACACATTCCTGTTACCCTCTCTCACCTTATCATCTCATCTGCCCATCAGCTCCCTCTGGTGTTCTTCCTCCTCCTTCCCCTTCTTCAAAGGCCTTCTGTCCTCTCCTATCAGATTCCCCCTTCTCCAGCTCTTAATCTCTTCCACTAATCAACTTCCCAGCTCTTTACTTCACTCCTCTCCCCCTCCCAATTCCACCCATCATCTACCACTTTGTACATCTTCCTTCCCCCCCCCCCCGACTTCTTCTTTTTCTCCCCAAGTCCTGAAGAAGCATTTGAGCCTGAAACGTCGACTCTTTACCCTTTTCCGTAGACGCTGCCTGACTTACTGGGTCCCTCCAGCGTTTCATGCGAGCGACTCCTGGCGCGGGGTCTCGGCCTGAGACGTTGACTGTTTACTCTTCCCCGCTGAGCTCCTCCAGCATTTCGCGTGTGTTGAAAAGAGGAAAGCTCGTCGTCCTTGCAGATTAAGTCACCTTGCACAAGGCAGTCAGGTGGCAGGATAGAGATACGTCTCCACCAAAGAAGGCCCGCAGGTCATCCCAGGGCAAGGTTCATCCTGGACGTAGAAACACGATACCCAGGAACAGAAACAGCTGCAGAAAGCATGGACACAGGCAAGTCCCTCCCCACCACTGAGCACATCGACATAATTGTGACTTGCTACGTCAGCGATTCCTTTCTCCTCACCGGCGTCTCCGACCTACTGTTTGTTGAAGCAAATTCTATTTATTCAAGGCGATACTCCCAGTCTTGTTTGCAGTAGGTCCCCGGAGATTCTCTCCACACGCCGACGCTGTTAAATTCCTCCTCGTCCCTGAGGAAACATGCCCTCAATTTTAACCATGTAACCATATAACAATTACAGCACGGAAACAGACCATCTCGGCCCTTCTAGTCTGTGCCGAACGCTTACTCTCACCTAGTCCCACCGACCTGCACTCAGCCCATAACCCTCCATTCCTTTCCTGTCCATATCCCTATCCAATTTTACTTTCAATGACAATATCGAACCTGCCTCTACCACTTCTACTGGAAGCTCGTTCCACACAGCTACCACACTCTGAGTAAAGAAGTTCCCCCTTGTGTTACCCCTAAACTTTTGCCCCTAACTCTCAACTCACGTCCTCTTGTTTGAATCTCCCCTACTCTCAATGGAAAAAAGCCTATCTACGTCAACTCTATCTATACCCCTCATAATTTTAAATACCTCTATCACGTCCCCCCTCAACCTTCTATGCTCCAAAGAATAAAGACCTAACTTGTTCAACCTTTCTCTGTAACTTAGGTGCTGAAACCCAGGTAACATTCTAGTAAATCTCTGTACTCACTCTATTTTGTTGACATCTTTTCTATAATTTGGTGACCAGAACTGTACACAATACTCCAAATTTAGCCTCACCAATGCCTTGTACAATTTTAACATTACATCCCAACTCCTGTACTCGATGCTCTGATTTATAAAGGCCAACATACCAAAAGCTTTCTTCACCACCCTATCCACATGAGATTCCACCTTCAGGGAACTATGCACCATTATTCCTAGATAACTCTGTTCTACTGCATTCCTCAATGCCCTACCATTTACCATGTATGTCCTATTTTGATTATTCCTACCAAAATGTAGCACCTCACACTACTCAGCATTAAACTTCATCTGCCATCTTTCAGCCCACTCTTCTAACTGGCCTAAATCTCTCTGCAAGCTTTGAAAACCTATTTCATTATCCACAACGCCACCTACCTTAGTATCATGTGCTTTTCCTCTCGTTCCCCCAGCGCATCAGCCAGCGATCTAGCGGATCGCTTTGCGGGTGCATAGTGATTGGGGGCAAGTGTAGGGTGTGTGTCTTTTTTTTTTTACACAGGGCGCAGGTGTGTCGAACACACTGCCAGGAGGGATAGCAGAGCCACTAGGGACGCTCAGCGACAAACAAGAAAATCTGCAGATGCTGGAAATCCAGAACAACACACACACACACACACACAACACACACACACACACACACACACACACACACACACACACACACAATGCTGGAGGAGCTTGTTGACGTTTCGGGCTGCGACCCTTCATCAGGGACGTTTAAGAAACTCTTAGATAGAGACATGGATGACAGAAAAATGGAGGAAGAAAGCCTCTGTCACTATTCCCACTCTCCCCCTCCGCCATCTGCCCATCACTCCTCCTCACCTCAACCCACCCATCACCTCCCAGCTCGGACTCTATCCATTCCCTTCACCTCTTTGACACTGGTTGCTTCCCCTTCCCCTTTCAGTCTGGTCAAAGGGTCCCGGACTGAAACATCGACCACTTGCCCCCCAACACTTTGTGTTGTTCAGTGGGGCATCTCCCTGCCTCACTGGGTCCTGGACACACCAACGTCACCCAGGGGCAGGGGCAGTATTTGCAGGACAACCACACACTGATATATAGCTACAAAGTCAAAGCAAGTTTCCCTCTTTCTAAGTAGTCTCACTAGGGATACACTCAGCGATCAGGAACAGCTTCTTCCCCTCTGCCATCAGGGAGGTACAGAAGCCTGAAGGCACACACTCAGCGATTCAGGAACAGCTTCTTCCCCTCTGCCATCAGGGAGGAGGTACAGGAGCCTGAAGGCACACACTCAGCGATTCAGGAACAGCTTCTTCCCCTCTGCCCTCCGATTTCTGAATGGACATCGAACCTGTGAACACTACCTCGCTACTTTTTTTATTTCTGTCTTTTGCACTGTTTATGTTGCAAAGTTAACCAAAATTCAAGACCTATGCAGTGATATTAAACTTGATTCTTACTGTAGGAGTTATGCATCTGTTCTCTACCTGCATTGTTGTGCGTCGTGGCAGGAGTGAAGGGAATAAGTTCCGTCTTTGTGCTTGTAGTAGCTCGGGACCACCGGGTGTCATATCTCTTTCTGACTGCTCAACAACGCTGAAGTTCCCCCGTTTCAAGGTCGCACGTTTGCTAATTGCTAATAAATGATCGGATAAAGGCGTTGACTTTTGGGGCGATCCGTTACTGGAGTGGGGGCGTGTCACGCAAGTCTCACAAATCCGTAGGGTCGCCAGCAGTGGCGATTGGTTCGGTTTGGTTGCTACGCTTACTTCGTTTCGATGTAATGTTCAATAGTTCAATTTCATGTCTGTATACAGCACACAGCCTGAAATTCTAACTCTTCGCAGACGTCGACGGAACAGCAAGAAGCCCCGAAGAATAAATGATCGAAAAACATTAGACCCCCCCCCCCACATGAGCTGGCCCACCCTTCTGCACCACAAGCAGCAGCGGAAACATCCACTCTCCCTCTTGCCCCACTTGCCCCAGCAAAAGCATTAGCCCCCACTTGCCCCACCACCCACCATGCAAGAAATAGCAAGCCCCCTCCCCCAGAGACCATGATCTTGAGGGCTATTAAAAACTACTGTCCATTCCAACACTTAGTCTCTCCCCCTCTCCCCCACCTCTCCCCCTCCCCCCTCTCTCCCCTCCTCCCCCTCTCCCTCCCCTCTCCTCCCCCTCTCTCCCTCCCCCTCTCCCCTCTTCTCCTCCCCCCTCCTCCTCTCCGCTCCCCCTCTCTCCCTACCCTCTCTACCTCTCTCTACCCCACTCTCCCCTCCCCCTCCCTCTCTCCCTCCCCTCTCTCCCCTACTCTCCCTCTCTCCCCTACTCTCCCTCTAACCCCCTCCCCTCTTTCCCCTACTCTCCCTCTAACCCCCTCCCCTCTCTCCCCCTCCCCCTCTCTCCCCTCCTCCCCTCTCCCTCCCCTCTCCTCCCCTCTCTCCCTCCCCCTCTCCCCTCTTCTCCTCCCCCTCCTCCTCTCCGCCTCCCCTCTCTCCCCTACCCTCTCTACCTCTCTCTACCCCACTCTCCCCCTCCCCCTCCCTCTCTCCTCCCCTCTCTCCCCTACTCTCCCTCTCTCCCCCTACTCTCCCTCTAACCCCCTCCCCCTCTTTCCCTACTCTCCTCTAACCCCCTCCCCTCTCTCCCCTACTCTCCCTCTCCTTCCCCGCTCTCCCGATGTGCACATTTATACCACGTGTTCTTGTCCGTTCCCAGCCTGTAACATCGGATTCTACAAGGACACGGTGGGGGATGCGGCCTGCGCGAGTGCCCTGCAAACAGTCACTCGGACGTCGAGGCTTCTGACTTCTGCCCCTGCCTGAGGGGCTACGCCAGGAACAGGACGGACTCCCCTTCAGCACCTTGCTTTGCCATCGGTAAGCTGTTGTTAATCCCAGGCGACGTCCACACCCAGGACCACTTTGTTCGGTACCTCCAGCTGTGGTGGTCGAGGCGGAGTAGGTAGGCACAAAATCGTCCAGGGAGGGAAGCATAGATTCATCTTGGAGTAGGTGAAGAGATCAGTAGAAGATCGTGGGCCGAAAGGCCTGTACTGTTCTGTGGTCCGAGCCAATCAGAAGCCAGCAGGCTCGTTGCCAGCTATTGGATGGTGTGGGGGACACGAGTGTTTGGGGTATTTACAGAGAAGTAGGGAAATGCAAAGTCGGCTCAAACTTTGGGCCACAGTTTTATTTATTTAGAGATACAGGCCCTTCCGGCCCAAACGAGCCCCCAACTGCCCAGCAACCCCCCCCCCCATTTAACCCTAGCTTAATCACGGACAATTTACAAAGACCAACTAACCCACCAACTGGTACGTCTTTGGACTGTGGGAGGAAACCGGATCACTTGGAGGAAACCCCACGCGGTCACGGGGAGAACGTACAAATTCCTCACCGGCCGGAACTGAACTCCCGGACTCCGGGACGTTTCCGAGCCGGCGTGGCGTCGGGCGACCCTCTCAAATCCCCTCCATTGCCGCTTCTGACTGGCGCCCTTTGCGTTGGTGCTCCACCAGACGCCGAGAGTGGTCCGCCGCCGCCAATAGCAGCGTCGACGTGATCGTGCGACAGGAAGGCAAGACTTGGATGGTGCTGGCAGTGATCGGGGGCGCGTTTCTGCTGGGATTACTCGCCCTTGGCCTGATCTTCAGCTGGAGACTGGAAGCGACCAAAAAGTAAGTCACAACGTGCGGAGTAGGATGCGCCGGCTGGCTGGTAACGTGCGAGAGGGCCCAAATTCTGGCACAGATCGCTCCCTGTCACTTTGAAGCACCTCCTAAAGCCTCTAACCGATATCCCTCATGGTAATAAATGCAGCAGGCCAGGCAGCGTCTATAGGAAACACAGATGCCTTGTGCAGGAAGGCACAGAGTCGACTGTACTTCCTTAGAAGGTTGGCGTCATTCAATGTCTGTAGTGAGATGCTGAAGATGTTCTATAGGTCAGTTGTGGAGAGCGCCCTCTTCTTTGTGGTGGCGTGTTGGGGAGGAAGCATTAAGAAGAGGGACGCCTCACGTCTTAATAAGCTGGTAAGGAAGACGGGCTCTGTCGTGGGCAAAGTACTGGAGAGTTTAACATCGTAGCTGAGCGAAGGGCGCTGAGTAGGCTACGGTCAATTATGGATAACTCTGAACATCCTCTCATAGCACCATCCAGAGACAGAGAAGCAGTTTCAGCGACAGGTTACTATCGATGCAATGCTCCTCAGACAGGATGAAGAGGTCAATACTCCCCAATGCCATTAGGCTTTACAATTCAACCGCCAGGACTTAAGAACTTTTTAAAAGCTATTATTAATGCTTTTTGAGATAGTGATTTAGATGCATATCATATTTTTTACTGAGTTAAGTATTGTATGTAATTAGTTTTGCTACAACAAGTGTATGGGACATTGGAAAAAAAGTTGAATTTCCCCATGGGGATGAATAAAGTATCTATCTATCTATCTATCTATCAGTCGACATTCGGGCCGAGGTGTCCTGTCCTGACGAAATTATCCAACCAGTGGCCTCTTTGATAGGTGCGCCTGCTCGCTGATGCGGACGCCCAATCAGCCAATCACGTGGCAGCAATTCAGTGCTGCAAAGCATGCTGACGTGGTCAAGAGGCTCAGTTCGGACGTCGGAACGGGGAGGAAATGTGATCGAAGTGATTCTGACCGTGAGATGAGTGTTGGTGCCCGATGGGGCGGTTTGACTGTCTCAGAAACTGCTGATCTCCTGCGATTTTCGTGCACAGCATCCTGCAGAGCGGGAATTCCCAATCCGGGGTCTGTGGGGTCAGGGGCCCCGGTTAATGGTAGGGGTCCATGGCATATAAAAAGCTGGGAACCCCCCCTACTCCAGAGTTTACAGAGAATGGTGTGAAAAACAAAAATTAAAAACCCAGTGAGCAGCAGTTCTGTGGACGAAAATGAGAGGGGTCAGAGGGAGATTGGCCAGCTGACAGGAAGGCGACAGTAACTCAAACACCCAGTGTGCAGATGAGCGTCTCTGAACGCACAACACGTCGAACCACGAAGCGGGCGGGCTGCAGCAGCTGAAGATCGCGAGCGTGCAACTGAGCCTCTTGGCCGCGTCGGCGTGCTTTTACGCTCGGAGTTGCTGCCACGTGACTGGCTGATGAGGTAGTTGCGTTAACGAGCGGGTGCCCCTAACAAAATGGCCGCCGGGCGCAAGTGCGTTGGGAAATGCAGGTCTGAGGTTTTTTTTTAACTGATAGGTGAAGCGAGCAGGTTGTTTCGAAGGCAGATTGGGGAGGTGAGGCTTGTTTGATGTCGTGGCGGTCGCAGAGCTTGCGGACGTTTCGCCGCCAGTCCGAGGTGACGTCCTCAGGGCGCGGTTGTTGGTGTTTCTCTCTGGGGGGGAGTGCTCACGTTTACATAGCCCCGCCCCTCATTCACTTTTCTCGGTCCTGCCTTGGCTACCTCTTCGGCTGACCTCTGAATTCTACTGGCTCACATTTCTTTGGGTCTCAGGGCTTCGCGGACGATGTCGGTTTCGATATGTTTGCTTGCGGCGTTATCAGAAGCCGGCCGCGCTTCCAAGACTTCTTACTCAGGAGAGAAAGTCGGGCAGAGCAAACTCACGTGCGTTGAAACACCCAACCTTGCCCTCCACCAGGAATATATCAGAAATGACAGCTCGACTGCTCGAACCTCACAACATCCCAATCACTCATAGAACATAGAATTCTACAGCACATCACAGGCCCTTCGGCCCACATGACCATGTAACCTACTCTAGAGACTGCCTAGATTTCCCTACTATAAAGCCCTCCATTTTCCTTACAAACCAGCAGAGAATTTAAGAAAGCTTGTCTGGAGAGCCAAAGAACCGTAAAGACAATCGACAACAGGAATGTGTGTACGGGATCACCCTCCAGAGACGGCAACGAGAACCACGCCAGCCAGACAGGACGTAAGCCCTCACCTCGTTTACGGGAACACAAGCCGGCGGTACGGAGGCACGATGCGCCGTCGCTGATGGCGCTGCACGAGGATCGAGAAGTACGCCACCTCACAAACAAGAGAAAACCTGCAGATGCCGGAAATCCGAGCCGCACACAGAGAAAATGCCGGAGGGACTCCGCAGGCCGGGCAGCGCCTGTGGGAAGGAGCAAGCAGTCGACGTTTCGGGCCGAGACCCTTTCAGCAGGAGGCCGCTTTAAACCGAGTCACTGCGGCGGGTTCTGCGCAGACAAACGCGAGGCGGGCACGGGGATATTTAGAAGCCTGGTTCTCTCCCTGATAACTCCATAAACAAACGGTCGAAATCGACGCCTCCTGCGAACCCAAAGAAACGCAAGTCAATAGAATTCAAAGGGGTAGCCAATCTGGAAGGTGATAGGAGGAGGGAGGAGGGGTGGTGCTATTTGAATAAATTGATTGAATGATCTTTATTGTCATTATACATAGATACAATGAAAACTCTGTTTGGCTTCCTCTCAGGCAATCAAACAAAGTGGTAGATAAAAACAAGACAGTGACAGAAAAACAGTATTAAATAGATAAGTAGCAGAAAATAAGTTACAGAATATCACAGTAATGCACAAAGGTGCCGTCAGTGCAAGTATTTGAGTCCTTGTGTGTGCTCACAGTTTCAGTCGTTGTTCTGTGGGAGTGGTGTGATGGAGGCCACAGCTCTGGGGTGGAAGCTGTTCCTCAGTCTATTTGTTCTGGATTTTCGTGTCCTGACCTTTTGCTGGACGGCAAGCGGGTCAGACAGGGAGTGGCCGGGGTGTGTGGTGTCTCAGGTTATGCTGATTGCTTTCCCCCTGAGTCTGCTGGAATAGATGGCGTCCAGTCCTGGGAGCTCCATCCTGACAATTCGCTGGGCTGCCGTCACCACGCGATGCAGGTCTCATCGCTCAGCGGCTGTGCAGCTGGCACACCACACGGTGGCACTGTCGGTCAGGATGGTTTCAACTGTGCTTCTGTAGAAGTTGATAAACTTCTGTCGACGAACGCGAGCACTCCCGGAGATAAACAGCAACAACTGCGCACTGAGGATGTCACCGTGACTGGTGACGAAACGCCTGCAGGCTAACAGCCAAGCTCGGCGAACTCCACAACACCGAACATCTCCACCCAATATTCACCACCACCCTGGACTGGTTTTGTGTCCGCTAACATCTTGAAGAGCGAGATGGAACTTGACTGACGCACTTAAGATTCTAAGCGATCTTGACATGTGGAATGTTTTCTGTTGCGGGAGGATCCAGAACAAGGAGACGCAACCTTAAAAACTAAGCAGTTTGTCTCTTGGGACGGCGACGAGGCCGTATTTTTCTTCTCGGGTTTGAGTCTTTGAATATTCCTCAGCCAGAGGGAGACTGAAGACTGACGGGCGAGGTGGCGGAAGATTACTTGGTAGTCGAGGCCAAGAGAGTTTAATGCTCGGCCTGATTTGTCACAGGCACATCGAAACCTACGGTGAGGCGCGTCATTTGCGTCAAATCAAGTCCGCGAGGGTTGCGTTGGGCAGCCCGCAAGTGGCGCCGTGCTTAGAGCGCCAACACAGCATGCCCGCAGCTCACTAACCCTAACCCATTCGTCTTTGGGCTTTGGGAGGACAGGTCTCATGATGGACAAGTAACCAGTGGTATTGGTCGTGGTAGCAGATGCAAGGCCATCCACTTTGGAAGGGAAAATGGAAGAGCAGGTTATTATTTAAATTGTAAAAGATTGCAGCATGCTGCTGGGCAGAGGGACTTGGGAGTGCTTGTGCATGAATCGCAAAAAGTTGGTTTGCAGGTGCATCAGGCTATCAAGAAGGCAAACAGGATGATAGAACATAGAACAATACAGCATATTACAGGCCCTTTGGCCCACAATGTTGTGCCAACCCTCAAACCCTGCCTGCCATATAACCCCTCACCTTAAATTCCTCCATATACCTGTCTAGTAGTCTCTTAAACTTCACTAGTGTATCTGTCTCAACCACTGACTCAGGCAGTGCATTTCACGCACCAACCACTCTCTGAGTAAAAAACCTTCCTCTAATATCCCCCATGAACTTCACTCCCCTTACCTTAAAGCCTTGTCCTCTTGTATTGAGCAGTGGTGCCCTGGGGAAGAGGCGCTGGCTGTCCACTCTGTCTATTCCTCTTAATATCTTGTACACCTCTATCATGTCTCCTCTCATCCTCCTTCTCTCCAAAGAGTAAAGCCCTAGCTCCCTTAATCTCTAAACATAATGCATACTCTCTAAACCAGGCAGCATCCTGGTAAATCTCCTCTGTACCCTTTCCAATGCTTCTACGTCCTTCCTGTAGTGAGGCGACCAGAACTGGACACAGTACTCCAAGTGTGGCCTAACCAGAGTTTTATAGAGCTGCATCATTACATCGTGTCTCTTAAACTCTATCCCTCAACTTATGAAAGCTAACACTCCATAAGCTTTCTTAACTACCCTATCTCCCTGTGAGGCAACTTTCAGGGATCTGTGGACATGTACCCCCAGATCCCTCTGTTCCTCTACACTACCAATGTTGGCCTTCATTGCTGGAGGGATTGAATTCGAGAGGAGGGAGGTCATACTGCAACTGTACAGGGTACTGGTGAGACCACACCTGGAGTACTGTGTGCAGTTCTGGTCTCCTTACTCGAGGAAGGATATACTGGCTTTGGAGGCAGTGCAGAGGAGATTCACCAGGTTGATTCCAGAGATGAAGGGGGTTAACCTATGAGGAGAGATTGAGTCGCCTGGGACTGTACTCACTGGAGTTCAGAAGGATGAGAGGATATCTTACAGAAACATATAAAATTATAAAGGGATAGTTAAGATAGAGGCAGGAAGGTTGTTTCCACTGGTAGGTGAGACTAGAACTAGGGAACTCAAGATTCAGGGGAATAGGTTTAGGATGGAGATGAGGAGGAACTGCTTTTCCCAGAGAGTGGTGAATCTGTGGAATTCTCTGCCAATGAAGCAGTGGAGGCTGCCTCAGTAAATATATTTAAGACAAGGTTGGATAGATTTTTGCACAGTAGGGGAATTGAGGGTGATGGGGAAAGGGCAGGTAGGTGGAGGTGAGTCCGTGGCCAGATCAGCCATGATCTTATTGAATGTTGGAGCAGGCTCGACGGGCAAGATGGCCGACTCCTGCTCCTGTTTCTTACGTTCTAATTAGCTCTGCATTTCCTTTAGATATGTTATTTGTTATTTGGTTAAATGGTAGTTTATCTTTAACAATTTCCATGAAACTTCATCTGACTGGGGCAGCTGCTTGCTTGGGCCAAGATGTCCTGGCCCTGACGTGTCCCCATTAACCGGAATCCGCTGTATTTTTGTGTTTATTTATGTAGGGATGGAGGGGGGGGGGGTGACAGGCCCAAAGAGCCCTCATGTGGCCAATTAACCTATTAACCCGTGTGTCTTTGGAATTGGGGGGGGGGGGCAAACCCAGAGCCCGTGACCAGCGTGGGGAATCCAGGCGGTGGAGGGAATCGAACCCAGATCGGTGATCGTTGGTGCTGAACGGTGATGCCCTTACGCTACCTTCTGATGCCTCCCCTTCTGACGCACAATCAGATCAGCCACGATTTTAACGTCAGTGTGGGTTGAGAGTCCAAATGTTCGAGCCCCTCCTCCTAGATGCTGCCCTTAACCCCGAGTGGAGTGATCGTGACGGAGTTTTTTCAGCAGGCTCTCTTGTTTTTTTTTGCGAGGTCGAGTGGCTAGCTCAACCCAGCACGGATGGAGAGCGTGCAAGGGATCGGGCCGGATTCGAACCCGGGAGCCTCCGCTCCGAAGTCCAGTGCTGATGCCACTACGCCGCCAGCCGGCAGTTGTATGTTGGCCTACTATTATCGAGCCTGGACGGGGTATTGCTGCCTCGCAATCTGAACGGTCCTTGCATTCCTTCTGTTCCGTCTGGGTAGCCTCCAACCTGATGGCACAAACGTCGATTTTTAGAACTTCCAGAATTGCCCTCCCTTCGCCATTCCCCATCCCCGTTTCCCTCTCCCGCCTCGTCTCTTTGCCCGCCCATCACCTCCCTCTGGTGCTGCCCCTTTCCCTTTCTACCACGGCCTTCTGCCCTCTCCTATCAGACTCCCCCTTTTCCAGCCCTTTATCTCTTTCACCGGTCAACTTCCCAGCTCTTTACTTCACCCCCTCCCCCTCTCCGGGTTCCACCTATCACTTACCACCTTGTACTCCTCCCTCCCCTCCCCACTCCACCTCCTCTCACTTCTCTTGTGAAAGTCGTGGAGCAGTGTGAGACGTTGGGTTGTTTTTTGCAGGCTGGTGTCTGAACAGGCGGTGATCACTCAATTGCCTCATAACTGGGTGGAGGGTGTCTCCAACGTTGCGAAATGCAACCACCAGCGTCAGATGGAAATTAATCATCCTAATGGGGAATTCAGGAATGCCTTCTCTGCCCAGAATGAGGAACTCCTTTCCAGAGGAACCGACGTGGAAAATTGTCAAATCCAATCCAGGTTTTTAACCTCTCAATAACCTAACTCCACCCAGAGGCACGTTTAGCTTGAGGATTAAAATTCCAATCTTGCTCCCTCACTGTGTAGCTCTCTGGGATGCTGATAGTTGGCATGAGAGAGAGAGAGACTTAACTGAGGGGCACAAACTCTAAAATACGGCACTCACTGTAACTCTGATATTCTGCACAAACCTATCAGTTTAACTGACATAGATCAGATTATGTTAGATTAGATGAGATTCAACTTTATCGTCGTTGTGCCGAGTACGGATACAAAGTCAATGAAGCGCAGTTAGCATCGAACCAGAGACGCGAAGAATAGTGTTATTTACAAAATAACTGCGAATAAAAAGTAAGAGCTACAGCACACAAATATAAAAGTCCTGAGACAGTCCAATATGGGTGCAGTACTGCTTAGCGCTGTGATGTGAGGTTCAGCAGGGTCACAGCCTCAGGGAAGAAGCTCTTCCTGAGCCTGCTGGTGCGGGAGCGGAGGCTCCTGTCGCGCCTACCGGAGGGGAGGAGAGTAAAAAGTCCATGGTTAGGGTGAGATGCATCCTTGATGATGCTTCTCGCCCGTCCCGGACAGCGTTTATGTTAGATGTTCTCAACGGTGCCGATAATCCCACAACATTCACAGTAACAATCTGATTATCAAGCAAAACACACAAAATGCTGGTGGAACACAGCAGGCCAGGCAGCATCTATAGGGAGAAGCACTGTCGACGTTTCGGGCCGAGACCCTTCGTCAGGAATCAAAACAGGTTCAATACCGCCCCCTGCTGACCGGGAGGATTCAGGAGAGTGGTCCCAACATCTAAAACAGGTTCAATACCGCCCCCTGCTGACCAGGAGGATTCAGGAGAGTGGTCCCAACATCTAAAACAGGTTCAATACCGCCCCCTGCTGACCAGGAGGATTCAGGAGAGTGGTCCCAACATCTAAAACAGGTTCAATACCGCCCCCTGCTGACCGGGAGGATTCAGGAGAGTGGTCCCAACATCTAAAACAGGTTCAATACCGCCCCCTGCTGACCAGGAGGATTCAGGAGAGTGGTCCCAACATCTAAAACAGGTTCAATACCGCCCCCTGCTGACCAGGAGGATTCAGGAGAGTAGTCCCAACATTTAAAACAACACACACAAAACGCTGGTGGAACACAGCAGGCCAGGCGGCATCTATAGGGAGAAGCACTGTCGACGTTTCAGGCCGAGACCCTTCGTCAGGACGAAGTCAGGACCCTGCCTGGCCTGCTGTGTTCCACCGGCATTTTGTGTGGGTTGTTCGAATTTCCAGCCTCTGCAGATTTCCTCGTGATCTGATTATCAAACCACGTTTAATCATCCTTCAACCATAAATGGATACGGCCGAACGAAACAGGGATCCTTTCGGGCCAAGGTGCAAAGCGTAAACAGGGCGTTCAAAATAGCGAGCAAAAAAAAAGTCACGCCAAAATGAAAAAACACATACATAGTCCAAGACCCTGAGCGACATGTCCTGCACATCGATGGTACAGTTCCCGGCAATGCAGCCTGTCATTCCACCTATCGGACACTGGAGGGCAGCTCTGATGGGAGAGGCCAGGCAACCGAGCATGGACGCCATACCACACCGCCTCCGGTGTCTCATCACCTGGACTGCCGCTTGAGACCTGGTCCTTGCTACAACCGAGGCTGTGCGGCTCCCACGCCGCCTCTCTCTCTCTCTCTCTCTCTCTCTCTCCCTCTCCCTCTCCCTCTCCCTCTCCCTCTCCCTTTCCCTCTCCCTCTCCCTCTCCCTCTCCCTCTCCCTCTCCCTCTCCCTCTCCCTCTCCCTCTCCCTCTCCCTCTCCCTCTCCCCCTCTCTCCCTCTCCCCCTCCCTCTCTCCCTCTCTCCCTCTCTCCCTCTCTCCCTCTCTCTCCCTCTCTCCCTCTCTCCCTCTCTCTCCCTCTCTCCCTCTCTCCCTCTCTCCCTCTCTCCCTCTCTCCCTCTCTCCCTCTCTCCCCCTCTCCCTCCCTCCCCCCCCCCAAACAAGGGAAACAAGGCCTGTGGCGTCTTCCATTATCCATGTCCGACAGGGTCTTGCATCAAAGCTCACATTCCTCAGGATAGGTCATGGGAAATATCACAGGGACTGGTTAATAGCATGCGTTTAAGGTGGGAGGGGGTAACTCCAAAGGGGGTGTGCAGGGGCAAGATGTACACAGAGAGAGAGAGAGAGTGGTAGTGCCTGGAATGCCCTTCCAGGGATGGTAGTGGAGGCAAATACAGCAGAGAGCTGCAAGAGGCTCATAGATAGGCACATAAATACACCGGAACTAGAAGGATATTGTCCTCCAACAGGACCACAACCTCATCGTAGGGTTCGGAGGCTTGCCTGCTTCAACGACCCTTGACCTATTCTGGCTGGAGTCAGGGCTTGGTGCTCTGGCTCTTGGAAGGGTCACCCATGCCAAACAGGGTCAAAGGGTAGAGATCAGACTAAGAGAGGTCCTCCGGTCTTCCAGGCTCAGGGCGAACAACCCTGACTGGTCAAACACAAAACTGTTACGGAGACGGCAATGAAGAATCCTTCTCCATCTGAGTGCAACGGTATTCCCGAGTCCCCACCCGGGACTTGCACGACTGACAGTCGTGAAAACCGAGTGGAAGCTACTGACACGATGACGGGAGCCCTGAACACCACCAGAGATCGCCGCCCAAAATGCCAGCACTGTAACGGGCAGGAAGTAAGAAGGATATTGACCTGTGAGGGGAGAGGGGATTTCTTCAGTTGGGCATTTGATTGCTAATTTAATGATTTCAGAAAAGACATTGTGGGCCCAAGGGACTGTTCTGTCTGCGTCCTATCCTCTGCCCCACACCTCTCAAACGTAGGAGCTTATGTATCAAGAAATTCAGACGTGTGTCAAGAATACATTATCGAAAGGACGCAGAAGATTGCGAGGAAATGCAGAGGAGATTCACCAGGATGCTGCCTGGCTTGGAGAACATGTCTTATGAGGAGAGGTTGGGCAAGCGAGGGTTTTTCTCTTTGGAGTGAAGGAGGATGAGAGGTGACTTGATAGAGCTGTACGAGGTGATGAGGCGCGGATCGAATGATCAGCTGGAGACCTCTTCCCCAGGGTGGAAATCGCTAATCGGAGGGGGGCAGAATTTTAACAACACACACACACACACGCACAATGTTGGAGGAACTCACCCTGAAACGTCGACTGTGCTCTCGTTTCCACAGGTGCTGCCTGGTCTGCTGAGTTCCTCCAGCATTGTGAGTGTGAGTGTGTGTGTGTGTGTGTGAGACTGTGTGTGTGTTTCCAGCATCTGCAGATTTTCTCTTGTTTCGGCACAATTTTAAGGCGATTGAAGGAAAGTCATCAGCGTGAGGGGATGTCAGATGTAAGTTTTTTTCACACAGAGTGCTGGATGTGTGGAACATCCTGCCAGGGGTGGGGGTAATAGAGGCAGATACATTAGGGACATTTAAGAAACACCTGGATAGGCAATTTGAATGATGGAAAAATGGAGGGTTATAGAGGAAGGAAGGGTTAGATTGATCTCAAAGTAGGTTGTAAGGGCAGCACAACTTTACGGGCCGAAGGGCCTGTACTGTGCTGTAGAGCTCTATGTAATATGACAGCTAGCAGGAGTAAACAAAGGAGCCAATCACTTGATCTCTCAAAACTAGTCTGTTATTCATTAAGACTGGGATTTTTCTGGCCAACTCCAAAAATGATTCACACGTTGTTCGGAAAACTATCTTAGCTAAGATTCAGTTATCTATATTGAGCAACTGGGTGGCCGCACTTCTCTGGAATGGAAGATTCGAAATGCTCACAGTTGTCTGGGAAAAATATATATATTTTTTTCTCCTCTGTGCCTTTAATAGCCGTCATTTGTCCTGCAATGGCTCTCCATGGTCACTTTCTGAACTCCTTCCTCTGTGTATTTCTGTGCGTTCGTGATCTTCTGCTGCTGTAGCCCGTCCACTTCGATGTTCGCCATGTCGTGCGTTCGGAGATGCTCGTCCGCACACCACTGTTGAAATGGGTCACCTTCCTGCCAGTTGTCTGCGCTAGCGGTGATTCGGTAAAATGACTCATCGGATGAATTGGCTGTCTAATGGGGAATGGCTTGGTTCAGTGATGAAGACCTGGACGCCGTTAGTACTCTTTACGAGGTCGAGCCGCTAGCTCGATGCTCAACCCGACACGGATGGAGAGCGTGCGAGGGAGCTGTTCGGATTCGAACTCGGGACCTCTCGCCCTGAAGTCCTGCGCTGATGCCACCACGCCACCAGCCAGCTTTGATGGTGTAGAGACTAGCGCTTGATTTGGATTTAAGTGAGGGAGAGTTACGCAGCGTCAGCCTCACTCTCTCTTCCCAATTCCCATCTGGATCCAGTGGCAAGACAAGAGTCGAGATGGCTGGGGACGGGACTAGGCGCAGTGGATGACCAGGATGTCTTCTGTGTCTTGTCGTGCTCTACACGTTCCACGACGCTTGCAGAGACCGGCTTCTTGACCGTCGGACCTTCCATTGGTCTCGTCCGCACAATCCTCCGGAGTCTGTCTTCACATGCTGGGATAGACAACTCCCTATCTCGCCGCGGGTTTGAGACCCGTCGGCTACCCTCACCTGGTTTAGCCGGCTCGTCGAAGCCGTTGCCCGGGGTGTGGCCGCTGTCGCACGCAAACCGCTACGGGGAGCCTCAGGTGTGAGCCGAGTACCAGGTGGGAACCCAAGCTGGACAAACCACCTGAAAAGGATGCGACCTGTTCCCCCCACCAGAGGCGCTACCCCTCCCTGACACCCCATACACCCCATACAGGCTTGGCCTGTATTAGCGACTTAAAGCATTTACAGGTGATCTGATTGAAACAGATAAGATCGTGAGGAGAAGACATGGTGGACGGTGAGAGGACGTCTTCCCTAGTGCTGGTATCTGGAACTAGAACATAAGGCATCACACATTCCTGCACAGTACAGGCCCTTCGGCCCACAATGTTGTGCCGACACTTTAACCTACTCCAAGACCAATCTAACCCTACCTTCCCACGTAGCCCTCCATTTTTCTTTCATCCATGCTCGGGGGGGGGGGGGGGGTGTATATTTAACGGCCATTTTAGTAGCCACACCCGTACACCCGCTCGTTAATGCAAATCTCTAATCGGCCAATCACGCGCATAAAAGCACGCGGACACAGTCAAGAGGTTCAGTTGTTGTTCAGACTGAACATCGGGATAGGGGGAAGAAATGCGATCGAACCGAGTCTGACCGTGGAACGATTGTTGGTGCCAGATGGGGTGGCTTGAGGATCTCAGAAACTGCTGATCTCCTGCGATTTTCGCGCTCAACGGTCACTAGTGCAGGGTTTCCCAGCCTGGTGTACATGGACTTTTCAATTGCAGGTCAGGATTCATGACATAAAAATGTTGGGAACTCATGCTCTAGGGTTTACAGAGACATTTTTTCCCCTTTTTTTTTGCAAGAGAGGTCAGATGAGAACAGGCAGACTGGGTCAAGCTGACGGGAATCGACAGTGACTCGAATAACCACCCGTTACAACAGTGGTGTGCAGAAGAGCATCTCTTAAAGTAACGCACAATACGAGCCTGCGTGTCCCGTGACAGCGTTTAAAATCCTCGATCCCGGAGAGGTGTGGCCACCCAGTTGCTCAATACAGATAACTGAAACTTTGCGGAGATAGTTTTCTGAACTGCGTGCGAATCATTTTTGGAGTTGGCCAGAACACTTTTAATCTTACTGAATAACAGACTAGTTTTGAGAGGTCAAGTGATGGGCGTCCTTTGTTTACTCCTGCAAGTTGTCATATTACATAGAGCTCTACAGCGCAGTGCAGGCCCTTCGGCCCGCAATGTTGTGCTGACCTTAAAGCCTACTTTGAGATCAATCTAACCCTTCTTTCCTATATAACCCTCCATTTTCCTACCATTCATTTGCCTATCCAGGAGTTTCTTAAATGTCCCTATGTATCTTCCTCTATTACCCCCACCACTGGCAGGACGTTCCACACATCCAGCACTGTGTGAAAAATACTTACATCTGACATTCCCCCCCACCCCCGCTCACTTTCCTTCAATCGCCTTAAAATTATGCCCAAACAAGTGAAAATCTGCAGATGCTGGAAACACAAGCAACAAACGCACGCACACAATGCTGGAGGAACTCAGCAGGCCAGGCAGCATCTGTGGAAACGAGCACAGTCGACGTTTCAGGTTGTTCGAGTTGTAGCAAGACTATCGTCACTCAGGGCGTCACGGTAGTGGTTAACGTGTAAAGCTTCACAGTATCGGCGACCCGGGTTCAATTCCCGTCGCTGCCTGCGAGCAGTTTGTACGTTCTTCCCGTGACCGCGTGGGTTTCCTCCGGGTGCTCGGGTTTCCTCCCAAAGACCAAAGACGTACCGGCTGGTGGGTTAATTGGTCATTGTAAATTGCCCCATGATTAGGCTAGGGTTAAATGGGGGGTGGTTTGCTCAGCAGAGAGTGCGAAGGGCTGGAAAGGCCTATTTTATGCTGTATCCCAATAAATAAATACATTTTACCCCACAGTAAAGACCAGCAACCCATTTATCCTCATTACTATTTGCTCCAGCAGTAAGCTAACTTTGTAGCTTAGACGAGGACACCAGTTCCTTTGTCCGGCTCCATTCCATATCTTTTTATCTAAAGCAGTATTCTACATTTCTATTCTCCGTAACGAGTTGGATAAGCTCGTACCTCCTTGCAAATTGCTCGCACACTCACCTCCTTGCAAATTGCTCGCACAATCATCTCCTTTCAAATTGCTTGCACACTCACCTCCTTACGAATCTCTCACACACTCATTTCCCGGCACATTGCTTGCACACTCCTCTCCTTTCAAATCACTCGCACACTCACATCCTTACAAATTGCTCACACACTCATCTCCTTACAAATCACTTGCACACTCACCTCCTTCCAAATCACTTGCACACTCACCTCCTTCCAAATCACGTGCACACGTGTTTCCTTTCAAATCAATTGCACACTAATCTCCTCACAAATCGCTCACACACTCATCTCCTTACACATCACTTGCACGCTCATCTCCTTTCAAATCGCTTGCTGACTCATCTCTTTGCAAATGTGCCGCACGCCCATCTCCTTACACATCGCTTGCACACTCACCTCCTTACACATCACTTGCACACTCATCTCCTTGCACACCACTTACACACTTATCTCCTTACACACCACTTGCACACTCATCTCCTTACACATCACTTGCATACTCATCTCCTTTCAAATTGCCTGCTCACTCATCTCTTTGCAAGTGTGTCGCACACCCATCTCCTTACAAATCGCATGCACACTCACCTCCTTACAAATCTCTTGCACACCCATCTGTATCCCTTTTCAGGCTCCCTGTTCAAAGAGAATTTCATTGGTTCCGTTTAACATCAGAGAATGTATCCCATCTGAAATTCTTACTCTCCGCAGACGTCCGCAAAACGAAAGCAAAAGCCCCAGAGGATGACAGGACAACATCAGAACCCCGAAGCCTCCCTCCCCCCTCCCACGCACTAGCAAAGTGTCAATCCTCCTCCCTCCCCGTCCCCCACCTGCCTGAGCCCCCGCCCACCAGCACCACCCGAGCCCCCCAAGAGACCATGGTCTAAAGTCCCATCGTAAACCACTGTTCACATCCACGGGCTCTCTCTCTCTCTCTCTCACTGACCAGGGAGAGCGCGGTATCGCCAGGGGTGACCAACAGCTCGCTGTTTCAATGTCACCATCGTCATTTTCTCGCAGGCATTTGCTGTAGCACTGGGAGATAGAAATGGGAAAAAAAACTACACACCAAGGCTGACCAACTGTGCAAATACAGGGGGGAAAAAGAGTAAATAAATAACATTGAGAACGAGAGTTGTAGGAGTCTATTGGTTGTGGAATCAGTTTAGAGTTGAGGTGAGAAAAGTTCACCTGATATTGCACAGTCAGTAGAATTTGGCTACAACACCCTGCTTAGCTGTCAGATGTCACTTAGGAGAGGGCAATTCAGTAAGTTGTTCTTCTTTTTCCCAGGGGAAAAGCAGGGAACGGATTGCAGCTGCTTCAGCTCGATACAGCAAGAACCTTTCGGAAGCCAACGAAAGCGTCCCAGTGTGAGTATCTTGACCTTGCCGGCTGCTCGTCCCCTGGCGGTGCTTCGAATTTCCTTTGACGCTCCTTCCCGTTCTCCCATGGGGCACTCTCCTCTCCAACTGGATTCCTTCTTCTTCAGCCCTTTTCCTTTTTGGCCTATCACCTCCCTGCTTCTGACTTCACCCCCGCCCACCCACCTTCCCCTTCACCTATCTTCACCTAGCACCTTCTTCCCTCTTCCCCCAACCTTCTTCCCTCTTCCTTTCCAGTCCCGATGAAGCGTTGCGTCCTGAAATGTCGACTCTTTATTCCTCTCCGTAGATGCTGCCTGACCTGCTGAGTTTTCCACCATTTTGTGTGTGCTACTCTGGGTTTCCAGCATCTGTGTGATCCCTTGTGTTTAAGTATTTGTGCAAGGATACCTTAAATACGTGTTCAGTTGTGGCCATCATATTTATGAAAGGATATGCCAACACTGGAGGAAGTCTGGAAAAGATTCGCAGGACTGATTCCAGGGATGTTATGTTCTATCATAAACTGTCAAAGCGCTCGGATATGGCCCAAGTGCAGAGAGAGAGAGAGAGAGAGAGAGACTGAAGGGTTCACAGACTTTAATGAGAATGGGTGCAGAATTTAAAGGAAAAGAAAACCAATAAATGCAAGGCCATTAACTGGAACCTTGGAGGTGCAGCTGAGGAAGGATTTCAAAGCTTGCAGAGGGATCTGGACCAGCTGGAAAAACGGGCTGACAAATGGCAGATGGAGTTTAATACAGACAAGTGGGAGGTATTGCACTTTGGAAGGAAAAACCAAGGTAGAACATACAGGGTAAACGGTAGGACACTGAGGAGTGCAGTAGAACAGAGGGATCTGGGAATACAGATACAAAATTCACTAAAAGTGGTGTCACAGGTAGATAGGGTCGTAAAGAGAGCTTTTGGTACATTGGCCTTTATAAGTCAAAGTATTGAGTATAAGAGTTGGAATGTTATGGTGAGGTTGTGTAAGGAATTGGTGAGGCCGAATTTGGAGTATTGTGTGCAGTTTTGGTCACCGAATTACAGGAAAGATATTAATAATTACGAAAAAGTGCAGAGAAGGTTACAAGGATGTTGCCAGGACTTGAGAAACTGAGTTACAGAGAAAGGTTGAATAGGTTAGGACTTTATTCCCTGGAGGGTAGAAGAATGCGGGGAGATTTGATAGAGGTGTATAAAATTATGGTGGGTATAGATAGAGTGAATGCAAGCAGGCTTTTTCCACTGAGGCCAGGGGAGAAAAAAACCAGAAGACATGGGTTAAGGGTGAAGGGGGAAGAGTTTAAAGGGAACATTGGAGGGGGCTTCTTCACGCAGAGCGTGGTGGGAGTGTGGAATGAGCTGCCAGATGAAGTGGTGAATGCGGGCTCACTTTTGACATTTAAGAAAAACTTGGACAGGTACGTGGATGAGAGGGGTATGGAGGGATATGGTCCAGGTGCAGGTCAGTGGGACTAGGCAGAAAAATGGGTTGGCACAGCCAAGAAGGGCCAAAGGGCCTGTTTCTGTGCTGTAATGTTCTATGGTTCTTCTATAGTTCTAGAATTCTCAAAGTTCAAAGTAAACTTTATTATCAGAGAACATTTATGTCACCACATAAAACCCTGAGATTCATTTTCCTGCGGGCATCCTCAGCAAATCTATAGAATAGCAACTGTAAACAGGATCAGTGAAAGATCAGCCAGAGTGCAGAAGACAACAAACTGTGCAAATGCAAATATAAAAAAATAGCAATAAATAACGAGAACACGAGATAAAGAGTCCTTAAAGTGAGATCATTGGTTGTGGGAACTTCTCAATGGATGGGCAAGTGAGTGGAGTTATCCCCTTTTGTTCAAGGAGGTTGAGGGGTGGCAACTGTTCCTGAACCTGGTGGTGTGAGTCCTGAGGCTCCTGTACCTTCTACCTGATGGTTGAGGGGTGGTAACTGTTCCTGAACCTGGTGGTGCGAGTCCTGAGGCTCCTGTACCTTCTACCTGATGGTTGAGGGGTGGTAACTGTTCCTGAACCTGGTGGTGCGAGTCCTGAGGCTCCTGTACCTTCTACCTGATGGTTGAGGGGTAGTAACTGTTCCTGAACCTGGTGGTGCGAGTCCTGAGGCTCCTGTACCTTCTACCTGATGGCAGCAGCAAGAAAAGACCATGACCTGGGTGGCCAAATCAAGTCAAGTCAAGTTTATTGGCACTTAACTATATACATGTATATAATGTATACTAAATGTATATGTAAATGCATAATGGATGTGCTGAACCAGGGTGTGAAGCACAGCGTTACACATAACACACGATAACATGAAAGTAAAGGTGAATCATGTATAAATAAGCAAACCAAAGTGCATAAATTAAATATTGTCAGGTACAGAACAGATTAACCAGTGACACTTGGAATGCGATACGGCAGGGAGTTCAGAAGCCTGACAGCCTGAGGGAAGAAACTGTTTCCCATCCTGACCGTTCCTGTCTTTATGCATCGGAGTCTCCTGCCTGATGGTAGAAAGTCAAAGAGGATGCTGGATGGACGGGTGGGATCGTGGATAATACTAAGGGCCCTGCGTACGCAGCGCTCCTGATAAACGTCCCCGATGGACGGTAGGGAGACCCCTACGATCCTCTCGGCCATTCTCACAGTCCTTTGTAGGGACTTCCGGTCCGATGCTCGGCTGCTCCCAGACCAGAAGGAGATGCAGCTTGTCAGGATGCTCTCAGTGGTGCTCCTGTAAAGCACAGTTAAGATTGGGGGTGGGGAGCCTCGCTTTCCTCAATCTCCTGAGGAATTGGAGGCGCTGCTGTGCCTTCTCATTCAGGGAGGTGATATTGAGGGGCCAGCTGAGGTCACCGTGATGTGAACTCCCGGGAACTTGGTGTGCTGAACTCTCTCTATAGAGGAGCCATGTATTCGTAGAGGGGGATGGTTTGTCTGCACCTTCCTGAAGTCCACAGTGATTTCCTTGGTCTTCTCCACGTTCAGGCTTAGGTCGTTCTTCCCACCCCGGTCCACCCGCCGCTCCACTCCCTCTCCATACTCCGTCTCGTCAACGTTCTCGATAAGGCCAACCACTGTTGTGTCGTCCGCAGACTTGACGACACGGTTTGAGCTGGATCCCGCGACACAGTCGTGCGTCGGCAGCGGGCTGAGCACACAGCCTCGCGGAGCGCCAGCGCTCAGCGTAATGGGACCAGAGACATTGCTGTTAAGAAGTCCGTTATCCAGTTGCAGAGCTGAGGATCTCTGGTGATGGATGCTGCTTTCCTGTGACAGCGTTTCATGTAGATGTGCTCAGTGCTTGGGAGGGCTTTACCCGCGATGTACTGGGCTGAATCCGCTACCTTTTGTAGGATTTTACATTCAAAGTCATTAATGTTCCCATACCTGGCCGTGATACACTACACATCTGTAGAAGTTTGTCAAAGTTTTTAATGTTAAGCTGAAAGTGGATTGCAAATGCCGCAGATGGAAACAATAACTAAATACCTAATGCGTCTTGCTCCTTGACACCATCTGTCAAAACGGTAGTCCTCTTTCCCGGACGAGGGTAAGCAGGGATCGTAAATGTTGCTGCGCTTTTGGTCAAGTCTCGACAAGGCTAGGATGAAAAGTAGGGAGTTAAATGCCGCCATGATGAAACTGTAATCAGCTGGAGCGTGCAAACTCATGAGTGTGATTGCGCAGCACGCCAGCGAGGGTGCGGAGATCCCGCGCAGAGTCCGTCGTTGTGACATAAACAGCTAAGGAAGAAGTCTCACATTCTTACAAGTTTGTAAGGGTTGGGGTTGACTTTACTGAGAAACGTAAGATCCTAACACGATAGATGTTGAGAAGAAATGGCAGATGCTGGAATCTAGAGTGACACTCGAAAAGCTGGAGATCAGCTGAGAAAATGGCGGTGCGACGGCAGCGAGCAGCGGCCACTCCGGGATGAATATCTGTCATCTGTCGAGCAGGAAGCCGTGCACAATCCTGATTTGATGGGGACGGAGGAACATCTGGTGAAACTTCTGAAATGCCTGTTTCGCTGCCACTGCTACTGTGCAATCAGAAAAATCTCCAGAGAGGAAGGCCCCGAATCCTCAGCTTTGCCTGTTGCTTGGCGGCCGGGGCCAGGGTCGAAGCGCTCGGCAGAGACGGTGCTCGGCGCTCGGTGTCGGAGGGTTGGTCAGAGTCTCGAAGTTTTTCGGATGGACCCAGAGTTGGCTGTGGTTGGATGCTTCCAGAGGCTGCATCGGGAAGCTTTGCAGTGCTGGAGATTCATGGCAGGAAGAGTTTTTCTTCCTTCTACCGTCTGCATGAGATGATGGGCTATCGAAGACTTTGAGACTTTTTATTACCATGTCCATGGTCTGCCCTTATCAAATTATGGTATTGCTTTGCACTGTTGTAACTATATGTTATAATTATGTGGTTTTTGTAAGTTAGTCTTGGTCTGTCTTGTATCATACTGGAGGAACGTTGTATCATTTCTTAATGTATGCATTACTAAATGACAATAAACGAGGACTGAGTGTCCTCATAATCTAAGTCTCAGTGGGTCAGGCAGCATCTGTGGAGGGGAAGTGGATAATCAACGTTTCCGGTCGAGAGTGTTCAACTTGTCTGAAGACCCTGGACCCAAAACATAGCCTGTCCGTTTCCCTCCATAGCCGCTGCCTGGCCTGCTGAGTTCCCGCAGCTTCGTAGATGTTGAAATATTTCCACCAATGGGAGAGAGTCAAAACGGGAGATGTACACTCATTGGTACGCCTGCTCGTTAGTGCAGATATCCAATCAGCCAATCACGTGGTAGCAACTCAGCGCATAAAAGCATGCCGTTCACGGTCAAGAGGTTCAGTTGTTGTTCAGAGCGAACATCAGAATGGGGAAGAAATGTGATCTAGGTGACTTTGACCGCGGAATGATTGTTGGTGCCAGATGGGGTGGTTTGAGTACCTCAGAGTCCGCTGGTCTCCCGGCGTTTTCACACACAACAGCTTACAGGGCAAACGGACCGAAAGCCCCCAGTGAGAGGCAGTTACGTGGGTGAAAATGCCTTGTTCATGGGAGAGGCCAGACTGGTTCAAGCTGACAGGGACCCAAGGCAGCAGTAACTCAAATAACGATGCGTTGCACAAGAGGTGTGCAGAAGAGCATCACTGAACGGATAACTCACCAAACCTTGACCACAACTCCACTCCCGTACCTAACAAAGTGGTTACCGAGGTGCTGTTTATAAGGGGCCTGGCACTTGAAACAGCCATGCCTCGGAGTTTTTCCTCACAGAGGGGGGGTGGACGCCTGGCATTCCCTGCCCCCAAATGGTTCTCCAGGCAAGATCGCCGAATGGATTTAAAGAAGAGGTATGTTCTTGGAAGTTTGGGGGGGGCTGGGGATTGAGGATTACGTGAAGATTAGATTTATTTTTTTCTTGAGTACTTCGAAACAAGAATTCTCTGCCACGGGAAACAGCGAAGGGATAAGGGGGTATGGAGAGAAAGCAGGTACAGGGTTCTGAGTTGGATGATCAGCCATGATCATACTGAATGGCGGTGCAGGCTCGAGGGGCCGAATGGCCTACTCCTGCACCTATTTTCTATGTTGCTATGAAACAGTCAATGAAGTGTTTTCTTTGCGTCAACTACCAACACAGTCTGAGGATTTTCTGGGGGGCGGCCTTCAAGGCAGGCCTGTTTCTGGCACCAACGTGGCCTGCCCACAAATCTCTGAGGATCCGCGGTCAGGTTGAATGGTGGGTCAGGTCGGAGGGGGCCGACTCCTTTGCCTCGCGTGCTTGCGTTTCTTGCCTCCTTCTCTCGCCCTTCCTTGTGTGCTACCTCCACTCCTCCCCCCCCCCCACAGCAAAGCTCACCTCCCCTCTGACCGGACCCTGCTCTGTTTCCAGTGAAGTTCTTGGGAATCAGCAGCTCTCTCAGACGCAACCTGGAGAAGGCGATGGTGGAGCGGCGTTCCCTGTCCCTGGCCCAGCTTCTTGGTACAGGTAGGCGAGGAGAGGCGCAAAGTTGTATTGTGTAGCTTGGGGGGGGGGCATCCCACCCTGCCCCTCCCTCTCCTTCCGTCTCCCCGTCTCCCCCTCCGTCTCCCCCCTCATGAGTCCTGATACAGGGCCAACGCAGTCTGAGAATTGTGCGGGGCGGGGGCAGCCCGCAAGGGTTCAAAGGTCCACTCATTATCAAAGTATGCAACACACAACCCTGAGACTCGTCTTCTCCAGATAGTCGCGGGACAATGAAAAGCCGCGGAAGTCGCTCGAAGGGAAAACGTGAAGCCCCCACCCCCCGCACAAAAGAAAAAGAATGGCGACACGACTGTCGATCCCCAAACCCCGCCTCCACCCACATGGGGGAGAAAGACACAACCCTCTGGCCCTAACCGTACGTCTTTGGACCGTGAGAGGAACCCAGAGCACCCGGAGGAAACCCATGCAGTTATGGGGAGAGCGTACAACCTCCTTACGGACAAAGGAGAGAATTGAACCCAGATCAGTGATCTTTGACGCTGTAAAGTGATTTGCATTAACGGCTAAGCCACCACCCCCTTGTGGAGTGATCACCAGTGGGCCCTCTCATTCACCCTATCCCTTGTGCGTGTGCGTTGCTTTGATTTCCCCAGTTATCCTCTATCCCCAGCAGCACTGATAACCCGAATCAGAATTTGAGGCACCGCCTTTTGAAAATATCCACTGAGATAGGGAGGCTAGTTTCCAGGAGGGAGCTGGCTGAGTTTACGACCCTCTGCAGCATTTTCCTATCCCGTACAGAGGCCGCCCGCCATACCGGACTGGATGCGGGCAGTCAGGACGCTGCTCACGGAATAGCCGTAGAAATTTGTGGAAGTCTTTGGTGGCGTACCAAAGCTCCTCGAAAACCCCTAATGAAATGGCCTCTGGTGTGACTTCTCTGTAATGGGATCAGTATGTTGGGCTCAGGGTAGATCTCTGGGAACTTGGAGTGGCCTGCCTTTTCCACTGCTGGTGCCTCCACCTGAACCGGTAGCTGTTTAACGCTCTGGCCAGGTCCACGTCCTACCGCTACGGCGCTGTGTCCCTGCCAGAGCTTCCGATCCTCCCCGTCCTCAGTCTTTCCGGCTCACTTCGCCGCTGGCCGTAACAAACCTTCTCGAGGGGCCACGTCCCTTGGTACTATTCCAGGCATTGGGCGGGCGGTCTGTTACACACTCCGTAACGGGTTAAAAAGGACCAGCAGACCTGGAGTCTGAGTCGTCCGTTATAAACACTATTTTATACTAACTATGTAATAAAGTAATATAAAACAAGATAAGGCAAACAGGTTAGCAGAGTTTATGCAATTATAAATGAGTAAATAAAGTTCCCAAACTTCTTCAAGCTAACGATACAGTCTTACGGTGGCATAGGTATGAGGTCAGTTCAGTTCTGGATATTGAATTGAAGTAGGTTGAAGAGAGAGGGAGATGTTTTGCCTTCCCAGTGCCGCCGAATCTTTCACGTCGTCCTCCTGCTCCTGAAACTTATTGAAGTCACCGACTGTGACCACACGAAAGAGAGAAGGCTGGTTTTTCCAGGTTGTGGCGAACTACGTATACCTGTCTGGACATGCCCCCCCCGCTGACTGCTCCTGTGGCTCCTCCCACAGACCCCTGTATAAAGGCGGTTGGAGACACTGCTCCTCCCTCGGTCTCCGAGATGCCGTGCTCCGTTTTGCTGCTAATAAAAGCCGATCGTTCGCCTCCCGTCTCCAAGAGTTATTGATGGTGCGTCACGGGTAAAGCTGTCAACCCAGGCCAGGGTTAAGCACACCGATAGCTGCCCACCGCTTTGTCTACACCGTGAGCGAAAAACCCCCACCCTTGTCGTGGGCGCACAAAGCTCAAACAGTGTCCGTGTCTTCCTTGTCTCTGGTGTGTCTGATTACAAAGCCGGTTGACCTTGTATCTGCTCCACCACTGCCGTCCATCACATAGTTCCGCCTTGCCGTTTCCAAGGCAGCTCTCGGGCTGTCGTTGCTCCCTCTCTCTCTCTCTCTCTCTCTGAAATAGTGCACCCGTTCTTCCGCTCTCTCTCTCTTTTTTAAAGAAACAGTCCATATTTAATAATCCTTCAGATCTCGTCACAGGTCAAATAAAAAGGTTCTAACCTCCGGGGAGTAAAAGGAGGAATTTATATTTACTAGTCTGGCGACAGGTGCCCTGACATCTGTTCACTTCGTCACCCTGACTTCTAGGAGAGTTCGGCTCCGTGTACCGCGGGACGCTCACGCAAGCCGGGGGCCCCAGCTTGAGTGTGGCGGTGAAGACGATGAAACGTAAGTCCCAGCTTTGCGGGGTCAAGTCTTAACGGGCGCGGCCGGTGACCGCTGTAACGGGACCGAGATCTAAATCGGCAGCAGGGTTGCGTGGCGGGTTCAATTCCCGCCGCGGCCCGCGGGGAGTTTGCACGCTCTCCCCTGCGTACAGTCCAGTACTTTAATTGGCCACGTGGGTGAAGTTGAGCGGTGCGGGCTCGTTGGGTCAGAGGGGTCCAGTACTTATCAAATTGCCCAGACTGAGAACATTTAATCCTTTGTTGGCCAACTATAGAAAAGTTAGAACTTAAACGTGGCATTAAAGAAACTTTTTTTTTGAACTAATCACACCTTCCAGCACTTATGTGGAACGCAGAGAAGTACAGCAAAGGACCAGGCCCTCCAGCCATAAGACATAGGAACAAAATCAGGCCATTCAGCCCATCGAGCCTGCCCCACCATTCCATCATGGCTGATTTACTATCCCTCTCAGCCCCCTTCTTCCCATAAGGTTTGCCGCCATTACCAATCAGCCTCCGTTTTAGATGTATCCAGTGACTTGGCCTCCACAGCCGTTCGTGGCAATGGGTTCCAGAGGTTCACCATCCCCGTTGCTAAAGGAATTCCTCCTCACCTCATTTCTCAATGGATGCCGCTCGAATCTGAGGCTGTGCCCCCACTGATCCTCGACTCCCCACTATAGGAAACGTTCTGTCCGTGCCCTCTCCGTCTGGGCCTTTCTATATTCAATAGGTTTGGGTGATAACCCCCCCCCCCCCCACCCTCGGTCTTCTGAGCCCCAGAGTGTACAGGCCCAGATCCGTCGAAAGCTCCTCACGCATTAACCCCTTTCATTCCGGGGATCAGTCTCGTGTAACCTCCTCCGGACCCTCTCCAGTGCCCGCACATCCTTTCTCAGGTAGGGGGCCCAAATCTGCTCGCAGTACTCCCAAGTGCGGTCCGACCACAGTGTCTGTGCTGGACACGACGCCAGATTGAACTGAACGTCCTCTGTCGCGACATGACCCGCGTTCCTCTGTTCTCTGCATACTTGCGAGTTTGTCTAGCAACCTCATCAATAAAACTGTCATATCTGCCTCCGCCAAACGTTCAAAGTGAAATTTATTATCGGAGTGCATACACGCCACCGAGAACAGCCGTGAGATTCTTCTTCCTGGGGGCATACATAGAAACATAGAAAACCTACACAATACAGGCCCTTTTGCCCACAATGCTGTGCCAAACATGAACCTAGCTTAGAACTACCTAGGCTTTACCCATAGCCCTCTATTTTTCTAAGCTCCATGTAGCCATCCAGGAGTCTTTTAAAAGACCCTATCGTATCCACCTCTACCGCTGCTGGCAGCCCATTCCACGCACTCACCACTCTGCGTAAAAAACAGAGGACCTGTCCTGGACCCATCTTATAAATATAATTACAAAGAAAGGTGGGTTGTTGGTTGGGCCGGGAGGGCCCGTTCCCCTCCCCCCACCCCCGCCTGCTGTATCTCTAAATATAAGCAAACAAGCTAGCTTATATACCAAGAAGACCCCTCCGTTCTACAACACCCCTCAGGGCTCTACCGTTCACTGTGAATTGTCCTAACTTCATCTGATTTTCCAAACTGCAGAACTTCACACTGGTCTGAACTAAACCCCCATGATCTCCCTGTACCTGTACCTCTGTACCTTCTTCCAAGCACCTTAAAACTGTGCCCTCTCAGTCCTGGGGAAAAGCCTCTGACTATCCACACGATCAATGCCTCTCATCATCTTGTACACCTCTATCAGGTCACCTCTCATCCTCCGTCGCTCCAACGAGAAAAGGCCGAGTTCACTCAACCTATTCTCATAAGGCATGCTCCCCAATCCAGGCAACATCCTTGTAAATCTCCTCTGCACCCTTTCTATGGCTTCCACATCCTTCCTGTAGTGAGGCGACCAGTACTGAGCACAGTACTCCAAGTGGGGTCTGACCAGGGTCCTACTTAGCAAATCTATAAAATAGTCACTGTAAACAGCATCAATAAACAACAAACTGTGCAATTTAAATATCAACAATAAATAATGAGTATGGACTAGCAAGGTAACAGAGTCCTGAAATGAGTGTAGCTGTCCCCTTTTGTTCAAGAGCTTGATGGTTGAGGGGTAGTAACCGTTCTTGAACCTGGTGGTGCGAGTCCTGAGGCTCCTGTACCTTCTACCTGATGGTTGAGGGGTGGCAACTGTTCCTGAACCTGGTGGTGCGAGTCCTGAGGCTCCTGTACCTTCTACCTGATGGTTGAGGGGTGGTAACTGTTCCTGAATCTGGTGGTGCGAGTCCTGAGGCTCCTGTACCTTCTACCTGATGGTTGAGGGGTAGTAACTGTTCCTGAACCTGGTGGTGCGAGTCCTGAGGCTCCTGTACCTTCTACCTGATGGTTGAGGGGTGGTAACTGTTCCTGAACCTGGTGGTGCGAGTCCTGAGGCTCCTGTACCTTCTACCTGATGGTTGAGGGGTGGTAACTGTTCCTGAACCTGGTGGTGCGAGTCCTGAGGCTCCTGTACCTTCTACCTGATGACAGCAGCGAGAAGAGAGCACGGCCTGGGTGGTGGGGGTCTCTGGAGAAGAGAGCACGGCCTGGGTGGTGGGGGTCTCTGATGATGGGTGCTGCTTTCCTACGACAGTGTTTCCTGTCAATGTGTTCAATGGTGGTGATGGACTGGGCTGAATCCATCAAATTTTGTAGGATTTTCCAATCAAGGGCATTGGTGTTCCCATGCCAGGCTGTGATGCAGCCAGTCGGCACACTTTCCACCGCACATCTATAAAAGTTTGTCAAAGTTCTTGATGACGTGCCGAATCTCCGCAGAGTCCTGAAGAAGTTGATGCTTTCTTTGCAATTATATTTATAAGATGGGTCCAGGACAGGCCCTCTGAGATAGTGACACCCAGGAATTTAAAGAAAAGTTTGGATAGGTGCATGGATGGTCGGGGTATGGAGGGTATGGTCCCGGGGCAGGTCGATGCGGGGGGGGGGGGGGGTCAGCAGTTTAAATGGTTTGTCATGGACTAGATGGGCTGAAGGGCCTGTTTCTGTATGTACTTTTTTTAAGACTATGTGGTTCACCGGGTTATCTGGTTCCTGCACACTTGGCACGTCCCCAATTCCCACGCTCCATTTAAAGTTAGCCGGTTCACTGAGAGGTGTGTGTAAAATACGAGGGGTGGTCGGTAAGTTTGCGGCCTAAGGCAGAACGGGTCAATTTTAGAAAACCTAGCGCGCCGCCCCGCACCCAGACGTGGCCACCTGTCCCGCCATCCACAGCTACCCTTCCCGCTGACGACCACGCAGGCTGCCTTCGATCAGCGTGAGGACTTCAATCATGCCGCCCCGCATTTCAAAGTCGCGGACATCACGGGAACCCGTCTTCCCCTTCGTGAACTCCGTCTGCACCTCTCACGGCATAATCAAAGACCCCTCCCACCCCAAACGTCCCCTCTTCTCCTTCCCAACAGGCTGAAGATACAAAAGCCTGAAAGAATGTACCATCAGGCTGAAAGATGGCTTCCAACCTGCTGATCTATTGGCCAGTAAACAGTTCCTTAGTACAACAAGATGGACACTTGACCGCAATCCGCTTCAATACTTCGTTATAACACTGCTTCTTGTTCTTAGACCATAAGATACAGGAGCAGAATTAGGCCATTCAGCCCATCGAGTCTGCTCCGCCATTTCATCATGGCTGATCCATTTTTCCATCTCAGCCCCCAATCTCCTGCCTTCTCCCCGTAACCCTTCACGTCCCGGCCAGTTGAGAGTCCATCAACCCCTGCCTTAAAGACTTGGCCTCCACAGCCGCCCGAGGCAAAGAGTTCCACCGCCTTCACTGCCCTTTCTCCGTAACCGTCAGGCTTCGTTCTGCTCTGCCTCAAGGCGCCGCTGTCATGGGTCAACAGAACGTAGTTCGAATCCGGCTGGCTCTCCCGCGCGCTTTCCATCCGCGTCGAATTTAAAGAAAAGCAGGGAAGAAAGCTGAGGTAGTAACAATGGAATACGAGACACGTTTCTCGTGCACCTCGGTATGTGTAACAGCAACAAGCAAATTCTCCAATTTAAGTTCAACTTTTTAGTGTCGTCCTACATCACACGTTGGTTACAGCAAGACTGAAGGCCATTCAGCCCGCTGAGACTGTACTATCTCTCTGTGGGAGGAGCTCGCCTCACCCCACTCCCCTCCACCTTCACCCCCTCAGAGCATGACAAACCCTTTCTTCCCGTCCACTGATCCAGCTTTCTTTCAAATGTCACAATTCCTCACTCTCTCCTGGTACCTGACCTTCCCCAGTCCAGGCAATATCCCGGGTTGTCACCTCTGCATCTTCTCCAGATCTGCATCCCTTCCTCTAGCACGGCGACCAGAACTTCACGTCGATTTATACAGGCATCCATTAGTCTCGTGAGACCATGGATTTACGCCTTGGAAGGATTCCAGGGCGCAGGCCTGGGCAGGGTTGTATGGGAGACCGGCAGTTGCCCATCCCCTCTCCACGCCACCGATGTTGTCCAAGGGAAGGGCACTAGGACCCAAGCAGCTTGGCACCGGTGTCGTCGCAGAGCAATGTTAAGTGCCTTGCTCAAGGAATAACACGCTGCCTCAGCTGAGGCTCGAACCAGTGACCTTCAGATCACTAGGACCCAAGCAGCTTGGCACCGGTGTCGTCGCAGAGCAATGTGTGGTTAAGTGCCTTGCTCAAGGACACAACACGCTGCCTCAGCTGAGGCTCGAACCAGTGACCTTCAGATCACTAGGCCGATGCCTTATCCAGTAGGCCACGCGCCATGCTGTTCAAGATGGCCCCTAAAGTTGGAGCATCACCTCCCTAGTTCTGTATTCAGTGCCCTGACTACTTGAAGGCCGACAGGCCTTGCTGAAGACATTATTTGCCTGTTACTGCTTCCAAGGAAGAAGGGTTTATGAAGCCCCTAGGATCTCCGGGAAGCAGATAGATCCCTTGAGACACGAGAAGACCTGCAGATGCTGGAAATCCAGAGTAGCACACACACACACACAACGCTGGAGGAGCTCAGCAGGTCAGGCAGCGTCTGCGGAGGGGAGTGAACAGTCAACCCCTTTCTGGGCTGAAACTCGTGAATCCCGATGAAGGGTCTCCCCCGTAACATCGACTGTTTATTCCCCTTCACAGATGCTGCCTGCCCTGTAGAATTCCTCCAGTACTGTGTGTGTATGTGTGTGTGTGTGTGCGTGTGAATCTAGATCAGGGCTTCCAACCTGGGATTAACGGACCCCTTGCTAAATGGTATTGGTCTGTGGCATAAGAAAGGTTGGCAACCCTTGCTCTAGACCCACTAAGATTACATACAGTGGGAGTGAATGGGAAGGGGTGGGAGTGCCCGGGTGTGAATGGGAAGGGGTGGGTGTACCGGGAGTGAATGGGGAGGGGCGGGTGTGCCTGGGTGCAAACAGGAAGGGGCATGGGTGTGCCCAGGTGTGAACGGGAAGGGTCGGATGTACCGGGAGTGAATGGGGAGGGGCGGGTGTGCCCAGGTGTGAACAGGAAGGGTCAGATGTACCGGGAGTGAACAGGACAGGGCATGGGTGTGCCCAGGTGTGAACGGGAAGGGTCGGATGTACCGGGAGTGAATGGGGAGGGGCGGGTGTGCCCAGGTGTGAACAGGAAGGGGCGGGCGTACCCAGGAGTGAATGGGAAGGGGCATGGGTGTGCCGGGTGTGAATGGGAAGGGTCGGATGTACCGGGAGTGAATAGGGAGGGGCGGGTGTGCCCAGGTGTGAATGGGGAGGGTCAGGTGTACCAGGAGTGAACAGGACAGGGCATGGGTGTGCCCGGGTGTGAACGGGAAGGGGCGGGCGTACCCAGGAGTGAATGGGAAGGGGCATGGGTGTGCCCGGGTGTGAACAGGACAGGGCATGGGCATACCCGGGAGTGAATGGGAAGGGGCATGGGTGTGCCCGGGTGTGAACGGGGAGGGGCGGGTGTGCCCGGGTGTGAACGGGAAGGGTCAGGCGTACCGGGAGTGAATGGGAAGGGGCATGGGTGTGCCCGGGTGTGAATGGGAAGGGTCGGGTATACCGGGAGTGAACAGGACAGGGCATGGGTGTGCCCGGGTGTGAATGGGGAGGGGCGGGTGTGCCCGGGTGTGAATGGGGAGGGGCGGGTGTGCCCGGGTGTGAACGGGAAGGGTCAGGCGTACCGGGAGTGAGTGGGAAGTAATTGCATCCATTGGAATCGAGCATGCTGGAAGTGAATGGGAAGAGGCTGAGCCCGTTGGGTTTGAGCAGGATGAGAGAAAATATTCTCCATTGGGATATACTGTATAAGAGGTTTGGAAAATGGCTTTGATGATCACTTTGGGACGAAGGTGAGAAATATCCCACAATAACACCAAATCATCCTTTGGTGGTAGGCTTTGCCTGTGATTCCTCGTTCTAATGTTTGGATAACAATGCTGAGGCATCCATCACCAGCCTCGGGCCCCTGAACCCCGGGGTTGGCCGCCAATGTGACCCTGCTTGCATTTCACAACTTTGAAGCTGCCCCCTTCTCTTCCAGAGGGTCTGTATTCGAAGCCGGAACTGGAGCTCTTCCTGAGGGAGGCGGAGCTGATGCAAGCCTTCGACCATCCAAACGTCCTCAGACTTATCGGTACGAAATGCATTCCCTGGATTCTGTGTACAATCGTTTGCAAAGCCTGTCTGAAAGCCTTAGCTTCAGCAACACCTAAGGAAGGGATTAAAATTTAACTCTCTAAATCTCTGGTGAGACCGCACTTAGAGTATTGTGTTCAGTTCTGGTCACCTCATTATAGGAAGGATGTGGAAGCTATGGAGAGGGTGCAGAGGAGATTTACCAGGACGTTGTCTGGTTTGGAGAACAAGTCATATGCGGCATGGTTAGCAGAGCTGGGACTTTTCTCTTTGGAGCGTAGAAGGATGAGAGGGGACTTGATAGAGGTCCACAAGATTATGAGAGGCATAGATAGGGTGGATAGTCAATACCTGTTTCCCAGGGCACCAATAGCAAACATAGAGGGCAAAATTAAGGGAGGGAAGTTTAGGGGAGACATCAGGGGTAAGTTTTTTTACACAGAGGGTTGTGAGTGCCTGGAATGACTTGCCAGGGATGGTGGTGGAGGCTAAAACATTAGGGGTATTTAAGAGCCTCTTGGACAGGCACATGGATGAAAGAAAAATAGAGGGTTATGGGGTAGTGTGGGTTTAGTATATTTTTTTAAGGATTATATGGGCCGACACAACATGGAGGACTGAAGGGCTGTAGTGTTCTAAATAAGAGTGAGCACAATGTGAGTCAACTCAATTTCTTTTTCCCTGTGCTGTGTATAAACCACCCCTCCAGGTTCAATTCTGAATCCTGATGCCGTTTAGCACTCCCCAAGGCCTGACTGTTCAGGGATAGTTCCTGGGTGCGAAGCTCGATGCCCACCTCTCCCTGGGCTGATTTATACTTGTGCGTACGGGCTACGGCGTAACCCTGATTTTCACCTCTGCGTCGCTCTACGCCGTCGCGAGCATGTGTCAGTGTGCGCCAAAACGCTAGTTGGCGGTTGGGTTTCTACGTCACTGTGTTGAGTTCCTTCGTGAGAGACATGGACGAGGAAAATGCATTTCAAACCTTTCCGCGTGTCGGCAGGTTTGGTTTGACGATTCGGTTCATCTATTTCGCGTCAGTGTACGGACGTGGCGGAGGAGAAGCAACCGGAAATGCGTAGGAGGAAATGCAGTGCTGCCAAGCGGACCGATCACAGTTGTTGCGGTCTGCGTCGCCGTGACGCGCGAGTTACTCTTTTGGGGAGGTGCACGTCACCCTACGGCGTAGGGTACGCGGTACCTAAGGCTTAGATGCGACGCACAAGTATAAATTAGCCTTCTGGGCAAGCATCTTTCTCCAGAGCTTGCTGGCCAACCGCGAAGGACCTTCCCACTGATGGGATCCTGCTCATTCCACTGGAGAGCTAAGTGCTGAAGATGCCTGAACCGAGAAACATACATAAAGTGCGAAGGGACTCGGCAGGCCAGGCGGCATCCGTAGAGGGGAATGAGGAGCCGACATCTTGGGCCGAGACCCTTTAGGGAGCAGAAGCCAGGAGAAGGTGGTGAGGGGAAAGGAGTACAAGCTGATGAAATAAGAAGCTGGGAGGTGATTGGCAGAAGAGGTGGAGGGCTGAGGAAGAAGGAATCTGATTGGAGAGGAGAAAGGGAGGGAGGACGGAAACTGGAGGGAGGCGATAGGCAGGTGAGGAGAAGCGGAATGAAGAATGGAAAAAGAGAGAAGGGGGAAGAAATTACCAGTCGTGAGAGAAATTGAGGTTGGAGTATGAGGTATTGACCAGGGGAAGTCTGATGAAGCAGAGAAAAATGGCTGAGGTGTATGAAAATAACCAGGGGCCTAGACAGGCTGTGTCGTATGAAACCTTTCTTCTCACCAGGGGTCTAAACAAGGTTTAGGAGGCTGCGAGGAGATCTGAGCCAGCCGATACCTGGAGTCTGGAGCACGCTACCTCATGGGTGGGGGAGTTGGAGGCTCTCCTCGCTCGCTGGTGCGACCCGAGGGAGGTGAAGAACTGGCAGCGTTTCGGGTGGGTCAGGGCCGGTTCGGAGATCAGCCGGTGACTTCCTGCCGTTGTCCCCTTAGGGCTATCGATCGAGGACCGCCTCGAGGAGCAGGTACCGGTTCCGATGGTGATCCTCCCCTTCATGCCCCACGGAGACATCCGCAGCTTCCTCCAGAGGCACAGGAGAAACGCTGAGGTAACCAGCCCTGAGTGGTGCCCACCCTTTGAAACCTGGGGGGGGGGGGGCAGCCAAGGGGGTCCACCGCTAGTCCCTCTATGCAAGCTTCAGCACATCTTACTCGAGTCCGGGACAATCTTCTTCCCTTTCCATGAAAGACATGTCACGAGCAGGGATATTCAATTTCCAAATCCTTTTTTCCTTTTTATATTACTTGGAGATACAGCCCAAAAACAGGCCCTTAGCCCAATTACATCCAGGTGACCAGTTCACCTGCTGACCGGGTCGTCTTTGGACTGTGGGAGGAAACCGGAGCGCCCGGAGGAAACCCACGCGGTCGCGGGGAGAATGTACAAACTCCTCACAGGCAGCCGCGGGAATCGAACCCAGACTGGTGTACAGCATCGTGCTAACAGCTACCTTCCTCCAAGAGGACCCACAACCTTGTCGTAGGGTTTGGAGGCTTGTGTCTCCCAATGTCCTGGAGAGCTGTGTCGGCTGGAGTCAGGGCCTTGTGTTTTGGCCCCTGGTAGGGTCACCCATGCCATGTTACGGAAACAGCAACAAAAAAATCCTTCTACATCTGAGTGTGACGGTATTCCCGACCGTGCCCGTCATTCTTACGATGCACCAGTGTGGAATTCTCCAGACTCAGTGACAACAAACTGCTTTTATATTCGCCCCCTCCTCTGCTTTTCCTCTTGCCGTTTTGGCTCCCCTCTTACCCCCTTCTCCTCACCTGCCCCGTCACTTCCCTCTGCAGCCCCTCCTCCTTCCCTTTCTTCTCCCAGCCCACTCTCCTCTCCTATCAGATCCCTCCTTCTTCATCCCTTTACCTTTTCCACCAATCAACTCCCAGCTTCTTTCCTCCCCACCCCCCCCCCCCCCCCACATCCTCATCTGGTTCACCTACCAGCTGAAATCTTGTACTCCCTCTCCTCACCCCACCTTCTAATTCCGGCTTCTGCAAACCCACCCCCCCACCCACACTTTTTTCCAGTCCTGATGAAGGCTCAAAATGTTGCCTGTTCATTCCTCCCCACAGATGCTGAATGACTTGCTGAGTTCCTCCAGCATTTTGTGTGTGTTTTTATTTACTTATTCATTCATCTGTCTGTCTATTTATCTGTCTATCTATCTGTCTATTTATCTGTCTGTCCTGTCTATCTATCTATCTGTCTATTTATCTGTCTATCCATCTGTCTATCTGTCTATTCGTCTATCTATCTGTGTCTGTCTATCTCTATCTGTCTGTCTATTTATCTATCTATCTGTCTGTATGTCTATCTGTATCTGTGTCTATTTATCTATCTGTCTATTCATCTGTCTATTTATCTATCTGTCTATTTATCTATCTATCTGTCTATTTACCTGTCTATCTGTCTGTCTATCCATCTGTGTATCTATCTATTCGTCTATCTGTGTCTGTCTATCTCTATCTATCTGTCTATTTATGTCTATCTATATCTATTGATCTACCTATCTATCTATCTTAACTATCTTTCATTCAATCTCTCTCTATCCATCTCTCTATGTCTGTCTATCTTATCTATCTATTCTCTCTATATCTACCTATCTATATCTGCCTGTCTGTATCTGTCTGTCTACCTGACCATTTTATCTATCTAGCTATCTGTTTGTCTACCTATCTATCTATATCTCTCTCTGTGTCTGTCTACCTGACTATCTTATCTATGTCTATTCATCTGTCTATCTATCTTTCTATCTATCTATCTAGATACAGATTGGAATAGACCCCTCTTTTCAGCCGCACTGCCCAGCAATCCCCCCCCCCCCCCAATTTAACCCGATCCTAACCACAGGACAATTTACATTGCCCGGTTAACCGACCGGCATCCGCAGAGCCTCTTGTATTTGTGATGAACTGGCATTGGATAATGTGTTGGGTGACCAGCAACTGGAAGGGATATGCTCACGTTCGTGTTGTACCTCTTCCTAGCATTTGCCGGTGCAGGTTCTGCTGAAGTTCATGGTGGACATCGCCGCGGGGATGGAGTATCTGAGTGATCGAGGCTTCCTACACAGGGACCTGGCGGCTCGGAACTGCATGTGAGTGGAGGGGGGAGGGTGGCCATCGGACGTCGTTCAGAGCTTGCCGGGGAGAGCCGGGCTCTGCACGTCAATACTCGGGTCACTCGACAGTAGGGAACGTCCTTGGAGACTGTCCACTGCAGGGGACTGGCACTGCACTGCGTCAGGCAGGAACCTCTACAACGGGCGGTCAAGACTGCCCAGTGCATCTCCGGCACCAGCCTACCCACCATCAAGGACATATATATACAGAAAGGTGCCGGAAGAGGGCCAGTAATGTCATGAAAGATCCCACCCCCCCCCCCCCCCCGCTCATGGACTGTTTGCCCCACTGCCATCGGAGGGAGGACCATTTGCTCATTGCGTGCCACATCCTGCGGCACAGGTGATCAAGCCATGATTGTTTCGGCAAATTTCTCTACTGCCTTCTTCCGGGCAGTGTGACTTTACGAGACGGGTGACTCCCCCCCCACCCCCCCAATCAATACTCTTCGGAGACGGTTTGCCTGGCGTCAGCGGTCGCAGGATTACGATCTGCACCGGCTGCTCGTACGACCATCCACCGCCTGCTCCCACGGCTTCACGTGACCCGATCGGAGGCTAAGCAGGTGCTGCACCTCACCCAAGGGTGACCTGCAGGCTGGCGGAGGGAAGGAGTGCCCCACGCCTCCTCTGGTAGGGCCGTATCTCCTCCCCCAACACTCACACACCAGGACCTCCAGACTCAAAAACAGTTCCTTTCCCCAAGCAGTAAGGCTGATCAACACTTAACCCGCCCCACCACACACCTCTGCCACTTTGTCATTTCCTCTCAGAGTCACTATCTACGGACGCTCCTGTGCCTAGCATCGCTTTACGGACGGACAATCAATCGCTGTGTATACAAGCTATCATACGTGTAGCATCCGTGCCCCCAGTTTACCCCCGTTCGCCTGGGGTGAACCGCTGTCGCCCCACCAACAGTGCAATACTCCAGTGTAAATACGGTGTAATGCCCCCCCCAGTACACGCTCGCAACACAAATACCAGACAATACCCAAAAGCGAGTAAATAATTGCAACTTTATAGTTATTTCTCAGTGATGGGTTAGTAGAAACAGATAACCTAAAGGCGCCAAATCAGTAAGTTTATCAGTCTGTGCACATAATATTTTAATACGGTGGAGTTCACGCCTCCGGTTCCATCCACAACGACCTTCCGAGCCTTCGGCCACCGTCCGAACCGCCGACGTCCAGTATCCGGCGCCCTGGAACCGCTGTCCGCTCCTCACACGTCCGTCCTCTTCGCTCGCCTCCCGAAAGAGACCGCAAACTCCTGCTCAGCTCACCCATACAAGATAGCACAACAACTCTCCATTGGTTAGTTCCCCCCTTGTCTGCAGTTATAACCCAAACATTCCAGACACAGAAACCCAGTACAGCATTAAACAACATTACAGAGAAGCCATTTTGTTAGCCCGAACAGTTAATACCACAGTTAATGGTGCTGAGAGCCCAACATACATATTTATATTTATTGAGGATTTTTTATTAATGTGGTTTTTCTTTGTTCTTCATCAGATCTGGAGTAACAATTATTTTGTTCTCCTTTACACTTGTGCACTGGGAGTGACGTTAAACAGTCTTGAATGTGGCTGTCAGCTGCTGTTCAGAGTGGGGTGGGGGGGGGGGTGCTGAGTAACACCCATTTGGTTGACGGTAAATGCAACATGTTGTCAATTAGCTGAGGAAGGTGGAGATTTGATCAGAAACACCAGAGACTCTGCAGGTGCTGGAAATCCAGAGCAACTCACGCAAAATGCTGGAGGAGCTCAGCAGGTCGGGCGGCGTCCCTGGAGGGGAATAAGCAGTCGGCGTTTCGGGCCGAGACCCTTCTTCAGGACTGGAAATGGGGGGGGGGGGGGGGGGAGAAGCCAGAATAAGGAGGTGGATGGGGGAGCGAGGGAAGGGGAGGGCTACAAGCTGACAGGTGATAGTTGAGACCAGGTGAGGGGGAAGGTGGCTGGGTGGGGGGGTTAGAGGTGGATGAAATAAGAAGCTGGGAGGTGATAGGTGGAAGAGGTACAGGGCTGAAGAAGAAGAAATTTGATTGGAGAGGAGGGTAGACCACAGGAGAAAGGGAGGGAAGAGGGGGCCAGAGGGAGATGATGGGCAGGCAAGGGGTTGGGAAGGGGAGAGGGGGAGATACTACTGGAAATTAGAGCATTTGATGTTCATGCCGTTGGATTGGAGGCTACCCAGATGAAATGAGGTGAAAGCGGGATCTCCCGGTGGGCGCCCATTTTCAACTCCACTTCCGGTTCCCATTCCGACATGTCAGTCCACGGCCGCCCCTACTGCCGCGATGAGGCCACACTCGGGTTGGAGGAGCAACACCTCATATTCCGTCTGGGTAGCCTCCAACCTGATGGCATGAATATCGATTTCTCAAACTTCTGGTAATTTACCCCCCCACCTCAACTTCACCTTTCCCCATTCTTCCCTCTCTCACCTGCCCATCACCTCCCTTCCATTTCTTCCTTTGTCTTCAGTCCTTTCCTATCAGATTCCCCCTTCTCCAACCCTTTATCTCTTTCACCAATCAGCTTCCCAGCTCCTTACTTTGCCCCTCCCCTTTGCCTCCATTTGTAACGTTAATGCGACTCGGACACCGCAGTATTAAACACAAACGTTTATTCACCAGACTTCCATTTTTACAAAACCCGCGCGTTCTGACGTCATACACACTCTGACCTACGAATACTCACATAATACATTACATCCCCCTTCTCAAGTTTTTTTTTACAATACTGTGAATTACCAAAACAATGCCTCTAGGTATGACTTTCTAACATTACAACAGCCATGACATAAACTAATAAAGATCTTAAGTTCTTATACAGCAAACACGAGGAAATCTGCAGATGCTGGAAATTCAAACAACACACACAAAATGCTGGTGGAACGCAGCAGGCCAGGCAGCATCTATAGGGAGAAGCGCTGTTGACGTTTCGGGCCGAGACGTCGACATCGCTTCTCCCTATAGATGCTGCCTAGCCTGCTGCGTTCCACCAGCATTTTGTGTGTGTTGTTGTTAACTTCTTATACTGTATTTTACATTGTATCTTACAATACTAACAGCAGTATATTTTCTTTTACTAACATAGACTAATAAACCTTTTATTTCACATCACCTACCACCTTGTACTTCTTCCTCCCCTCCCCTCCCCTCCCCTTCTTACCCTGACTCCACCCCCCCCAGTCCTGCTGAAGGGCCTCGGCGCGAAGCATCGACTGTTTACCCTCCATAGATGCTGCCCGGCCTTCTGAGCCTCTCCAGCATTTTGAAGTGTTGCTCCTCACCGATTAAATCTGCCTGACTTATCGCACGTATGCCGAAGCAGTTTGCGTCGGAGACAGCCCTCAGGAGCCGTCGCGCTTCTGGCATCGAGATAGCACGCCCACAACTTACTCTAACTTGTACGTCTTTGGACTGCGGGGGGAAGCCCACACGGTCATGTGGAGAGTGTACAAACTCCTCACAGGCAGCGGTGGGAATTGATCTGACAACTGGCATTTTACAATCTCTGCCTCGCTACCGTGTCAGAGGGAAGAGGGAAATAATCTCGACAGATCCTGACGCCGTAAACTCCGCTGGAAAGTGCTTGACTGCGGATGCTCAACGAGGAGCCGGGGTGAGTGATTGAGTGAGTGAACGATCAGGGTGACGTGTTGCAGATTAAACCTCTCGTCGCTCGTTGGCCACTTTATGAGGTCGTCCCGTGCGCCCGCTCGCCTACGCAAATATCGAACCGGCCAGTCCTCTGGCAGCAACTCGCTGCATAAAAGCATGCAGACATGACCAGGGGGTTCATTTGTTGTTCAGCCCAAGCAACAGGATGGGAGAAGAAATGTGATCCAAGTGACTTTGACCTTGGAATGATTGTTGGTGCCAGATGGGGTGGCTTGAGTATCTCAGAAACTGCTGATCTCCTGTGATTTTCACACACAACAGTCTCTGGAGTTGACAGAGAATGGTGCGAGAAACAAAAAACATCCAGTGAGCGGCAGCTCTGAGAATGAAAACACCTTGTTAATGAGAGAGGTCAGAGGAGAATGGCCAGATTGGTTCAAGCTGACAGGAAGGCGACAGTGACTCAAACAACCACACGTTACAACAGTGGTGTGCGGAAGAGCATCTCTGAATGCACAACACGTCAAACCTTGAAGTGGACGGGCTACAACAGCAGAAGATCACGGACATGCACTCAGGGTATTTGGTAAAGGAAGCACGTCATTAAATGGCCTCTGATTTTGTACTTATCTAAATCTGCACTGTCCTGTCATACACTTCGAGAGCCGGTAACAGCACGGATTAGACAGCGAGGGAAAAGATTTAGATTCAGATACGGATTTATTTATCAAATCTAAATCGAAAACTATGGTGAAATGAGTCGTCGATGGGTCTACACGAGGAAATCTGCAGACGCTGATTCAGTTTGTCCTGATGAAGGGTCTCGGCCCGAAACGTCGACAGCGCTTCTCCCTATAGATGCTGCCTGGCCTGCTGTGTTCCGCCAGCATTTTGTGTGTGTTGTTTTAAATGTTGGGACCACTCTCCTGAATCCTCCCGGTCAGCAGGGGGCTGATTTCTCCAGTTAGTCCTGACGAAGAGTCTCGACCCGAAACGTCGACAGTGCTTCTCCCTATAGACGCTGCCTGGCCTGCTGCGTTCCACCGGCATTTTGTGTGTATCGTTGATGGGTCTGCGGGCTTTGCCGCACGTTCCAGCACTAATGTAGCACGCTCACCGTGTTCGGAGGAGTAACACAGAACTTCACTAAAGGCCAGCTGTATAGTCCGCTTCAGATGTTCCCTCGTCAGTAACGGAGTATTAGATAAAGCGTAAAGCTCTACCCGTACTGGAGTGAAGAACAAGCTGCTGGGGTGTCTCCGCAGGTCAGGCAGCATCTGTGGAGGGAAATAGGCAGTCAGTGTTTCAGATCAAGATCTTTACGGGGGGGGGGGGGAGAGAGAGAGAGAGAGAGAGAGCCTGTGGTATGTCGAATACTGGGTGAAACGCCAAGTCTTTGGGGCACTGCGAGTCTGTGTCTTTGCTGTTGCCTTGCTGCACGCTTGGAGGCGGGTGCCTTGTTTTGCTGGTTGGGGGAGGGAGGGAGGGGAGCTGGGGGGGCTTTGGGGTTCTAACATTTAACTGACATCCATTCTTTGGGGGCAGTCCTCTGTTTTTGTGGATGGTTGCGAATAAAAAGAAATTCAGGATGTATATTGTATACATTTCTCTGACATTAAGTGGGCCTAATCAGCCCTGACACCCTTTGGGAGCAATAAAGGTCCATCTATAGGTCATGAAATTTGATTTTTTTTGCGGCAACAGTACGGTGCAGAAGTCTTAGGCACCCTAGCTGTATATCTGATGTGCCTAAGTCTTTCTCACAGTTTTGTAGGTCACCAGATATGAACACACACAAAATGGTAGTGGAACACAGCAGGCCAGGCAGCATCTATAGGGAGAAGCACTGTCGACGTTTTGGGCCGAGACCCTTCGTCAAGACGCTGAGATACGGTTTTTTCAGGCGTTCAGGGTAGTGTAACACCCACGCTATCGGCTGATGTACGTCCAGGGGAAAATCCGTCCACCCGCCAAACCGTGTCTCCCATTTGCGTGGAAGCTGTGTAATGCACCCTGGTACAAACTCGCACACACAATATCAGACAGCACACCATGTACGTTTACAGAGTACACTTCATAAATCTTCCTGGAACTAGGTAATTAATAGCGATACAATATAGAAAAGAATTTCAAATATATATTTTTTTAAATTTAGACAGAGAGGGAAAAATTCATCAGAGTTCAATCAGGTCGTGCACAACCGCTGGAGCTCAATTATCAAAGTTTTTGGTGCACTGTTCGATCTTCTCCGACTCCTCGACCCCGCCGCCCGGGACCAACCTCGGTGGTGGACCAGAGCGCGTCCAGCACGTGCTTCCCCTCCCCAAAAACCCCCGCACTCACTCCAGGTTCCCACACATACTGACAGAACAACATGGCTACCATTGGTTCGTTCCTCCGTTATCAATAATTATAACCCAGACGTTCCAACTAAACAGAGCACGACCTCATCAGTTACCCACAAAGAAGCCACTTCATTATCACTCTACAGAGAAGCCATTTTATATATGCAGTTACCAGTTAACATTACAGTTAATAATCTGAGAACCCTGCAGTGGAATAAAGAAATACAATAGAATCAATGAAAAATTGTCTTTGGACTGACAAGCAACCAGTGTGCAAAGGAGAAAAACAGTAAAAATACCAAAAAAAAAGATAATAAAAGTCTGTATCTATCACACCCAGTGATAACTATCCATACTCGATAGACAGAATTGGACGACAGCGTTCTACCAGCGTTCTACACAGACTCCTCACTCTAATATCCATTCCACTGTGCTTTGCCTCCCCCACCCACCCCCTGCAGGCTGTGTGGTAGCATGCGGGTCTGTGTGGCGGACTTCGGCCTGTCCAAGAAGATCTACGCCAGCGACTACTACCGCCAGACGGCGGTCTCGAAGATGCCGGTGAAGTGGATGGCGATGGAGAGCATGGCGGAGATGATTTTCACCACGAAGAGCGATGTGGTGAGCCGCACGTTAGCACGCTTACCCGGCCCCGGGGTGGGGGGGGGGCTTGGGCGGGAATTGGCTTTCCCTTATTCCCCACTGTGAAGTCAAACTCTGCTTGGCGTCGAAGCAACTTCCTCACGGCATGAGCATTAATTTTGATAGGTCCCGGTAATTCCTCCCCTCCTAAACCCCTCCCTTCCCCTCAGCCGCCCATCACCTCCCTCTGCTGCCCCTCCTCCTTCCCTTTCTGCCACTCTTTACTTTATTGTCACCAAACAATTGATACTAGAGCGTACAATCATCACAGGGATATTTGATTCTGCGCTTCGCGCTCCCTGAAGTACAAATCAAAGTAAATATAATAAAAATTTAAATTATAAATCATAATTAGAAAATAGAAAAGGGAAAGTGAGGTAGTGCAAGTCAGGTCCGGATATTTGGAAGGTACGGCCCAGATCCGGGTCAGGATCTGTTCAGCAGTCTTATCACAGTTGGAAAGAAGCTGTTCCCAAATCTGGCCGTACGGATCTTCAAGCTCCGGAACCTTCTCCCAGAGGGAAGAGGGACAAAAAGTGTGTTGGCTGGGTGGGTCGTGTCCTTGATTATCCTGCTCCGACAGCGTGCGGTGTAAAGTGAGTCCAAGGGCGGAAGATTGGTTTGTGTGATGTGCTGGGCTAGGTTCACGATCTTCCGCAGCTTCTTCCGGTCTTGGACACAGGTCGTGATGCACCCTAGGAAAATGCTTTCTACAGTGCATCTATAAAAATCAGTGAGGCTTTTAGGGGACAGGCCAAATTTCTTCAGCTTTCTCAGGAAGTAAAGACACTGGTGGGCCTTCTTGGCAGTGGACTCTGCTTGGTTAGACCAACTCTCCTCTCCAATCAGATTCCTCCTTCTTCAGCCCTTCAGCGTTTCGGCCAATCACCACCCAGCTTCTTGCTTCATCGGCCCTCCTTGCTCCTCACCTGGCTTCTCCTGTCACCGTGCCCTCATTTCCCTCCCCTCAGCACCTTATTTTCACTTCTTGCCCCTTCCTCTCCAGTTCTGATGCAGGATCTCGGCCCAAGGCGTCGGCTCCTTAGCTGCTGCCCGACCCGCTGAGTTCCTCCAGCGTTCTGTGCGTTGCTTTGGTTAAGCTGTGGGAGGAGTTCACTACAACAGGACCAGCTCGCCTCTGGCAGGCATAAGTAGGTCAAATCTGATCCTCTGATTGGAGTCGATCTAGATGACCAGGTCTAGGCCAACTCCCCGGATGACATGGTGGTCCTGTCATGTATGATTAAATCTGAATCAGGTTTAATATCTCCAATGAATGTCGCGAAACTTGTTAACTTTGCGGCAGCGTTACGTAATAACAGAGAGGGGAAAAAACTGAATTACAGTAAATATCTTAAATAGTTCCTGGGTGTCAAGATCTCTGAGGATCTAATCTGGTCCCAACATATCAATGCAGTTATAAAGAAGGCAAGACAGCGACTGTACTTCATTAGGAGCTTGAAGAGATTTGGCATGTCAACAAATACACTCAAAAACTTCTATAGATGTACCGTGGAGAGCATTCTGACAGGCTGCATCACTGTCTGGTATGGAGGGGCTACTGCACAGGACCGAAAGAAGCTGCAGAGGGTTGTAAATCTAGTCAGCTCCATCTTGGACACTAACCTACAAAGTACCCAGGACATCTTTAGCGAGCAGTGTCTGAGAAAGGCAGTGTCCGTTATTAAGGACCTCCAGCACCCAGGGCATGCCCTTTTCTCACTGTTGCCATCAGGGAGGAGGTACAGGAGCCTGAAGGCACACACTCAGCGATTCAGGAACAGCTTCTTCCCCTCTGCCATCCGATTCCTAAATGGACATTGAACCTGTGAACGCTACCTCACTTTTTGAATATATAGTATTTCTGTTTTTTGCCCAATTTTTATCTATTCAATATGTGTGTACTGTAAATGATCTACTAATTTATTTTTTTCTTCTTCTTCTATATTGTGTATTACGTTGAACTGCTGCTAAATTAACAAATTTCACGACACATGCCGATGATAATAGACCTGATTCTAATAAATCAGTAGAGCAAAAACAGAAATAAAGAAGTAGTGAGATAGTGTTGATGGGTCCGATGCCCATTTAGGAATCGGATGGCAGAGGGGAAGGAAGCTGTTCCTGAATCGCTGAGTGCGTGCCTTCAGGGTGAAAAGGGTTCAAATTTGCTTTCTTTGGACTTCAGCAGGTTGAGGGGGGTAATCGTGCCAAAGCGTATAAGATTCCAAGGGAGCAGACTCGAGGAGCCAAATGGCCTAATTCTGCTCCTTTATCTTATGGCCTGTGTAGGTGCCGGACGGTGTGTTGGTTGTTAACGACGTCTCGCTGTATATGTGGTATATAAATTTCAGTCTTGAATCTTGAGGGCCTAGGGGAGAGGAGTCGGCTCAGGGTGGAGCAATCCTACGTAATGGCAGGAGAACCCTGAGAGGCCTAGAGGCCTGCTCCTGCTCTCATTTTCCTGTGTACTTATGCCCACAGAGGTAGGGATAAGCTGGCTAGGCTTTTCAACGTGAGGCTCGGTAGGTGTTGGTGAGCGAACGAATGGAGTCACTGACTGACCAAAGTCCCGGCCCCTCAGATCATACCGCACAGGCCCTTCAGCCCACAAAATGCTGCTGACCCGTCTACCCACTCTGAGTTCAATCAAACTCTTCTCTCCCCCCCTCCCCCGTCACCCTCCATTTTCCTATCATCCATGTGTCGTCCCCCCCGAGAGTTGTACAAATGCCCCTAATACGTTTGCCTCCGCCACCGCCGCGGGCGTTCAACGTGCCCACCGCTCTCTCAAATCACAAGCAGGAGAAGATCTGTAGACGCTGAAAACCCAAAGCAATGCACACACAAAATGGTGGAGGAACTCAGCAGGCCGGGCAGCATCCATGGAAAAAGAGGGTCGACCTTTCGGGCTGAGGCCCTTCTGAGTAAAGAACTTACTGCTGATGTTTCCCCCCCATACTCTCCTCCAATCGCCCTGAAATTATCTTTGTTAAGGGATGCAGGACGGTAACAGGCCTGTCTGGCCCAGCGAGCCCTCACCAACCCAGAAGAAACCCCCACAGTGGCAGGAAGAAAGCGCAAACACCCCACAGGCAGCGGTGGGGATTGCTGCTGTATCGGCATTGTGCTACCACGATGCCCCACTTCACGAGCTTACGCCAACCTTCCCAACGACTGCCCTGTCACCTGCGGCTAAGGAAGGCCAAAAGGCCTCTTGGCCTTCGTTGCTCGGGGACCGGCAGATGTGGGAGCGTTGCCAAAAGGCCAGGTGCGCGGAAGTGACGCAGAAGGGGAATCGGGACCTGGGCCGGATTCAGCCGCGGTCACGTTAAATGGCGGGAACCATCGTGCCAAGAGGCCTGAATCTCTAAAGCCCACAAAACCACGGTGCAGCTCGGCCCATCACGGGAAAAGCCCTCCCCGTAACCGAGCAAGGAGCTCTGCTACTAAAAAAAAGTAGAAAGAATGCGTCATCAAAGACCCCCATCAGCCAGGCCATGCTTTTTCCTCACCGAGGTTCAGGAGTCTTCGATCCCACACCACCCCAGGTTCAGGAACAGTTATTATCCTTCAACAGCAAGCTCCACTTATTTCCACTTGGCATGATTAACTTATTTAATTATTTATGGTTTTATATTGCTATATTTCTTCACTATTCTTGGTTGGTGCAGCTGTAACGAAACCCAACTTCCCTCGGGATCAATAAAGTATGTCTGTCTGTCCATCCTGAACCAGCATTGTTAACTTCACTCACCTCATCTCTGAACTGATTTCACAACCTGTGGACCCACGTTCAAGGACTCTACAACTCATGTTCTTAATATCTATCTGTCTACCTATTTATCTGTCTATCTAATCTATCTATGGGTGTCAAAGTAGTTGTTGTGACGTGTCTAGTGTGGTCGTGCAGTGGGTCGTGCTTGTCGCTCTCACTCTCAGCTCCCACCGCTGGCCAGCTGTCTCGCGGAAAGGAGAGCTGAATGTGTCAGCCTCTCCCTGTCAGTACACAGCCTCTCCGACAGCAAGCCTCGCGTCGCGCCTCCTCGCCGGCGACACACGGAAACCGAACTCCTCTCGGACTCGGGCTGAACTACAGAGGACAGGGAGGAGGTCCGGCCCCTGCACACGTCGCACGCCAGGCCCACCGGTGTGTGGACACGCCCTGGTGCCCGTGAACCAGATCCCCAGCTGTGGGTAAATAGCCCCACTACCTCGGGAGAGACGAAGGCTATGGGAGTAAAACCCAGACAGCAGATCCGGAGTGGAGCCCCTAAGGCGGCTGGACGTCACTGAACATCCTTCCGTCAGCTCCTGCGGCCGAGCCGGTGACAAACGTATCGCTTCATAAGCTTCCCTTCGGACTCCACCGGTGAGGCCGAGAGGGGGATCTTGACGACTGGGGCATCTCAGGATCTCCACACCGTCCGCCCAGGCTTGGGATGATGATCATCACCCATCGTCCTTCGAGACAGACGGGTGCCAACCACCCATCTATCTATCTAGCTAACCTATCGATCTGCATTTGCGCAGTTTGTCTTTTGCACGTTGGTTTCTTTGGCTCTATTGTCTTTCTTTGTATCTATTGTGAATGCCTGTACGAAAATGAATCTATGGTGAATGTACATACTTTGGTAATTAATTTACTTTCGACCTTTTGATCTTTGAAAGCTCCGTTGCCGTTTCTCGTTTGACATTATGGTTTCAAATGGAGATGGAACTAGAACCATTCCATATGATAACAGCTCCCCTACCCTCGGCCAATCCCTCTGCGCTCCCCATAGTGTTCGAGATTCTAGTTTACTTATCACATGCACCTTGAAGCGTCAAGGGGCATTTTTTTTTGCTGGTCCTGGTCCTGTACTTGCCAGAGTTTAGAAGGATGAGGGAAGATCTGATTGAAGCCCGAGATCTTTGGGCACAGAACTTGAAAAAAGTGACGCAACTGACTTTTAACATCGTAAATCAGCGAGTTGTTTGTTATGTCTCCCCTCTTGCTGTGAAATGGGGACAACTCTTTTTCCCTTATTAGGGAGGGAGAGAGCCTGTGGTATGTCAAATACCGGGTGAACGAGTAGTCTTTGGGGTACTGCAAGTCTGTGTCTTTATCGATGCTTTGCTGCACGCTCGAGTGCTCGGTGGGGGGTGCAGATGCTTTTTTGCTGGTGGGGGCTGTCGCTTAGCTGCTGCTTATGCATGGGTGGGGGGAGCTGGGGGTGGTGTGGGGTTCTAACATTTAACTGTCATTCATTCTTTGGGGCACTCCTCTGTTTTTGTGGATGGTTGCGGAGGAAAAGAATTTCAGGATGTATATGGTATACATTTCTCTGACATTAAATGGACCTGTTGAAACCTATCGAATATCGAAAGGCACGTGTTGGCGCCTGGCCAAGTGGTCAAGGCGTTGGTCTAGTGATCTGAAGGTCGCTGGTTCGAGCCTCAGCTGAGGCAGCGTGTCGTGTCCTTGAGCAAGGCACTTAACCGCACGTTGCTCTGCGACGACACCGGTGCCAAGCTGTATCGGCCTAGTGTCCTTCCTCTGGACAACATCGGTGGCGTGGAGAGGGCATGGGCAACTACCGGTCTTCCATACAATCTTGCCCAGGCCTCAGTCAACATCAAAATCAATGGACAGCCGAAAAAGAAGAGAAGATTGAAAGGCCTAGACAGAGTGGACGTGGAGAGGATGCTTCCTATAGTTGGGAGTCTAGGACCAGAGGGCATGGCCTAAGGAATAGAAGGCCATCCCTTTTAATGAGGGAGAATCACTCTAGCCAGAGGGTGGTGAATCTGTTTGGAATTTATTGCCACAGGCAGCCATGGAGGCCAAGTCATTTAAAGTGAAAGGTTCTTGGTTATTAAGGGTTATGGGTAGAAGGCTGGAGAATGGGGTAAAAAAGGGGAAATAAACCAGCCACAATGGAATAACGGGGCCTCCTGTTTACTCCACATCCCCCTCCCCGTTCACAGTGGGCCTTTGGAGTGACGATGTGGGAGATTGCTACCCAGGGAAAGACGCCGTACCCTGGCATACAGAACCACGAGATTTACGACCTCCTGCACGCAGGGCATCGGCTGAAACAACCGCCTGATTGTCTCGACAGACTGTAAGTGCCACCACCTCCCCTTCCCCATACTAATGCGATTCTCTGCGTCGGGGAAGGCCCCTGTAACCCGGGAGATCACGTAAGCAGAGGCGGTCAGAGCTGAGAGTGTTCAGCCCGGGCAAAAGACCTTGGGGAGAATTAACAGAGTTTTCAAGGATATTACCTGGGTAAAGGAGAACTTGATTCTAATAATGCACACAAGATGCTGGAGGAACTCAGCAGGCCAGGCAGCATTTCGAAAAAGGGCACGGTCGACATTTTGGGCCGAGACCCTTCGGCAGGACTGGAGAGAAAAAGCTGAGGATTAGATTTAAAAGCAGGGGGAGAGAACATGATGCCGATAGGTGAAACTGGGAGGGGGAGGGATGAAGTAAAGAGCTGGGAAGTTGATTGCTGAAAGAGGCAGAAGGCCACGGAAGAAAGGAAAAGAGGGGAGGAGCACCAGAGGGAGGCGAGAGAGGGGAAAGGGGATGGGGAATGGTGAAGGGGTGGGGGGCATTACTGGAAGTTTGAGAAATGATCATGCCATCAGGTTGGAGGTTACCCAGACGGGATATAAGGTGTTGCCCCTCCAACCTGAGTGTGGCCTCATCGCGACAGTAGAGTAGGCCATGGATGGACATATCGGATTGGGAACGGGAAGAGGAATTAAAATGGTGGCCACTAGGAGATCCCGCTGTCTCTGGCGGACAGAGTGTAGGTGCTCAGCGAAACGATCTCCCAATCTACATAAGGACTCACCGATATACAGGAGGCCACACCGGGAGCACCAGACACAGTAAGCGACCCCAACAGACTCGCAGGTGAAGTGTCGCCTCACCTGGAAGGACTGTTTGGGCCCTGAATGGTAGTGAGGGAGGAGGTGTAGGGGCAGGTGTAGCACTTGTTCCGCTGCAAGGGCAAGTGCCAGGAGGGAGATGAATGGGGAGGGACGAATGGACAAGGGAGTCACGTAGGGAGCGATCCCAGCGGAAAGCAGAAAGAGGGGGGAGGGAAAGACGTGCTTGGCGGTGGGATCCCGTTGGAGATGGCAGAAGTTTCAGAGAATTGTGTGCCGGACGCGGAAGCTGGTGGGGTGGTAGGCGAGGGCAAGAGGAATCCTATCCCTGGTAGGGCGGCGGGAGGATGGGGTAAGAGCAGATGTGCGTAAAATGGAAGGGATGGGGTTGAGGGCAGCCTTGACAATGGAGGAAGGGAAGCCCCTTCCTTTGAAAAAGGAGGAGGACTCCTTCATTCTGGAGTGAAAAGCCTCATTCTGGGAGTAGATGTGGTGGAGATGGAGGAATTGAGAGAAGGGGATGGTGTTTTTACAGTAACGAGGCAGGACGAGGTGTGGTCCAGGTAGATGTGAGAGTCCATGGGTTTATAAAGGGCATCGGTGAATAAGCTGTCTCCAAGGTTAGAGACAGATCAAGAAAGGGGAGGGAGGTGTCGGAAATGGACCCGGTGAACTTGAGGGCAGGGTGGAAGTTGGAGGCAAAGTGGATGAAATCGACGAGCTCGGCACGGGTGCGGGAAGCAGCTCCAATGCAGTCTTCGATGTAGCGTGGGAAAAGTGCGGGATAGTCACCAGCGTAGGCTCGGAACATAGACTGTTCCACGTAGTCGACAAACAGGCAGGCATTGCTGGGTCCCATGCCAGTGCCCGTGGCTACACCCTTTGTTTGAAAGAAGAGGGAGGAGGCAAAAGAGAAATTATTAAGAGTGGGGCAGGTTCCTCCACCCCACACCTCCCGTTTTGGTTCCTACCCAAGATCCACAAACCCGCTTGCCCAGGTAGACCCATTGTCTCAGCTTGTTCCTGCCCCACTGAACTCATATCTGTATATCTTGACTCTTATTCCCCCCTTGGTTCAGTCCCTTCCTACCTACATCCGTAACTCTTCACAGGCTCTGGATCTTTTCAAGGATTTCAAGTTCCCTGGCCCCCATCTTATTTTCTCCATGGATGTCCAGTCCACATACACCTCCATTCCCCACCAGGAAGGCCTCAAAGTTCTCTGTTTCTTTCTGGACACCAGACCCAGCCAGTTCCTCTCCACCACCACTCTCTTTTGCCTACTGAAATGTCCTCACACTTAATAATTTCTCCCTTGGCTCCTCCCACCTCCTTCAAACAAAGGGTGTAGGTGTCGATTTCATCCACTTTACCTCCAACTTCCACCCTGCCGTTAAATTTACCTGGTCCATTTCTGACACCTCCCTCCCCCCCTTTCTGAATCTCATTGGCGCTGTCTCCGGAGGCAGCTTATCCACCGATGTCTATTACAAACCCACAAACTCCCACAGCTACCTGAACTATACCTCGTCCCATCCTGTTACTTGTAAAAACGCTATCCCCTTCTCCCAATTCCTCTGTCTCTACCACATCTGCTCTCACGATGAGGCTTTTCATTCCAGAACGAAGGAGATGTCCTCCTTTTTCAAAGAGAGAGGCTTCTCTTCCTCCACCGTCAACGCTGCCCTCAACCACACCTCTTCCATTTTACGCAGATCTACTCTTACCCCAGCCTCCCGCCTCCCCACCAGAGATAGGGTTCCTCTTGTCCTCGCCTACTACCCCACCAGCCTTCGTGTCCAGCACATAATTCTCCGTAACTTCCGCCACCTCCAACTGGATTTCACCACCAAGCACATTTTTCCCTACGTGACTCCCTTGTCCATTCGTCCCTCCCCACTGATCTCCCCCCCCCCCCCCCCGGCACTTACCATGCAAGCAGAACAAGAGCTACACCTGCCCCTACACCTCCTCCCTCACCACCATTCAGGGCTTCAAACAGTCCTTCCAGGTGAGGCGACACTTCACCTGCAAGTCTGTTAGGGTCATCGACTGTGACCGGTGCTCCCGGTGGCCTCCTGTATATCGATGAGACCCAACGTAACACATACACTCGGTCCGCCAGTAAAAGCGGGATCTCCCAGTGGCTGCCCATTTTAATTCCACTTCCCATTCCCATTCCGATATGCCTATCCATGGCCTGTGTGGGCGCATGGCCTAGTGGATAAGGCATCGGCCTAGTGATCTGAAGGTCACTGGTTCGAGCCTCAGCTGAGGCAGCGTGTTGTGTCCTTGAGCAAGGCGCTTAACCACACATTGCTCTGCAATGACACCGGTGCCAAGCTGCTTGGGTCCTAGTGCCCTTCCCTTGGGCAACATCGGTGGCGTGGAGAGGGGAAGGCTTGCCGCATGAGCAACTGCCGGTCTCCCATACAACCCTGCCCAGACCTGCGCCCTGAAAACCTTCCAGGCGCAAATCCATGGTCTCACGGGATTAACGGATGCCATGGCCTCCTCCACTGACACCCAACACCTTACATTCCGTTTGGGTAGCCTCCATCCTGATGGTATAAGCATTGATTTCTCAAACGTCTAGTAATGTTCCCCTCCCCTTCACCATTCCCCATCCCCTTTCCCCTCTCTCACCTCATCTCCTTGCCCGACTATCGCCTCCCTCTGGTGCTCTGCCTCCCTTTTTCTTTCTCCCACGGCCTTCTGCCTCTTTCAGCAATCAACTTCCCAGCTCTTTGCTTCATCGCTCCTCCTCCCGGTTTCACCTGTCACCTTGTGTGTTTCTCTCTGCCCTGCCCCCCCCTCTTAAATCTACCCCTCAGCTTTTTTTCCCTCCAGTCCCGATGAAGGGTCTGGGCCCGAAACGTCGACCGTTCGCTCTTTTCCACAGACGCTGCCCGGCCTGCTGCGTTCCTCCGGCATTTTGTGTGTGTTGCTCGGATTTCCAGCGTCTGCAGATTTCCTCGTGTTTGTGACCTGACTCCAATGGCCGCATTGTAAACGGGGTGGGGGATGCAGGGTTAAGGTGGATGGCCACAATAGTTCTGCTTCTGGGGTGGGGTCAGAGGCAGATACATTAGGGACATTTAAGGTAGGCTCATGGATGATAGAAAAATAGAGGGCTACGTGAAAGGAAAGGGTGAGTTTGATCTTAGCGTATTTGGTCTATTGATTCTGCTCCCCCATTCCATCATGGCTGATCCAATTTCCCTCTCAGTCCCCAATCTCCTGCCTTCTCCCCGTATCCCTTCATGCCCTGACCAATCAGGGATCTATCAACATAAAGACTTGGCCTCCACAGTTGCCTGTGGCAACAAATTCCACAGATTCATCACTCCCTGGCTGAAGAAATTCCTCCTCCTCTTCTCCGCTCCAAAGGGACGCCCCCCCCCCCCCAATCTGGTCCTAGGCTCCCCCACCATTGGAAACATCTTCTCCACATTCACTCTCTCAAGGCCTTTCACCATTCGAGCGGTTTCAATGAGGTCACCCCCCACCCCCCCCCCCATTCTTCTGAATCCCAGTGGATACAGGCCCAGGGCCTTCGAACGCACTTCGCGAGCCATCTCGTATTGATCAAAAAGAAAAGAGCGGAACTAAATTAGCGATCTTCATGTTCAAATCGGCGCAACTGAGCGTTCCAATTAGCGGAATAATGAAGTTAGCGTAACTGATTAGCGTATTTCAGCAGTCTAATAAAGGCCAGCAAGAAAATCTCATTCCCTGTTGACTTAAACAATGAACAAAACAAGAATATGTAGGCATCGGCATTATCTTACACCCCGCCCCAACCCACGTGCTGGATTACCATAATAAATACACTACAAAGTTTAGACAGAAAGTGGATATGTGGCTCCAATGGACCGAAAATAGATACATGGCTCCTATAATACCAAATGACTTGGCCTCCACAGCCATCGGTGGCAGCCGGTTCGGGCGGTTCGTTTAATAGGCAAGAGGACAGCAACGCATAACCGTCATTCCTCAAGGGGTTCCAAGATTCATTTATTACCACTGAATGTATAACCCTTGAGATTTGCTTGCTCGCAGGTAGCTGCAAATAGCAAATAGCTGAAAGAGCCCGCTTAAAGAAAAAAAATTCAAATTAAAAATAAAAGACCAACACTCATAGGAGAAAGTTTTTAAAAAAATACAGATCTTGCAACAACTGAAGCGAATAGCAGCATCCCGAGCCAAAACCGAGTCCTCAGATCCGATCCCCTGGAGTAGGCCCCGAAGCCTGGGCATCGCATTAGCGGGCACGGAGCCCGGCAGCCCGGGCCGGTCTTTCAGAGTGAACGTGGAAGGAAAGTGGCTCAGTCACTGGAAATCAATCCTCCCCGTCCGCGAGCCCGTTCCTTAAACCCTTGGGCTTTGAAGCCGATCTTTAGCGATCACAATGCACAGACGTAAGGGAAGGTTTAAGTAGGTCAATAAGACATCGGAGCAGAATTAAGCCATTTGGCCCATCGATACTGCTCTGGCATGCTGTCATGGCTGACTAATTTTCCCTCTCAAAACCCATTCTTCTGCCTTCCCCCACCCCCAAACCCCGTAACCGTTGACACCCTTACGAATCAAGAAACTGTCAACCTCCAGTTTGAAATATACCCAATGACTGGGCCTCCACAGCCGTCTGTGGCAACGAATTCCTCAGATCCACCACCCTCTGATAAAGAAATTCCTCCTCATCTCCATTCTAAAGGGACATCCTTCTATTCTGAGGCAGTGCGCTCCGGTCCTAGACTGCCCCACTATAGGAAACATCCTCTCCACATCCATTCTATCTGTGTCCTCTGGTCCCAGACTCCCCCACTATAGGAAACATCCTCACCACATCCATTCTATCTGTGTCCTCTGGTCCCAGACTCCCCCACTATAGGAAACATCCTCTCCACATCCATTCTATCTGTGTCCTCTGGTCCTAGACTCCCCCACTATAGGAAACATCCCCTCCACATCCATTCTATCTGTGTCCTCTGGTCCTAGACTCCCCCACTATAGGAAACATCCTCTCCACATCCACTCTATCTGTGTCCTCTGGTCCTAGACTCCCCCACTACAGGAAACATCCTCTCCACATCCACTCTATCTGTGTCCTCTGGTCCTAGACTCCTCCACTATAGGAAACATCCTCTCCACATCCACTCTATCTGTGTCCTCTGGTCCTAGACTCCCCCACCACAGGAAACATCCTCTCCACATCCACTCTATCTGTGTCCTCTGGTCCTAGACTCCCCCACCACAGGAAACATCCTTTCCACATCCACTCTATCTGTGCCCTCTGGCCCTAGACTCCCCCACTACAGGAAACATCCTCTCCACATCCACTCTATCTGTGTCTTCTGGTCCTAGACTCCCCCACTATAGGAAACATCCTCTCCACATTCACTCTATCTGTGCCCCCTGGTCCTAGACTCCCCCACTATAGGAAACATCCTCTCCACATCCACTCTATCTGTGTCCTCTGGCCCTAGACTCCCCCACTACAGGAAACATCCTCTCCACATCCACTCTATCTGTGTCCTCTGGTCCTAGACTCCCCCACTATAGGAAACATCCTCTCCACATCCACTCTATCTGTGTCCTCTGGTCCTAGACTCCCCCACTATAGGAAACATCCTCTCCACATCCACTCTATCTGTGTCTTCTGGTCCTAGACTCCCCCCACTATAGGAAACATCCTCTCCACATCCACTCTATCTGTGTCCTCTGGTCCTAGACTCCCCCACTACAGGAAACATCCTCTCCATATCCACTCTATCTGTGTCCTCTGGCCCTAGACTCCCCCACTACAGGAAACATCCTCTCCACATCCACTCTATCTGTGTCCTCTGGTCCTAGACTCCCCCACTATAGGAAACATCCTCTCCACATCCACTCTATCTGTGTCCTCTGGTCCTAGACTCCCCCACTATAGGAAACATCCCCTCCACATCCACTCTATCTGTGTCCTCTGGTCCTAGACTCCCCCACTATAGGAAACATCCCCTCCACATCCATTCTATCTGTGTCCTCTGGTCCTAGACTCCCCCACTACAGGAAACATCCTCTCCACATCCACTCTATCTGTGTCCTCTGGTCCTAGACTCCCCCACCACAGGAAACATCCTTTCCACATCCACTCTATCTGTGCCCTCTGGTCCTAGACTCCCCCACTACAGGAAACATCCTCTCCACATCCACTCTATCTGTGCCCCCTGGTCCTAGACTCCCCCGCTATAGGAAACATCCTCTCCACATCCACACTATCTGTGTCCTCTGATCCTCCCCCCCACTATAGGATCCTCTCCACATCCACTCTATCTGTGTCCTCTGGTCCTAGACTCCCCCACTACAGGAAACATCCTCTCCATATCCACTCTATCTGTGTCCTCTGGCCCTAGACTCCCCCACTACAGGAAACATCCTCTCCACATCCACTCTATCTGTGTCCTCTGGCCCTAGACTCCCCCACTACAGGAAACATCCTCTCCACATCCACTCTATCTGTGTCTTCTGGTCCTAGACTCCCCCACTATAGGAAACATCCTCTCCACATCCACTCTATCTGTGTTCTCTGGTCCTAGACTCCCCCACTATAGGAAACATCCTCTCCACATCCACTCTATCTGTGTCCTCTGGTCCTAGACTCCCCCACTATAGGAAACATCCTCTCCACATCCACTCTATCTGTGTCCTCTGGCCCTAGACTCCCCCACTATAGGAAACATCCTCTCCACATCCACTCTATCTGTGTCCTCTGGTCCTAGACTCCCCCACTACAGGAAACATCCTCTCCATATCCACTCTATCTGTGTCCTCTGGTCCTAGACTCCCCCACTACAGGAAACATCCTCTCCACATCCACTCTATCTGTGTCCTCTGGTCCTAGACTCCCCCACTATAGGAAACATCCTCTCCACATCCACTCTGTGTCCTCTGGTCCTAGACTCCCCCACCACAGGAAACATCCTCAGCACCGGCAGACCCAGTGACCTTCAGGTTACTAGGCCGATGCCTTATCCGCTAGGCCACGCGCCCACACGTGGTAAATTATTATTGTGTATATTACTATTCAGTACTTTATTATTAGTTGATATTATTATTTATTAAGAGTTGCTGCTATAACGAAATAATTTCCCTCTCAGGATCAGCAAAGTACTTACTGTTATTATTGTTTTTGAACGGATGTCTCTGGGTTCAGGGCTCTCTCCTCTGACTGCTGCCCTCTCTTTGCAGGTACCACCTCATGTTCAGCTGCTGGTTCCCGAGGCCAGAGCAGCGGCCGACCTTCAGCGAGCTCCGGTTGAGGCTCCAAGAGCTCCTCTCCGCCCTGCCCTCCCTGGACGACCAGGACGTGGCCCACTACATAAACATCGGGGCCCAAGGGGTGACGGACGAGCGCCCTGACCGGACGGGTGGGGTGGAGAACACCTATGCAGTGGAGACGGACGAGGAGGAGGAGAGGAACCTCTGCGGAGGAAAGTTTTGAGCATCGTGGGCACGACTCGGACTAGTGTGGATTGAAACTTTGGAGCGTGCCACGGGGTGTAATTTTTCCTGGCGTCGTTGTTCCTCGAAAGTTATCTGCTTTCGACAGGGAAACACGGCGATGATGGAGCGCGAAGAGGTAGCTGCGGAAAGGACGAAACGCCTTCTGCCACTTCCCTGCGTGCTCTCTGAAAACGAGGGCAAAGTCGGAAGAGGAGACTCGATGAGACAGCCTCCTCTCAACTTTCAGCAAGCATCTGCGGAAAGAGCAACTTAACATTCCAATCGAAGTGCCTTTTTGCTTTTAATACAGGTTTCTAGACGCTGCTATCTTTAAAAAATTCTTTCTCGCTTTCAGAACCCAAGTTGCTCAGGGGCTGATGAAAAGAAAACACAGAAATGAGTTCCCTGAGCTGTTGAAATTGTCAAGAAACAGGTCTGGTGGTGGCTCCAACTGCGTTGGTGACTTGTGGCATTGTAATAGCTCCTGCGTGCCACCAGATGGTGCTGACGAAATACGGATGTGCCAGACCTGGTCACTGATTCTTCCCAGCGCAAAGGGAATGGGAATCAGGTTTACTATCATCGAAAAAATGTCGCGAAATGTGTTATTTTGCAGTGGCGGTGCAGTGCAATAAAGAAATGATTTGAAACTTATGTGGAAGAAAAATAAATTAGTGAAAAAAAGCGGGCAAAAGTAGTGAGTCAAGGCCAATTTATACTTCTGTGTCAAATCTAAAAATGTAACTGCGCGTCGTGGCGACGCAGGCCACAACAACTGTGATTGGTCCGCTCGGCAGCACCGCATTTCCGGTTCTTCGTCTCCGCCTTTTTCGAATTGAGGGAGAAGAAGAACGTGAGTTGTCAAATCTGCCTGCCGGCATCCGAAAATATTTGAAACGCATTTCCTCGTCCGTGTCTCTCGGTGGCCGGACAAGCACAGAAAATTCACCCTCCTTCTGCCTCGATCCGTTCAATGGTCGTACTCACCATCTCCTCCGACGTCTTCTCTCTTTTCTGCGTTGCAGTAATTTCACTAAAAGTAACCCTTGTTCAGCATTTATTATCTCCAACTCCAACGTGATGCGCTCAGTCGCCATTGTTTGAAGTTCATGAAGAAACTCTACACAGTGGCATAGAAACCCCACCGCCAACTAGCGTTTTGGCGGTGAATTGCAGAGCGACGCAGACACACCAACGCACAGGTATAAATGCTCACAACGGCGCAGGCCGCTCACGAAGGTGTAGAACCTACACAGAAGTATAAATCAGCCTTTAGAGTAAGTGTAGAAATCGGACGGCAGAGGGGAAGAAGCTGTTTCTGAATCGTTGAGTGTGTGTCTTCAGGCTCCTGTACCTCCTCCCTGATGGCAGAGGGGAAGAAGCTGTTCCTGAATCGTTGAGTGTGTGTCCTCAGGCTCCTGTACCTCCTCCCTGATGGCAGAGGGGAAGAAGCTGTTCCTGAATCGTTGAGTGTGTGTCTTCAGGCTCCTGTACCTCCTCCCTGATGGCAGAGGGGAAGAAGCTGTTCCTGAATCGTTGAGTGTGTGCCTTCAGGCTCCTGTACCTCCTCCCTGATGGCAGAGGGGAAGAAGCTGTTTCTGAATCGCTGAGTGTGTGCCCTCAGGCTCCTGTACCTCCTCCCTGATGGTAGCAATGAGAAGAGGGCATGTCCTGGCTGGTGGGGGTCCTCAATCATGCCTTTCTGAGGCACCGCCTTTTGAAGGTGTCTTTGATGGTGGGGAAGGCTGGTGCATACGATGGAGCCGGCCGGGTCTGTGACTTCCCGCAGCTTTTTCCAATCCCATGCAGACGGCGATGCAACCCAGTTAGAATGCTCTCTATCCTCTTCATCTGTAGAAATGTGCTCGGGTCTTTGGTGACGTCCCACGTCTCGTCAAACTCCTAATGAGATATAGCCGCCGGGGTGCCTTCTTCGTAATTGTGTCGATAGGCCAGGCCCAGGGTAGATCTCCAGAGATGTTGCACCCAGAACGATTGGTTCAGCACTGCTAACTCCCCTCCCATTGAACCCACTCTCCTTTCCTCATCCCCCGCACCTAATTCTCCCTTGAAAGCTCCGAGCGAATTGGCGGCTGGTTCCTGATCCGATCCAGAGGTCTGTGAGGTCAAGGACGAGGCATAAAGCTCCTGACGGAGGGTCTCGGCCCGAAACGTCAACAGCGCTTCTCCCTATAGATGCTGCCTGGCCTGCTGTGTTCCACCAGCATTTTGTGTGTGTTGTTTTAAATGTTGGGACCACTCTCCTGAATCCTCCTGGTCAGCAGGGGGCGGTATTGAACCTGTTTTAGATGTTGGGACCACTCTCCTGAATCCTCCTGGTCAGCAGGGGGCGGTATTGAACCTGTTTTGAGTCCTGACGAAGGGTCTCAGCCCGAAATGTCGACAGTGCTTCTTCCTATAGATGCTGCCTGGCCTGCTGTGTTCCACCAGCATTTTGTGTGTGTTGTTTTAAATGTTGGGACCACTCTCCTGAATCCTCCCGGTCAGCAGGGGGCGGTATTGAACCTGTTTTAGATGTTGGGACCACTCTCCTGAATCCTCCTGGTCAGCAGGGGGCGGTATTGAACCTGTTTTAGATGTTGGGACCACTCTCCTGAATCCTCCTGGTCAGCAGGGGGCGGTATTGAACCTGTTTTAGATGTTGGGACCACTCTCCTGAATCCTCCCGGTCAGCAGGGGGCGGTATTGAACCTGTTTTAGATGTTGGGACCACTCTCCTGAATCCTCCTGGTCAGCAGGGGGCGGTATTGAACCTGTTTTAGATGTTGGGACCACTCTCCTGAATCCTCCTGGTCAGCAGGGGGCGGTATTGAACCTGTTTTGAGTCCTGACGAAGGGTCTCGGCCGAAACGTCGACAGTGCTTCTCCCTATAGATGCTGCCTGGCCTGCTGCGTTCCACCAGCATTCTGTGTGTGTTGAGGCAAAAAAGCTTGTTCACACGGGGTCTCGTTTTATTCACTGGTACAGGACCGAGAACTGAGGTGACGAAGGGAAACGCTATCATGGTCACCTCATGCTCCGAAAGCCAGTGATTACAATCAACCCTTAAAATACCCAAATTCAAGTCGTGTGATCCCTGCTGCAGGAAACTAAGAAGTTTCTGGAAAAACACAGAGGCAGCTGTACCGTGATTACTAGAAAATTCACTGAACAATCACATGTATTCGATTCAATTCAAGTTTAATTGTCACTCAACCAAATGGCACAGCGTTACTCCGGGGTCAAGGTACAAAACACAATACTAACAGTCACACACAGGACAAAGCACACTCGGTATCACAATCACACAATAAAAGGGTCCCAAAATCCACACCGTCAATCCACAGTTGACCACAGATGAACGTAGGTGATTTATATGAAGAAATACTTTAAAAACTCTTCTCTCCCCCCCCCCCCCCCACACACAGGTTTCCATTCACCGTCGGACACAGCAGACAACCACCATATAATAAAATACAACTGTTGTAACAATGAACAAAGAGACACTGAAGCTGGTGGATATGGAAGTGTTTACTCCACAAAAACGAGACGCAGGCGTCATATTGGAAGAAGGGGCCTGAACCGACCCAAATTTACATGATGTTTTTATATGCTAAAGGTCAAAGGTAACAGCAGGACAATTCTCCAATGTATCTACAATGCTTCCTTTGATTTACATGTAGTTGTCACACACCTCCTTCTTTGCACCCCCCCCCCCCAGACACCCAAAAAGAATGTTAATCTCCACTGACTCCAGGCTGCATTCATGTATCTGTGGGGCACTTAAGGTCTAATTGTTTTGAGCTGCGGTTTAAATCCAATCCGAAAGCCACATTCAAATCTGAAGACTGGTTGCTGGTGAAATTAATACTTTTTATGTACCCTAGCTCCAGAGTACCCTAACTCTCTGATGGTGGTGTCTGAAAAGAGGATGCTGTCCAAGTCGCATGCCATCTTGGACAATGTCTCCCATCCACTCCATAATGTACTGGTTAGGCACAGGAGTACGTTCAGCCAGAGACTCATTCCACCGAGATGTAACACTGAGCGTCATAGGAAGTCATTCCTGCCTGTGGCCATCAAACTTTACAACTCCTCCCTCGGAGTGTCAGACACCCTGAGCCAATAGGCTGGTCCTGGACTTATTTCCACTTGGCATTATTTACTTATTATCATTTAATTATCTCTGGTTTTTATTTTGTTTTATTTCTACTCTATTCTTGGTTGGTGCAACTGTAACGAAACCCAATTTCCCTCGGGATTAATAAAGTATGTCTGTCTGAGTATGCCCTAACAACAAGCAAGCATAGGGTAACTGAAACTACGAGAAAAATAACATTTCTACACCCCAATCCAACGAGGCAATCCACATCAAAATGACTAACTCCGTTAGCAAACAAAAAAATCCTCTCTTTTTCCTTTTGCTCTTGTGGAGATTACCTCATATATATGTCCTTTAGCAGTTGGTGAAGTCCAGACATTATAATTAGTCGTAATAGACAATAGGTGCAGAAGTAGGCTATTATCATGATAATTTATTTAACATCTGAAATATTGGAATATTCCTTTTACATTATATGTCAATGACTTGGATGACAGAATTGATTACTTTCATGCAAAGTTTGCAGAGGATATGAAGATAGGTGGAGGGAAAGGTAGTTTTGAGGAAGTCGGGTTACAGAAGGACTTAGACAGGTTAGGGGAATGGGCAAAGAGGTGGCAGATGGAGTATAGTGTTGGGAAGTGTTTGGACATGCACTTCAGTAGAAGAAATGAAAGGGTTGACTATGAGAAAACACCAAAATTTGAGATGTAAAGGGACTTGGGAGTCCTCTTCCAGGATTCCCTGAAAGGCTAATTTGCAGGTTGAGTCTGTGATGAGGAAGGCAAGGGGAATGTCAGCATCCGTTTTGAGAAACTAAAAGCAGAGATGTAATGGTGAGGCTTTATAAAGCACCAGTGAGGCCTCACTTGGAGAATTGTGAGCTGGTTTGGGCCCTTTATCTTAGAAAGGAAGTGCTGAAACTGGAGAGGGTTCAAAGGAAGTTCACGGAAATGAATCCAGGAATGAACAGCTTGTCGTATGAAGAGTGTTTGATGTCTCTGGGCCTGTACTCACTGGAATTCAGAAGAATGAGGGGTGACCTCAGTGTAACCTATTGAGTGGTGAAAGGCCTCAAAAGAGTGGATGTGGAGAGGATGTTTCCTATAGTGGGGGAGTCTAGGACCAGAGGACACAGATAGAGTGGATGTGGAGAGGATGTTTCCTATAGTGGGGGAGTCTAGGACCAGAGGACACAGATAGAGTGGATGTGTAGAGGACGTTTCCTATAGCGGGGGAGTCTGGGACCAGAGGGCACAGATAGAGTGGGTGTGGAGAGGATGTTTCCTATAGTGGGGGAGTCTAGGACCAGAGGACACAGATAGAGTGGATGTGGAGAGGATGTTTCCTGTAGTGGGAGAGTCTAGGACCAGAGGGCACAGATAGAGTGGGTGTGGAGAGGATGTTTCCTATAGTGGGGGAGTCTAGGACCAGAGGACACAGATAAAGTGGATGTGGAGAGGATGTTTCCTATAGTGGGGGAGTCTAGGACCAGAGGGCACAGATAGAGGGAATGTGGAGAGGATGTTTCCTACGGTGGGGGAGTCTAAGACCAGAGCTTCAGAGTAGAAGGGCGTCATTTTAGAATGGAGATGAGGAGGCATACCTTTAGCTAGAGGGTGGTGAATCTGTGGAATTCATTCCACAAGCAGCCATGGAGGCTGCATCTTTATGTATATTTAAGGCAGAGGTTGACAGCTTCGTGAGTGGTCAGGGAATGAAGGGATACGGGGAGAAGGCAGGAGATCGGGGCTGAGAGGGAAAATGGATCAGCCACGATGGAATGGTGGAACAGACTCGATGGGCCGAGTGGCCTAATTCCTCGCCTGTTTCCTGTGGTCTAAGCTGGTACCGCTCTCGGTTCCAGCGCTGAGTGAGAGCTGCGAGGCCAGATGTGCCGTCCCTGGGGTGAGTTAGTAAAGGAGACGGGTCTGGAAATACCCCCCCCCCACGGCGTCTTTCCCGCGGGCGGCAGAGTTGCCCTCGGCGTTTCCATCCGGGAGCCGGACCATCTGCGGACGACCCGCCACTGCTTGTGGGATCTTGCTGTGCACCGACGGCCCGCCACCAGCCGGGAGTTCAGTCCCGGCGTGGGAGGCTTCGTGCGTTCTTCCTGTCCGCCTGGGGGGGCCTTCTCTGGGCGGGCCCAGTTCCCCTCGCACAGGTAACTGGCGACTGCAAATTGTCCTGGGGTCAGCCCAGGACTAAATTGCTGGGAGGCCGGGCGGGAGGGCAGAATAAATAAATAAATTCGACTGCTGTAAAACCTGATGGCTCGTATCCTTGAGAGTTAACACCTTGCATTCCATCTGGGTTGCCCCCAACCTGTTGGCATGAATATTGATTTACCCTTCCTGTGAAAAAAAAACTTCCCTCCCCCTCTCCTAGTCCCCACTCTGGCCTCCTACCTCTTCTCACCCGCCTATCTCCTCCCCCTGGGCCCCCTCCTCCTTCCCTTTCTCCTATGGTCCACTCTCCTCTCCTATCAGATTCCTTCCTCTCCAGCACTTAGCCTTTCCCTCCATCCTGGCTTCACCCATCACCTTCCAGCCATCCTCCTTTACCTTCTCCCCCCCCCCAACCTTTTCATTCTGATGTCTTCTCCCCTTCCTTCCCACTCCTGATGAAGGGTCTCGGCCAGAAACATCGACTGTTTACTCCCTTCCACAGATGCTGCCTGACTTTGTGAGTTCCTCCAGCATTTTGTCTGTGTTGCAGCAGGCTTACCGCATTACACACAGTCCCTGGGTTACGTATGAGTTCCGTTCCTGAGTCCGTCTTTAAGTTGGATTTGTACATAAGTCGGAACAAGTACATCCGGTATTATTTAGCGTCAGTTAGTCAAACGTTTGTCTCAGTACATAGTATATATTTTACCTTTCTATGCTTATAAAACACTTAAGAAACGTCTGTATTTCAATAATTATACCACTTTATCCTTTAAAATTTTTCCGATCGTTGACCAACTGTAGCCTAACGCTTTTCTAATGACCGATGGCGTTTCACCTCCTTCCAAACGCTTTATTATTTCAACTTTATTTTCAATCGCGATCACTTCCCGTCAATGGAACAGAAACACTGCGGGCGGCGGGTCCCGAGCTCTGCTGGCTCCTGAGGTCCACCGGGTCCTGAGGTCCACCGGCTCCCGAGGTCCACTGGGTCCTAAGGACCACCGCACTGAATTCCCCGGGTGCAAAACTGCACCACACTGAGACAGGCTAAATGGGACAAGTGGGGGCTGTGCTGGGTTTGGGTTTTTGATCCTCCACAATATTCCGCGTGGGAATTTAAACTGGAAGTGGCAGTGCTTTTTTTTATGAGGTCGAGTTGCGAGCTCGACATCTACCCGGCACGGATGGTACGGGAATCACTGGATCAACATCAACCCAGCACAGGAGCGATCTGTCACTGGATCGAACTTGGGAACCTCCGTTCTCCAGCCCAGCGCTGATCTCACTGCGCCACAAGCCAACTGGAAAAGGGGGGGGGGGGGGGTCAGGGTGAATCCTACTGAGAAAAATTTAAGCCAAATACAAAGTTACACACTCAACACAGTGTCAACAGCAAAGACTTAAAATGGCGGACGGTGTTCTCCTTCCTCGGTTCCCTTCCCCTCCCCCTTCCCCTTTCCACTCCCCTCTCCTCCCCCTTCCCCCTCCCCGCCCCTCTCCCCCTCTCCTCCCCTCTCCCCTTCTCCTCTCCCACACCCTCTCTCTCTCTCTCCCTCCCTCTCTCTCTCTCTCCCTCCCTCTCTCTCCCTCCCTACCTCTCTCTCTGTCTCCCCCTCTCTCCCTCTCCCTCACTCCCTCTCTCTCTCCCTCCCTACCTCTCTCTCTCCCCCCCCTCCCCTCTCTCTCTCCCTCTCTCTCTCCCCCTCCCTCTCCCCCTCTCCCTCCCTCTCTCTCTCTGTCCCCTCTCTCTCCCCCTCCCTCCCTCTCTCTCTCTCCCTCCCTACCTCTCTCTCTCCCCCTCCCCCTCTCTCTCTCCCTCTCTCCCTCCCTCTCCCCCTCTCTCCCTCCCTCTCACCCCCTCGATGTTGTCGGAGCGGGTTTAGTCGACGTGTTTTGTGGATTGTGAGCTCTAGTTCACGTTACGTCATGCTCCCAGCTTTTCTGATGGCTCCTTCATTTACGTTGCTAGTTCATTTTGAATCGGGGCTAGTGAACGCTGAGCTGAACTGAAATTGCCTTTTGATTTGGGGTTCTACATTCAGTGTTTGCACTCGTCTGTTCTGGTATCGTTTGCACGGGTTGTTTTCTTTTGCACGTGGGGGGGAGGTGGGACTGATTTTTCCTCGCCCTCTTTAAACGGGTTCCACGGTGTTCCCGCGTTTCGAGGCTGTCTGTGGGGAAGACGAGTCTCGGGTTGTATACTGCCTACGTTGACAATAAATGTAATTTGTATCTACCTCTCCTGCCCCCCCGGGGAGAGGATTCCAGGTATCCCCCACTCTCTGTGTAAAAAGACTTGCCCCTCATATGAGTAAATCTGCAGACGCTGGAAATCCAAAACAACACACACAATGCCGGCAGCACGCAACAAACCAGGCAGTATCTGTGAAAAATAGCAAACAGTCGACATTTCAGGCCAAGACCCTTTCGTTAGAAGGACCATTCGGCCCTTCGAACCAGCACCGCCATCCAATGTGATCGTGGCTGATCATCCACAATCAGTACCCCCGTTCCTGCCTTCTCCCCATATCCCTTGACTCCTGATGCACCATCAATAACTCACGCCGAGACTTAGGAAGTGAGATATCGGCTTTTATTGACTGAAGAACAACACTACATCCTGGGAAAATGAGGGAGAGCAGCAGGCCACAGTCGCCTTTATACAGGGGTCTGTGGGAGGAGCCACAGGAGCAGTCAGCAGGGTCTTGGGAGGAGCCACAGGAGCAGTCAGACAGGTATATCTAGTTCACCACAACTCCGCTATCTTTAAGAGCTCTATCTAACTCTTTCTTGAAAGCATCCAGAGAACTGGCCTCCACTGCCTTCTGAGGCAGAGCATTCCACAGATCCACAACTCTCTGGGTGAAAAAGTTTTTCCTCAACTCCGTTCTAAATGGCCTTCCCCTTATTCTTAAACTGTGGCCTCTGGTTCTGGACTCCCCCAACATCGGGAACATGTTTCCTGCCTCTAGCGTGTCCAATCCCTTAATAATCTTATATGTTTCAATCAGATCCCCTCTCATCCTTCTAAAGTCCAGTGTATATAAGCCCAGTCGCTCCAATCTGTCAACATATGACAGTCCCACCATCCCGGGAATTAACCTCGTGAACCTACGCTGCACTCCCTCAATAGCAAGAAAGTCCTTTCCTTTCAACGTAACCGTTCTCACCCTAAATGTGTGTTCTGTGGTATGAGGCATTTGAAGCCAGGGGAGGAGATATGGTGTCCACTCTATCGATTCCTCTCGTAGCCTTATAAACCTCTTTCAGATTCCCCCCCTCAGCCTCAGCCGCTCCAGAGAAAACAACTCAAGTTTGTCCGGCGTCTCGGTCTTGCACGTGGCCTCGAATCCAGGCCACAGCTATCAAAACCAGAAAAAAACCTGCAGATGCTGGACCTCGAAAGCAAAACGCTCCAAATGCTGGAGGAACCCAGCGTCCATGGACAAGAGTAAGCAGTCAACACTTCGGGCCTTCTTCAGGACGGAGAGGGAAGCAGGAGGGGATGCCTGAATTAAACAGTCGGTGGGGGGGTGGTGGGGAAGGAGATTGGTGAAGCCAGGCGGGAGGGGAAGGCCAAGGGCTGGAGAGGGGAGTGGACCACAGGAAAAAAGGAAGGAGGAGGGGACCCAGGGGAGATATTTTATTGATCCCAAAGGAAATGACAGTGTCACAGTAGAGTTACAGGTGCGCGGATACGCATATACTCGAAGAGAAGTAAGAAAGGTAAGTTACTTCAAACAGTCTAACAGGAAGGGGGCCATCACTTCCCCGGGTGTAGGTTGACTCATTATGGAGCCTAACTCGGTCCGAAACGTCGACAGTGCGCCTCCCTATAGATGCTGCCTGGCCTGCTGCGTTCCACCAGCATTTTGTGTGTGTTGTTTTAAATGTTGGGACCGCTCTCCTGAATCCTCCTGGTCAGCAGGGGACGGTATTGAACCTGTTTTAGATGTTGGGACCACTCTCCTGAATCCTCCTGGTCAGCAGGGGGCGGTATTGAACCTGTTTTAGATGTTGGGACCACTCTCCTGAATCCTCCCGGTCAGCAGGGGGTGGTATTGAACCTGTTTTAGATGTTGGGACCACTCTCCTGAATCCTCCTGGTCAGCAGGGGGCGGCATTGAACCTGTTTTAGATGTTGGGACCACTCTCCTGAATCCTCCTGGTCAGCAGGGGGCGGTATTGAACCTGTTTTAGATGTTGGGACCACTCTCCTGAATCCTCCTGGTCAGCAGGGGGCGGTATTGAACCTGTTTTAGATGTTGGGACCACTCTCCTGAACCCTCCTGGTCAGCAGGGGGCGGTATTGAACCTGTTTTAGATGTTGGGACCACTCTCCTGAACCCTCCTGGTCAGCAGGGGGCGGTATTGAACCTGTTTTAGATGTTGGGACCACTCTCCTGAATCCTCCTGGTCAGCAGGGGGCGGTATTGAACCTGTTTTAGATGTTGGGACCACTCTCCTGAATCCTCCTGGTCAGCAGGGGGCGGTATTGAACCTGTTTTAGATGTTGGGACCACTCTCCTGAATCCTCCTGGTCAGCAGGGGGCGGTATTGAACCTGTTTTAGATGTTGGGACCACTCTCCTGAATCCTCCTGGTCAGCAGGGGGCGGTATTGAACCTGTTTTAGATGTTGGGACCACTCTCCTGAATCCTCCCGGTCAGCAGGGGGCGGTATTGAACCTGTTTTAGATGTTGGGACCACTCTCCTGAATCCTCCTGGTCAGCAGGGGGCGGTATTGAACCTGTTTTAGATGTTGGGACCACTCTCCTGAATCCTCCTGGTCAGCAGGGGGCGGTATTGAACCTGTTTTGAGTTCTGACGAAGGGTCTCGGCCCGAAACGTCGACAGCGCTTCTCCCTATAGATGCTGCCTGGCCTGCTGTGTTCCACCAGCGTTTTGTGCGTGTTGCTTGAATTTCCAGCATCTGCAGATTTCCCCGTGTAAGGCTGACCTCTTTGGAGCAGCCCAGTCGTCTCAATCTGTTACTGAAAGTGCTCCTCTGTTCGGCCAAGGTGGCGTGCAGAGGGTGAGAAACATCGTCCGGAATCGCCAGGGTTTTCCGTCGGGTCCAGTGTGTCTATTTTGACTCCTATGACAGAGCTAGACTCTCTCACCAGTTTATTGGGCCTGTTGGCATCTCCAACAGGCAGCAATAGGCGGGTAAGAAGAGGGAAAAGGTCAGAGTGGGGAACAAAAAACCAGGGATGAACAATCTAAGGAAAAAGTCTTCCCTGGCATGATTAAATCTGAAGGAAGATATAAAGATAGGGGCATATCAGCTGAAGAACTTGAGCACAAAGACGTGAGTATTTTTTTCAACGTCAGAGGTGTTGACATGTCGTTACACCTCTCCCACTTCCTTTGCTAAATTAGGTAACGCGTCACGCTTGTCGACGTGCTCCAAATTGGTGCGGTACGAACCAGACCACATCACGCCTCAGGTCTGGCCCTCAGGAATGCGGGGCTTGCTTGCACTAAAGCCCCAGACGGGACCGGCTCTCATTTCAAAGGAATCCAGACGGCGGCAAACTGCACCGCCTTCAGGGTGTGTGAATTGGGCCTGTCCGCGTCGTCGGAGTGGGGACGCGTTTTCTTTCTGCGGCCGGCTGTCGAAGTTGACTGGAGGAATTCCCCTAACGTTCCCGAGGGGCGGCTCGTGACAGTAGAGTTAGGAGGGAAATCAAAATTTTAAGAGAAGAACCTGCAGGTACTCGTAGCCCAGAAAAAAAAATATCAGAAAGGCATCTGTAGTGAACGAAAGGGAGCTTTTCAGATCTGGGATCCTTCATGGAGCACAAAATAGGCCCTTCAGCCCATCTGCTCCATGCCAACCCCCTTCCAGTCCCATTTCGCCCAAGCCGTGCCCTTTCACTTACCTATCCAAGTGCCCCTTAAATGTTGCACCCCTTAATTCCGACCCTTTCTCTGGCAACACCCACAAAACGCTGGAGGAACTCAGCAGGAAAGGCAGCATCTACGGAAGTGAATTAGACGGCTGATATTTCGGGCCAAGACCCTTCTTCAGGACTGGAAAGGGAGGGGGGAAGACGCCAGAATGAAAAGGTGGTTGGGGGAGAGGGGAAGGAGGATAACTGGAAGGTGATTGGCGGAGGCAGGCGGGTGGGAAAGGCCAAGGGTTGGAGAGGAGGGAATCTGATTGGACAGGAGAGTGGACCAAAGGAGAAAAGGGAAGGAGGAGGGGATGCAGGGGGCAGTGACAGAGAGGTGAGAGGTCGTCCAGGAAGGATACATGCCTGTGGTAACAGATCTGGGGGTGCATCAAGTTGAGAAGTCGGAGGGGGAGCAGGGACTTCTTCAGGGTAGGCAATGGAGTAGCCGGAAACGTCGACTGTTTATTCCCCTCCATAGATGCTGCCTGGCCTGCTGAGTTCCTCCAGCGTTTTCTGTGTGTGTTACTGTGGATTTCCAGCATCTGCAGACCTTCTCGTGTTTAAGACTTTCACCGGCAATTCACTCCAGGAACCTGTCAGCTGGTTGGTACCCGTCCGTCTCGAAGGACGGAAGGTGATGATCACCATCACAAGCCTGGACGGAAGGTGTGCAGGTCCTGAGATGCCCCAGTCGTCAAGATCCCCCTCTCGGCCTCACTGGTGGAGTCCGAAGGAAAGCTTATGAAGCGATACGTTTGTCACCGGCTCGGCCGCAGGAGCTGCCGGGAGGATGTTCAGTGACGTCCCGCCGCCTTAGGGGCTCCGCTCCGGATCTGCTGTCTGGGTTTTACTCCCGTAGCCTCCGTCTCTCCCGAGGCAGTGGGGCTATTTACCCATCGCCGGGGGTCTGGTTCACGGGCACCAGGGTGTGTCCACCAGGGTGGGCCTGGCGTGCTACGTGTGCAGGGGCCAGACCTCCTCCCCGTCCCCTGTAGTTCGGCCCGAGTCCGAGAGGAGTTTGGTTCCCGTGTGTGTCGCCGGTGAGGAGGCGCGACGCAAGGCTTGCTGTCGGAGAGGCCGTGTCCTGGCAGGGAGAGACTGACACGTTCAGCTCTTCTTTCCGCAAGACGGCCGGCCAGCGGTGGGAGCTGAGAGTGAGAGCGACAAGCACGACCCACTGCACGACTACACTGGACGCGTTGCAAGGACCATTTTGACACATGCTGGAATACAAGCAACTCTAAATGATTAACGACTCTCGTTAAACAGCAATTAGCCAATTCAGCAGCTCGAAAAGCCTCAGCGGCCAATGCTCTCTGGCGCCCCTTACAGGCTCGAAGAACACACTGCACTGACACACCGGACGCGTCACAGCAACCACTTTGATACTCAGGTCTTGCATTGATGTCCTCTAGTTTTGGACTCCCCAGTCCTGGGGAAAAGCCAATGGCCACCTCTTATCGATGCATCTCACGAGTTTATAAACTTCTGTGAGGTCACCTCTTGTTCCCCTGCACTCCAGGGAATGAAGACCTGGCATAGCCAACCTTTCCATACAACTCTGGCCCTCTAGTCCGGGCAGTGTCATCGCAAATCATTTCCAACTTGAGGACGCCTTTCTTAAAACACGGTGACCGAAACAGGGGTGGAGAGAGCCCTCAGACATGGAGCCCAGAGCAGGCCGCAGCCTCAGCCTCAGTTCAGTGCAGAGCTGAGCAAAGGTCATGGGGCCTGGCGCAGGCCGCAGCCTCAGCCTCGGTTCAGTGCAGAGCCAAGTAAACATCATGGAGCCCAGAGCAGGCCGCAGCCTTAGCCTCAGTTCAGCGCAGCGCTGAGCAAAGATCACGGGGCCTGGAGCAGGCCGCAGCCTTAGCCTCAGTTCAGCGCAGCGCTGAGCAAAGATCATGGGGCCTGGAGCAGGCCGCAGCCTCAGTCTCGATTCAATGCTGAGCTGAGGAAAACATCGCGGAGCCACGAGCAGAACTGCCTGACCCTCACCTCTTGTCCCAGCACTCTGGCTTTTCGGTCCATCTGCCCAGGCGCTTAATCTGATAACAGAACAGTGGCTGCAGGAAGATTTAATTAAACTAGGTCCTGATTCTCCATAGGCCTAACGGCAAATCCAATTTTCTAACACTATAGTGGGAAGTTCACATCTGCAGATGCGCTGGGCTGTCCGCACCACTCTCTGCAGAGTCCTGCGATTGAGGGAGGTACGGTTCCCATACCAGGCAGTGATGCAGCCCGTCAGGATGCTCTCAATCGTGCCCTGGTAGAAAGTCCTTAGGATTTGAGGGCCCGCACCAAACTTCCTTAACCGTCTGAGGTGAAAGAGGCCTTTTTCACAGAGCCATAAATTTCATGCCATATGTCGGTGATAATGAACCTGATTCTGACTGAGGTGCGCAGGGGGAGCACACCTACGTAGTGTCCCAGATCCAGCCACGCGGGTTCGGCCCTGTCCTCGGGTGCATCCGGGAATGTCCGTTCTCCCCATGACAGTTTCCCTTCTTGCGGGAAAGCACCATCCGTCATCGGGGAACCCCACCACCCACGATATGCTCTCTCCTCGCTGCTGCCATCAGGAAGGAGGTATAGGAGCCTCAGGACTCGCACCACCAGGTTCAGGAGCAGTTACCACCCCTCAACCATCAGGTAGAAGGTACAGGAGCCTCAGGACTCGCACCACCAGGTTCAGAAACAGTTACTACCCCTCAATCATCAGGTAGAAGGTACAGGAGCCTCAGGACTCGCACCACCAGGTTCAGGAGCAGTTGCTACCCCTCAACCAGAGGGGACAACCTCACTTGTGCCATACCTGAACTGTTCCCACAACCTATGGACTCACTGTGAAGGACTCTTCACCTCATGTTCTCGATGTTTATTAATTAATTTATTATTATTACATATTTTTTCTTTTGTATTTGCACAGTTTGTGTTCTTTTTCACTTTGGTTATCGTCCGCCTGTTGGACACGGTCTTTCGTTGATTCTGTAATGGTTTTTGGATTTACTGAGAATGCCCACGAGAAAATGAATCTCGGGGGTCGCGTATGGTGACTAGGAATGTACAGGGATAATAAATTTCCTTTGAACTTTGCATAATCAGGGACTGATCAGGGTTAGTCAACGTGGCTTTGTGCGTGGTAGATTGTGTCTAGCCAACCTTTAAAAATTTTTCGAGGAAGTGACTAGGATAGTTGGTGAAGGCAAGGCTTGTTGGCACCTAGTGGTTAAGGCATCGGCCTAGTGATCTGAAGGTCACTGGTTCGAGCCTCAGCTGAGGCAGCGTGTTGTGTCCTTGAGCAAGGCACTTAACCACACATTGCTCTGCGACGACACCGGTGTCAAGCTGCTTGGGTCCTAGTGCCCTTCCCTTGGACAACATCGGTGGCGTGGAGAGGGGAAGGCCTGCAGCTTGGGCAACTGCCGGTCTCCCATACAACCCTGCGCCCTGGAAACCTTCCAAGGCGCAAATCCATGGTCTCCCGAGACTAACGGATGTCTAAAAGAAGGCAAGGCGGTGGATGTGTTCTACACGGACTTCAGCAAGGCCCCGCATGAGAGGTTAGTCGAGAAGGTTCAGTCGCTTGGCATTTAAGATGAGGTAGTAAAAAGGACTTGCCAGAGATTGGTGGTTGATGGTTGCGTCTCTGACTGGAGGCCTGTGACCAGTGGTGTGCTGGGCCCATTGTCATCCAGATCAACAATTCAGACGGTCACGTGGTAAGCTGGATCGGCAGGTTTGCAGACGACACCGAGACCGGTGGCTGTGGGAGGCCATCAAAGCTGGCGATGGGATCTGGACCGGCTGGAAAAAAGTGGGCTGCAAGAAGGCAGATGGAATTTGATGCAGACAAGTGTGGGGCATTGCACTTTGGAGGACTAACTGGGGTAGGTCCTCCAAGGTGAGGAGAATGGCAGGGCAAAGGGACCTGGGAATTCTGGCCCATAATTCATTGAAGGTGACGTCACAGGTAGATAGGGTCGTAAAGAATGCTTTTGGCACATTGGCCTTCATAAGTGTAACAGGTGACCGTTGAATATCATTTTTTATCGTCAAAATGCACTTATGTATTCACCCTGGTAATGCTAAAATAGCTGCCCATGTCTTTAAGAGAAAACGGTGATGTCATTTTGAACGGGTTGAGTAGAAAGAAGAACTGCAGGATTCTAGAAAGGACATCGAACGCTCATTCTTATGGTGAATAATATTTGATAACATCCATGTGAATTTGTTTACCCTTGTTTGTAAATCTAGAATATCGGTAATTTGACAGGTTTTACATGTGGACGCTTCAGATTTTCGCGAGTAAGGTCTCGGCGCTGGGTGGCGTGGCTGTCGGCCTAGTAGGCCACTCTTTTTAATAATTTAAGCTCCAAGGCAATATATTGCAAAAGTTTATTTTTGATTGTTTCCTGACCGAATGTGAATGGAACGGAGTAATGTGAATGCGTTAATCCCTGTTTATGTGGCGTGAGCGAGGAGAACTCGTTTCAGGGTCTAGCCCGTACGCGTTTGGAAATTAAACACGCGTGTGCCCAGTATCTCTTTGTGAAGATGAGATGTATTGATTCATATTTTTGACGTTTGTGTAGAAGGTACAGGGTTGGTGGGATTCTGATGTTGTTTGTATTGTGTTGTTTTTAGAATTGTTTTATTTGTTTTCAAACTACATACGTAACAAAAGTGTGGCCCGAAATTAAACTGAGATTGTAACAGCAAGAACTGCGCTTTTTCTGAATTCATTTTGTCATTTTTATTTCCGTACCCTCTTTCTGCATTAAAACATCTAAAACAGATAAAGGAATTAAAGACCTGAAAAAGTCTTTGTTGTCCTGGGTGTGTATATTTCCCCCAGGCTAACTGAATTGAGTTCAGGAGATGGGATGATATGTTGAAGTTGTATAAGACATTGGTGAGGCCCAATTTTGAGTATCGAGTGCAGTTTTGGTCACCTGCCTACAGGAAAGATGTAAATGAGATTGAAAGAGTGCGGAGAAAATTTACAAGGATGTTGCCAGGACTTGAGTTATAGGGAAAAGTTAAACAGGTTAGGACTTCATTCCCTAGAACATAGAAGATTGAGAGGAGATTTGACAGAGGTATACAAAATTATGAGGGGTATAGACAGGGTAAATGCAAGCAGGCCTTTTTCCACTGAGGTTGGGCGGGACTACACCCAGAGGTCATCTTCACCCAGCGAAGATTCCCACAAGAGTTGCCGCACGCCCGCAGCTTACTCACCCTAACCCATACGCGGGAGGAAACGGGGGCAGCTGCTGGAAGCTAACATGGCCACCCTGTGAGGAACATTCGATCCGCCCAGCACCGTCTGCACTAGATCCAGCCACACGGCTATAAAAGTCATGACTATGTCATCGTCCCGTGTTGATTGTGTGAGGCATAGCTCCTGGGTTTCCTAATTACAACTCCGACTACAGAAGTACTTTGTTAAGGGTGAAGTGCTGGCAGATATCCCGTCGGAGGGGAGGCGGGCAAATGCAAGGCTGGCATTCATTCCCAGAGAGCTGGAATATAAAACCAAGGAGGCTCTCTTAACCGCTCGTCAATGGTTGGGAAACCAGCCACACAATTCTTAATAATCGGATCTCTCAAGCCCAGGGTTGTGTCCTGAGTCCCCTCCTCTACACCCTTTACACCCATGACTGTGTTAGAAACGGAAGACTGACACCACAATACAGGCCCTTCGGCCCACAAATCTGTGCCGAACCTGTCCCTACCTTAGAAATTACTAAGCTTCCCCATGGCCCTCTATTTTTCTAAGCTCCATGTATCCATCCAGGAGTCTCTTAAAAGACCCTATCGTATCCGCCTCCACCACCGTCGCCGGCAGCCCATTCCACGCACTCATCACTCTCTGAGTAAAAAACTTACCCCTGAAATCTCCTCTGTACCTACTCCCCAGCACCTTAAACCTGTGTCCTCTTGTGCTAGCCATTTCAGCCCTGGGGAAAAAGCCTCTGACTATCCACACGATCAATACCTCTCATTATCTTATACACCTCTGTCAGGTCACCTCTCATCCTCCGTCGCTCCAAGAAGAAAAGGCCGAGTTCACTCAACCTATTCTCATAAGGCACGCTCCCCAATCCAGGCAACATCCTTGTCAATCTCCTCCTTTGACGAACGGATGGCTACGGTGCAACTTCCCTTCAGCGAGGATATCCGTGGCTGTCGATATCAGAAGGATCTTCACTTGAGGTCAGAACTTCGCGGACAGCAAACCCAACGCCGTCACAGCGCTACAGACAGCGGTGGAAATTGATCCCCCCCGCCAACTTCACAGCTGGCACCATCGAGCATTACCCTAAGGTGCCACCCTCCACGCGGGGGAAAGGCGAGAAGCCTCTAACTCCCCCGGAGGCGGTAGTGGAGCCACAACGACACCGCCAAAGGTTCTTGACGGTGCTTCCCCTCGTTATTAACCCCCCCCCCCACCTCTTCATCGGCGTCCGGGGATCGGCCGGACGGACAGGCGCTCCAGCGTACTGGAGGAGGCCGACATCCCCACAAGGGGGAAAGCAACACCAACCCCGGCGGACAGCTCGTGTCACCCGGAGGCCCGACTCATGTCTCCCCTCGAAGGAAGACCGGCGGGCGAAGGAAACGTTTCCGAGATACGGTCGGCCCTCCTTATCTGCGGATTCTGCACGCGCGGATTCAACCGGCCGCGAATCGGGAAAACCCAGAAGTTCTCACTCCAGCACTCGTTGTTTGAGCATGTACAGACTATTTTTCCTTGTCATTATTCCCTAAACAATACAGTATAACAACTACTTACATAGCATTTACATTGTATTAGGTATTATAAGTAATGTAGAAATGACTTAAAAGTACAGGCAGTCCCTGGGTTATGAATGAGTTCCATTCCTGAGTCCGTCTTTAAGTTGGATTTGAAGTCGGAACAGGTACATCCGGTATTATTTAGTGTCAGTTAGTCAAATGTTTTTCTTAGTATATAGCACATATTTTACCTTTCTATGCATATAAAACACTTAAGAAACGTACATATTTCAATAATTAAACCACTGCGTTGCTTAGTAATAATTGTAGCTTTCATCGGGGCAGGGCCTTTCACATTCTCCATTGAAATTGTTCCGATCGTTGACCGACTGTAGCCTAACGCTTTTCCAATGACCGATGGCGTTTCACCTCTTTCCGATCACTTTATTACTTCCACCTTATTTTCAATCGTGATCGTGATTATTTTCGTGAACAGAAACACTGCGGATTCAGAGCTGCATCGCCAGGTCCTAATGTCCACAGCACAGAGCATGTTAAATAAAGTCCGGGGTTCCGCTGGGTCCTAAAGACCACCTCACTGAGACAGGTTAAATAAGGGACTTGAGCATCTGTGAATTTTGGTATCCGCGGGTGGTCCCTGAACCAATCCACCCGCGAGTAAGGAGGGCCGACTGTATTTATTTACTGTGTGGGGCGGTACAGCATGGAGTATGTCCTTCCAGTCCTTCAAACATCTCCGATTAACCTCAAGTCCAACCACGGGACAATTTACAATGACCAATTAACCCACCCCGGGACGTCTTTGGACGTCGTTGGAGGAAACCCGTGCGTTCCACAAGGGGCGTATACGGAGACATGGGTGACTTCTTCCAGTTTAATCTCTTCCCTTTTGATGTCTCGTTCTTCCTTTCGGGGCGGCCGGGGTCCTGTCGGAGTCTGTGATCTGCAGCCGCGCCGAAACTCCGCTTCCTCGCGGTGGAGGGCTCCCGCCCCCAGAGCTCGCCCGGCGGCCTGGCGCTCTCGGTTCCTCCGGGCGCGGCCCCCGTGTGGAACGGCCCCGATCCCTCGCCGGCGTCACTGGCTGAAGCGTCGCGAGAGATCGGTGTGCGCCGCCGTCAGAATAAGTGACGCTGCAGGCTGTAACGTGGAAACAGGCAGCTGTTGGCCTGCCCTCCTGTTGTCTCTCTCTCACCGCACCGCAGAGGCTCGAGCTACCTCCAATTCCACTGCAGCACCTACATGTGGGCTTTCAGGGCCCGGATTGGCCTCACCAATCACCCCCGGACCCACAGTCACAAACCCTCCACCTGACAGAAGTCGCGGTCGTCTTCGACTCCGAAGGACGAACAACAACAACAATCCCTCGTTAACGAGTGAGACCCTCTCTGAGATGTCGAAGTGATGGGATGGACTGCAGCTCTTGATGGATTCTTAGATCACGTTCTCTTGGAGGGGGCTTGCATTGCTCGCATGGTGGGTGGTGGTGAGGGAGGGGGTTAACGCTTTTGCTGGAGCGAGTGGGGAGAGGAGTTGGGGGGGGCTTTGTGGCGCAGAAGTTTTCCGTCATCCATTCTTTGGGGTTTTTCCCTGTTTCGCGGCCGTCTGTGAAGATTGGGAATTTCAGGTCGTGTCCCGTATACGTTCTCCGACATTAACATCAGACCTTTGAAATGACCGTGCATTCACTTTCTTTTGCCTTGTTCATTCGCTGTACCTGAAAGGTATCGTGTATATCCCAAAATGAGGTGAGTGCTGATTGGCTCAAAGTCCAACCCTACATCGTGAGAGGTGGGTGGGGTTAGGGCCGGCCAACAGGGCTCTGGTGAGGCTGTCCAATCTCCTCTACAGTGGACACATTCATGAACTTCAACCATGCCATCGACTCTGGACGATGGAGGCGGGAGGTCAAAGGCCTATGCTCCACTGGGAGCAGAGGGCCCAGGAGGAAGACGATTGGCTCTCTGATACCCCATCAAATCCTTTGGCGAGCACTTTTCCGACGTCCATTCCCCCCCCCCATTGTTCTGACAGGGTTGATTTAAGCCTCTAACGGAGCCACTTGCGCTGTGAAACCTCCGCGGGCTGAAAATAGCCACGAGAGAGAGGAGCCGTACCGAGACTCCTGGGAAGGGTGGCCTAATTTGTTCATTAATCTGTCTGGATTCCTGGCTCGGTCTTTGATTTACAACGTGCCTTTAAAATCCTCCTCGGGGGTGGTGGGGGGGGGGGGCGGGGGAAGGATATGCTGTTTTGCTGAGCGGCGCAGTTAGTACGTGTCGAGGAGGATGTAATTTGTCTAATAGAGGCAGGATTACCACAGCAGGGCTCTGACAGATAGACTAATGCACTGAAATATTTTTAGAAACCACAAATTAAACTTGTTGGACTAACATGGTTGAAATTAATAATAATAATAATAAATAAAGGCTTGTGCTTGGCTCACCTTGGGAGTTAAAATGTTTGAGTGGACAGTTAATTGCTTTTGATTGGATGATTGCCTTGCTCAGGCCATGAACGTGACCCCTAGCTTCCAATTAGTGCCCTATTCCTACATAATCCCCCTGTTCTCTGTGTTGGATACTATTTCAGTGAATTTAACATCATCTTTCGACCAAAATACACAGGAAAAGGTTTAAGCCATTTGGCCTATCGAGCTCTCTCCACCATCCGATCATGGCTGATTTATAGTCCCTCTCAAACCTCTTCTCCTGCCTTCTTTCTCCCTGTAGCCTTTGAAGCCCCCAACTAATCAAGAACCTATCGGGCTCTACCTTAGCTGTTGGTCACAGCCTGGACAAAGAAATTGAAACATAGAAGAGTGCAGCAGGGGAACAGGCCATTCGGCCCACAATGTCTGTGCTGTACCAGCTAAAAAGCAAATCAGAAACACCCAAACACTAATCCCTCCTCCCTCCATCTTCCTCACATCCATGTGCCGATTCAAATGTCTCTTAAAGGCCTCTAATGTATTTGCCTCTACCACCGTACCAGGCATCCACCACTCTCTGAGTAAAAACTTACCCCTCTCACTTACCCCCTCTCAATGCGTGCCCTCTGGTGTTAGACATTCCAACCCTGGGAAACAGACACTCTGTGTCCACTCTATCTATGCCTCTCGTAATCTTATAAACCTCTATCGGATCTCCCCTCAGCCTCTGGCATTCTAGAGAAAACAAGTTTTCCGGCCTCTGGTGATAGCACATCCTGGTAAACCTCTTCTGCCCCCTCTCCAGAGCGCCAACATCCTTCCTATAGTGGGGCAACCAGAACACTACACAATACTCCAGATGTGGCCAGACCAGAGTTTTATGAATTTGCAACACAACCTCCTGACTTTTGAACTCGATGCCTCGACTGATAAAAGCAAGCATTCCATAAGCCTTAATCACCCTATCGACCTCTGACCCACTTTCAAGGAACTATGAACTTGGATCCCAAGGTCTCCCTGCTCAGCACCATTATTAAAGACCTTGCCCTTAATGTACTTGCATTTGTCCTACCCAGAATGATGCACCATCAATAACTCTCTGAGGCGTGAGGCGAGATATTGGCTGGAAGAAAGAACAAGCAGCAATAGACCACCATACTACATCCTGGAGACTGAGAGGCCGGGCTCAGGCCTCAATCGCCTTTATACCGGGGTCTGTGGGAGGAGCCACGGTCAGTGGGAGGAGCCACAGTCAGTGGGAGGAGCCATGGTCTGTGGGAGGAGCCACGGTCCGTGGGAGGAGCCACAGTCAGTGGGAGGAGCCATGGTCAGTGGGAGGAGCCACAGGAGCAGTCAGCGGGTGGGGGGGGCGTGTCCAGACAGGTATATGTAGTTCACCACACAGGTGCAACACCTCACATTTATCTGTTAAACTCCATTTGCCACTCCTCAGCCCATATCTGTAACTGATCCACGTCGTGCTGTATTCTACCCACAGCTCCTCCAATCTTGCTATCGTGCTCGCGTACAGCATTCCATCCCTAAGGAATCTCTCCAGCAATTTCCCCGCAACTGACCCGAGACTTGCCGGCCTGGAGTTCCCAGGAATTTTCCTTGTTCCCTTCTTAAACGTCACGTGGATTTTCCGGTGCAGTCTGTTTTGCAGTGTGCTACTGTGATATCATTCTGGGGGATACGTTGTCTCGTTTTTTTAAACTGCATTGCGTTTGTGGTTTCTAAATGACAATAAACTGAATCTGAAATGGAGGTACAGCATTGGCCACTGGTCAGTCCTCTGAGACCTTGCCTGTGGCTAGAGGGGACATGAGGATACCGGTCAAGGGCCCAGCAATCTCGTCTCTTGCCTCCTTCAATTACCCAGGGTAAATCCCATCAGGCCCCGGGGACTCATCCATCTTAATACGCATTAGAAGGCCCGATACTTCCTCCTCCTTGATGTGTAAATGCCCTAATGTTATTGTACTGATCTCCTGGCCCTCCATACCCTCCTCCATAGTGAAAACTGAAGCAAAGAACTTCACTCAAATTCTCTGCATCCAGGCAAACGTTGCCCCCTTTATCCCACCCTCGAGTGGTCCCACCCTCTCCCTCGTTATCCTCTGACTCTTGATGTACGCACACACTGCCTTGGGATTCACCCTACTCCTACTTGCCAAGGGCTTTTCGTGACTTTCCTAGTTCCCTTCTTTAGTTCTTTTCTGCTTTCTTTATACCCCTCGTGTGCTTCATCTGATCCTCACTTCTTCACTCTTTTCCTCTTTCTTCTTGACTAAATTCGTCACCTCTCTCGACGTCCAAGGTTCTTCTGTCTTTCCATCCCTGTCCCTCCTTCTAACAGGGGCATATACATTAATGATCTGGATGATGGGGTGGTAAATTGCATTAGTAAGTATGCAGATGATACTAAGGTAGGTGGCGTTGTGGATAATGAAGTAGGTTTTCAAAGCTTGCGGAGAGATTTAGGCCAGTTAGAAGAGTGGGAGGAAAGATGGCAGATGGAGTTTAATGCTGATAAGTGTGAGGTGCTACATTTTGGTAGGAATAATCAAAATAGGACATACATGGTAAATGGTGGGGCATTGAGGAATGCAGTAGAACAGAGTGATCTAGGAATAATGGTGCATAGTTCCCTGAAGGTGGAATCTCATGTGGATAGGGTGGTGAAGAAAGCTTTTGGTATGCTGGCCTTTATAAATCAGAGCATTGAGTGTAGGAGTTGGGATGTAATGTTAAAATTGTACAAGGCATTGGTAAGGCCAAATTTGGAGTATTGTGTACAGTTCTGGTCACCGAATTATAGGAAAGATGTCAACAAAATAGAGAGAGTACAGAGGAGATTTACTAGAATGTTACCTGGGTTTCAGCACCTAAGTTACAGGGAAAGGTTGAACAAGTTAGGTCTTTGGAGCGTAGAAGGTTGAGGGGGGACTTGATAGAGGCATTTAAAATTATGAGGGGGATAGATAGAGTTGACGTGGATAGGCTTTTTCCATTGAGAGTAGGGGAGATTCAAACAAGAGGACATGAGTTGAGAGTTAGGGGGCAAAAGTTTAGGGGTAACACGAGGGGGAACTTCTTTACTCAGAGAGTGGTAGCTGTGTGGATCGAGCTTCCAGTAGAAGTGGTAGAGGCAGGTTCGATATTGTCATTTAAAGTAAAATTGGATAGGTATATGGACAGGAAAGGAATGGAGGGTTATGGGCTGAGTGCGGGTCGGTGGGACTAGGTGAGAGTAAGCATTCGGCATGGACTAGAAGGGCCGAGATGGCCTGTTTCTGTGCTGTAATTGTTATATGGTTCCTGTACTCAGTCCAATTGATCTTCAAACACCCTCCACACGTCCGATGTGGACTTGCCAGAAAAAAGGTGTTCCCAATTAGTTCCTGCCTAATGCCCTCCTAATTTGCCCTGCTCCATATAAAACTCTCCCACGAGGCCCGTGCCTGCCCTTTTCTACGGATATCCTGAAAGATAAGGAGTTGTGGTCGCTGTTCACCCCACCGAAAGGTCGCTTAGCTGGTCAGTACGGACCCTCATTGGACCATTCACATATTGATTTAAGAAGCCTTCCTGGATACGCTTAACAAATGCTGCCCCTCATCTCTGTTTCTTGTATTTCGAGGCTGTGCCCTCTGGTCCCAGACATCCCCACCGTAGGAAACATCCTCTCCACCTCCACACTATCTGTGTCCTCTGGTCCCAGACTCCCCCACTATAGGAAACATCCTCTCCACATCCACTCTATCTGTGTCCTCTGGTCCCAGACTCCCCCACTATAGGAAACATCCTCTCCACATCCACTCTATCTGTGTCCTCTGATCCTAGACTCCCCCACTATAGGAAACATCCTCTCCACATCCACTCTATCTGTGTCCTCTGATCTTAGACTCCCCCACTATAGGAAACATCCTCTCCACATCCACTCTATCTGTGATCCTAGACTCCCCCACTATAGGAAACATCCTCTACACATCCACTCTATCTGTGCCCTCTGGTCCTAGACTCCCCCACTATAGGAAACATCCTCTCCACATCCACTCTATCTGTGTCCTCCGATCCTCCCCCCCACTATAGGAAACATCCTCTCCACATCCACTCTATCTGTGTCCTCTGGTCCTAGACTCCCCCACTATAGGAAACATCCTCTCCACATCCACTCTATCTGTGTCCTCTGGTCCCAGACTCCCCCACTATAGGAAACATCCTCTACACATCCACTCTATCTGTGTCCTCTGGTCCTAGACTCCCCTACTATAGGAAACATCCTCTCCACATCCACTCTATCTGTGTCCTCTGATCCTAGACTCCCCCACTATAGGAAACATCCTCTCCACATCCACTCTATCTGTGTCCTCTGATCCTAGACTCCCCCACTATAGGAAACATCCTCTCCACATCCACTCTATCTGTGATCCTAGACTCCCCCACTATAGGAAACATCCTCTACACATCCACTCTATCTGTGCCCTCTGGTCCTAGACTCCCCCACTATAGGAAACATCCTCTCCACATCCACTCTATCTGTGTCCTCTGGTCCTAGACTCCCCCACTATAGGAAACATCCTCTCCACACCCACTCTATCTGTGTCCTCTGGTCCTAGACTCCCCCACTATAGGAAACATCCTCTCCACATCCACTCTATCTGTGCCCTCTGGTCCTAGACTCCCCACTATAGGAAACATCCTCTCCACATCCACTCTATCTGTGCCCTCTGGTCCTAGACTCCCCCACTATAGGAAACATCCTCTCCACATCCACTCTATCTGTGCCCTCTGGTCCTAGACTCCCCACTATAGGAAACATCCTCTCCACATTCACTCTATCTGTGTCCTCTGGTCCTAGACTCCCCCACTATAGGAAACATCCTCTCCACATCCACACTATCTGTGCCCTCTGGTCCTAGACTCCCCACTATAGGAAACATCCTCTCCACACCCACTCTATCTGTGTCCTCTGGTCCTAGACTCCCCCACTATAGGAAACATCCTCTCCACATCCACTCTATCTGTGCCCTCTGGTCCTAGACTCCCCACTATAGGAAACATCCTCTCCACACCCACTCTATCTGTGTCCTCTGGTCCTAGACTCCCCCACTATAGGAAACATCCTCTCCACAGCCACTCTATCTGTGCCCTCTGGTCCTAGACTCCCCACTATAGGAAACATCCTCTCCACACCCACTCTATCTGTGTCCTCTGGTCCTAGACTCCCCCACTATAGGAAACATCCTCTCCACATCCACTCTATCTGTGCCCTCTGGTCCTAGACTCCCCACTATAGGAAACATCCTCTCCACACCCACTCTATCTGTGTCCTCTGGTCCTAGACTCCCCCACTATAGGAAACATCCTCTCCACATCCACTCTATCTGTGTCCTCTGGTCCCAGACTCTCCCACTATAGGAAACATCCTCTCCACGTCCACTCTATCTGTGTCCTCTGGTCCTAGACTCCCCACTATAGGAAACATCCTCTCCACATCCACTCTATCTGTGCCCTCTGGTCCCAGACTTCCCCACTGTAGGAAACATCCTCTCCACCTCCACTCTGTTGAGGCCTCTCAATATTTGATAGGTTTCATTGCGATCCCCACCCCCTCATTCTTCCAGACTCCAGTGAGTTCAGGCCCAGAACCGTCGAATGCTTCCCCTGCGTTAGCCCTTTCACTCCCAGGATCATTCTTCGACACCCTCCAATGCCGGGTCACTCATTCTTAGGTAGGGGGCCCCAAAAAGAAAGCCCAGCAGCGTCTCTACTTTCTGCGAGGGCTGAGGAAAGTCCATCTCCCACCCCCCATCCTCATCACATTCTACAGGGGTTGTATCGAGAGCATCCCGAGCAGCTGCATCACTGCCTGGTTCGGAAATTGCACCGTCTCAGATCGCAAGACTCTGCAGCGGATAGTGAGGTCAGCTGAGAAGATCATCAGGGTCTCTCTTCCCGCCATCACGGACATTTACACTACACACTGCATCCGCAAAGGAAACAGCATTATGAAGGATCCCACGCACCCCTCGTACAAACTCTTCTCCCTCCTGCCGTCTGGGAAAAGGCACCGAAGCATTCAGGCTCTCACAGACTGTGTAACAGTTTCTTCCCCCTAGCTAACAGACTCCTCAATACCCAGAGCCTGGACTGACACCTTGCCCTACTGTCCTGTTTATTATTTATTGTAATGCCTGCACTGTTTTGTGCACTTTATGCAGTCCTGGGTAGGCCTGTAGTCCAGTGTAGTTTTTTTTTCTGTGTTGTTTTTTTACGTAGTTCAGTTTGGTTTTTGTACTGTGTCATGTAACACCATGGTCCTGAAAAACGTCTCATTTTTACTGTGTACGGGACCAGCAGTTATGGTCGAAATGACAATGAAAGTGACTTGACTTGACCGGTGTGGTGAACTACATATACCTGTCTGGACTGCTCCTGTGGCTCCTCCCACAGACCCCTGTATAAAGGCGACTGAGGCCTGAGCCCGGCCTCATTCTCCAGGATGTAGTGTTGTTCATTCTTCCAGTCAATAAAAGCCGATACCTCACTTCTTACGTCTCAGAGTGAGTTATTGATGGTGCATCAACCGGGGAGCGACTTCTTCCCGTTCATCAGTGAAAGGGTTTAATCTCTTCTCTTTAATGTCTCTTCTTTCCTTGTTAGGGTGGTGGGGGGCCTGTCGGAGTCCCTGAGCTACAGCCGCACCCCAAACTCCGGCTCTTCACAGCGCCAGGTTCCCGCCCGGCCAGCGGCCTGGCGTTCTCGGTATCCCCAGGAGCGGCTGTGGAGGGGGCCGATTCCTCGCCGACTGAAGCGTCGCGGGAGGGTGCACGCTGCGCGTCGAGATTAGCGCGCTGCGGATTGGAACATCGGAGCAGCAAGGTGTCGGTCTCCTCTCTCTCCGTCGTTAGACGTTGGGATGGGCCGTGGGGGTTTTTTTGATGGACTTTCAATCGTGGTCTCGGGGGGTGGGCTTTGCTCTTGAGTGTTGGGTGGTGAGGGGGCTGATTTTTTTTGCTGGAGCAAGTGGGGGGGGGGGAAGGCTGATGCCTGTGCGTGGGAGGGGCTTTGACGTTCTAACGTTTTCTGTCATTCATTCTTTGGGGTCGTCTTCTGTTTCATGGATGTCTGTAAATTCTTACAACCGTATAACAATCACAGCACGGAAACAGGCCATCTCAGCCCTTCTAGTCCGTGCCGAACGCTTACTCTCACCTAGTCCCACCGACCTGCACTCAGCCCATAACCCTCCATTCCTTCCCTGTCCATATACCTATCCAATTTTACTTTAAATGACAATATCGAACCTGCCTCTACCACTTCTACTGGAAGCTCGTTCCACACAGCTACCACTCTCTGAGTAAAGAAGTTCCCCCTCTTGTTACCTTTAAACTTTTGCCCCTTAACTCTCAACTCATGTCCTCTTGTTTGAATCTCCCCTACTCTCAATGGAAAAAGCCTATCCACGTCAACTCTATCTATCCCCCTCATAATTTTAAATACTTCTATCAAGTCCCCCCTCAACCTTCTATGCTCCAAAGAATAAAGACCTAACTTGTTCAACCTTTCTCTGTAACTTAGGTGCTGAAACCCAGGTAACATTCTAGTAAATCTCCTCTGTACTCTGCACAACCTGAAGAATTGGTTGAAGGTACCTTATGAGGGCCTCTGTCGGGCAGAGTCGACCATGGATATTGCATCCTAGCTGTCTAGATACACAAGCAGGGGCATTACGATATGGACAGCAAGCTCCCCCTGTCCTCAGATCTGACCAACCTGAAGGAATGGCAGAGACCGGCACAGTTTGGCAACACCAGCGTCACAGGAGCCGCCAGTCAGCGTCGAACGGCCTTCGGGACTCCAGCTCCGGAATCTTCCCTCGGAGTTTACTCCCAAAGCCTTCCCCGTGAGTGGGTGTAACCGCAGGGCGGCGGAGGCTTGAGATCAGAGTTTTCCTTCCCCTAGATGGGCTGCCATAAAGCGACTGCTTTTAAGGTGTCAGTGACCCACTTTCGCCCCTTCTCCTGGCAGTAGAAACAATTCCCCCCCGGGCTTAGTAGCTGAGGCACACGTGAAGGCCGGGAGCTGGACTTGGTTGTCAGAGGCTGTTTCAGACGCCGTTGGGAGCGTTTAATATGTGACCGGGTGACCGTCGAATTTTACTCAGTATCGTTAAAAGTGTACTCAGGCACTCATCCGGGTAATGCTAGAATAATTGTCTGTGCCTTTAAGTGGAGATGGTGATGTCATTACGCACACGCGGGATAGTGGGGAGACCATTTTTCTTTCTGCTGCAGGAGCTGGTTTGTCATTGGAATTGAGCTCCTCCCAGGGATGCTAGAAAAGATGAGGAAAGGTGACCATTAATTTACAATATCCATGTGAATCCGTTTATGCTTGTTGGCAACTCGAGAATATCGGTAATCTGACATGTTTTACATGTGGACGCTCTAGATTTTCACGCGTAAAGAACTCGACGCTGGATAGGGTGGCTTGCAAAGTTCCTCACCGGCCAAGCAGGTCCGTCTTCCTGTAATTTAACGACCAGGCAATATCTTGTAAAAGTTGTGCCGAAGCATACCTTTTGTCGGGCTTTATTGTAGCATCACCGATTGTGCAGGTAACAGTGTAATGTGAATGTTTAGTCTCCGTTCGGGCGTTCAGCGCGTGTGTACTAAAAAGTAGTAGATATCTTAGATGAGATGTACATTTTTCGCTGCTGTGTATAAGGTTCAGGATTGGGGGGATTCTAATGTTGTTTGTATTGTGTTTCTTCAAAATTGCCAATACCGTATTAGTACTATTAGTACTGTATTAATACCATATTAGTACCGTATTAGTACCATATTAGTACTGTATTAGTAATGTATTAATACCATATTAGTACTGTATTAGTACCGTATTAGTACTGTATTAGTAATGTATTAATACCATATTAGTACCGTATTAGTACCATATTAGTACTGTATTAGTAATGTATTAATACCATATTAGTACTGTATTAGTACCGTATTAGTACTGTATTAGTAATGTATTAATACCATATTAGTACTGTATTAGTACCATATTAGTACTGTATTAATACCATATTAGTACCGTATTAGTACTGTATTAGTACCGTATTAGTACCATATTAGTACTGTATTAATACTGTATTAGTACTGTATTAGTACCATATTAGTAATGTATTAGTACCGTATTAGTACCATATTAGTACTGTATTAATACTGTATTAGTACTGTATTAGTACCGTATTAGTAATGTATTAGTACCGTATTAGTACTGTATTAGTACCATATTAGTACTGTATTAGTACCATACTAGTACTGTATTAGTTTTGTGCGATTTCTTTGTATTTTTATACTGCATACACAATTGCTCAAGACACAAGTGTGTGGATCGAACTTAAACGGAGATTGTAACGGCAGGGCCTGATTGTAAAGTCGTTCGTTTCGTTTTAAGACCGTCTTCTGGCACTTAAGCATCTAAAGCAGACAGAGGAATTAAAACCCGAAAAAGTAGTAGTTGTCCTGAGTGTGTACTTTTCCCCGGGCCACAACAAATAGGTAGTGGGAGCTTGTCCCCCGGCTGTAACAACCTTAAGGAAGCCTGCTTGGCCCACTGAAAACTGCCCACAATTTCCCCCAAATGCTGAGTCTTTATCAGCTGTGCTTTTGGAGCCTCGGCTTCACACCCTTGTTTTAACGTTCCAGTCCTCCGGGAAGGAATGCCAACGCAGCATTTGCCTTCCTCAGCGCCGGCAGGATGTTCCGAAGCACTTCGCCCTCGACAAAGTACTTCTGCAGTCCGAGGTGTCATTAGGAAGCCCGGGAGCCATGCCTCGCTCCATAAACATGGGACGATGACGTAGTTACGACTTTTATAGCCGTGTGGCTGGATCTTGTGCAGATGGCCGCTTTGTAGATCTCGCTCCCCTCAATATTTATAACTCGTGCGTACATTGAGACAAGTCGCAAGATGTGGGAAGGTGGGGGGGGGGTGGGAGAGGGACTTGTAATGACGGGTTTGCTTGACGGCCTGCCGAGGACAACATCTTCCAGCACGTCCTCCTCCCTGGGGACAAAACTAATTTAAGATATCTGCCCCGGTGCTCTCCGTGCCTGGATTTCCTGCGTGCGAGTGCCGCAGGGTAATATCTGAGAGCCCAGCCTCTTAATGCGGTAGAAGCCTTCAGCCCCCAACCCTTTGTTCGCGTCAGGGACTGCGATCGGCCTAAGCGAGAACTTTCAGCTGCGAATCGCGCGCTCCTTTTTTTTTCCACGGGAGAGTCTGGAAAAAAAGGGGGGAATCTTGCGAAGAGGAGAAAAATCTGCTGATGCTGGAAGTCCGAGCTACACACACACACACACACGCGCGCGAAACGCTGGAGGAACTCGGCAGGCCAGGCAGCGTCTGTGGAAAACAGTACTGTCGACGTTTCGGGCTGAGAAATTGTAAAGCATAATTGTTTGAGTCGGGAAGGGTATACGGGTAGTCCCCGAGTTACGAACGTCCGACTTACGGACAACTCGTACTTAGGAACCGAGGAAGGAGAACGCCGTCCGCCATTTAAAGTCAGATCGCAACGCCATCCGCCATTTTAAGTCGTTGCCGTTGCCTCTGTGTTGAGTGTTTAACTTTGTATTTGGTTTAAATTTTTCTTAGTAAGATTCACCCTGACCCTGCCCCCACCCTCCGTTCCGGTCGGCTGGTGGCGCAGTGAGATCGGCGCCGGGTTCGAGAATGGAGGTTCCCGAGTTCGATCCAGTGACAGACCGCTCCTGTGCCGGGTTGATGTCGAGCTCGCAACTCGACCTTGTAAAAAAAAGCACTGCCACCTCCAGTTTAAATTCCCACGCGGAATATTGTGGAGGATCAAAAACCCAAACCCAGCACAGCCCCCACTTGTCCCATTTAGCCTGTCTCAGTGCGGCGCAGTTTCGCACCCGGGGAATTCAGTGCGGTGGTCCTTAGGACCCAGCGGACCTCGGGAGCCAGCGGATCTCGGGACCTGCTGCCCGCAGTGTTTCTGTTCCATTGACGGGAAGCGATCACAACTGAAAATAAAGCGGAAATAATAAAGCGTTTGGAAAGAGGTGAAACACCATCGGTCATTGGAAAAGCGTTAAGCTACAGTCGGTCAACGATCGGAACAATTTTAAAGGATAACAGATAAAGTGAGAATAACGGAGCATGTGAAAGGCCCTGCCCCGATGAAAGCTACAATTATTACTAAGCAACGCAGTGGTTCAATTATTGGAACACATATGTTTCTTAAGTGTTTTATATGCATAGAAAGGTAAAATATATACTATATACATTTCACGAACTGACGCTAAATAATACCGGATGTACTTGTTCCGACTTATGTACAAATCCGACTTAAAGACGGACTCAGGAACGGAACTCGTTGGTAACCCAGGGACTGCGTGTATATCGCACCTGATGGAAGTTTGTGTAGTGATTGCAAAGCAGACGAACACTTTTTCAGCCTCCCAGTTTAGTTTTTTTAATGTTTAGTAAATTGTTCAAAGGTTTATTTCATTGTCAAAGTAAGCGTGTACTGTACAATGTTACTCAGTACAGCTCTGATATCCATCTTTTCTGGATAGTCATCAAATACAGAAGAAACCCCAGGAGTCGTTGAAAGGGAAGACATCAACCACCCCCCCCCCCGTGCGAAAACTCCAAACCCTCACCCCCTCCCTTTGCAGGTAACCTCAGCGACAATAACAATCCCCGACCCCCTCACTCGCACAAAGAAAGTGACGCTAGCAACAATCCCCAAGCTCACCTGTCAGTAAAATCACAGGTCGCTCACTCCGAGAAACGCCGACAGGAACAGACCCCAAATGCCCAAACCGCCCCCCTCGCTCAAAAACTAACATATTGCCCACCCCCCCGTCGGCCGCGAGAAAAGCACAGAAGGAGACCAACGTAAGGTGCAGTCCGTTAATCACATGAACCTCAGAATATCGAAGACATCTTCCGGTCAGCATTCGAGGAGAGCGGCCGCCACGCCGGGTCCAAACGTTGCCAACCCTGCTTCCGAGTGTCGTCACCGCCAACCCTCCCCCTCCCCCCGCCCCGTGGTCTCACTCGAGAGCGACCGCTGACATTCCTCACATTCCCTCGGTGCTTCAGTCTTCCTCGCCGCTTTGAAATGGAGCCATCCGTGACCCCGGTCTTCTCCACGAGGTATCTTGTGTCCCCGGTCCTCTCTGGGACCCCGCCCCCCTGATCTTCTCCACGAGGTATCTCGTGTCCCCGGTCCTCTCTGGGACCACGCCCCCCCCCGATCTTCTCCACGAGGTATCTCGTGTCCCCGGTCCTCTCTGGGACCCCGCCCCCCCGATCTTCTCCACGAGGTATCTCGTGTTCCCGGTCCTCTCTGGGACCCCGCCCCCCCCGGTCTTCTCCACGAGGTATCTCGTGTCCCCGGTCCTCTCTGGGACCCCGCCCCCCGATCTTCTCCACGAGGTATCTCGTGTCCCCGGTCCTCTCTGGGACCCCGCCCCCCCCGATCTTCTCCACGAGGTATCTCGTGTCCCCGGTCCTCTCTGGGACCCCGCCCCCCCGATCTTCTCCACGAGGTACCTCGTGTCCCCGGTCCTCTCTGGGACCCCACCCGCCCCCCGATCTTCTCCACGAGGTATCTCGTGTCCCCGGTCCTCTCTGGGACCCCCCGCCCCCCCCCGATCTTCTCCACGAGGTATCTCGTGTCCCCGGTCCTCTCTGGGACCCCCGCCCCCCCGATCTTCTCCACGAGGTATCGCGTGTCCCCGGTCCTCTCTGGGACCCCGCCCCCCCCGATCTTCTCCACGAGGTATCTCGTGTCCCGGTCCTCTCTGGGACCCCGCCCCCCCCCCGATCTTCTCCACGAGGTATCGCGTGTCCCCGGTCCTCTCTGGGACCCCCGCCCCCCCCGATCTTCTCCACGAGGTATCTCGTGTCCCCGGTCCTCTCTGGGACCCCCACCCCCCGATCTTCTCCACGAGGTATCTTGTGTCCCCGGTCCTCTCTGGGACCCCGCCCCCCCCCGATCTTCTCCACGAGTATCGCGTGTCCCCGGTCCTCTCTGGGACCCCGCCCCCCCCGATCTTCTCCACGAGGTATATCGTGTCCCCGGTCCTCTCTGGGACCCCGCCCCCGGTCTTCGCCACGAGGTATCTCGTGTCCCCGGTCCTCTCTGGGACCCCGCCCCCTGATCTTCTCCACGAGGTATCTCGTGTCCCCGGTCCTCTCTGGGACCCCGCCCCCGATCTTCTCCACGAGGTATCTCGTGTCCCGTCCTCTCTGGGACCCCCCCCCCGGTCTTCTCCATGAGGTATCGCGTGTCCCCGGTCCGCTCTGGGACCCCGCCACCCGATCTTCTCCACGAGGTATCTCGTGTCCGCGGTCCTCTCTGGGACCCCCCCCCCCCGGTCTTCTCCACGAGGTATCTCGTGTCCCCCGGTCCTCTCTGGGACCCCCCCGCCCCCGATCTTCTCCACGAGGTATCTCGTGTCCCCGGTCCTCTCTGGGACCCCGCCCCCCCCCCCCGATCTTCTCCACGAGGTATCTCGTGTCCCCGGTCCTCTCTGGGACCCCCGCCCCCCGATCTTCTCCACGAGGTATCTCGTGTCCCCGGTCCGCTCTGGGACCCCCGCCCCCCGATCTTCTCCACGAGGTATCTCGTGTCCCCGGTCCTCTCTGGGACCCCCGCCCCCAATCTTCTCCATGAGGTGGCTCTCCGGACGCAGCAGAGCGCTGGATCGCTCGATCAACATTCCGAACTGCACACCACAGGCTCCAGCGGTTTCCGTACCCGATCAAGGCAAAAAAGAACAAGCAGAAGGCGCAGACGAAGTGAAATAATTGAAGAAGTTGGCTATCTGAAAGATGTCGCCAGAAGAATCATTGTTCACTGGCGCCATCTTGATTGAAGGTGGATGAATACTTTTCCAGCCTGACAATTTTGGTTCTTAATTTTCGTAAATCTGTTGGCAATTTGGAATTTTTCTTTCGATATGATATGATGCACAATGTTTTGTAGATTAGCTCAAAAAAATCCTACTTCAATATTTTTATAAATTTAGAAAATGAGACAGCAAACAGTAAAAATGGTTTTGGGGCTGAAGACTTTTTCCAAGAGACTGTATAATAGTAACCATCTCATTTTGCCTCAATCTGTTCTGGTGGGACCAAAAAAATGGACGAACAAGCTGTTTTACATCCAGTTAGCTGTTTACCATTCTGGTATCCAGGTATCTGGTATCAATAATTGGGTTGGTCCAGTCATCAAGTTCTATAACAGACCTCTCCGATTATCGTGGCGGAGAGGCTTGTGAGTTCCTGAGATCCTGACAGCAATGCCGTTTGGTGCCCAGCTCCTGGTAGGGTCATCATCAACATCATCATTACGTGTCACGTCATATGACATCATCATTATGTGCCTTGTCGTCTGACGTGGTCAATCATGGTCTTTCCATGACCATGATTGCTCTTGCAAATTTTTCTACAGAAGTGGTTTGCCATTGCCTTCTTCTGGGCAGTGTCTTTACAAGACGGGTGACCGCGGCCGTTACCAATACTCTTCAGAGATTGTCTGCCCGGCGTCGGTGGTCACAAAACCAGGACTTGTGATCTGCACCGGCTCCAGCAGCTGCTCCCACGGTGTTGTGATGGAAATGAGGCAGATTCTTTGGGTCTCAAGGGCAAGGGCTCTGGACACACGGTTTTTAATAATAAGGAGTTTATTTACAAGGGGAGAAGAGCTTGGGAACAACACAAGCGGCTACAATATTCGCACAAACGCGCTTAGAACAGACGAGCGTGGGAAAAGTCGGGTCGGCAGTACAATACACGGAAAACGGTGTGGGGACGGAGTACAGGAACACATACAAGCAAGGGAAAAGTAACTACGATACCTGCCACCCCTGACTACAGGCAGGCACGGCTCTCTGCTACAGGGACAACAATAAACGCCCCCACGACCCTATTCAATGCACAGCTCCCCACGTGTCTCCAGCGCTGTTCTGCAGTCTTCAGGCTGGAGTGAAGCAGAGTGGTCCCTCGAGGATGGTAAAAAGAGAGTGAACCAAGCACGTGTAGCACCCTTTATAGGTCAGGGGCTGGAGGGTCCAGCCCAGGTGATTCATCAGGGGCCAATGGCTTGGTGCTAGACAGGTTAATCCAATTAAGGAAGCCAATGGTTAAGTGTGCATTGAGTAGTCGGGAGGGGCAAAATGTTGACTGGCAGGTGGTGTGACCTCCGACCAGGCGAGGGCAGTGCTGAGCCGTGACAGGCAGGTGGTGTGACCTCCGACCAGGTGAGGGCAGTGCTGAGCTGTGACAGGCAGGTGGTGTGACCTCCGACCAGGCGAGGGCAGTGCTGAGCCGTGACAGGCAGGTGCCGTGACCTCCGACCAGGCGAGGGCTGTGCTGAGCCGTGACAGGCAGGTGCCGTGACCTCCGACCAGGTGAGGGCAGTGCTGAGCCGTGACAGGCAGGTAGTGTGACCTCCGACCAGGCGAGGGCAGTGCTGAACCATGACAGGCAGGTGGTGTGACCTCCGACCACGTGAGGGCAGTGCTGAGCTGTGACAGGCAGGTGGTGTGGACCTCCGACCAGGCGAGGGCAGTGCTGAGCCGTGACAGGCACAACTCTCTGGATAGACATGGCTTCACGTGACCCTTAACTTGGGGGGGGAGGTGGGGAAGCAGGTGCTACACCTTGCCCGAGGGTGACCTGGAGGCTAGCGGAGGGAAGGAGTGCCTCAAGCCTCCTTTGGTAGAAACATACCTCCACAGCGCCACCCCCAGCAAAAAAGGTCAAGGGTGAGGTTCCGGACAAAGAGCGAGCCAAGACAAGACCTCAGCAGTGGAGGGGGCGGGAGGTGATGACACGTCACAACGCCAGTGAAGGGGGGTGGAAACGAAGGCTGCGGCATTGAAGGGCCCCCAGTCGTCTTACACTCCACGCCTCTAGGCCCTGACCCCCCCCCCCCCAATCTGTCAAGGACCACGTGGTGGCTGCCCGTGTGCCCACCTCCCCTCGTTAAACAAAGTTACGCACAGGTGTTCTCCGTTAAGGGAACCCACCCTTACGTATAAGATTATTAAGGGATTGGACACGCTAGAGGCAGGAAACATGTTCCCGATGATGGGCGAGTCCAGATCCGGAGGCCACAGTTTAAGAATAAGGGGTAGACCATTTAGAACGGAGTTGAGGAAAAACTTTTTCACCCAGAGAGTTGTGGATCTGTGGAATGCTCTGCCTCAGAAGGCAGTGGAGGCCAATTCTCTGGATGCTTTCAAGAAAGAGTTAGATAGAGCTCTTAAAGATAGCGGAGTCAAGGGATATGGGAGAAGGCAGGAACGGGGTACTGATTGTGGATGATCAGCCATGATCACATTGAATGGTGGTGCTGGCTTGAAGGGCCATCTCCCCCCTTTCCCTCCTGGTCCCGGAGAAGGGTCGTCAGCTCGAAGCGTTAACTGTTCGTCACCTCCGTCGATGCTGCCTGGCCTGCTGAGTTCCTCCAGCGTTCAGCGTCTGTGACTCATAGGTTAACCGCTTCATTCCCGGGCTCGCTCTCGTGAACTTCCTCTGCGAAGTCAGCACGTCCTGTCTCAGGTGAGGGGCTCAGACTGCTCTCAGTACCCCAGGTGTGGTCTGCCCAATCCCTTTGAATGAGGTGCCTGCTTTTCTGGAGACGAATGCCAATGTTGCATTTGCCTTCCCTCACTCCCGGATGAAGTTCCCTCCCTTCACAATTCCCCGTTCCCATCTCCCTCTCTCACCTTACCTCCTTAGCTCCCTCCCCCTTCCCTTTCTTCCACGGCCTTCTGTCCTCTCCTGTCAGATTCCCCTTTCACCAGCCCTTTATCTCCTCCACCAATCATCTTCCCCAGCTCTTTACTTCACGCCTTCCCCCTCTCCTGGTTTCAACCATCCCTTACCACCTCATACTTCTTCCTCCCCTACCCCCACCTTCTTACCCTCACTCCTCAGCTTTCGCTTCCCTCCAGTCCTGATGGAGTTGACCATTTACGCTCCTTTTTTCTCATAGATGCTGCCTGGCCTGCGGGGTTCCAGCTTCTGCAGATTTTCTCTTGTTTTCGGATGCCAGAGGCGGTTTTTTAAAACGCAGAAGTTCATCTCCAGACGCAGAGAGCGTAGGGCGGGTGGAACGGTGGGCCGGCGGCGGTGGTAGAGGGAGAAACATTAGGAACGTCAAAAAAAAAAATCTGATCGGGCGCTCAGATGAAAACTAATGGAGGACTATGCGGAGGGAACGGTGAGATCGATCTTGGAATATGTTAGAAAGTCAGCACAACGTCGTGGGCCGAGAGGCCTGGCACTGTGCTGACTTGCTCGATGTTCCACACCCCCCCCCCCCCCCCAACATCAACGTTGATGTTTCCTTCTGTAACTTTCTCTGATTGAAATTCAGCACGGAATAGGCACTTCTGTCCCCTCGAGCCAGCCAGGAATCCCCCGATTTAACCCTCGCCTAATCACAGGACAATTTACAATGACCCACCGGGTGACCCAGAGGAAACCCACGTGAGGAATCGGGTGCAAACTCCTTACAGAGTTGGTCTCCTGACTTGGTGTGTCTGGGTGGTCTTGTTTTGTCTGGTGGGTTTGGAGCTCCTTTCCGGGGAACGCGCTAAGACGGTAGCGCGATATTAATACGCAGCAGCCTCTCCGGACTCTGGATTTGGGGATTGCCAAACGTTATGTGGATTTTCTGGTGTCGTCTGTTTTGTCGTGTGCTTTTGTGATATCATTCTGGAGGAACGTTGTTTCATTTTTTAACTGCATTGCAGTTGTGGTTTCTAAATGACAATACACTGAAATTCAATTCAATTCAATTACAGGCAACGGCGGGAATTGAACCCTGGTCGCCTGAGCTGTAAAGAGTTGTGCTGACCACTACGCTACCTTGCCACCCGATAAAGCAACTTCCGAATAGTTACGTTATTAAAGACCCGAGATCATCTGCAGATGCTGGAAATCCAGAGCAACACATACACGCACGCAAAATGCAGAAGGAAGCATCTATGGAAAAGAGTGAACAATCGACGTTTCGGGCCGAGACCCTCCAGCATTTTGCGGGTGTAGCTTTATTAAAACTTGAGTTACCAGAACAGTTCCGGCTAATCAATCAATTGCAAAAGGACAAGCATTACCACACATTTTGCCTCAATATTGACATTTTTTTTAATACAATCTTGCACCTGATTTCCTTTCCTCTTGCCTGCGGAGTTTTGATCTGATGGGCCGGGAAAGAGATGGTGAAGTCTAGGAAGAAAATGACCAGCAGACTCAAGAGTAGAATCAGGCCATTCAGCCCATTGAAATCTGCTCCGCCATCCTATCATTTATTACCCCTCTCAACCTCGTTCTCCAGCCTTCTCCCCATAATGTTTGATGCTTTTACCAATCAAGAAATTATCAAAATTAGAAGTGGTGTATTTGACGCTTCTACTAAATTTGAAAAGATATGGAGACCATTTATTCAATATTTTCATATGATGTAATAGGACCCTGTTCCAGGCCTATTTGATTTTCCAGTTTTGATTGTATGTATGTCAAGAGGATCGGAGTTGACGACACTGATGATTTTGTATTTTTGTGAGATATTATAAAACAGCCCTCTTTTTTCTTTTTCTCTTTTTTTTGTTTGTTTTTTTCTCTTCTATTAGTTATTAGATTTTTAGATTAGTTTTTTGCATAATGATTTTTTTCTTTTTTTTCTTTTTCTTTTTTATATTTTATATTATGATACACTTAGGTTTGCCTTGTCTATTTGTATATTGTATCATTTATGATGTGGGAATACCCATTTATACTGTAATCATTGCTCTTGTAATCTTTTATAGTTAGTTGAAATATGTATGCGTGTAATCTCATTATCTATGTGTCAATTTTATTTTGTTGTTATTAATAATGATAATAAAAAGATGGAAAAAGAAAAGAAATTATCAACGGCTGATTTCGACACGCCCAATGACTTGCCCTCCACAGCCGCCTGTGGCAATGAATTCCACGGATTCACCGCCTTCTAGCTAAAGAAATTCCACCTCATCTCTGTTTTAAAGGGACATCCTTGTATTCTGAGGCTGCACCCCCTGGTCTTTGACTCCCTCCGCTATAGGAAACATCCTCTCCACATCCACTCTATCTGTGTCCTCTGGTCCTAGACTCCCCCACTATAGGAAACATCCTCTCCACATCCACTCTATCTGTGTCCTCTGGTCCTAGACTCCCTCGCTATAGGAAACATCCTCTCCACATCCACTCTATCTGTGTCCTCTGGTCCTAGACTCCCCCACTATAGGAAATATCCTCTCCACGTCCACTCTATCTGTGTCCTCTGGTCCTAGACTCCCCCACTATAGGAAATATCCTCTCCACGTCCACTCTATCTGTGTCCTCTGGTCCTAGACTCCCCCACTATAGGGAACATCATCTCCACATCCACTCTATCTGTGCCCTCTGGTCCTAGACTCCCCCACTATAGGAAACATCCTCTCCACATCCACTCTATCTGTGCCCTCTGGTCCTAGACTCCCCCACTATAGGAAACATCCTCTCCACATCCACTCTATCTGTGTCCTCTGGTCCTAGACTCCCCCACTATAGGAAACATCCTCTCCACATCCACTCTATCTGTGTCCTCTGGTCCTAGACTCCCCCACTATAGGAAACATTCTCTCAACATCCACTCTATCTGTGTCCTCTGGCCCTAGACTCCCCCACTATAGGAAACATCCTCTCCACATCCACTCTATCTGTGTCCTCTGGTCCTAGACTCCCCCACTATAGGAAACATCCTCTCCACATCCACTCTATCTGTGTCCTCTGGTCTTTGACTCCCTCGCTATAGGAAACATCCTCTCCACATCCACTCTATCTGTGTCCTCTGGTCCTAGACTCCCCCACTATAGGAAACATCCTCTCCACATCCACTCTATCTGTGTCCTCTGGTCCTAGACTCCCCCACTATAGGAAACATCCTCTCCACATACCCTGTACAGTCTGTCTAAGCCTTTCAGTATTTGTCAGGCTTCGATGAGATCCCCCCCAACACTCTTCAAAACTGCAGTGAGTACGAGCCCAGACCCCGTAGGCGAGGCTACGCTTCACCTGCTCGTCTACAAGGGTCTGCTGTGTCCGGTGCTCCCGATGCGGCCTCCTCTACGTTGGCGAGGCCTGTTGTAAATCGGGGGGGACCGCTTTGTCGAGCACCCTCCGCTCTATCCGCCACGAGCGGGACTTGCTGGCGGCCAAACACTTTCATTCCCATTCCCATTCCGAATTGCCCGTCCGTGGCCTCCCCTTGTGCCAATGTGAGGCCCCCCTCAGGGTGGGGGAGCAACACCTTATGTTCCATTTGGGTAACCTCCAACCTGATGGTATGAACATCGATTTCTCCTTCCGGTGAACAAAACTACCCCCCCCCCACCCTCTATTCCCCACTCCTGCCCTTTAACTTCTTCTCACCTCCCCTGGGTCCCCTCCTCCTTCCCTTTCTCCCATGGTCCCCTCTCCTCTCCTGTCAGGTTCCTTCCCCTCCAGCCCTTGACCTTTCCCACCCGCCTGGCTCCACCTGTCACCTTCCAGCCACCCTCCTTAACCCTTTTAATTAAGGCGTCTCCCCCCTTTCCCTCCCGGTCCCGGAGAAGGGCCGTCAGCTCGAAGCGTTAACGGTTCGTTCACCCCCGTCGATGCTGCCCGGCCTGCTGAGTTCCTCCAGCGTTCAGCGTCTGCGGCTCATAGATTAACCCCTTCGTTCCCGGGATTGCTCTCGTGAGCTTCCTCTCCGAAGTCAGCACGTCCTGTCTCAGGTGAGGGGCTCAGACTGCTCTCAGTACCCCAGGTGCGGTCCTGCCCAATCCCTTCGTATGAGGTGCCTGCTTTTCTGGAGACGAATGCCAACGTTTCATTTGTCTTCCTCACCCCCCCCCCCAGCTGAAGCTCATCTCCAGGAATCCTGGCCCTAGGTCTCCCCAACTTTCGAATTCACTCCCCATTTAGAAAATATTCCTTCTAGCCAAGTGCGTGACCATTCACCACCTCCGTGCCCAGGGTTCGGGGGGAAGAAACCAGAAGTGTCGACATTGTAAGCAGTCGTTCTGAGCTTCTGAGAAAGTGGGAAGTGGGGACGAGTCCAGGTCTAACTCGATCCACCACCATTCACCACCACCGTCAAAAGTGAGCTGCAGAGAGTTGTAAACTCAGTCAGCTCCATCACGGGCACCGGCCTCCGTTGTA